>NC_090022.1:240771989-241428586 GCF_037176765.1 Anolis sagrei
CTTGTGAAAACCACGCTGTATGTACAACAAAGGCCAAGTAATACATTGGGGCCTTGGTATCTGATGAGATTTGATTTCAAACTCCTTTGTGGTTACCAAAATCCATGAATGGTGAAGTTTATTTTATTTTATTTACATTATTTCTACCCCACCCATATCAGCCCAAAGGCGACTCAGGGTGGTGTACAAGTCAGCACAATTCTGCCGCAGCTATCAAACTGGGGTTCCAAACATTCAACCCCTTCTGCGGAAGTTGTGCCCTTCGTCCAAGGAGGAAAAACACAACAAAAACAAACTGTCTTTTAGCAAAGAAAAGTTTATATGAAGGTATTTACAAATAAAGCAGAGTCTTTGGAATATCCAGCTGCTTCCACACAATGGTTTGTAAACACAAAGTCCTTATCTCCAAATAAGACGCCTCAGTCTTGCTCTTCAGACATTGTAACGATAATACACCTCTGGCAACTCCAGCTCCAGCCTTGGACTCCAAATTCTCTCCAATCTTCAACCTTTCTCCAACCTATTTCCAGCCTCGTGTAAAACAATGTATTTAGTCTCTATTAATAGTACTTCAGCTCCCACAGGCAGCTTGATTGTTGCTGGCCATACAATGATTGGACATAATTCTTACAATCACCCATTTTTCACTTTAGAAATGACCTAAACAATATACAACTCTGACAAATTCGATGCCATATATAAAATACATACATCAGTAAAAATAGAAAAAAACATCACAAGGCATTTAAAAGCATAATGACAGTAAACACTTTTTTTAAAAAAAAAAACAAAACTTTTTCTTCATGTTCATTCCTCGTCCATTCCATCATCTTAGCCATTCCTAGGTCATTTCCGATTCAAGTTTGTCCTAAATTATGCTGAGATTCCAAAGGTCTGCTTGAAGAGCCAAGTTTTCAGTTTTTTTGAAAAGTCAGAAGGGAGGGGGCCGATCTAATATCCCTAGGTAAGGAGTTCCATAGCCGAGAGACCACAGAGAAGGCCCTGTCTCTCGTCCCTGCCAAATGTGACACAGGTGGGATTGAGAGCAGGTCCTCCTTGGCAGATCTCAAACTTCTGGTGGGTTCATAGGGAGAGATGCGTTCAAATAGATAAGCTGGGCTGGAACCATTCCCCAATATCCAATGGCATTATAAAACAGTGTCTCTGATACAAAATGGCCTGGGAGTACAAAAGCAGGGGTTTGAAGAAGCAGTCCTTGGAGAGAAATTGTGCACAAAAAGTGTTGTCGAAGGCTTTCATGGCTGGAATCACTGGGTTGCTGTATGTTTTTTGGGCTGTATGGCCATGTTCCAGAAGAACATGGCCATACAGCCTGAAAAACTTACAGCAACCCTGTGCACAAAAAGTTTGAGGCGAGGGAGATGAAAGTTGGCTGACTGCATCTTGGGAATGCAATGTCTGCATCACTTCAGGAAAGAAAAATGAGGCAGGAAATCTACCTGTTCTTAACTGCCACTTATAATGGCAGATTATATATTTGTAGAAAAACTGCAAAATGTCATAAATCTCCAATTCTATTCCTCCTGAGCAGGCCCGTAGCCAGGATTTCGTTTCGGGGGGGGGGGGGGGGGGCTGATTTTTTTTCAGGGGGGGGTCGGGGGGCTGAGTCTGAGTGAAAGGGGGTCTAGCCTAGCAAACCTTTTGTATCATTGCCCCAATACCCCCATGCATATGGGATATATTGAGTATGGTGATCAGATCATATGAATAAACATAACAGTTTAAATAATGCACCAGTAAGGCCTTTTCGTGAACCACCATGAGAATTTCAGGGGGGGCTGAAGCCCCCCGAGCCCCCCCCCCCCCCCCCCCCCCCCCCCGGCTACATGCCTGCTCCTGAGGAAACTAGCTTGGAATAGCACTGCCTGAGAAGTTTTGATTGCTTCAACAGGTGAGAAAGACACATGTCTATTAAAGAGAAAGGAGAATCCTGAATGGGTTTGCCTTAAATTCCATATGACAAGAGAATCCATGCTGTATCTAATTTGTTCTGGTTTCTAGAAACAGAAGCATCTGTCAATCTCACAGACCAGTACACTACTACAGCAGGAGATTGAATGAATTTTAGTGGGACTCTGAAGGAACAAAAGTACAGCACAGCATGTTCCTGGAGAGTCCCACTAAAATTCATTCACTTTCACCTAGGACCCCCTTCTGTACAACCCAAGTTATTCAAAATGCTTAAAGTGCACGTAGAGTGGATCTGGACTGTAGAATTGCCATGGCTCAATGTTATAAAAACCTTTGTGTTACAGTTTAAAATAGTGTTTCTCAAACTTTGCTCCTCCGGATGTTTCAGACTTCACCTTCCACAATTCCTAACAGTTGGTAAGATGTCTAGGATTTTTGAGAGCTAAAATCCAAAACACCTGGAGGAGCAGAGTTTGAAAAACATGTTTTAAAGGGTCTTTCGTCTTCTACATCAGAGTGATGGTGCCCTACCAAACCACAGCTTCCACAATTTTTGCACCCTTAGTAAAAATGTCAAACTCAAATTGTTCCAAAAGTCAAGAGTGTTTATAATTCATGGATTTGAGCACTTTGTAGATTTCCCTTTGACTTCAATGTCTGGAAAATACCTGAAAGAACATGATCAGGCCTCTCTGGAGTTTTGAGAAAGTTAGCCTGCTCTGCCTGGTTGAGTTGATGCTCTCTTTGTTTCATATATCTTTAAAAAGCATTGCACCCTTGTTTACTATAGATCCTGTCATTTTTCTTAGTTCTTTTTAGATTTGAGCATAGCATGGTACAGTGATTTGGGCATTCTGGAGATCAGAATTTAATTCCCAGCTTGGCCATTGAAACCAACTGGATGATCTTGAGTGAGTCACCACACTTTCAGCCTCAGACAACCTCATCATAGGGTCATCTTAGGTTCTCCATAAGTTGAAACAACTTCAAGGCACACAGCAATAGCAACGACGACGACGACAACAACAACAACAACAACATAGATTTGACATATTTTAAAATGTGCCAAAATAACAACCTCATCATTCTTTAAACCACCTCAAATGCCCAACAGCAATACCAAAACAGTAAATTATTGCAGCTTTAACTGCGGCACTGCTTGCTAGTGCGACATCTTATTCTACTTAAAACATCAGAATTGCAGGTGCTTAACAGTTTGCTCTATGATGCTGGTGTAGAACAGCACCAGCAGCACAAAGACTTCAATGCTTCTTAAAGTGTGGGGTTGCAGATTACCGACACCTCCTTTGACCTGTTCTCAACAGAGTGACAATGCTTCTTTTGATAGTGCACAAGGTGTATCCAGGTTATGACTTCTGTGATCTTTAGCTGTGGTGACATGCTGCAAAGGAGTAGGTTAATAAGCAAAAAGCTGCCCTGTGAGTCATCTGGGTCAAGAAAAGACAAGTATTTGTATTAAAAACCCAAGATAAACATATTTGTCAACATGAACTATCACTCATATAATGCTCTAAGTTTCCAAATTTGTAAAAAAAAAAAAAATGAAGACGACAGAACTTCAGCAGTCCTAGATTTTATCTGACATTATTTTCAGCATTTTTCTTTAGAAAATCATCAGACTACCAGAACCATTCAACAAAATAGGCATCAGTAGATGTAATTCCCTTGATCTCACATACAATGTTACCAATATCTATATGGAATAAACAATTTCTGTTCTCTTCAAGGAGTTTGGAAGGTCAGACTCAAAAATATTGTGAGTACTTTGAAGCGCTTAACATGATTTAATGGTAAGGTTTTTACTGTGTTGCAGGTTGCTTTGATGTTTCTGGGGTTTTTTTTAAGATTAAAGTATAGATGAAAGTATGAATGAAAACAAATTCAGCCAGATTTATAATAATGATCTGCACTTTTATAGCAAATTAAATCCAAAATACCTGACAAACAATTACAATCCACATGTTCATACACAAAAAATGCTCCCATTCGAAACCCATGATTTGTTAATTTGTTCCTAAAAGACCAGCCACTACTCTAGCACTACTCATCTCTCTGAAGTGCAGTTTTTTTAGATGGTCCAAATGATGAGCCCTTTTAAACCCATTCAGCATTCTCAAGGCAAAACTGTCAACAATTCTGGAGCTGAATGTCTATATAGTTCAACCTAGTGCAAACACATTGAAAACATCAGAATTTATGTAAGAGATGACTAAAAAGACCTATCCATTTCATTGAGTCTGTTTTAGTATGGACTAAAAATGGATCTAGCACACAGTCTACCACAGGCATGGGCAAACTTTGGCCCTCTGGGTGTTTAGGCTGTTAGGAATTGTGGGAGTTGAAGTCCAAAACACCTGGAGGACCAAAGTTTGCCCATGCCTGGTCTACCATATGAAATATCTTAATACTAGGGCTGTGCAAAATTATCATTAGTTCTGTAAGTCGTTAGCAATTCATTAGATCAGTGCAAATGAATCGCTATTGAGAAACATGCAAAAAGGGAGGGGGAGAAAAAAAATAAAGAATTGAAACACTCACCAATCATTTTTGTTAAGATTTTGTAACATTTGGAACCTGCCCAAAGTCATTTTAATTTTCCGTATAAGAGGCCATTGCTGGTGTTTAAATTAAGATCGAGGCAGCTTGCCAGTCACTATAAGGAAAGGCTGCTAGCTGGGCTAGGTGGGAGACTGAGAACACAGCATTCTGGGAAATGTAGTTTGGGAAGGGAAGGCCCTCTGTGGCAGAGAATTCAAAAGGCATTGCCCTAAACTATATTTCCCAGAATGTAGTGCTCAGCATCAGAAAGCCGAATCAGAAAGCAGTTAGCCATTTAGAGTCATTCTAATAATAAATAAATAAATGATTGAATCTGCAAAGAGGACTAAAATGGGTAAGTAATAGTATGAATTTATGCTAAGTTGAAGTCATATAGACACACTATTAAACAGACATTCAAAGGGACTGCTGTTGTGACTTTTGGGTGGATAAATGTTTTTGTCTAAACTTTTAAAAATTCCCAAAAACCAGTAATGTGTGGATCTTTCTGAAACTTCTGAGGATTGATCCCCTAGCGATCTTGTGCATTATATATAAAATTCAGGTAGATACTCTAGTAGTTTTTTAAAAATAAATACTGTTTGTAAACCATTCAAATTTCCCCCCAGAATTAGTGGGTGAGTGTAATGGTCTGAAATTTGGTGGGCTAACAGTGAAAAATGTGCCATCACAGTAGCTCAAAAAATGAGAGAAATGGAACCCTAAATTTTCTCCACTTACTTAATTACATAATAAAAAAGTAACATTTTTTTTACTCCATTATAGTTACAAAAAAAATTAGGTACATAATTTCAGAAACATCTTCAAAAACGTTTCACCGACCCTTCCCATTTTTAAATGAGTGTTGAAACATTTTTTTCATTGATTGCACAGCCCTACTCGCTATATATATAAATCAAAGAATGTATGTTTGTTTGAACTGCAAAGGCTCCTACATGGTTTGATGGATTTGCACCAAACTTGGCACACATACCCTTTATTAACAAACTTAAAATAATTGTGGAGTTTCAACTAAAAAAACAACCAATTATGAGGGGCGAATCCCAAAAATATAAACATATGTATGTAGAGCTTAAATGCAGCCACAGGAGGGCAGTGTATACATAGAAAGAATTATTGACTGGCTAAAATGGGCATCTTCTAGAAAGGCTGCACTAAGAGACCTACAATAAGCCAAAAATCACAGCCCTGAAGGCCACATTTGGGACATCCACCTCATAAAGAAATAAGCAATTTAATGAAGATTTATATTTTGGAAGGGGAGTGTGTGCCTGCTCTTTCTCTTAGGATGACAGACTGTTCCTTCCAAGGAAAGGCTGGCTCTGGTGTCATTTAAGTGATTAGGCCACAAAAAGCCCAACATGAGGCCTCAGATAAAGTAAATAAACAACAACACAGCACTGAAGGCCATGGACAGCACTTTTTCATCAATCAAGGAAGCAATCAATGTATTCAAATGTATTTTAAAGGGGACGTGATAGCAAAACTTCCACAGACACTGAAAGAGCATAACTCAAAGTCAAAAGAGTGTGCCTTGCTCAAGGCAACAATTAAATCATTTATTTCAATGGGGATTGTTGCACCCTTCTCTGAAGCTGAGAGTGCAACTCAGGGCCATGAGAATATGATTCACTCAAGACAACAATTTATTAATAATGTACCTGGCATTGCTTGGATATGATTTTCCAATGCTATTTATTAGGGATAGTAGAGACCAAAATCCACTGATTACAGTAATGCAAATGTATCTAACTCAATGTATACTTACAAATACACATATCAACAAAATACAGAGCTGCCACATTAAGCAGCAACAATTGGTTCTTCTCTTGAAGTATGAAACAAAACCTTCATGTGAGTAAGAATAGTCCTTGAATGTAAATGAATGTCCTATTCTTTATTGCATAAGAATAGACTCCAATAATCACAATAGGTGTCCTATTCTCTTCGTTACACACAAGTCGACTCCCACCTGCAACCGGTTTTCACTCACAAGAGCCTTCATCAGGCGATTGGGTTCATTTATCAAACAAGGCTTATTTATCAAAAAAAGCTCAGCTTTTGAGGTAAGTGATTCACCAACAATGATCTTGAGAGATGGATCAGCTAGTCTTTGTTGGTCAGTATACTCTGCAAAGCATTTTATTCTGTAGCGAGTATAGGACATTCATTCACATATACATTCATGCATATTAAAAACATACAAAAAGTCAGGTCTTTTGAATACAAAGCAACAAATGGTATCTCCTTCCTTAGGTTAAGACCTATAGCATGCAAGGCAAGCCCAGTTTCTGTGACTCCAGAGACAAGAAAATGCCAATTTTTTCAGCATTTATTAGGAATGCTCATGATTAGCTTTAAAATTGTATTATTTGTCGCATTAGAAAATGTATATTCAGGTAATGCTGTTTACTTAAGAAGCTAATATTATAATAAAGATTTTACTGAAGTGTCACACAAAGGTTTATAAAGTTATGCTATCCTGTCTATAGTAATTTTTAAGCAGATGTACTGGCTGTTGGTCAGGTTGAGCATACATAAAATTGTTCTTGCCCTGCCCTTGTGTATATTTATTTCCAAGTGGAGGAAATGGACACTCCATAACCATACAAGGGCTCTACATATGCTAGCCAATTTCACTACATACAGAGTATCCCAATCCAAAATTTCTAGCTATGGGAAGGGAGCATACGTTGCATTGGAACCATCAACTTGCAGCTAGGATGGTGGGGACCATACAAGGGCTCTACATATGCTAGCCAATTTCACTACATACAGAGTATCCCAATCCAAAATTTCTAGCTATGGGAAGGGGGCATACGTTGCATTGGAACCATCAACTTGCAGCTAGGATGGTGGGACCAATAACTGGATGCCCTGTGGGCAGGTTCACCACAGGCAACTGATTGGCCATTATATGAACAAAATGTTGGACTAGATAATATTTTGGTCTTATCAAGCAAGGATTTTATGATTTAATGAAGCCAATTGCACTCAAAGATTACCAGAGTCATGTCAGAAAGCAATGTAAAATTCCTGTGCTGGTATGGAATTAGACTTTCACCTCATATTCTTGCTCTGAAGATTATCCTCTCTATTTTTAAAAAAGGTGAAACAATTTTAATCATAGCAGTGTTGCTTAGTAACGGTGTCACCAGTGAGAGACCAGTCTACATTTTCTTGTCATTTATATCCTTACGTTTGTATTTAGTAATACATACCCACATACACATAAAATCCTCCCTTGGTGACATTAGTGGTTGTTTTAATGTGATGCTCTTCTTTTCCTATCTACACTTTGGTGTTTTGGTGTAAAGATTACACTTTGAAGAGTTCTCAAGCCCACACTTTACTGGTCTCTGAAGGCCAGAACGACAAATATATGCCACCAGATTCACAAGAGAATTGCTCTAGATGGAGTTTAGGATTGGAAGACTGACAAATCAGTTTCTTTCTGGCAAACATCAACTTTGTATGCATTCAGTCATAAGGCCATACTGACTATAGTCTGTGATTCACAGAAAAACTTACATATATTTTCAGTTCTTATGCCAAGAATGACTTCCCACAGTTGGGAGATATGTGTAGTCAGAAGGCTGTATTCAAAACTTTATATTAGTCCAGGAAGTACTGGACTGAAACACTAAAAAAACAGACTAAAAATTTACCCGTATTCTTTTGTATGCATGTATGTTATCAAATTTCCCCTTTGGAACTATGTTTTCTACTGCTCGACACAACATGAAAGCTAATTTAGAATTCGCCCACATCCTTCCTGATATAAGAAAACAAATTTCTGAAGTTGAGATGTTTTAATGTGTATGCAGGCCAATGGGTAGCCTGATGAAACTTTTGGAAGCATGTCCCAATAATTGAATCAAACTAGGCAGGTACACATTATGCAAATGGTTAAGTGTTCAAAGGGTTGAATCATGTGGCTCACATATCAGTCATAGGCACTAACAAACCTTTTACATTCTATAAAGCCATTGTTTTTGAAGTTCATGTATTTTCATATCAAACTAAGTTTATAATGCAAGTAAGGGGTCTGATATGAAAGAACATACGTAAATGGAAACAGCAGCCTTTGGGCACCTGTTCTGCTATATGCTGTCTGCACAAGCACACAATGATTCAAAATTAATTTTACATTATCATAATGAGAAATGGTCTTTGATTCATGACAATATTGACAACTGCAATCTAGATAAGTTTGTCATACAAAGCTGCTAATGACAAATTCTGTCAACATCCATTGAGCCATCATATAGCTCCTGGGCTCTTTACACCTGGGACCCATTCACATGATATAATTATAGCACAGCTATTCCACTTTAAGCACTATGGTTCCATCTGTTTGCAGTTAAATGTGTGTTTTGGGGGGGGGGGGGAGGAGGCAGTTAAATATTTTCTGAATGAGTTCTGTAGTGCCTCACCAACATAAAAAGTGGTAAAGAATAAGTAGCCAGGCTCCCTGCAACACTTACACTCTTTTGTGGTTTCTGATCCACTTCTAGACTCAATCTGGAATATTGATTATGAATTTTGGAACTAAAAATAGATTAGAGTTCGGAAACTGAAATATAACATTCATGCATATTAAAAACATACGTAAAGTCAGATCTTTTGAATACAAAGCAACAAATGGTATCTCCTTCCTTAGGTTAAGACATATAGCATGCAAGGCAAACCCAGTTACTGTGACTCCAGAGACAGGAAAATGCCCAATATTTATCTCACTGTCAATAAGACTATGGTGGCTGTTACTTAAATTGTCAGTGACCTGTTGCCCTTTTGTTGCATCTAAAGTCGACTGCTTGGTGCAGCTGTCTCACTTAGCATAATGATAAGGCTAGCCCTGAGAACAGCTCTTCTGGATGAGATCAATCTGTCCAGCATTCTGTTTCCACAACAGTCAAGTAACTGCACTTGTAAAACCTGCAAACAGATCTGAGCACATAAGTATCTTCTAGATTGTGCTCCACAGCAACCAAAGATATAAAAACCAAGGAGGCTTTGTTTCATACACCAGCAACAACCAATGTTTATTTATTGAGTAGGCCTGGGTAACAACGCAAAAATTTGTTTCTAAAATTGATTTGTATTTGGGGGTTTTTTTTGTTTCGATATTTAAAATAATTACAAAATTTTCCTTTTAAAAAGTTCGATATTTACAAAATTTCATAAATGGTAAAAAATTAACGAATCGATTTCCGAAACAATAACGAATCGATTCGTTCATGGCGGACGCGACCGCGAAATACGCTAAAAAACCTCCAAAAACTTCTGAAGCTTCCCTCTCCCTCTGTTCTTGACTGTTGGTGTGATATTATAAATTTTTTTCACCAATTAAACCATAAAACTGGCCCAGACATGCGGAAATAATAACGAAACGACCTCAGAACAATAACGAAACGAATACAATAACGAAATACGAAGCATTTACAAAACGTGTTTAAAAATTCGGTTTTTTTAATGATTGCTCCAGAATGGTTCGTTATCGTTTTGTAATTGGAAAAATTAACGAATTATTAACGAATTATGAATTAACGAAACGAAACCGCCCAGGCCTATTATTGAGTACTAGGGTGGTGTGCGGATCCTATTTCCTTTGGTACCTCTGGCACCTCCAGCACCTTCGGGAGCACGAAATGGGAAGGGGATCTGCGACACGAAAGCTGCTCCTCCTCCCCTATTCAACATCACAATTGAATCTTTTTGCCTCTCCTTTATTTTCCTGATTCTTTTTATTTAGTAGGACTAACTGGGAGTTGGGGACCTGAGGGATGGTTGGTGGGATGCATGTATATGCATTTGGGGCTTGAAGACTGAGTCACGCTTAGCTTCTTTTTTCTCCTTCCCTTCCTCTCCTTCAGAAAATACTTCTAAAAGATAACAAAAGCAAACAAAAAGAGAAGCCTAACTCTTTTCTAGGGTAGAAAGTAGAGACAGCTTTAAGGAAGCAAAATGCAAAGCAGAAAGCAGATGGCAGCCTTGCAGGCAAGTGAAGGAAATTTTAAGGTAGTTCAGGGTGGATAGCTCAACAGAGCTCATGGTCATCTGCTCACGGCTCTTCCTTTCCTCAGCCTCCTTAAAATGAATCTTGGAAAGCTGCATGGGTTCTGGTGCTGCTGAGAGAGAGGCAGGCACACCTGCCTCTCCTCTGGAGTAGAAACAGCTTTGAGAAGCATTAAACCTGGTCTCCTCTACAAAGAAAAGGTAAAGGAGTGGTTTCCTAACTCTGATGCTTTTAATAAAAATAATTAAACCTGGTCAAAAAAATTGTTCAAAACTTGTTTCGGACGTAGGGGCTGCTGGTGGTTCGATTCGGAATTGAATTCTGAATATTTCCCCCAAAAATGCAGAACTTTCCCAAATTTCTGAAATTTCTGAATTGCTTCAGAAATTGCGCAATATGCGAAAAGCAGGAAACTATAGGATTTCTAGTGTCTTCTTAGGCAACTCACAGCAAATAAAGAAAAAAAGAACCAGCCCTGAGAGGTTTATGGGGCTTTTGAGTAGATTTCCCCAGTTAGGGAAGTATAGGCACTAGGCAGGAAAGAAACTATGGGATTTCTGCTGTGTCTTCTTAGGCAACTCACAGCAAACAAAGAAAAAAAAAGAAACAGGCAGGCAGCCAAGCATGGCTGACAACTGCCCTTCTCCCAACCCCTCTTCCTTTCTGCTTGCTTTCTTGCCCGCCATGCTCTTCTTCCAACCTCCACTCCCTTGATCTTTTTTTCTTCCCCCCTTCCCCCCTTCCCCCCTTCCCCCCTTCCCCCCTTCCCCCCTTCCCCCCTTCCCCCCTTCCCCCCTTCCCCCCTTCCCCCCTTCCCCCCTTCCCAGCTCCGAATGAGACTCTGAGCCATGTGCTCCCCTTTATATACAGCAATGATGGCCAGTGCTGAAACCCCTCCTCTCCCCAAAACTTCTCCCCGATTGGCTGCGAGGGGAGGCAAGGAGCCGCCCAGCCTCCCAGAAGGCTAGAGGGCTTAAAATATGCTGAATCATTTCTGACTCACTTCCTGAGTCTGAACAAAACTGGCAGTGAAAGCTTCGGAAGGACAAAGGGACTTCCAGTTTTTTAAAATGCTTTGAAATAGCTTCAAAAAGGTAACTTTGATGTCATTATTATGAGTAACGAGTAATCCGACGTGGATCTATCTATGCCTACTATGCACACATGTCAATGTCATATTAGCTATGTCTTGGATTTCTTTGTAGTTAGTTGGTGTTTCATGTGGGTGTGTATCTTATTTTTGTTATCATTAAATTATTCCTGTTAGAAGAGTGGTATATGGGGTGTAGATGTCATTTAGTCTCTTTCCCTTCAAACCTGAGGTGTGCTTATGATGCAGTCTATCTTTTGGATAGAAATCTTTCATGGAGCTAAATTTGCAACAGTACATAAGGTTAATGAAGATTGCCATTTATCTATTGGTATCAACAGAGCACTCTTGTAAACATTAGTTTGGGCATTCAGCATTGTCAGGTTCAGAATCTCAAGACTCAGATGTTCAGTTCAGTTGTAAAGGCAGTAAGAGGTAGAGTTCCTTCCTTTAAAAAAAACCTGCTCTCAAAAGTACTTTACAAATAAGCAAGAACAAGCTCATTGAAACATCTGCCTGAATGATACTGCAGTTCTGATCCTTGACTTCTGTGTGGCATCACTCCATCATTATTGCTCCATTTTTCCAAGTACCATCATCAGTTTTGGAACTGTGCATGAATGGTCTTGTGCTTAGTTCAAGTAATATGATGCATACATTATTCATAAAGACTTAATGTGTATTGTCTGCCAACCCACGAAGAAACACACGAGAATAAAAGACACAACACCAATGCTTTGGATTCAAATTGGGCAACTTTTATTTAACGTTACCTATTTAAGTTCTTAACTTAACTCAAGGGTGTAAGGAACTGGTGTAACCTAACCCAGGTAGTATCACTACCCGATAATAACAATTTCCGGGCAAAGCACCTGGGTTTCGGTAATCAAACCGTATCACCATCAAGGGAAAGGAATGAGGAGTCTCTTCCAGAGCTCTTGTATCGAGACTCCTTCCCATTAAAGGCCATTAACTACACCTCACCCCTTTAAACTGTAGGTGAGTGTTTAACTTAAGGGCCTTTCACCCCTTAAAGGGGTGCCCTAGGTGCACACCGACTAAAGGAATTTCCCTATCTATTTACGCCTGGCCTATTTAAAGCGTAGCCCACTTCCTCTATCTAGCCCCTAAACAGTATAGGGTAGGCAAAAAACCCCCCCAATAAAACAAGAAGAGGAAAAAATTCCTACCTGGTTCCGCAGGCAACCGCAAGATATACTGTTAATGGGCGGGAGTGGTGGGCCAACTTCCAGGCGCGGAATGAGCCTGGGAGGGCCTGGCCTGTGCTAGCAGGCCACGCCCCCGGATGTTCTGGAGGGTTCCTCCAGAACTCCTCCCTGCCTCGTGTGAGGCAGACAAATGTTTTTTCTCTCCCCATTTCTTGGGGAGAGGAAAACTGTTGTCTGCCAACCCACGAAGAAACACACGAGAATAAAAGACACAACACCAATGCTTTGGATTCAAATTGGGCAACTTTTATTTAACGTTACCTATTTAAGTTCTTAACTTAACTCAAGGGTGTAAGGAACTGGTGTAACCTAACCCAGGTAGTATCACTACCCGATAATAACAATTTCCGGGCGAAGCACCTGGGTTTCGGTAATCAAACCGTATCACCATCAAGGGAAAGGAATGAGGAGTCTCTTCCAGAGCTCTTGTATCGAGACTCCTTCCCATTAAAGGCCATTAACTACACCTCACCCCTTTAAACTGTAGGTGAGTGTTTAACTTAAGGGCCTTTCACCCTTTAAAGGGGTGCTCTAGGTGCACACCGACTAAAGGAATTTCCCTATCTATTTACGCCACGGATTGGGGGCAAATGTCCATTTCGCCCCCATCCCCCACCAATTCCTCTAACACCCCTAAAATAACTTCCTGTAAATCTAACCAAAATCGTTGGTTGCCCAATTCCGAAAGACGTACTCCAAAACCCCGATACCACCTCTCATCGTCACGAGTGATGTTTGGGTGCTCAATGTAGCGACCCCTCTGAAGGATCCGAACAATCACATGGCCCGAGTCACTCGTTTTCTGGCTTTTTCAAGCCTTCCCATGTCGCCTCTGCACTTGCGACGAGGTATGATAGCGGACCAAACGACGTGCACCCTGGGCCATGACCAACAAGTCCTTCGAATGTCCGCCCGTGGATCAGAACAATCACATGGCCCGAGTCACTCGTTTTCTGGCTTTCTCAAGCCTTCCCACATCGCCTCTGCACTTGCGACGAGGTATGATAGCAGACCAAACGACGTGCACCCTGGGCCATGACCAACCAATCCTTCGAATGTCCGCCCATGCTCGCAGAAAGAGGGCTTTTCCTGGTAGCAGGTCTAAATCGTTACCACCGAGGTGGATAACCAACACATCAGGAGGAAAAACACTCCTGGCAACAAACAACAAAGGGAACACCAACTGTCCCAATGCAATGCAGTCAACGCCGCTGCATGATATAAAACCTGCTCATAAACTGATGTGTACTAAAGCCACGAAGCAAGTAATTTGCTGCAGCTCTATCAGGGTATCTTTTAAGCCAGCAACTAAGCGGTCCCACCTTGATTGGGCTGGGGCCCTTTTGGAACATTAACCTGTCCTGGGTTCTTTCTATTGAACTGGGCGCCTCTTGGCCCAATTCCTGTAGGTTTTCCCCTGTAACAACTCTTGGTTGCGTGGTTACCCTGGCATATTGCACAGGCGTGCTGATATTTACAGTCCTCGCGTGCGCAAGCTCCCTGGGCCGCGTATTCCCAGCACATACTCTTTTGTCTCTGCGGCTGTTGTGTTGTGCCTCCCTGCCGAAAGGGCTGACTCTCTTTAGAGTTCTGTATAGTATGGCCGCTATCGGCCTTCTCACCAGAAACTGCTCTGGTTGTATTCATTACCTCCATCCACAATTGACTGTCGATGAGGTCCCATCGCTTGTTGGGCATCGTGGCGGCCTCAGAACGAAAGCGACTATCATAAACAAGCCACGCCTGACCAGTGTAGTTGACATATGCCCCATATATTATATTTTGATATTTGAACAAGGCCTTGGCCCTGTAAGGATGAGCTTCCACTAGCAGGGATGCATATATGGTATAACAAGCTATCCAATTTTTCCAATTCTGCTCAACCCGCCTTCTCTTTAGCTTCTCTCTACGTTCTTCATCCAAATCCTCTTTTTCCTTCTTATTTAACTCCCTAAAATATAATGAAAACATATCTATATACTCGTTTCTGAGTATCTTGTCAATGGTTTTTTGAGACAAATGAGCCCCCAAAGATGCTGAGGCTGCAGTGGGAACTATCGGCAAAACCCATTTATCAGTTCCCCAATACTGGTTGTCATCCCCCGTCCTGGCCATTTCTAAGGTTATGGGGGCCACCATAGGGACTAGAGGACTAGTCTTCATGACCGCAGCTCCTGTTGGAAGCAGGGTCGAACCTGTGAGTGTAGGTGTTGTGTCTTGCGCCTGGCTCGAGCCCCAGGGCCAGACCAGTGTGGTGTTCTTACCTGCAGATGTCGAAGGCCCATCTACGACGATGGCATGCATGGAAGGCTGCCCCGATGCCGCCGGCTCTGGCACAGCCGGTGTCGCTGAGGAAGTTGTCATGACTGGATCAGCTGGTGTGGAGGCCGATGATGACGCTGTCTTTGCAGGCTGCACCTCGGCAATAACCGGTAGAGGCTGGGGTACCGCCGGGGCTGCGGTGTTCGGCGCTGTTGTCGCTATATTGTCAGCCGACCCTTGGTCCACGACCGCTTGAGGCTGACGTACCGTTGGGGCCGGGGGATCTTGTTCCCTCCGACTGGGCTCCGGTTGGGTGGCCCGCTCCCCTTCTTGCGTCGCAGCTGCTCTGCTGGCCTCTAAAACAGACATACGCGAGAGCAAATTTTTAAAAATTAGCTTCCTGGTGGCCCGCCGCGCCGGGCGCGGCCCCGCCTCCCTCATCATAAGCCCCCTCTCTCTTTCAAATTTGTCCATCCTAGCCATCAGAGCATTCAGCTCTTCGGATGAAACGCCCTCCTCCCCCGAAGAAGATTCGTTGGGAGGGAGGGGACGCTTTGCCGGAGTCTTCTTGGCAGGTCCCTTTCCTTTAGGGCCGCCCACATTCTTCTTTGGCGCCATCCTGAAAGAAAAATTAACGGTGACTGTGTCAGTAAGTATAAAGCGCCATTAAAACGGATTGAACCTCAGGTATCCCTTACTGGTAGCGGGACCTGCATGAACACATGTTCACTCCGGCTAGTGGTATTGATCTATTCACATTTGCATGTCACCTAACTGAAAGGACCACCTAAGATGATATTTAGTATGTTGGGGCTAACATGGGAGCTCACACTTTATACAAGGCCCGAACCTGTTGTTGGGGCCCATGTACCTTTTTTTTTATTGTATCAGAAGCTGGAACTAACCGCAGGAGCTCTCTTTCAGGCATAATTCTTTCTTATCTCTCTCCCTTTTAACCCTTTTTTTTGGTGTCAGAAGCTGGATCAAACAGCAGGAACTCCCCCTCTGATCCTATTTAATTTTTTTTTAATTTTTATTTTTATTTATTTATTTATTTATTTTTGCTATCAGAAGCTGGATCAAACAGCAGGAACTCCCCCTCTGATCCTATTTAAAATAATAATTTTTATTTTATTTATTTATTTTGGTATCAGAAGCTGGATCTAACAGCAGGAGCTCTCTCCCTGATCCATTTTTTTTGCTATCAGAAGCTGGATCAAACAGCAGGAACTCCCCCTCTGATCCTATTTAAAATAATATTTTTTATTTTATTTATTTATTTATTTTGGTATCAGAAGCTGGATCTAACAGCAGGAGCTCTCTCTCTGATCCATTTTTTTTAGTATCAGAAGCTGGATCTAACAGCAGGAGCTCTCTCCCTGTTCCATTTTTTTTGGTATCAGAAGCTGGATCTAACAGCAGGAGCTCTCTCCCTGTTCCATTTTTTTTTGGTATCAGAAGCTGGATCAAACAGCAGGAGCTCCCCCTCTGATCCTATTTAAAATAATAATTTTTATTTATTTATTTATTTATTTTGGTATCAGAAGCTGGATCTAACAGCAGGAGCTCTCTCCCTGATCCATTTTTTTTTGGTATCAGAAACTGGATCTAACAGCAGGAGCTCTCTCCCTGATCCATTTTTTTTGGGAGCTGTGGCTAACATTGGGAGCTCGCTCCGCTCCCGAATAAGCCAAAATTGACGCTGCGAGCCCCGGCAGCGACGGACGGCAATTCAACACGAACCCTATTGCCAGAACCCTCAGGTAGCTCGAGGCCGGGCCCAATCCTAGGCCACGGTGACCATGCGCCAGGGAATGTCGATGGCTGGCTAGCCGCATGCCAAGCCGCCCAGCTCCAGGCCCCTGGCCACGTGTGCCCTTGTTTGCCATAACCAAGGCCTCTGTGAAGGGCCCTGAAGCACCCAGCCTTCGTCCGGGAGGGGGGTGGGTGGGTGAAGCCTCCCTCCCCCAGGACCCCTGTACAGACCTGTAGATGCTCTTCTTATCCCCTTAACCTCTTTTCTTCTATTCTTTGCTGAACCTCTTCAGACTTCTTGTCTTCACTCTTCTCTGCAACCTCTCTCTCCAACTTCCAGGCGCGGAATGAGCCTGGGAGGGCCTGGCCTGTGCTAGCAGGCCACGCCCCCGGATGTTCTGGAGGGTTCCTCCAGAACTCCTCCCTGCCTCGTGTGAGGCAGACAAATGTTTTTTCTCTCCCCATTTCTTGGGGAGAGGAAAACTGTTCTTACAGCAAAAAAGAAACTACTTGTTGAACAAAAGCACAATCGGTTTCATTGCTTTAATAAATAATCATGATGACGATGAAAACATAAAATGCCTCAATACACTATGCTTCTTGTAAGTTTCCTTTTGTTTTTTCCTCTGCATTTTTTCCTCTGCATTTTCCTCTTAACTTCAGATCTTTATGTGAATTCTTATCAATTGAGAAATACCAAATGTGCCCTGCAAAAGTACGTAAGTGTGCAGTATCTAACAGAGATTGAGAAGTGTAGTCCCCAGATGGTGTTGTATTGCTACTCCTATCATTAGACATACTCAATGTTAAGACATTCAGGGAAGGCTAGAGTTACCCATCCATCACCTGCTTATTCTGGTCTTGTAAACTCTAAGCTGTGGTTTCTTTGGTTGAGACAAAATATGGTTTTCCTCTATTCCATTTGTCTTCTGTTCTCTTGTGACTTGTTATGTACAAAGTATGTCAGTCTCATTTTTGCAACCTTGATTTCTAGTAAGTGTTCAGGACTGATTTACTTTGGGATCTATTCATTTGTCTTTTTGGCAAGTGATGGTATTCAAAGAGCTTCACTCCAGTACCACATTTCAAATGGGCTGGTCTTTGTGTCACCAGTCTTCTCTCTCCAGTTTTCACAACCATACATAGGAACTGGAAATACTATGATCTGGATTATTCTGAGTTTGTTATTACATATCTTTATACTTTAAAAAGTCTTACCTGATGATATCATAGCTGCCTTGCAAGTCCTACCTTTTTTCTGGTTTCCTGCCTATGGTGTCCATTTTGATTCAGGACTGACACAGAGTTCAGAAGTAATTCATTACCATAAATGTTATATATTACTTTGGGTGGTAATGAAGAGTGGTATTTGGGGTGTAGATGTAGTTTGGCAGTATGTTTTCTTTCAAAATAATGTAGTGACCAGTGGTATCCTTGTGCAATAAAACATTTTTGGGTAACTTTCAAAGTTTTTTCGAACAATATGCTAAACCAATAACTAGTGGCAATAGCCTGGTTTTAAAAAAGAACAAGTGGCATGCAATCAAAGTTCTAAGCCCTTGGTTGCCAGAGAAAGAAAGAATGGAATAAAAGACTAACAATTAAAATAACCGTCAAAAATGGTGAGTCAGTAATGTGTTGTTGGGTTATGACACATCAAAGATCTTTTACTCTTTAAAAAATTATTACTTGTTATCAATGTTATATTCCTTAATGGAAAAACCCACAGAATTGCACTAGATGAGTTCTACATGTGACGTACTTCCCTATATGCAGTGACAAGAGCCACATTAATAAACCTACCCCACCTGTGGATAAGTGAAACAATGCAAACTCTATATTTTGACAGCACTTGGACCAGAAACATACCATAAAATCAAACTGGAAGGACATAGAGAGGCCCACAAACACTTCTATGGGAAAATATATTTTTGGACGTGGATGAGTGAAACTGTGATTATTGAATCCACAAGTAAGGGGATGAAACTATTTTTATTAAACAGCATAAGGAACAAAACAGAGCCCCAAAGGACTCTGCAGGACATTGGACAGGTACCTCAGCTCTGCTTTCTGAGTTTGCACATCCTTAGAGAGGTGGCCCAAGGGGATACCTTGGTCAATGGTACTGAAAGCTGTTGAGAGGTCCAGCAGAACAAGTGATGACAAATTTTCTCTATCCAGTTCCCTGTCTATGCCATCTAATAAGGTGACTAAAGCTGCCCCTTTCCATAATCAGGTCTGGAGTCAGACTGAAATGGATCCAGATTATCTGTTTCATCCAGGCATCCCTGGATCCAGGGATACCTGGATGTTTTAGGAACCTGGCTTATAATTATGAAAAATGGTGGGACTCAGGGACAATTTTTTTGTTTTTTCCCCCGTAGCAGTAGCAAATACACAAGTATCAAGCAACACATTGGATACCTATATACCTATAAATGCCTTATGTGAGGCACCCTTACATCTAGAATATTTCAACTCTAAAGTTTTTCAAAACTCTTTTCTGCCATACTTGCAGTCAAATTAATTTCAAGATGATCTATTAACAAGAACCAAACAATGTTCCATAAAGCTGTCATTTTAGGAGTAAATGAGAATATTTGTGAGGCTCTAGTAGGGTAAGAGACATCCTCTGATTTCCTAAGCAGTGCCCAAATGCAGCACGTTAATTTATGACTCTGGCAAACATTCATAGCGTAGTAGAGGAAATTAAGGAAAGCTGAAAGATTAGAACCCTAATTAAAATTTCAAGGACCATTAAATCATTTTGCTCATTCCACTAGTGAAATCCTGTTTTGAATAGCTTTCAGTTTATCAGAACAAACTTGTAATCAAAATGGGAAGGTCTGGGTGGAGGAGAGCATTAAAACTATTGTGATGCATTTATTTGCTAGTGTTATTTTGCTACATATTATTTGTGGGGTTGTCTTCTCTTGAACCAAACTATAACAGAATATTGTTAAATTAATAATATGTTATTCCGTAAATGGGGCAGTGGTGGCATAGCGGGTTAAACCGCTAAGCTGAAGAACAACAATGTGATGTGGTGGCTAAAAAAGCCAATGGCCTGCATAAAAAGGAGTATAGTGTCTAGATCCAGGGAAGTCGTGCTACCCGTCTCTTCTGCCTTGGTCAGATCACACTTGTGTCCAATTCTTGGCACTGCAATTTAAGGGAGATGTTGACAAGCTGGAATATGCCCAGAGGATGGCAACTACAATGATCATGGGTCTGGAGAGCAAGCCCTATAAGGAGTAGTTTAAAGAGCTGGGCATGTTTAGCCTGCAGAAGAGAAGGCTGAGAGGAGACATGATGGCCATGTATAAATATGTGAGGGGAAGGGGAAGTCATAGGGAGGAGGGAACAAGCTTGTTTTCTGCTGCCCTGGAGACTAGGACGTGGAACAATGGCTTCAAACGACATGAAAGGAGATGCCACCTGAACATTAGGAAGAACATCCTGACTATGAGAATTGTTCAGCAGTGGAACTCTCTGTCCCAGAGTGTAGTGGAAGCTCCTTCTCTGGAGGCTTTTAAACAGATGGCCGGATGGCCATCTTTCAGGAGTGATTTGAATGCAATTTTCCTGCTTCTTGGCAGGGGCTCAGACTGGATGACCCACAAGGTCTCTTCCAACTCTATGATTCTATGTATCCCAAACTGGGCAAAAAGCTTTAGTCTGCTTGCCCATCTCAGATGTTTCAGTACCTTAGGATCAAGTCTGAAGACATTCATTTCACCAAATAGGCACTTGCACATCAGGGATTTAGTATTGGGGGTGGAGGTTGCCCTCTCAAATAAGAATTCTGCATCTGAAATGATTTTTTTGTTCAGTCCCCAAATGTCTAGCATTGCAAATAAGGTTTCCAAAATATAGTTTCTGCTTTCCATGTGAAAGGGTACATTTGAATTCTGGAAGATCCCAGCCCTAACACTTCACAAACATACTGAACCAGTGTGCCTGTACAAGGAGTCTTTTCTATGCAAGCATACTTTGTATGCTGCTGGAGCCACCGGTGCTTCTAAAGCTGTGTGAGACAATTCATTTTCAACTTTGACATAACTGCTAACACTATACCAGCATACAGTGCTTCATGAAAGGAAAATAAATTTAACAATCTTGGCTTTTAAAAGTAACATATTTGAAGGAATTTCAAGTGGGCAGTTTCCCTGCAGATGCACAAAGAAATCATCATGGATTTTAGGAACCATTGCAGTCATTATGGTAAGATGACCTGCAAAATATGCATTGACTGCTTAGTTGGTGTTATTTAATTTAAACAACTATTTTGCACATGGAGGATATTGTGTTTTAAAGTGATTCACTTCCTTTTGGAAGTTTGGGAACCACTGAATTCATTAATTCAGTGGTTCCCAACCTTTGGTCCTCCAGGTGTTTTGGACCTCGGCTTCTACAATTCCTACCAGCTGGCAAGCTGGTTGAGATTTCTGGGAGTCGAAGTCCAAAACATCTGGAAGAACAAAGGTCGGGAACTAATGCATTAATTGAATGGTATTTTTCTGGTGTCCATAATTCCCCTCCCCCCCCCCCCCCCCCCCACACACAGAGACCTTTTTATAATGACTGATGCCTTAAATCCTTCAGCCCACCATTTTTGTCTCTCTCTCTGTAAATATTGTCGGCTATGTTCATTGCTGGATCCAACATTTTCCCCCAGTCCCCCTGCACTGCTTTCAGCAGCCAAATATTTAAGGCAGCTTCACCCATCAACAATGCTAGATAAATGGGAGAAAATACAATTTCTTGTAAGACCAGAGAGAGGTAAACATTCTTACCTGGCTCCACTGGGCAACTAATCACAGCTTGCATTCAACAAGACAAGAAGTCAATAGAGGTAGTTAGATGGAGTAAACTAATATAGTCTGCCCTTATGTCTCCGAATTGTTGTACCCTACAAACATACAAGTTAGCCTGCCCTTACTGGACCCAGACCAGTGAAGACAGTCTTCATGCAGGCTTGGAATACAAGGAAGTTACATTTAACTCTGTAAACTCCATAAGATTTGATTACAGTTCTAATTTCTTCAGCAAGAAAAACCAAATTAAACTAGAGGAGATTTTTGGAGTGAACACATTTAGAACTGCTGTGATGGTATAGTTGTTTGAGTGCTGGGTTGCAACTCTTGAGATTAAGGTGGCAATCCCTGCTCAGCCATAAAACCCCACTGGATGACCCTGAGCAAGTCAAAGGCAAATCCAATATGAACAAACAAATCTGGTCAAGACATCCTGTGATGGCTTTGCCTTACGGTGTATAAGCCAGAAACAGCTTAAAGGCACACATTACCACAATATATCTTAAATGTTAACTGAATAATAGCTCACTGACACTGTATTTTTCATTGATGAAAACCTACTAGCTAGTGGCCTTGTTTTATCAGTTTGTTTTATTTTTCAAAAATAGGATATGAAAATAAATTCACTCATGTGTGACACTCATGGAACCACTTTAATTCATTTTCACTGAAAACTGAAGTACATTGGGTTTTTTTCTGCTTCTCATGGGGAGAATCTTACCATAACTTAATAGCTAATGAATTTTGAATGCTGAAATAAGGAAAAAAACACACCTTTCCAGTCTTTTGAGGAAACACTTGAGGAAAATTAAAGCAGAAAATTACAAATCACTTCATATCACTGCAAGGCAATCAGTTGTAATACTGTATAGTAATAAAATAGCACAACTGCAGAAAATAACACAGAATCCAGGGTGGAAATGTAATTGTTACAGTTATGCTTTTGGTTTGCCTGTTTAGGGAAAATCCATTGCTGCAAAATATGGAGTTAGGATGGAGAAAGTGGGAAATTTATGGGAAAACATTGTGAATTTACAAATAAATGCAATTTTAAACCATCTAAAAATAAAGAAAAAAACTGTTGATTAATATTTAATTATTTGGTACCTTGTGGTGGTATAGCAAGTTACATTTTTAATTTTGAAACACAGCCTTTCTAGACTATGTGGGAATTAAGGGTTAATTATTCCAAACATTTTAAATAGATCCCTTTGAAACATAAAGAGACACAGCAATAACTTTTACAAAATAGGGTGGATATGATTAAAAATTTCTAGTTATATTGTTTCTGTGTACAGACCTCAAGAGAATGGTCCATTTTGAGGAAAAGGTCAAAAACTTACATCAGTGAAATGCCTGAAAGACAAAGTACATAGTATAAATCATTACTGAAATTAATGAACTGCATTCAGAGACATGTCTCATCATCAAAATGAATAATTGACAACCAAGAATGCTAGTTGCTGGTTACAAATACGTTATGTGAGTAAGATAAAAAAAATACTGGTTTGCTGTGAGTTTTCCAGGCTGTATGGCCATGTTCCAGAAGCATTCTCTCCTGACATTTCACCCACATCTATAGCAGGCACCTTCAGGGGTTGTGAGGTCTGTCGGAAACTAGGCAAGGGAGGTTTATAGATCTGTGGAATGTCCAGAGTGGGAGAAAGAACTCTTGTCTGCTTGAGGCAAGTGTGAATGTTGCAATTGGCCATCTTGATTAGCATTTAATGGCCTAGCAGCTTCAAAGCCTGGCTGATTGCTGCCTGGGGGAATCCTTTGTTTGGCGATGTTAGCTGGCCCTGATTGATTCTGGTCAATAAATACCTGCTAGGGATGCCTGCCATAGATAAGGGCAAAACATCAGGAGAGAATGCTTCTGGAACATGGCCATTCAGCATGGAAAACTCACAACAACCCAGTGATTTTGGCCATGAAAGCCTTCAACAACATATTAATACAAAAATAATTTCACAAAAGGCTTTTTAACTTCTTAAAAACTTAAAAATTGTGCGAGAAGTGTGTTATATCAGAAGTTCTTTTAAAAAGCGATATCTATCAAATTCATATGTTTTGCAATGAACACTTAAACAAATGCAATGTCTGAACAATAGCATATTCCGTACTGGAGGAGTGTAAAACTATCAGCATATTTACATTTGAGATATAGAAAAGGCAGAGCTACTCCATATTTCCTGGCTGTGTAACTAAAGTCAACACTCCACATTTGTTGGGGTTAGGAAAAATCTGTGAATAATAATAATCATCATAATAATGCAGTCATGCCAGCCACATGACCTTGGAGATGTCTATGGACGATGTCAGCTTTTTGGTTTAGAAATGGAGATGAGCACCAACCCCCAGAGTCAGACACAACTGGACTTAATGTCAGGGGAAAACCTTTACCTTTATCTATGGAACTGTCCAAGTACTATACCAGCCTCAGGTAGATCTATGCTTTCACTGACATCCAAAGGAGATATCCAAGGTGCTGAACTGATTTGGGGAGATAAGGTTTTTCACCTTGAATGGCTCCTTTCAGTTTCAGTTTCCACTAAGATGGAAGTCATCAGCCATTACTAAAAGGCACCACTTCATTTAAAAAGTTATCAGCTCACTTTTATATTGGTGGTGGTGTGGTGATATGATTGTGAAGTATGGGACTATGACATTTTGGCTCATGGAGCAGAAAATCCAAATGGCGCCTCCCCAGAAGTAAAACTTATCATTTTTGCAACTGACATTTTTCTGCCCTTTAATCATCCAATCTCTGATGCCAGAGGCAGCAGCTTCATTCTGAATCATGGCAGGGCTGACTCTGCGGGAAGAATGTTCATTACCAATATATTTATTAAATTTCCTACTCTGTATTGTGACCTTGTTTTAAAACAAATGCATATTGATATTATCCTTTTTATTTGTATGAAACCATATACTAAAGTGCTTTACAGAAATCCTGACTTATTTTGAATATGTATCTGACTCTGTACAATCATAGTGCTTTGTGTATATAAATAATTTATGATAATTCATTTCAATTTATGAAGTAAAGAAGCCTTTAGTCTAGCTATTGTTTGCTTTTGCACCATAGGGAATCTAACAGAGTCTCTAAATAACCGTATCATTTGAGAATGGAAACAGCAATTGTTTAGTATATATCCCATTAACTTTAGGAGAGGCAATTAGAAAATAGCCAAGGAACTTGCTGTTATTTGCATGTATGCTGCTGAGTAATATTACAGCTGCATCACCCTCAGGAGACATTTGAAATATTTATAGTGACAAAGGCTTGATCATACTGACATTTCCAAGGTTATAAATTCAATTAATTATATCAAGTCAACCTTTTCTTGTTTACAGGACAGTCCATCTGAAGAAGTGTTCCAACAGCTGTAAACTGAGTAGGAATACATCATCTTCTATGTGGCAAGACGTACATACATTTTTGATGTCTCACTATGCATTCCATGATTTAAATGCATATGAAGAGTCTTAAATTAGGGACCCAACACTTGCCTCAGAGTTTATGCACTATCTAGTACCATGGGGTAAATTCCAAAGTACAAGAACACTATAGTCCAATAACCCATGCCCACAAGCACAGGCAGTTCTGTTGAGCCAAGTATAATGGTACATGATGCCCCCAAAATTGGTCTATTGTGAGAGTTAAAGTAAAGCCTTGTTGGAACAAATAAACCTGAAGGGATGATCGTGATATCGAGGTCACTTGATCCTGATTCAACTACACCACTGTTAGCTTTTCTTAACCAAGCCCTGTTCCTATGCAATATTTTCGTTTATGGTTTGGATTTTATATATATATATATATATATATATGCAACGTTTTTCAAAAGTCATCTGTTTCTCCATTTCAAGAAGATAATGTTTGGATTGGGTTATCAAACACCAGCTCAAGTTGGATTGAGTAAAGGTTAGAACATATAAAGTTCCATACATAAGAAACTGCCAAATAGTTGCAATTTCCTACAATTTGAGTGATTACATGAACTCTGTTTCCAGAACTCACAGGCTTCATGCCATCTTTGATATTTAAAGTGACGTCAGTTCTAAGGTTTACCTCGGATAACTACATCAGGTTCAAACCTCATAGCACAGCTGTATCTTTTCCTCCTGAATGATGTTGCTGTCATGTAGCGGGACAAGTCTGCCAGCCTTTGAGTTATGTTTGCAGACGTTGGAGCAATTGCTGGCATGCTTTATAATGGCCATCTTCTTTGCACCTGTGACAAGTAGACACCGATTATATCTCCAATGAGACGTAGAGTATATCACAATGAAGGGCTGCTTTGCTTAGCTGCAGCTCTCCAGCCAGAGACAGGATAAAAAGACAAGACTGAGACTGGAGGGCATGGAGGCATTTTTCAGTAACACAATTTAATTTAGAAAGCACAACAAACAGGAGATCGATAAAGCAACAAGGAAAAGACCACTCAGCTATTACTCAATGTACAGCTTGATATATTTGTAAGGATGGCTAGCTGTGATGTCAGCAAATATTGCATGTCTTATCATTGGTAATAAATGCCTTTATAGTGAATTGAAGAGCAACATTTCGAAATGATACAGATTTTTTTAAGTGGTGTCAAAACAGTCTGTTAAATGATATACCTCCATTGTGACACAGAACTCCACAAAATTGCAGAAGAAAGCTGTGTGGACCAGGTTGCATGTGCAGGGAGTCTGCAGCAGTAACATTTATGGTGTCCATAATGCTTTTTTTGCTGGAAAACCCAAAGGAAAGTGTGGAAGTACATAGATATTGTAAATTATATTAGAGCAATGTTATAATGTAACATTATTTTTTGTGTCAGGAGCGACTTGAGAAACTGCAAGTTGCTTCTGGTGTGAGAGAATTGGCCATCTGCAAAATTATTCCCCAGGGGACACCTGGATTTTGATGTTTTACCATCTTTGTTGGAGGCTTCTCTTATGTCCCCGCATGGGGAGCTGGAGCTGACAGAGGGAGCTCATCCATGCTCTCCCCAGATTCGAACCTACAACCTGTCGGTCTTCAGTCCTGCTGGCACAAGGATTTAACCATTGCAGCACTGGGGGCTCCAACATTACTATAATTGTATATTAATAGTATACAGACTGATGATAAGTGCCACGGTATGCCAAAACGAATGCTGTGACATCAAAATATTACAAATCATAGTAGACAAATTCTGTGGTTGTTCTGAATCTGTTTCATTGGTAGCAGGCTTTTTCATAGGCAGAAGCAACTCTTCCTATTTGGAGGAAACACGCATTTCACAATCCAGGAAATGATTTATTCTTGTCTTCTGTGACTTTGACAAGCCAGGTGCAGAATATTAATAAATATGGTAGTGATAAAAAATACGCAATGCTCAAAAACTTAAACCACATCTATCACAAGAAAAGTAAGATATCCATTAAACATAATCATGGATATACAAGTTTGCCACACAGAAAAATACATAATCAATATAACAGTGACGCCTTTATTGGGTCAACTGAAAAAGCAGAAAGTATATCATGTAAGTAAATAAATCAATCAATTTTGAAGTTCCACTGACTTCATCAGGCAAAGGGATTTAAAATCATACAAGAGAAATTAAAATGATAATTAATGTGATTAAAGACCTGATATGTTTGTGCAGGACTATGTCCCTCTTCTCATGAGCTGGTCATTGACCGTAATAAAGTGAACTTGAACTTGAAGTCACAGATATATATCTTATCTTGTGATGTTTTGCTGTTGTCAGATAAGATAGTCTAGAGCAGAGGTTCCAAAGTTATTTGGCCTATCACCTCCTTTAAAAAAAAATCAGGACAAAAAAATTCAGTGGAATTTTGCCTTTTTTAAGATGCAGTGACAATTTTGCAATTTTTTTTAGGGTTGGATAGATTTACTCAGAAATGACTGAAATTCGGTGGGGGGGGGGGGGGAGGGAGACATATGAATTTGGACATCTGAAGCAGGTTTTGAACCATGCTGGAAACGGGGGGGGGGGGGGGGGGGGGGGGGGGTCCGAATTTGAACCACCTACCATTTTTTTTTCAGAAATATTCTATAATGTTCAGATGACTCCCAATGTTATTTTAATTTTCACAACCATTAAGCAACTTTGGTAAAGGCAAGGGAATTTTTAAAATCTCATTCTTTCCACTGGCGTTGCAAGAAGGGAAGCGGTGGGCATGGCTAATCACAACCATTGTAACTGTAGTTTTGTGAAGGCCAGACCCTCAATGATAAAGATTGCAAAAGTCCCTACTGTTAAACTACATTTCTCACAATGCATGCCTACCCATTAGCTAAAGTGACCGAAGGACCCAAAAATAAATGTCTTTAGCAGTCTTCGTCTAAATATAAAATAAACTGACTGAATCTACAAAGGAGTCTAAAAAAGGCAGTAAAACAATAAGCAACTTTTGAAAAGCCAAGAGAACATAAACTGTTTTAAAAACCCAATCCTTTTACTTTGGCCTGATTGCCATGAAAAAGGCACTGGGGTAGCCAGTCACAGACAACTGGCAAGCCCTTTACAGTCAGTAAGTAATGATAAAATAAAAATAATTGATTCCATCTGCAAATAGGAATAAATGGATGGATGTGTCTTGAGAGTCCCCTCCAACTGAGTAGAGGAAGTAAATGGATGTCAGGCGAGTCTGAATGGCACCTTTCTGCCCAGAAGAAGGGGGTCAGTCTAGATGTCCCTTGATGGGGTCTGTACTATCATTTTTGTTCTCTGCCTATTTAACACAGTTTTTGCCACACAAACAAAGTTTCTGGAGTAGAACAACTACTTTCAAAGTAAGGACCACCCAATGAAACAGGAAATAACACATTCAAACCAGGAACAGATTTTCTTTATTATTAAAAATGTTTTTTTTATTAAAACTTTGAAAATTCACCAAAAACCCATGCCCATTTCACCCCAGGCTACTACTGTCCCCTTGGGTCATTTCAGCGCCCCCCCCCCCCCCCACCCAGGAGCAATATCACCCACTTTGGTAAGCACATCATTTTAACTTCCATGGGTCTATCACATGACATTGTGGAACTTTTAGTTAATTGAGATATTTAGAACCTCTCCTAGAGGTTTTCCCCATATTACAGCACTCAATTCTAGGTGGACTTACCAAATACCAAATGCTAAATTCCATAGCCATGCAATTCCATAGCCATTATCATTGAATGGGTATCAGACTATGAAAGTGTCAAATGCCATTATTTATGGTATTCAGGTCAGTGTGCAGCAGCAGGCCAGACTCAGGGTTAGAGGGGAGGAGTCACAGTGATCTATAGCGAATCCATTCACCTGACCAGGTGCCCGTCCCACAGTTTCGAGAGTGTCTATCTAAGAGTGAGTGGCCAGGACAGAATATTGTCATTGTATATTAGAATCTGCCCTGAGTCCCCCTGGGGAGACAGGATAGAATACAAATAAAATTTTATTATTATCATATTATTATAGGGGTGTGCAATTCGGATAAAATCTGTATTGTTTTCAATGCCAAATTT
Organism: Anolis sagrei; assembly: GCF_037176765.1. NCBI lineage: Eukaryota > Metazoa > Chordata > Lepidosauria > Squamata > Anolidae > Anolis > Anolis sagrei. The sequence goes on from NC_090022.1 coordinate 240,801,181, forward strand.
CAGTTGGCCCTTGATTTTGGGAACTTTCCAAAATCGGGAGTGGGGAAATACCATTTCTCATTCTGTCAGCCAGAAGTATTGTTTTTGTTTTGGGAAAATCTGGCCCATTGGCAGCAAGGGAAGAAGTTCCAAGACTTCTCCCTCTTTAATTTTTAGGGCTATCAGGACAAACGTGGTTACACCCGGAAAACACATTTACAGGCCCCCTGAGTTTCAGTATGTTTGGGCCATCCACTGATTTTTAGGAAATTCTTAAAGTGTCTAGAAATAAAATGCCCTTTAAAAATTCAAAGAGGGATCCCCCAGAATTTCTTGACAGTATAGGATGAGGAGGAGCAGGACATCACTTCTGCCAACTTTCATAAAGATCCACACATCCCACAATTTATAGTAAATCTTTAAAGTTTTTTTTTTTTTACTAAAAAAAACAAAACAAATACTGTTCCTAAGCTTTTGCATTTCTACGTGGTTGTCAAGCTTGGTGAACTGGGGCAGGAGTACACACAAGTCAGACGATAAGGCAGGGGAGGAGAATAAATGAGTCTGTCAAAGAGGGGAACAATGAGAAGAAAGGGCTTTTTAAAGAAAAAAATGGTGGGGGGGGGGGGGGAGGAAGGTGCAGGACAGAGTACAGAAGCAAGAAGATAGGTAGAGCTGGGGTGGGATTGAAATTGAAATACTAGTATTCTCCCTGTAGGGACTCAAGGGAATCAGGCTATCTCCTCACTTCCCTAAACCAGTCCGCCCCCCCCCCTCCCCACACACACACAAAGGTAAAACTATTTAAACATCCCCACTCCAAATGCCCTCTCACGGCCCCTCCCCCCCAAATGCACACCCACCCTCTCCTCCCTAGCAAAATAGTTTTTAAAGGACTGAAAGATATAATACTTTAAAAATTAATAAATTTCTTTTTTTTTTTTGAAATAAAAAGAGAACAAGTTTTATTGTTAACTGAACGTAATTGTTGCAGTTTTTTTTTTTTTTGTAATAATTTTTATTAAGGTATTTTAAATACAACGAAAGAGGGGGAACATTCAAAGAAGATAGAACAGTGGGAAAGATAGAAAAAAAGGAGTGAGAAAAATAAAAAAAGTATATATAAAAAAAAAACCTATAAAAAATACACATAAAAAGATAATAAAAAAAAGGTTGACTTCCATCTCCTCATCAGGTGTTGTATCTCCAAAAATGTTACTGTTGCTTTCATTCCATTGTCTCATATTTACTTTTTCCTTTCCTTCTCGTAATTATCAAAAAGTGTCCAATCAGTCTTTTTTATAGGATTTCCGGTATTTTTCTTCAATAAAAAGGTCAATTCGTCCATCTCCCTTATTTCTCTGATTTTCCCTAACCATTCCTCCTTATTAGGGGTAGTTTCTTGTTTCCAAACTTTTGCTAAAACTATTCTCGCTGCCGTCGTCATATAAGTAAAAAGTTTGTCCTCATTTTCTTGTAATTGTAAATCCAAATCCGTAAAGCCCAGTAGGTAGTATTCTGGTTTTTCTTAAAAACTCTTTTTAAAATTTTTTGCAATTCTTCGTGTATCATAGACCAATACTTCACTACTTCTTTACACGTCCACCACATATGATAAAAGGTCCCTATCTGTTGACAATTTCTCCAACATTTATCAGAGGAATTTTTATTTATTAAAGATAATTTCTTAGGAGTGGTATACCATCTGTGGAACATTTTTAACCAGTTTTCCTTTAAATCTGTTGCATATACATATTTTAATTTCTTGTTCCACATCTGTTCCCACTCTCTGAATTGAATTGGTCTTCTTATATTTTCCGCCCATTTTATCATACATGGTTTCACCTGTTCACCTTCCGTTAGCCACGTCAAGAGGATATTGTAGATAACTGTGATAACTTTTTTCCTTGCCTTCAAAACTTTATCCCAGGTTGAGCCTTCCCATGCAAAACCTATTTTGTTATCTTGCTTAATATAATCTTTCATTTGTAGATAATGCAGCCATGTCATATTTAAGTTTTTCTCCTTTAATTGCTCATAAGAAAAATTAATAAATTTCTAAGCAGTGACTGTACTGAGATTGAACACAAAGCTAGTTAGCACATGGTCTCTCTCTCTCTCTCTCTCAGGACACTATGGTAACATGGAAGAGTTCGCTCTGGTATGTATAGACCAGCTTGGCAAAAAGACACATGATCCACTTTTTTCCTCTGATTAGCTCAGGCAAAGCTAAGAGGGGAAAACCATGTGCACATAGCTGCTGCTATGGCTCAGCTTAAAGTGGACAATTTTGGCCGCCACATGGTCCATTTCAGCCAAGTCAATTAAAGCCCCATCACCTGTCCCATTTCTGAAGGTTTAGTTTCTGGAACTGCCAGAATTCCCAGATCCCATTTTGGGAAACGGTACCGTGCACACTCCTAATGCAGGTTACAGTGAACAGCACATGATCCTAATTCCCAAATAAGACTATAGTTCATCCACAGAACTATCCCTTTGCTACCCTGGAAACAAAATGAAAGCTAGAGATACATGGCTGTTGCTTGAGAATATCTTAAAATGAAATTTGTACAGATAATAGCTTCTCATTTTAAATTCCTTCTTTTTCAATTGCTAGAATAAAGTTTCTTAAAATGTTGTGTATCAAACTTTGCTTAGATTCTGTTATCTATTGATGTTGAAAATGTAGCATCATTACTCAACAGTCAGCAGCCAGTGAAACACCTGGCTGAATGTAGGATGCATATCCAATTGAACTACTTCCCTGCAGGCTGTAATGTGCCAAAGGCAAAAAAAAAAATCCTTACTTCATTAGAACAGTGTGTGGTTTTTAAACTGAATAATGAGAATAAAACATTGCACATCAGTTGATGAATGGAGAAATAACAGTTTGTCATTGGATAAAGCCTTTGAAGATGAAAGTAAACGAAAACTCAAGGCAGGGTGGAAAAAGAAGGCACACCTACTGAACCAAACATGATCAAATGATGGGGTGGCATAGTGTATAAGATGGTATCCAACAAACTTTTGAAAGTAAATAGAATTTAAAGGTTGTATATTAAAGAAATTAGCTTTAGCATATAGCCACCTTGTGGCAAGTGTGTTAAGCCCAAGTAGTAGTGCTGATTCATTAATCTTCCTCTTTCACTCCCTCTTCCCTCCTTTCATTGTTGTAGTTAGTTACATGCTTTCAAGTTGACATTGACTTATAATAGGGTTTCTTGGAAACAGGAGGCTTTTGTTGCTCTCTTCTTAGACAGAAAGAGTATGTGACTTGTCTTGCTTCAGCGCATTGGTTTCCCAAAGTCCTAGTCCAATACTGAAACTGCTATACCAGTTTGTCCAGCCTTCTTTTGCTATCCTTTACCATATCCTTTCTCATACAATTTCTTCTATGCATGTTCATTCATAAATGAAGCAGTGGAACCTGTGGCATTTTTTTTAATTAACAGATTTATTGTGGTCTAAACTAAGGGGGGGACTGGTGTAGTAATCAATTTTTTTGGCACTAAAACTCCCAACATTTGTCACCTTTGTCTATGTTGACTGGGACTGATGGGAGTTGTAGATCAGGAACATCAAGCATTAACTTGATAGATTAACTTTAATGGATTATAATTCATGTCATCAAATGAAGAAGAAGAAGAAGAAGAAGAAGAAGAAGTTTATTCTTAAATCCCACCTCCATCTCCCCGAAGGAACTCAGGGTGGCTTACACAAGATGCCTAAAATAAAGCATAAAATAAAACACAAAGTACAATACAATAGAACAAAAAATAGAGAATATAAAAATACATAATTCTAAATTTAAATTATATAGCCCAATTGTTTTTGCTTACTCACAACTAAAATAGACACAGTGAATCAACTGAATGAACATCAACAACTAAGTATATCTGATTGATTTAATGGGTATACTCAGGTCCATAAGTTTGAGAAGGAGCAAATATAGGTTAAATATTTGAATCTTCCCACCAAAAGCCCTCCTCCTCCTGTGATTGCCAGCCTCTCAGCCATGGGGAGGGCTGTTTCTGAGACTCCAAGCAGGGAGGAGAGAGAAGACATGCTCTCCCCTAAATCACTGTCAATTCCTCCCAAATCCCTTCAGTATTTTTTGTTGGTCATGGGGCTTCTGTGTGAGAAGTTTGGCCTAAATCTATCATTGGTGGGGATCAGAATGCTCTTTGATTGTAGGTGAACTATAAGTCCCAGCAACTACAACTCCCAAATGACAAAATCAATCTGCCACCCCAACCCCACCAGTATTCAAATTTGGGCATAACAGATATTTGTGCCAAATTTTGTACATTGAATGGAAATACATCCTGCATATCAGATATTTACATTACAATTCATAACAGTAGCAAAATTATGAAGTAGCAACAGAAATAATGTTATGGTTGGGGGTCACCACAACATGGGGAATTGTATTAAGAGGTTGCGGCATTAGGAAGTTTGAGAGTAACTGCAGTAGACTTTTAATGCTCCCTGTCCTTCTTCTGTTTTGTGTCTGTGTGTGTTCTGAGTTTGTCTATATTCTTTTCACCCAAAATCTATTTTCTTTCTATGAAAAGTCTATCAAAAAGAAATAATTTATCTCAGGAAATATTTTAAAACTAAGACAACTTTCTGGAATGCAGTTCTTTTCTTACTAGGTATGAAAACTGTGGTGTTTGTTGCTTGGTGCCAAAGCAATGTGGAAAGAGGAAGCAAATCCTCCTTTCCCTCCTCTCCTCTCTTGAATTGCATCTTTGCTCTGGCTATTGTCATTGCAAGCACCAAGTAGCGATCAGCACTATTTTGGTGCCTGATGAGTACCAGAAAACTCAGGATGTGTAAGTTCAGTGGCACCAAACTGGTTCTGCCCCCCCCCCCCCCCAATGTCTGGAGCAACTTGAGGAACATCAAGTCACTTCTGGTGTGAAAGAATTGGCCATCTTCAAGGATGTTTCCCAGGGGACACCCTGATGTTTTGATGTTTTACCATCCTTGTGGGAGGCTTCTCTCATGTCACCTCATGGGGAACTGGAGCTGACAAAGGGAGCTCATCCATGCTCTCCCCGGATACAAACCTCCTAACTGTCAGTCTTCAGGCATAAGGGTTTAACCCATTGCACCACCAGAGATTTCTACTGGTGCTGCTGGGCCATACAGACACTGGTTCTGGTGCTGCTGGGCCATACAGACATAATTCGTCACAGTCACCCAGCTGCAATACTGCATGTTGCAGTGGCAGTATTGACCACAGCCATGCTGATCCAGAGTAGCTGCTCTGAATCAGCATCATCATTTTTGGCTGATGTAGGTATGTTCTAGACAATTCTCTGAAAGCACCAGATCCTAACTGATCTTTGAAGCTAAGCAGGGTCAGTCCTGGTTTAGTACTTGGATAGAGGCTACTAATAACAAACTAAAATGGACACAAGTGTGCATAGACCTGTCATAGAGGTGGCAAAAGTCAGCCTTGACATCTATGCAAATCATTGATTGAAGATCTGAATAGAATATGTCAAAGTTCAGAAGGTGGTATAATCACCCACCTAAGAGAAATGTAATGTGTGTATGCATGTATGTGTGTCTGTACATCTAGCAGAAAAAGAAAAAAGAAAAGAAAAGATTACTTTAAAAGTTTTAGTATCTCTTTGCACAAGCCTTTCTGGACCCTGCAATCTTCATGAAAGGCCCATCACTTTCACAAGTATGGTTGACAGATACACAAGATAGGCCTTTTCAATGGCAGACCCTAGGCTCTGGAACTCCCTTTTTAATGGAGTCTTGGAAAAGAACAGCAAAGAATAACAGTTGCTCTGACAGTATTTTAGAACCGAGTACTTTGCAAGAAAAGGCTTTTAAGACAGTGCTGCATTGTTTTTAATTGTTTGGTTTTTAAGCACTTTCATAATTTTAAATGTATAATTTTTGATTTTTTTAATGTTGTAAGTAGTTTAATTCTATTTTTACATGACTTTTTAATTATGCTGTAAACATTTTAATTAGTAAGCTGCCTTAAGTGGTAGTCTGGGCGAAAGAAGTGGTATAAATTAATAACTACTACCATTACTATTTCTTCTACCACCAAGAATTGGCTGAAAATTTAGTACATTTAATTGGAAAAAAAATTTAGATCTGTTACTTTTTTCTCTTGTGTTTTCTCTTTTTTTCCTACTTACATTATTCTTATTCTATGCCTTCAAGTTGTTTCAAATTCATGGCAGTCCTAATCACATTTAGAAGGGAGGCTGAAAGTATGTGATCCACCAAAGATTACTTAGTAGTTTTCCGTGGTAGAGATGAAAACTGAAGCCTACCTTCTAGGCTGAGAGTGCCTTGGACTGCGAGAAGATCCAACCAGTCCATCCTCCAGGAAATAAAGCTCGACTGCTCATTGGAGGGAAGGATACTAGAGACAAAGTTGAAGTACTTTGGCCACATCATGAGGAGACAGCAAAGCCTAGAGAAGACAATTATGCTGGGGAAGGTGGAAGGTAAAAGGAAGAGGGGCCGACCAAGGGCAAGATGGATGGATGGCATCCTTGAAGTGACTGGACTGACCTTGAAGGAGCTGGGGGTGGTGACGGCTAACAAGGAGCTCTGGCGTGGGCTGGTCCATGAGGTCACGAAGAGTCGGAGACGACTGAACGAATGAACAACAACTTCTAGGTCTTAGTCCAGTGCACAATTCATGTTGCCTCTCAACTAATATATATTTCTTGATCAATAAATATTGCAGAAATGCTATAAGGTTTTCTCTTTCAATGAGATGCCTAAAATATCTCGTGTTGCACCTGGGTGCAGTGGACAATTTATCTGTCTCTATATAATTTTTAAAAGATTCACCATCCTTCAGAGCATTACTGAAGGGCAAATCAGTAGTTCTCAGTGGATGGATGTGGGCTGTGGCTTTACCTAGAGTGGCAGGGCAAAGGAGAAGTTGGAATCATCACACAAGGACATTGCATGCACAATTAAGTTTGCAAATAGTAAACACAATGCAAAATTAATTTACAGCTGGCTGAGTTGTCTGGAAAACAAATCACACTAGCCAGGCACCACAACAATTATGGGTGTTATCCTCCAACTCCCAAAGCTTACCATGAGGAATATGAAAATCTAATGCAGTCCTTCTCTCTAAGGTTATATAAAAAATTGTTAATGAATACATTAATATGGTATTACATGCATTGAGAGATCTCTAGCAAAAAGCATTAAAGAAGCGGAAGCTGTGGAAGGATTTCCCTCAATCCTTGATAGATTAAGAATGTGGTGGTATAGCTGGGCCAAGAAATGCAGCTGAATAAGATAAATTGGGTGGCTCTTTATGACCTGTATATGCGTGAAAGGGTATGTGTCACTGAGGGCTCTTCCAGACAGGGCGCAAATGGGGGACCTGTTGGACTTTTACCTGAGGCATCCAAACAAGGAGTTGTCCTTGGTGTTCGAAAGAATTAAAGTTTATGAAATTGAATGGATAACACTGACAGTGAGATAAGAGTCAAAAGCTCTTATTTCACATTTTTCCACATTTTTCTACTTTTGAACTGGAATAGTGGACTCAGGGCTCTTCCACATAGCCACATAATCAGAATATCAAGGCTGAAAATCCCACAATATCTGCTTTGAACTGGGTAATCTGAGTTCACACTGCCATATATTCCAGTTCAAAACAGATAATGTGGGATTTTATTCAGTTGTGTGAAAGGGGCCTCGGGCACAGTGTAGACAACAAGCTTGCTCTGATGTGAACTGATATGCTGTCTGCATGTGCCTGCACCACCATTCCCTTTGCTTTCATAAGATCAGGGAAAGTTAATGGATTGAGGCTGTGTTGCCCCATTATCACTGCAGGCAGCCACAGAGTTCCAGGAGAGCTCCTGGCCATCATGAGCACCCCTTGGTGACATTACTAAATGTCCATGTGTGACCGGAGCAAAGGAGCAAGGATCACAGTGACAGGAAAGGTAAGGGTGACAATCCAGTCAGGCTGAATTGGTTTTGGCACAGCTGGACCATGAAGACCCCATCCCACTGCTGCAACGGGCACTGGAATAATTGGTACGTGTAAATGAACCCCTGAATAACTGGTATGTAGTAGATTAGTTCTGAGAATATAGATTATGATTCACATTCTTATGTGTATGTGTCCTCAAGTTACCTGTTGATCTGTGGTCCTGTTAATTTCATAGGGGTTTCATAGGACTACTGGAGTGGGTTTTGCCAGTTTGCTCTTTAAAATATAGTCCACAAAACCTGATATTCATTGAGGGTTTCCCTTTCAAGTATAAACCAGGGCTGACCTTCCCTTTAGGATTTAGTTTCTTTAGGATAGTTAGGCATACATATTCCTATTGAATTAATAAGGGTGGAACTTAGCCAAGTTGGTGAACGCTGAAAAGAATTTGGGATACTTAAAACAAACATAATAAGCTTTTAGGAGCCACATAAATATTACAGAGAGTGATGTGCTTCTTTGTACTATCAAGGGAAAAAGAATGTTTAGTCAAATTTAGAAACACCACATTTCCTTTTCATGCATTGAATTCTAATTGATTTTATTCCCTAGTGATAATCCTATTTTTATTAATTTCCTTGATTTGCATGCATATTTTAGAGTGCTCCTTGTAAATTCTAAATTTAAATTACCCAGTCTGCCTCAAACCCAACCCTTTTGCTAATTGGGGATTTTGCAGTCCACTAGCTTTCCAAATTGTAGGGTACATAGGTTAACTGCCCCATGAATTGCAGTTTTAAACTGGGCTTTTGACAGAGATCGCATTAATGGCTTATCTTTGTCAAGGGCCCCAGTTCTTGAACATTATTGTCTGGAGTATTCCAGAATTCCCCTACTTTCCTCTCTGTTTATAGCTTCATGACAGCTCACAAAAAAGAGCATCTGAATGTACTGTGTTCCATGTCTTCCAGTTACCATATTCACTTTCTTCTAAGTCAATAATAGCATGAATCTACATATTTAATAAGTCTCTAGCTGAGAGTCAGGTCAGTGAGGAGAATTGCATTGAAGCAAAATGCTATCTAGTTTGAAGTGATAGTGGCAAGAATTCTTATACTCCATGCATGAAAAGTTGCTTCTGAAGAACAGTTAAAGATATAGGCTGAAACTCAGCATGGGACTATACATTCATAAATTGAGTTATGTGTGGTATACAGCACTAAGTAGCTTAACAAGTGTATTTACCTTGTGGTTGCCATAATGTTACAATGTGTATTACAATATGCTGTAACCAAAATTCAGTGGGCATTCTCATTGCACAACTGCATATTGGCTAGGAAATGGTGGAGCATGATAGGAGTGTCTACTGCGTATCAGAAGTGCCCAATGCTCATCCATACTTTCCCATGAGCATAAGAAATTCTTTCTCTTTTTTGTTATTATTTTTTATTCAGAAGTAAAGGGGAAAACTAGAAAGAAAAAAAGCAATACAAAAAGCAAATGTTTATCTATACAAATATTTATTTATTTATTTTGTATAAAAAGCATTGCATAAATTAGTAAAAAACTGATAAAAATAGAAGAAGCACAAGCAGCTAAATATCTTTTGATCAAAAATGGGCAACAGCAACGTCTGTCGCCTCCAACAATTCTTCCTCTGTACTTGAGGCAGGGTGTAGTAGACAAGCATAGAGATGTGGAGTTGTCTGTTCTGCTCCACAGTCACACAAGGTGGGAATCCAGATCCAACGACAGATCTGGACCAAACTTGCCACACAGACCCAACATGACCAACTGCAAATACTGTCAGTGATTGGGGGTGATTGCCCTGGGAATCTGGAAATTGTTGTTCACCCTTATCCACAGGGAACCCAGCCAATGATAGATTTAGACCAAACTTCAGTGATATTATGTAACATCCCAAAACAAACAATGCCTTCTTCTAATAACCTGAACACCACCAGGTCCCCAAGCTAGTAATATATTAAACTAAAACTACCACATCTGGCACATCTAAATCTAAGGTTTCTTCTACACTGTCCTTTATCCCAGAATCAGATCCCAGATTATCTGCTTATCCCAGATTATATGGCAGTGGTGACTCATATAATCCAGTTCAAAGCAGATAACCTGGGTTCAGACCTCAGGATATAAGGGCGGTGTAGAAGGGGCCTAAGACAATCTGCCTAACCTATAAAATACCTACACTAACAAACACATATTAGACACACCTCTACTAGAACAATTCTACAAACCTCACATTCATTTCTTGGTTTTTACTCCTTATTGTTGGGGTTCAGCCTGAGTTTGAACTTGAGCCTGATTCTCTGTTTGTTCCTCCTGATGCTAATGAAAGTATATTTACTGATGCTAGTGGAAATGTACCTTTTGATGCCAATGCTTCTGAAATTAGTGAGGAAGAAACTGCTGTAGGTTTGGAAAATGCCAATGTTCCTGAAATTAGTGAGGAAGGAACTTCTGTAGATTTGGAAAATGAAAGTACCAGTGTTCATAAGAATGTTTCAGAGGGAGACCTTGAACTTTCCCTCTCTTCTGCACCTGTTAACTGTAATGACAACAGAAGGGGCCAAATTTGGGAAGACAGAAGTAAATCACTCAGTTTGCGTCGATCCTCTCGAATTCAAGAATTAAAAACATTGGCTTCAAAACAGAAGGGTGGTTCACGGAACCAATTCTTGAGTTTTAATTGCAATACACCGAGCTGATTGTCTCAGTTCAGGCATCGTTTCAGAATTGATGAAGACCTTGGCAGTTCTCCCGGTTCCCTGGCCATAGTTTGGGAAGATTTCTAGGATATCAAGTACGGTTAGTGGATTGCTAACAGATTCCAGTATTTCCCAGTGAGGCTTTTGGTTTTGCTTTGTCCATTTAAATTCATGTTTGCTGATTTTGCTGTGGCTTTTGACTTGCATTTTTCCTTTATTTTGTAACCATTTTTCTTCAATAAAAAAGGATTGTTTTTCACAGCCAAGTGTGGTGGATAGTTAACTTAGGGCCTCGTTCCCTGCTCTGGATTGCAACACTTATTTTGATACTTCCTTTAGATGACACTATACAGTCTATCTACACTTCTGCTTTTAATTACATTCCTCAAATTCTAATAGTTGAAATTTGCTCCCATCATTGCTGTAAAAAATGATAGACAAGTTCCAATCTTTCTTGAAATTGGTCAAGAATTTATCCTTAATCAGCATTGTTCATTTGTCCAATTCAGCTAGTTCACAAATCTTTGTCAGCCATTCTTCTTGCATTGGAATGGGTTCCTTTCATTTCTACACATAGATGATTCTCACTGCAGTTATCATATATTATAGTAATCTTCACTGTTTCCTTTTTCTATTTGGTATTCCAGCACTCCCAGAAAGTAAAACTCTGGTTTCATCATGATTTTTTAGATAAATAATCTTTATCGAAAAATATTAAGCTAGGGGAGGAAGTACTATTAAAAGCTATAACAGGGATATGATAAGAATAGTCAGTGGGTAGAGCCTTAAGAAAACAGGCCGGGTATGTAGGGATAGTGGAAGGAAAAATTATCGGGAATGATATCGAGAAAAGTACTGGGGAGGAAAAAGAGAGAAAAAGAAAGAAAGAAAGAATGGGGGTAAAATTTCTCTGGTTTCCCAGTCCTCTTAATTGCATTTTTGTATCATCCTTGAGTTCTTGAATTAGTACTGTTATCTTTTGTCCTTTCATTCCAGCCAGCGAGATCGTAATTCTCTTGGTATCTTCTTAACGGGATCAATCAGTGGTCCACTGTATTCTCCATTTTCATGTTCTCCATGAATAGCTGCCAATCGGTTGTCTTAATTAGTTTCATCATGATTTTAACAATTTCCTCCAACATCATATGTATTTGAATCCAGTATTTCTGAGCCTTTTTACAAAACCACTACATATGATGAGATGTCCTTTGCCACTTCAGATTGTAGAACTGAAACTAATGATTTTAAGTTACAGGGCATTAGGTTTCAATTGAACATTAGAAGGAGCCTGTTGACAGTGAGGGTGTTCAGAGGAACCAAGTGCATTGAGGCAGTGGGGTGTTCTTCTTTGGGCATCTTAAAAATTGTGTGAAAGCTACCTGCTGATGATGCTTTAGATCAGGGGTCCACAAACTTTTTGAACAGAGGGGCAGGTCACAATCCCTCAAACTGTTGGAGGGCCGGATTATAATTTGAAAAAACATGAATGAATTCCTATGCATACTGCACACATCTTATTTGTAGTGCAAAAAACACTTAAAACAATACAATAATTAAAATGAACAACAGTTTTAACAAATATAAACTTATTAATTAATATTTCAATGGGAAGTGTGAGCCTGTTTTTGGCTGATGAGATAGGATTGTTGTTGTTGTTATTGTTCACTTTCAAGTAGTTTCAGACTTAAGTTGACCCTGAGCGAGGGCCAGGTAAATGACCTTGGAGGGCCGTATCCAGCTCCCGGGCCTTAGTTTGAGGACCCCTGCTTTAGATGGAGCTCTTATATTGAGTAGTGGGTTGGCATGATGGTCCACAGAGCTCTTTTCAACTATATGATTCTGTGACTTCATGGTACTCTATTCGACAAGGAATTCTTTTCCATTTTGATGACCCTCCAACCTGCTCAACCTATACATGAAAACAGCTTTTAGGAATTGGGAGGCTTTCTGAAATTCCTGGTGGCTCCCATATAAATGGCACAGTGAACTTGTTTTGAGATTTAGTCCAAAATTTAAAAGAACTATAAAATTGTCTATTGGTTCAGATGCCCTCAATGTTGGACTTTGGCAATGCACTGTACATCAGGTTACAGCTGTTTGGAGTCTCCAATTAGTTCAATGCATGGCAACCAGATTGTTTATAGGACATCTAGGAGTGAACATATTCCACCCCCAAGTCACCCCACTGGTTGCCAATTACTTTATGGGCAAAGTACAAAGGGTTGGTTTTGAACGTTAAAGGTTTACATAGTTTGGGTCCAGGTTACATACATGATTGCCTTCTCCTACACAATCTACCCTTTAGGACACTTCAGTTTTCTGGGGATGTTACTTTAACCAGATAGAACCCAACTGGAGATCATCACCCAGAGGGCTTTTTCACCAGATCTCCCACAATTATGGAATGACTTGCTGGAAGAGATCTGACAGCTAGAAGAGTTATCAGAATTTAAATCATTAATTGAAGACCGATCCCTTCTGGCAGGCCTACCCAGTCAACTTTCAATCATAAGTTTTCATTTACTTTCCATTGCTACTATATGTCCATTTTGTATCTCTGTTTGATATAAGTTTTTAAATATATATTTTAATAGTTTTATCTATATAGAGTATTGTATATATTTTATGTTCATACATATGTTGTACTCCACATCGAGCCATCAGGAGAGATGGGTAATACATTTATTATTATTATTATTATTATTATTATTATTATTATTATTAATGATGACGATGATGATGATGACCCCACAGCAGGCTCAGTGCCTTGTTGACATTGGGAAGAATGAATCTTCACTGCCTGGAAGAGAGTAGTATATGTCATGGAGATCTATAGTATATAGGGGAATTGACTGAAGTAGAAGATATAGAAAAGTTTAAGTTGAATGACTTTCTCTTGAAACTATATTTCCATTGGGCACAACCTCTAATGTGCTGTAAAGCTCTCCAGTGTTCAGCAGTAGTGTCTACTGCAGAATTGTCTTGTACTGGGATGAATTGTATCAAAGCATTTTTATGACCTCTGTGTGCACCATATTTGTTTAGCATCCAGGCCAAAAACAGATTGCCATTGACTTTTAAGGGCTCAGTTTGTAATTATTTTGTTTTTAGGTGGGATGAAGGGATATACAAAGGCCTTTCTAGAGGTCAGCATAAAAGCTGTGGATGCCAACTGAATTTTAAGGAACTTATAGTACTGATAACAAAATACGATGAACTCAATAATTGTTTAAAGGAGATGTGTGGTATTGCAACAAAATGAAAGAGGAACATAATAAGAGGAAACATTGATTAGATGAGAGTCAGATGCAGTTCAAAGGATTAATTAAATTAAAGTCAGATGTTCATTGTTTGAACTGGTGCAGAAGGAGATTAGGAAGCATGTAGCTGACTAGATGAGACAAGAAGGCACTCACTAGACTGGAGAATTTCGGGGGGCGGGGCGGGGTGAGTGAACATTAGTATTGCCTTCCTGTATTCAAGATCTTATCCTTCCTTCTCTAACACTGGAATAAAGAATCATTAAAATAAATATTTAGATCAGTGGAGTAATCAAATGGTCAGAGAACTTCACTGCAAGCTATGGAGACTGAATTCTAATCCTAGTTTCATCACTACATTTACCATGACCTTGTGGAAATAAACTCCGCTCTCTACTTCCTTACATGAAAGATCAATAGCTCTAACACTATGGCATCCAACACTTGAAAATTAGATTTCCACCAAGGCTAAAATAGTATACAGTGTTAGCAAACATTCAACTATTCTTTATTTTCACGAAGAGAAGTTCTAGCAAATAACAATTTTACATGAAAAATATACTGATTTTAGTACCAAAGGAAACACTCGTTTTTGTACCAAATGACTATAATGTTGGTCCATTATCAGCATTACTACAGGGGCATATGTGGGTGATAAGTGGGAAAAAGCCATGAGTTGGGCAGGCTTGAAGGAAGCCACAGACTAGAGAATAGACTGCCGCCTGCCCTTTCCACCACCAGTTTTGTTTCTGTTATTAGATGTCTTCATATTGACTTTGATTTATAACAACCCCATAACTGAAACATCCAAATCACCCTATTCTCAGCAGCAGACTCAGGGCCATAACTTCCCTGGTATAGTCCATTCATTTGGAATGCAATCTTCCTCCAGTCCTATTGCCTTTCCCAAGTGTTATGTGATCTCATGACATCAGTTTAGTTATCTTTGTTTCTAAGGAAGCTTGAGACTTGATTAGTTCTATGATCTTTTTCTGTTTAGCAGGGCATGGCTTCTCCGGAATCACATCTCAAATAAACTGATTTTTTTTTCTCACATCAGCTTTCTTCACTGCCCAGCTTTCAGATACATAAAGAAGGGAAATACAATGATATGGACCATAGGACATCTATACAACATGGCAGGCATGTAGCTGGGGGGGGGGGGGGAGGCTTGAGGGGCTTCAGCCCCCCCCCCCCCCCCGAAATTCTCATGGTGGTTCGCAAAAAGGCCTTACTGGTGCATTATTTAAACTTATGTTTATTCATATCATGATCTAATCACTATACTCAATATATCCCATGTGCATGGGGGTATTGGGGTAATGATACAAAAGGTTTGCTAGGGTAGACCCTCTTTCACTCAGACTCAGCCCCCCCCCCCAAAACTCAGCCCCCCCGAACCCCCCCCTGAAAAAAACTCAGCTCCCCCCTCAAATCGAAATCCTGGCTATGGGCCTGCAACATGGCATCACTGTACAAACTCGCAAAAAATGCAAACACAAATAGAATGCACCATGATTTACTTTAATGACTGTGTCTTCTTAGTTCCCAGGTATATCAACCTGAAGCAGAACTGTTTAAACTAGAATGGAATAATTAGCAATAACTACATCCAGGCTTGGAGTCAAAGCACACAACAAGCACTCCAGAAGAAGCATTGCATATGTGTGTAATGGTAGAATTATTATTTCATTTATATGTAATTCATAATGATAGCATACTAACTGGGCCCAAGAAAATACATTAGTGTAACACATTTATTATTCAATGTATTTATCATTTGTATTCCCTTGCTTTTCCTCTAAAGAATCTGTAGTGGCCTATATATAGTTATCTGCCCCCTGATCACAATAACCTTATGAAACAGGTCAGGCTGAGAAAATGCCTGACTCAGAGTCACCCAGTGTATTTCATGGATCAGAGGAAATTTGAACTTCAATCTCTCACTTTTCAATCCAGGATTTGTATATTCTTGGTTATATTACAATTCTATCTCTAATATTTTACAGAAAAATTCATATTTGCCTAACAATGCTATTGTATGGTACTCATTTTCAAAAACAATGTGTAGTTCTAGGGGCAGTGCTTTGTTCTTCTTAGAAGAAGAAAAACTCTTTAACTCATAATGTTCTTCTTTATTTTATCTTACACACAAAATCTCAGTAACATCATTAGCTGAAGGTACTGTAGATGAGGCTTTCCAAAATCTGTCTTAAGGAGAAAGATCCATTATTTCTAAGTGATTAGTGAAAATATTTATCTGGTATTGTGACCCACAACCCATGCTGTTTGCTTGACAAAGGGTATATAGCTACTAGTATGCCAAACTGCTGAATATTAAGGAACTTCAAGGCAATTTACTCATATGTTAAGGGCACTGGTGTGGCTGCTACAAAGTGGTGTGTACACACACACATACACGTATAATTTTACAAACCCTTTGTAAGTGCAGAAGTAGTTGCAATTTCTCGGATAATTTACAGTGAAAGAGAAGTAAATTATGAGCAGTAGGATCAATATGCTGGAAACACCCCAAGGACTGCCTTTTATATAGCATTTTATAATTTTTGGAGTCTCGGACTGGAATTTCAGGAGACCAAGATAAAATACTCAGAGGAAACTATGTGATCTTGATCGAGTCACACTCCTCCAATCTTAGATGAAAGCAAAGGTAAATTTTGCTAAGAAAACCATATGACATGGCTACCATGCTCTGAGTCCCCTTCAGAGTTGAGAAGGGTGGCATATAACTTAGGCGATCCCTCATTGGACGAGTAAGATGGTCTTCCATCATGGGTTTCCTTGTGGGTCCGCATGTGGCTGTGGAGCCCTATTCTTGCTCTGCATCTTCTTCCGCAGTGAGGGCATTGGGTTCCAGGTGGAAGGCGGTCCCGGTCGGGGTTGGCTTGACGCGCCTTCCTCCTGGCACGTTTCTCTCTTTCACCCTCCACTCGTGCCTCCTCGAATTCTGCAGCACTGCTGGTCACAGCTGACCTCCAGCTGGAGCGCTCAAGGGCCAGGGCCTCCCAGTTCTCAGTGTCTATGCCAGAGTTTTTAAGGTTGGCTTTGAGCCCATCTTTAAATCTCTTTTCCTGTCCACCAACATTCCGTTTTCCATTCTTGAGTTCGGAGTAGAGCAACTGCTTTGGGAGATGGTGGTCAGGCATCCGGACAACGTGGCCTGTCCAGCGGAGTTGATGTTGGAGGACCATCGCTTCAATGCTGGTGGTCTTTGCTTCCTCCAGCACGCTGACGTTTGTCCGCTTGTCTTCCCAGGAGATTTGCAGGATTTTCCGGAGGCAGCGCTGATGGAATCGTTCCAGGAGCTGCATGTGACGTCTATAGACAGTCCACGTCTCACAGGCATATAGCAGGGTTGGGAGGACAATAGCTTTATAGACAAGCACCTTAGTATCCCTACGGATGTCCCGGTCCTCAAACACTCTCTGCTTCATTCGGGAAAATGCTGCACTTGCAGAGCTCAGGCGGTGTTGTATTTCGGCGTCGATGTTGACTTTGGTGGAAAGGTGGCTGCCAAGGTAGCGGAAATGGTCGACATTTTCTAATGTTACACCATTAAGCTGTATCTCTGGCATTGGAGAGGGGGCGGCTGGTGACTGCTAGAACAGCACTTTGGTTTTCTCGATGTTCAGTGACAGGCCAAGCTTTGTGTATGCTTCTGCAAAGGTGTTGAGAGTGGCTTGTAGATCTTCTTCTGTATGCGCACAGACGACATTGTCATCAGCATACTGGAGTTCTATAACAGATGTTGTTGTGACCTTGGTTTTGGCTTTCAGTCGGCTGAGGTTAAATAGCTTGCCGTCTGTCCAATAGATGATTTCCACTCCGGTGGGAAGCTTCCCATCAACAAGGTGTAGTATCATGGCGATGAAGATGGAGAATAAAGTTGGGGCAATAACACATCCCTGTTTGACACCCGATTCCACCTTAAATGGGTCACTTTGGGAGCCATTGCTGTCCAAGACTGTTGCCATCATGTCATCGTGGAGGAGCCGCAGGATGTTCACAAATTTGCTTGGGCACCCGATTTTTTGGAGGATGGTCCAGAGAGTGCTGCGATTCACTGTGTCGAATGCCTTTGCAAGGTCGATGAATGCCATGTACAGAGGTTGGTTTTGTTCCCTGCATTTTTCTTGGAGCTGTCGTGCAGTGAAGATCATGTCCACAGTTCCTCTGGAGGGGCGGAAGCCGTTCTGGGATTCTGGGAGGGTGTCTTCTGAGAGGGGCAGAAGGCGGTTTGCAAGGATTCTTGCGAGGATTTTTCCAGCAGAGGTTAGAAGGGAGATACCTCGATAGTTTCCGCAGTCTGTTCTTCCCCTTTTTTGAAGAGGGTGATGATGGTGGTATCCTTGAAGTCTGCTGGGATTTTCTCGGTCACCCACACTTTTTCTATGAGCTGGTGGAGTTGGTGTGTCAGCGCAGGTCCTCCCTCTTTAAAGATTTCAGCAGGGATCCCATCCGGTCCGCTGGCTTTGTTGTTCTTTTGTTGGCTGATGGCATTGCTGACTTCTTCCAAACTAGGCAGTGCTGCAAGCTCATCCCTGGTTTGTTGTTGCGGGATTTGTGAGAGGACCTCTTCGGCCACACTGGAGCTGCGGTTTAGGAGGCTTTGGTAGTGTTCTTTCCAACGTAGTGCAATTGACTTTTGGTCCTTCAGGAGTTTGGTTCCGTCTGATGAGCGTAGAGGCTGTATGCCATGGTTTCTTGGCCCATAGATGACCTTTGTGGCTTTGAAAAATCCTTGAGCATTATGGGTATCTGCCAGGTGTTGGATTTCTTCAGCCTTCTTTGTCCACCAGATGTTCTTGAGTTTTCTTGTCCTTCTT
Organism: Anolis sagrei; assembly: GCF_037176765.1. Taxonomy (NCBI): domain Eukaryota; kingdom Metazoa; phylum Chordata; class Lepidosauria; order Squamata; family Anolidae; genus Anolis; species Anolis sagrei. Next base: position 240,819,941 of record NC_090022.1, read on the forward strand.
TGGACCTCAGCTTTTGCACTGGCGTAGATCTTTTTCTTAGCAGCACAGTTGATGTCTCTCTGCCATGTTTGGAAGGCTTTCCTTTTCTTGTCGATTAGCTGTTGGATCTCGATGTCATTTTCGTCAAACCAGTCTTGATGTTTCTTGGCTTGGTATCCAATAGTTTCTTCGCAGGCTTGGATGATGGAGGTCTTCAGTTTGTTCCAATGTTCCTCAACATTTTCAGGGTGTACTGTGGGTAGATGGTCCTTGAGTGCTGTTTGGAGATGGGCTCGCCTGGAGGGCTCCTGAAGGGCTTGGGTGTTCATTTTGCGCCTTGTCTTTCTTCCTTGGAGTCTGCGCTTGGGGGCGATCTTGATAGCCATCGTGGATCGGATTAGCCTGTGGTCGGTCCAGCAGTCGTCAGCACCTGTCATGGCTCTTGTGAGAAGTACGTCACGGCGGTCTCTGGCACGTGTGATTACATAGTCTAAGAGGTGCCAATGCTTTGACCGGGGGTGCTTCCATGATGTCTTGAACTTGTTTTTCTGGCGGAAGAGCGTGTTGGTGATGACAAGGTTGTGCTCCGCACATTTGGTGAGAAGCAGGAGGTGGCATATAAATATGGCAAATAAATAAATAAATCTAGTCTAATTGAATGCAGTGTGCATTATTTATATTTTTATAAAGTGTGCATGGAACTTTAGTATTACCAAAAAAATAATATTCAAGCTTTTATTCTTGATGGTTTATGGCATGTTATATTACTTAAGATGTAACTTGTTCTTTCTTTAACTTTTCAAGAGTTATCATAGGTCCACTGTAAATAATGTGTAAATTATTGACTAACTCCAGTTCAGAAACACAAGTTTTCAGCAGATTCAGATAGCTTTATTTTAAAATGACAGTTAAGCACAGCACGTCAGTATTGTCAGGATTGGAACCTTTTAGTTATACAGCATACGTAAAGTGCAAGACAGTTCAAACATTTTGGTGGGTTTTCATCCCATTTGTCAGCAAGCCAAAATATTTCCAAGACTTATTCCTCCTTCCCCCTTCTATTGAGTTTCTCACTGGAATGACCCTGGTAGCTCACTGCTCATTTTCCTCACCACATGTTTGCTCATTATCCCAAACCACAAACCACAGTCCCCTTTCCCACATCACTGGCTGTGCTGCACATTCCTTTATCCAGTATTACAAAATATACATAACTGAAGGGGGTTACTTTTTGAGTAAACATATAAGAATTGCATTGCAAATCATTCTTATTTCAGGCATCATAATAAATCAGAACTGGCTTATCATGACATTTTACACTGTGCCACCCTTGAGTGGCCTTGATCACTGCCTAACATATCGGAGCTGTTATCACAGCTGGAGAGGCTTTCCTTTGGCTTTGTTACATTTTACAAAAGATTGTGATAATGTCTTCATCTGGAGAATAGAGTGAAAAACATTGATATTGTGAGAATCCATCCATGAGATGCAAATCTATCTACTGTTAATGTGACATAGACTTGTGTTTCTTTTTATTCCCATATCATTTGTATATTATAGAGGTCTGTTTCTAAATAACACAATAAAGAGTAAGGTTTTATCTCTCAGAAATATTGCATTGTAAATACCAATGACAAACTGATCAGCTTTTATGTGGTGTCCCATTTACCATGGTCCCAGTAGCAGACACCATTGCACTAATCATCCAGAAGTTCCAAGAAGTCATCACAGCTCTGTTTCACCATTGCCTCACCACCAGCTACTTTCAGTGGGACAATGAATTCTATGAACAGAAAGATGGAGTAGCTATGGGGAGCCCTCTCAGCCCAGTCATAGCAAATTTCTACTTGGACCACTGAGAAAAACAAGCTCTGGAAACAGCAACAAAAAAACCCGCTATATGGTTCAGATATGTGGATGACACTTTCACCATTTGGAGACATGGAGAAGAAGAACTCAACAGGTTCCTGGACCATCTTAACAGCAACCACCAAAACATCCAATTCACAATGGAAAAAGAAAATGAAGGAAGACTGCCTTTTCTAGATATACTAGTCATCCGCAAACCAGATAAACAATTGGGTCACACAGTTTACAGAAACCCACACACAGAGATAGATATTTACATAAAAACTCCAACCATCACCCGTCAAAAAAGAAGCATTAAAGCCTTGGCAGACCATGCAAAAAGAATCTGAGAACCCCACCTTCTCCAAGACGAACTGAACCACCTAAACTGGGCTCTACAGGCCAATGGATACTCCACCTCAGACATCAGAAGAGCCATAAGACCGAGAACAAGCCACGAGAGTAAAGACAAAGATCCACCCAAAGGAAAAGTGTTCTTGCCATACATCAAGGGAACCACTGACCACATATGGAAGCTGATGAGGAAACACAACATACAAACTATCTACAAGAAAATCCAACAAATGCTACGTTCAGCAAAGGACAAGAGGAATCCTCTCACTTCTGCAGGAGTCTACTGTTTGCCATGCAGCTGTGGACAAGTCTACATAGGGACCACCAAATGCAGCGCCCAAACATGAATCAAGGAACATGAAAGGCACTGCAGAGCACCTGATGAACCAACCTGGACAAAGCATATTATTTGAGAACACAGAAATACTGGACCAATCTAAAAACCACCATGTCAGGCTACATAGAGAAGCCATTGAAATCCACAAACATGTGGGCAATTTCAACAGAAAGGAGAAAACCATGAAAATGAACAAAATCTGACTACCAGTATTAAAAAACTCTAAAATTACAACAGCAAAACAACAGAGAGGAAACAATCAGGGACAGCTAATCACCTCTCAACAAAAAAATCCCCCAGGCACTAACAAGCCACACCAAAAAACTGCCAGGCCATCAAATGCTAATCAAGGTGGTCAGTTGAAACATTCACACCTAGCTCCAACAGACAAGAGTACTTTGTCCCACCCTGGACAATCCACAGATATATAAACCCAATTTTCCTAGTTCCAACAGACCTCACTACCTCTGAGGATGCTTGCCATAGATGCAGGTGAAACATCAGGAGAGAATGCCTCTAGAACATGGCCATATTGCCCAAAAAAACCTACAACAACCCAATATTGTAGTTGTTGGACAGAATAGATCACTATGTAAGTATTGGACTGGTTTCTTTCAGACTGTGATTTCTTTTCAATTGCAATACATAATTTATGGCTATACTAGACATTCAGGTTTTTGCACCATGACTTAATGCCTACCTCAACCCATGAAGCCTTGAACATAAACAAGCCACAATTGTTTCCTTATTTTCTGGACTGCACAAATTAACTGGATAGCAGCACAGATCTACAATATAGAGACTGCTATGAAGACTGCGGACCCATAATCTTTAAACATCCAATTGCTTTTAAGTCTTCCATACCACATGCTCTCCTTTTTCTTTTGTTAAGGCAAGAGAAATATGTTAGCAAATTCAGACATATATTTAACACACTTCTTTCAATGACAATTTTTTCGTAGAAAATCTTTTCATCTATTATTTATTGTTGTGTGCCTTGAAGTTGTTTCCAACATATGGTGACCCCAAGGTGAACCTATTATGGGGTCTTCTGGGTCTCTCTGTGTGTGTGAGTTCACCCAATGCATTTCCATGGCTCCACAGGGAACCAAACCCTGATCTCCAGAGTCATAGCCTAATGCTCAAATCACCTTGCCATGCTAGCTTTTCCTAGGAAATATTGATAACATTCTCAGAAAAATTCTTTCCAGTTCACATCAATAAGAATCATACCCAAGTTTTCAAGAAATGTATAGGTAAAAAGTTTGAGTCACAAGACCATTCCTTGGTGCAATTAAGTCAAATTTTGGATTGGTGTCTCATATCTTCTTGCTATCCAGTAGTTTTTGAATATTTCTAGATGTTTTGATTGGTTGAATGAATGAGTTTCAAAACTAAATCCTCATTAATTCAAAGCAAATCGGTTATTCTTAGACAGCTATATGTTGTCAATTATTTCAAGAGAAGTGCCTCCATAATTGATAGCACTAGGAAGTCTCTCCAAGGTTTCATTTCCCTAGCACATATGCATACCAAGATTAGATGATGCCAGTCAGAAGTGACTGATACCTTCCATGTCAGGAGTGCAGTAAATCCACTCAAGTTTTCATGGACTTTAAAGGAACTATCCAAGGCATGAATACTCTATCCCTCAAGTTGGTTCAAAATCTAGGATAGCTTTAAAATGTGGAATAAAACCCAGAATAGATTCACTGAACACAGAGTGAATTCCTCTCTGTTTGAAAGAGGATGTGTGGAAATAGGGACAGATTCTCTTCCGGCCTTGTTCTTCAACCAGTCAGGACTACTGCTTCTTCTTACCATGTTTTCCACAGTACATCTGAATATTTGGCCATGTGCAATATTAGATATAGAGCCACAGTTTGGTTTCTTTTTTTTTGGGGGGGGGGGGACTTCATGAAAAAGCTTACCACAATATAGAATTTGAACTGTGTGGAATAAGCATGCAAGTAAACAAAAACAGCTGCTGACATATGCATTTAATAAATACCTGCAACTAGGTGCATTTATTTTCCAGGCATCATCATTTGGAGTGCAGGAGCTCTATTGAAAATTTAGAAATTGTTTCTTTTTAGAACATCACTTTGATTTACTAGAAATATTTAATTAAGTTTCACATATTTCCTGACTGGGTTGGTGCTTCTGCTTGGATAGATCTTCTCATAAAGCAGGGGTCCTCAAACTTTTTAAACCAGAGGGCCAGGTCACAGTCCCTCAAACTGTTGGAAGGCCGGATTATAATTTGGGAAAAAAAAAAGAATGAATTCCTATGCACACTGCACATATCTTATTTGTGGTGCAAAACCACTTTAAAACAATACAATAATAAAAATGAAGAACAATTTTAGCAAATATAAACTTATTAGTATTTCAATGGGAAGTGTGGGCCTGCTTTTGGCTGATGAGATAGGATTGTTGTTGTTGTTGTGTGCTTTCAAGTGATTTCAGACTTAGGTTGACCCTGAGCGAGGGCCGGGTAAAAGACGTTGGAGGGCCGCATCCGGCTCCCGGGCCTTAGTTTGAGGACCCCTGTCATAAAGGGTCATAAGGGAATACTGCCTATTTTAAGCCCCCATAAAGCATGCTGCTAATATAACAATTGTCACCATAATCCACTCATTTCATGGCTACCCTGTTATTCAGATGTTACTGGATAAAATGAACATAATACAGAGATTTAACACTAGGACTGAATCGGTATAACTTGGCAGTACAATTTTCTTCATTCCTATTGTCCTTTGTAAATCTTTGTCTTGTTATTCCCTCTACTGCTTTTCAAAAGGCTGTTACTTTCTAAACATCAGCAAACTTTGTTTTTCTTTACCTTTGGAACATTTTCTTATTTGATTGTTTTCAGAATCAGTTTGGGTCTTCCTGACAGTAATGCTATCACTGTTCTTTCTTGTTCACAAATTGGAAAAGGTTGGATTGTATTCTGTTGTGAACTGAAGCGTTAATTTCATATCTACCATTCTCAAGCTTTTGCTTTACCTATCAATATGGCTGTTGTTTGCACACAAAAAATTGTGTATGGAAGATCATTCAACTATCATTCATAAAAACAGGTCCTGTTTATCTATTCAGCTAACCAATTAGTAGTTGTCCAAAAAAAAGTATAAATATTAATGCGAGGCCTCAGGGAAAATACCCACTGTATCTTGCATTTACAGGTTCTTTATTTTGTTTACTTCTTCTTGTAGAACAATCCCTTTTTCTTACATGGTATAGAACAGCCCACATAAATCTTTTTAAGAACAGGCAGACAAATACATCTACTAAGTCATTACTTTGGCTGCCAGAAAACTAGTATAAACAATGGCTGAGAGGGAGATTTTTTTTACAGTGCTGTTTAGCCACAAGAGCACAAAATCATGTCCAGGCATTTCCTGAGGAAAATAACAATGGTACAAAAAGATGTGTATAAGAAGATAAAGCCCCCGGTGGTGCAGTGGATTAAACCCTTTTGCCGGCAGGACTGAAGACTAACAGATCGGAGGTTTGAATCCAGAGAGAGTGCAGATGAGCTCCCTCTGTAAGCTCCAGCTCCCCATATGGGGACATGAGAGAAGCCTCCCACAAGGATGGTAAAACATCTGGGTATCCCCTGGGCAACGTCCTTGTAGATGGCCAATTCTCTCACACCAGAATCGACTTGCAGTTTCTCAAGTTAACCCTGGCACACACACACACACACACACAATATAATGTTGAGATAGCCATGTTTAAATATTTGAAAAGATATTACATTGAGGAGGGGGAAAGCTTGTTTTATGCTGCTCTGGAGACCAGAAGCAATGGATTCAAACTGCAGGAAAAGAGATTCCATCGAAACATCAGAAGACATTTTTGTTCCCATGAGCCATTCTGGATGCTTTGAAGCCAACTCTGCTAGAAGAAATTACCATCCAATTGCCATTTCCTCCCAGGACTGGCAATTTTTCAATATTAAATCTATCCAATACCTGTTCAAACCGAACCACACATGTGAAGCCAGAAATGAACATCTGGTCATTCCCAGTTTCAAACTTGTATTTATTCATCTTTTAGTGTCTGTTTCAGTTAACAGTGCTTCTCTGGGATAGAAAATAGATCACCCAACACTACCGTTAATGAAGTGACTATAGTCAAATCAAAATGACAGTAATATTATTGTTATATTTCTATTCTGCTCTATATCAAAAAATCTCAAAGCCATCTGATAAGTATAATAACTACAAACAGGTTAAAACAATGTGAAATAATAAAAATAAGTCAAATAAACTCAAGCTATCTTAAACATAAATTGAAAGAGATTTAAAATATTAAAACTGTATAAAACTGTGCATAAGTATTTGAGAAATATCAGTGGGACTCAAAGGGTTTGATGAATCATATTTTTACTTGCCACTTGAATGAAATCAGTATAAGCCACTTCCAAGGGAAAGGCATTCCACAACAGATACAAGAGCAAAATTAATCACAGACTTGCATGCAACTCTTGAATTTTGTAAAATTTTGTGTAGCTATTTTGGAATACAAATATTGACAAATGTGACCCTCCCCCCCCCCCATAACTGTTTTTAATTGATTTCTTGTATAAAGTTAATTACTGTCAGCTTTTGGATTAAGCTATATATAAATATTACAAATGAAAACATAGCAGAGTGCCTGGAGATCTTCAGTGCTATAGTCAATCCTGTTGGGATCATGATTGGTATTTTAGCCACAGCATCAGAAATGTTTTGTGGGATGTGTGCAAGCATTGCAGATCTCACCCAGATGATACTGTCACACCTTATCAGAAAAGATGAGGGGCATTTGGAGAAAGTGAAAAGTTTGATCTCTCTCTCTCTCTCTCTCTCAGGTGGAAGCTCTAGAGTGAAGAACACTTTTTTCTTTTTGAGTTTTAGGATTTTATGCATGTACACTCTTGATAAAGTGTAACAGCTCCTACTATGGTTTCATTTCAACTAGTATCCAAACATTTTTTTTCCTTTTGCTTGCATAACTTATTTATTTATTATTTGTGGTATTTGTATACTGCCCTTTTCAACCTTGAAGGGGATTCAGGGCGGTGTTTTAAGCTGTATTTTAGAAGAAGGAAGGGGCAAAGCCAACTGTGGGTATGTGTTGCCTAGGAAAACCATTTGAAATCTATGAGGCCATGCAAGGCCAGAAGGTAATTTTTGTTCTTTATAATATGTTCTGTCTATTTGATCTTTATGAAACAAACAACTTGAAGGGACATACACAGATGTATTTGAAGTCTTCATATTTTAATCAGCCTGACTAAAAAACTTTAAATAGAATCTGTGCCTTTTTGAGGAATGAGTTTGATGACATTTTACACAATGATTTTAGAGGTTTTAACAGTCAAAACTGTGTACAGTTTGTTTGGTAAAGCCATATTTCAAAAAATGTTGGTCCAATGGGATAAAGAAAGAATTATAATATGTTAGAGCACTGTGCATATTGGTGGTCTGATGTCATGTCATTTACTTTTATCTTCATTTGTTTACTTTTGCAGAATATGTGGTCCATAGTCAGCTTATGTATCCCCTTCCCTCTTCAAACAAGGATTCAAAATAAATATATATATACATTTTTTCAGAGTGTTGTGACACATAAATAAAATGGAAGTGCAAAGATAAATGAGTGAAAGATTAGAGTGGCACTTTTATGCTGAGAAAAATTATCATTAATTAAATGTGTCAGAAAAAAGGTATGTGCCTAATTGAAAAATAATGGTCACTGATGCCTGTCACTGGAGATGGATGGTGAATATCTCAGCATGGATGCTCATTACAACTCACCTAAGGAGAACCTATATTGTAGGTAGCAAGCTGGGAGAGGCTGAAGTTAATGGTCTTATAATGGACAGGAAGCTGTGCTGGTGACTATAAAAATGCTTTCAAGGAATCTGCTGGATAATATGCATAAATTTGAATGAACAGGATACTTGAGAATACTCTCAAATTACCTCATTACTACAATGGCTGATTGCAGCAAAGGTGCAAATGACAGCAGGAGATAGCAGTGTAATCTCAGTGTAACAGCTCAGAAGTCTATTCTAAACAGTATTACAATAAAATCAAAGAACTGAAAGAGACCATAAGGATCATATAGTCCAAGCCAATGTCATTCCTGATCACACGATTAAGCACTCCTCAAATATCCCCATGCAACATCTGTTTAAAGAACACTGAAAGAGGTCTATCACCTCACAAATACATCTATCCCACTATTGAACAGCAATTGCCATCTAGAATGTTTAGGATAAATTTCCATTCTAGCCATTTGAATCCATTAATATGTGCCCTAATCTCTGGAGCAACAGACAACAAGCTTGCTCCATCTTCTACATGGTATGTCTTCTCATAATTAAAGATGGCCTATATCATCTGTCGGTCTTTACTTCTGCAAACTAAACATATTTAGATTCCTAAATAACAGACAGTCCCTGAGTTACAAACACCCAACTTACAAATGACACATAGTTAAAAATTGGGATGAGACAAACAGAAAGTGAGAAAAATCTACTCCTCAGAAGGGAAATTCACCCCTGAAAGAATTATCATGGGGAAAAGGTGTCTCAACTGAAGCTTTCTCACCAATCCTTGATTCCACAGCAAGCCAATGTTTTTTCCAAAATTCAATGATCACAGCCACTGAGAGATCCAGGAGGACCAACAGGGACACACTCCCCCTGTCTAGTTCTCTGCAGAGGTCATCCACCAAAGCTGTCTCCTTTTCATGACCAGGCCTAACCCCATTTATTGGTTGCTCAAATAAATTATTATTATTATTATTATTATTATTATTATTATTTATTGTTATGTTGATATATACAGTCATATTAGCTGCAGTCTCAGCTAGCAATACTCCTTGGCCTTCCAAGAGGAAATTTTAACTAGAACTAGAGAAACCCCTCTCTAACAGGTATAAGCCTCAGAAATGCACATCTGATTGTGTATATGAATCTTCCACAATGATGCCAAATATATTTCCAGTAGGATAGTGGCTAGTGGGCATGTTAGCATACAAGGGGTGTATCTCATTTCCTTCAGAAGTGTAGTGGAGCCAGGGACTCAAGCATTAACACTTATGTCACCTTAGGTTTCCTTTTTCCCTCTTAGTTTAATTGCAATACTCATAGCATCTGTAAGAGCTGGGTTTTTCTACTATCAACGCATTGTTTTGTATAGCCCCATTGCAATTTTGAGTTGGTATAGTCTTGAATAGATAATTAAATTCCTTAAGCTTCACTCCCCCCTCCCCCCAAAAAATGGTGGCCTCCTAATGGAGATGAAATCTGAAAATGCAACAGTAGCTAATAGGGCTGGGCAACCACGGAAAAATTTGTTTCTAAACTCGATTCGTTTTTAGGGGGTTTTTGCGTTTTGATTTTTAAAAGAATTCCAAAATTTTCCTTAAAAAATTTCGATATTTACGAAATTTCGTAAATTACGAATCAATTACGAATCAATTTCGAAACAATTACGAATCGATTTGTTAATGGCGGGCACGATCGCGCAATACGCTAAAAAACCCTCCAAATGGGACAGGAAGCTTCCCTCTCCCTCTGTTGTTGACTGTTGGTGTGATAATTTATTTATTTTTTCACTGAGAAAACAAATAGCAACCCTAAAACTTGCACCAGACATGCGGAAATAATAACGAAACGATTTCGAATCAATTACAAATCGATTTCGAAACAATTATGAAACAAATTGAAAAAATTCGTTTCGTTTTTTAGTTGCTCCTGAATGGTTCAATATCGCTTCGTTATAAAAAAAATAACGAATTAATAACGAATTACGAAATTAACGAACGAAATCGCCCAGCCCTAGTAGCTAACAAGATTGGAAGGCTTGATACTGCAACTGGTTACTTAGTAAGGTTGCAAATTTTAAGTAAGATTCAGCTGTCAATTTGACAAGCTTCAGTATGAAGTCCTTATTTTAGACAAAATAGCATATGCTTCATGAAAAATAGAAACTATTAATCTAAAAATCCCCATATCACATTCCTAAGGTAACTATACTGACAATAAAATACTCATTCAACTATGGCTACATCAAAATGTCTCTTAAATTATCATTTTCCCAACTCTTTTTTGCCTGTAGGTAGAATTTTACACAGCTGAATTCACCTACATAGAAATGTGCTTCGCTATGCTAGGACTTCTGTTTCTGACATTCAGTTTTCCATGTGAATGGATTCATATTTTTACATTTCTATTTACACAAGGGAGCATTTATAAATGCACTTAAGAGAAAAATAGAGAAGAATGGGGTAGTCCAAGATGTGCTCTGCCCATATGGTCTTTCAGTAGAGTAGCAGACTACATTTGAGTACTGGGTTAATACATACTATTGAGATTCTCTCACTCTCCTCCCTGCTTTCTCTTGCCTGCTCCAATAACACAGTCTTGTTCTAGTTTCAAGCATCTGCACCACATCACTTAGCAGGTCCATAACAAATATGGTAGACCATATTCTTGACATGATGTTCTTAGGGCCCTTCTACACTGCCATATAATCCAGCATATCAAGGCAGATAATCCGCATTATCTGTTTTGAACTGGATTATCTGAGTCAACACTGCCATATAATCCATCAGATAATCATCAGATAATCTGGATTGTATTCAGCTGTGTAGATGGGCCCTTAGCCAGGCAGGATGATGTTGGAGTGAGAAATTATATCCGAATGATATTTAGTACTGGCAGGGCATCATCTTTTCATTAGTGTTCTAATGTAGCACAAATCCTATGTAAAATCATACTACATATTTTGACATTAACATTAAAATCTGAAATATATACAGAAAGCCTTTACTCCATATTCCCCAAAAACTTTCTTTGTTTATTGCTGGAAAAATCTTCAGAAGCCAAAATCAAAATACTTTCAAAAAACCTACCAATTTAAGATTGATTTACCCCAACCCCATCTGAAATTATCATGCTATAAATGCCCTTCAGAGTATGCAGAAGGGACTTCTAAAACACTCCTACTTCTCCTGGTGCTGAAAGGCCTTTTGAAGATAACATTTAATACTCTACTAGGATATAATAAAATGTGAATGCAGCCTAATGCCATTTATTACCAAATAACATATTGGCCTACAGTTTTAAAGAGCAGTTCTAAAATAGGTTTTGTACCCAAATTTATCTAAATTGAAGCCTCTTTAAGTTTTATTCTTGTGACCTTTGCCATAAGTAGAGCCAGAAATCAACTCAGCCTACAAATGGATATGGCTTAATTAGGTTGGTCCTCGGAAATCACCACAGCTATGCGGGTGATAGAAGAATGATATTTCCTGTATCTTGAACTATAACTCCCAGAAATCAGCAGCCCACATGGCTACTGGTTTAGTTGACAAGGAGATATTGGTAATGGTAGACAAAAAGAAAAGAAAAGAAAGAATTCTTTTCTGTAGCAATGCCACAGAAATGATGGAAATGTGCACTTTCATATAATTGTGATCATCCTCAGTATGTTTATTCTTCTAGCAAAGTTTTATATGAGATAGACAATTTTGTTTAATGTTATATCAACTATGCAAGGTTGCAATTTAGCAGACAATTTATGAACTCAGATGTAAACAAAGTGCCATTAGCACAAATGCAATTTTAAAAGTCCTGTTTCTTCAAAGAAAATTTCCTACCAGAACATGTGCTGATGTCAGAAAAAACAGTTCTATATTATGCTCATGTCATTCCTTAATTTATCAAAAAGTCGTGTCAACTCATTTATCTTGTAGAATTCTGACAAGTGCCTTGATAAATCTTCACTCTCCAGTAGTTAGGCAGAAGTGCACAGGGGAAATTAACATTTCCATTGTGATCTTTCTTTGGTTCATTAACAAGTTACATACAAAGAAAAATATCCATCAAATTTCATTAAGCACAAACAGTACGCAAATTAAAAATCCTAATAAATCATGTTACTGTATTTAATCATTCTCTATTCATATAATTTTCCTTGTAAAAATTAAACATCCAATTTAATGCATCTTAAAACTACATTGGAGCCTGTGTGGTGTAGTCCTTTGGGTGCTGGGCTAGGATTTGGAAGACCAGGGCTCAAATGTCAGCTTGGTCACAGAAATTACTTGGTGACCTTGGACATGTCCCACTCTCATAGCATCCTTTCTGAACAAATCATTTCAAGAAACCCCCATGGTAGGTTTTTGGGAGAGTTGCCTGAAGTCAGAAACAGTTTAAGGCACATAACAATAAAACTGTCTTTGAATTTATTGTCAAATGGCTGGAATCACTGGGTTGTTTTAAGTTTTTCGGACTGTATGGCCATGTTCCAGAAGCATTCTCTCTTGACATTTCACCTGCATCTATGGCAGGTGTAATGGAAAAGTTAATTATAATGGAGTTTTATTGTCTACTAGCTGTCCCCTGCCATGTATTGCTGTGGCCCAGTCTGTGTATATATGTTTTTATGCTTATATGTGTGCATTTATGCATATATGTGTGTGTATATATTTGTGTATAAGTGTATATATGTGGTTTTGCACATGTGTTGTAATGTATTGGGTTGGGGGGTGGGGTGGCTTTTTAAGTCTCTTCTGCTGTGTTTTTCAGTGTTTTCAGGGTCACTCAATAGCCTGATAATGTATTGTATCCAAATTTGGTGTTGATTCGTCCAGTGGTTTTTCAGTTATGTTAATCCCACAAACAAACATTACATTTTTATTTATATAGATATTTATTAGTGTTGATAATATAGCAAGAGTAGTCGGAAGTTGGTTACATCTGATTGGCTGTTGGGTTACCATGGATACGTAGCCCTTTGCAGTAGAAATAAATCCTTTTTAGAGTGGCTCGGAAGAGAAGGGGTGGAGCTAGCTAAAAGTAGAGGGGAACATTTTAACAAGGTGAGAGTCTCTAGCCTTGAGCTGGAGGGAAGAGGACCAGTTTTTAAGTTGTAGTATCCATTATTGTACTTAAGTAAAGAAAAAGGCCAATATAAGTCTAAAATAGTTAAGTAGAACTGAGGGACAGAGATTCCTTTGTGAATAAGTTTTTAATCAAAGTATTGACAGAAAAGAAGGAATAAAAGTCTTAAGTTAACCAGCCAGGAGGCTGAGGAGAAACATATTTTTAAAGAGGAAGAAAGTGGCCTAACAGAGAGAAACAAGTTAACAGTTTGAAAGTTATGTAATAACAATTTGACATATTCAAAGGAGTGAAAGACAGTTGCAAGAATATCCAAGTGGAACTTTGTAACAGATAAGCTTATGTGCCAAAGAATTTGGGCATTTCCAAGTTCCCTGTCAACTTTTGAGAATTGTATGTATTTCAAGGAATATTGAGAGGTGTTTTTGTCAGTTACTTTCTCTGAAGTGTGGCTTTCCCCACACAATAGGGAAACTATAATCAAAGTTCCAAATCATAGGGAAATGTCAATAAGCATTCAGCTAAATACCGACAGACCTCATTTAAGAATGGCTGCAGTAGAGAAGGCATGGTAGGCAGATGTGAGAGTGTTGGATAGGGTATGCACACAGCCCCATATCCAAGACAATACCATCATCAGGCATAATATTTAGACAGAGTTAGTAGTTCAGCAAGGACTAATATTGAAAAAGATGGAAGCAGTGACACTTTCCATCTGTGCATTACACTACTCTTGCTTAACCCGCAGTGCCATAATATGACTTATGTTCCTTTTTAATTTTTGTAGAATGTATGTATTAAATGTAGTGTATTAAAACATAACAAAAATATATCCCATATCAGGAGATCTTTGAAAGTTTTTGCTTGAAATCAGATGCTAATGCTTAGGTTTTCTTTAAAATAATTATGTTTTTAATATTTGTAGATGGAAAAAGTTATATACTTTCTATTTTAAAAAATCTCAAAACCTTGAAAAAATAGGATAAGTGACAGTGGACTTGTATTAATATTTAAGAATCCCTATAGTCCATAATTTTCTTGCGAATTTGTTATGCATGCTTAATCTACAAAGGTTTTGAATATTTAGGGGTACTCTCAAATAAGTATGGAGATCTTAATCATTAGGATAATCCAACATTCTACTTCTACCATGATTTAAATTTAGATTCATCTTCCTTATGCAATACATTTATCTTGTCTTGCAGAAATGTAAAGTCAGCACGCCTCAGTTTAGACTGTTATGTGATAAATCACTGCATTTTAACAAATCTCTTACAGACATTTTCAGCAGCCAATGAAATGTCATGTCTTGATTACAACTTTCAAAACATGGGCATCCATAAAATGAAAGTGCACTTATCTTTGCTAGTACATATGTCTCATAAACACTTTTGGCAAGATGTACTAAAATGCAACAGATATCTGCACTGAACATTTTGAAATGAGTGTTCCTGCAAATGAGTTCTCAAGATGTAGTCAAAATAGTAAATGTGAAATGTGGGTTTCTTTCATTGGTCTAGATCAGCTGTATCCATGATGTATGCTCAAACCAAGCCATCTTGACTATATGAAGTGGGATTAGTTATTTACTGCCAAGTCAACCTGAATGGGACTTCGCTAAATGAGACAGTAGTGAAGGGAGCTTTATAAGTTATACTGGCAAATCAACGATGAGGAAATGTATATAAGCGCTCTAAACCAAAATCAAATTATCCAAACATAGTATTTAGAAATTTGTATGGTAGTTTTGTTGAAAAGAAAATGAAGATTAAGCATATCCTTCTGTAATATCCAGTTCTGGATAAAATGATATCCTCCGAGATGAACATATTTTAGCCACACTCTTAGCTGTACTGATTGCTTTTTGAATATTTTTATCGCTTTTTTAATCATCTGTGTCCACAGCATTAAATAAAAGTCTCCCCCCCCCCCCGTCTCTCTATATATATAGTTTTTGCTTCCAGCAGATGGAATTAAGCCCCACAGCAAAATGAAGAATACTCCTACCCTAATCTTGTCATGTTATGTCTACGCTGATAAGTGTAGTCTACTGAAAGAAATATAAGCAAAATCTACTCAAAATAGCTTATATGAATGGAACAACAGAGAGGTGCAATCTGCATCTAGGCAAATACAGTCCAACTTCCATATCCATGGGATCGGTGTCCACAGTTTCACGTACCCATATCTAATAAAATATATCCACTCTTGGAATTTTCTGGGTTTTCCAGATGATTATGTGATATGCTCACACTGGATGTTGCCATAAAGACACCCTGGAAGACCTAGCAAACTCTTAGAGAGCTTACCTCTGTAGGAATGTTCTAGTTCCTCCTGGCTAATTCTATGGTAATTTCCAGCAGAAGTTCATTTCAATAGGATTTGCTATTATAATGTTTCCACTTTAAGTTCAAGAACACGTTTCCCATGAGATACAGGGATTGCACTCTGTATCTGGACTCAGCAGCAAAATTCTACACTGATTACTTTAATGTGCTGATACTTTTTTAAAAATTCAAGGCTGTCTAACATAACAAAAAGATATTGTTAATATATATAGCTCTCTGACGCATGCTCACATCCCATAAGTGGAACTGGGCAGGAAAACCCTCAAAGCCACATTAGAAATTGTGGGTAGAACTGGACTGGAGTTCTCTCTTAAATGACTGGAGACACCAAGGAAAAAGCAGCAAGATTGGACCTTTTGGGAATATTTTATATTCATGCCATTAATTTATTCACCTTGTAACTAATGAGGTTTTTTTTACTGCTGCAAAAGAGGGAAGGTACTTGTGGGATTTTCTCGTGCACTGAAATAATTTGGTTAGCTTGATTACTATTACTTGGATGGAGGTAGCATCTACTGCCTATCCCTTGGCGACAATAGATTGGCTAGTGCTTAGCTTTAAAACAATGACAATTGGTTTGACCAAAATAATATCTTTTTTAAAAAGTCTAGACATGTTAAAGTCTAGGAACACTGTTTTCAATTTATTTAGACAACAGGAAAATATACTTCTGACATGCAGTGTAAAAGCTAGATAATTAGATAATTACACTGATGTTGTTAATCACTGTCTGGCCATGAGTGATTGCATGTGATGATACTTTTGCTCAGAGCTAATATATGACTAATTTACATTTTCAGTGTCACACCTCTAGATTTTGTGGCACACTGCCCAATTGGCTACTGACCAGGCCCCTTGCTACTATTATAGCAACTGAGTGCATTCATCTTCATTCTTGTGTATTCACTTGGGTATTATTATTAGACTGCAAGCCAGATCAAACTAAGCAGAAAATCAATGACTGGGTATGAAGACTGTGAGTAATGGTGATGCAAGGTGAAAAGTCCTTCATAGGAAAAAATCTACTAACTCAGCATTCCCAATATTTTAAAACAATATTTAATGAATTAACTAGTCCTTCTGTGATGCTTTCATGCTTTTTGAAGCATTTTTCAATATATTGTCGAAGGCTTTCATGGCTGGAATCACTAGGTTCTTGTGGGTTTTTTCGGGCTATAGAGCCATGTT
This sequence comes from Anolis sagrei, assembly GCF_037176765.1. Classification (NCBI taxonomy): domain Eukaryota; kingdom Metazoa; phylum Chordata; class Lepidosauria; order Squamata; family Anolidae; genus Anolis; species Anolis sagrei. The sequence goes on from NC_090022.1 coordinate 240,836,910, forward strand.
CTAGAGGCATTTCTCCTGACGTTTCGCCTGCATCTATGGCAAGCATCCTCAGAGGTAGAGGTCATTTTTCAATAGTTATGCTCCTCTCTCTTCTGAGAAATTAGAGATGTATTTTCTCCTAGTAACTAAATGCAACTTGGATTCTACTGAATAGATAGATAGATAGATCATTGCAGAGGTAGAACATATCTTTGAGGAAGTAATAAAAGAAGTGATTGTATCTGTGGTAGTTTCCCAGAATCTAATGGGAAATCGTGACTTTCAGCAAAATAATTGTATAGAAAGATGCTGAGGAAAGATAGTGTAATTAACTTGGGATTCCCAATAAAATCCAGTAGACCCTTAGAGCTTTTGTTCCAGTCCATGCGTGCACACACACACAGACTGTAAACCCAAAATTGTGGATGCTCAAGTACTATTATGTATAATGGCATAGCAAAATTGTGTCCTTTATATAAAGTGGCAAGATCAAGGTGTGCTTACTGGATTTATTTATTTAGAAAGAATATTTTCAAGAAATGGATGATTGATTCAACAGATACAGAATCCATGGATACAGAAACCCAATTCTACACTTAGATCAGTCATTATCACAGCAGGAGAGCCATGTGACAGAAAGAAGCAACCAGCACTTAAGAAAACATATAGTTAAACACCCACAGGCAACTTTTATGACAAAATATTCAGGGCTGTGTGAGGGAGGGATTCTGGGATCAGTGTCCCCCATGTACTCAGAGTCATAAGCCCCAGAGACAGAAATATGCAGGTATTGATAGGCCTCTATCAATACCTGCTGGGATTTGTTCATTGCGAAGAGTGATGGGACCAAAGAAAGCCTAACCTAAAGCCACATCAGTCTCATTCTAGTTCTATGCAATTATAGGGCAGTTCCAGACAACCCTTTATCCCAGGACTATTTGTGTTTTAAAAACATGGATGTTCCTGGGGGTCTGTCTACACCCACCCCAGAAAGTGCATGCTTTCTGGGGTGGGTGTCCAGATGTTCTGCTGGGACTAGCCTGGAAGAATATCTGGGGACCATCCCCCAAAGCCCCCCAACCCCTTTGAAAAGTAAAGAAACTAGGTTCTTGTGGGTTTTTTCGGGCTATAGGGCCATGTTCCAGAGGCATTTCTCTTGACGTTTTGCCTGCATCTATGGCAAGCATCCTCAGAGGTAGTGAGAAAAAACCCACAAGAACCTAGTGATTCCAGCCATGAAAGCCTTCGACAATACAAAGTAAAGAAAACTTATGCGGCCTCTAGTACAGTGTTTACAGTGTTGCAGCACCAAGCAAGTGTTGAGGGGGGGAAGGAGGAGGAAGAAAATCACTCCCCCCCCCCTCTTCTGGTGTGTCATGTATATGCACCAGGAGATGTGCTGCAACACTGTACTGGAGGCCGGGTAAGTTTTCTTTACTTTTCAAAGGGGCTGGGGGGCTTTGGGGGAGAGGGTGGGTACTCCTACAGTTTTCCGGACTAATTTAGTCCAGAAAACTGTGGGAATGGTGTGTGGACTGCAGTCCAGATGCTGAAATAGTGGGTTTATCCCATGCCTTCCAAGAAGGCATGGAATAAACCCACTATCTAATTAATTTTCCTGGTTTGTAGCTAATTAATTCGGGATTGTTCAGGACATCATCTGGACAGCCCCTTCTTTATTTCAGGAGTTACCACAATAAAGGGGCTGTCTGGATGCGCCCATAGTCCTGTAGCTTTTTTATATATATACTGTAAAATAGCATGGATCCTATAGTTTACCAAACATTGTATATTTGTACCATTATTCCAGTGCTGGTCACAACTTGAGATGAAAATAGAAGACAAAAATATAAAGCTTTTGAAAATGTGTTCCATAAAACCTTTACTAGGATAGAGATATTTGATATCAAATACAGGATTAGAGGGTGTTGCATAGAGCACAGCTCTCTCCAACACGCATACACAGAGAAAGTAATTAAAGAAACCTAACCTGAAGTTGTAAGGAAACCATATTCATTTTAGTAATACTGCAGAAGGGAAAATCAATACTAACTGTTTGTACAAAATAAGTCAAATGTAAGAAACATTTAGCCAGCTGTCAATTGCAGTTTTTATTTTAAAATGGGCAATAGTAGCAACAACACATGTTGAGTGAAATAGCAGTTCTTGAAAGAGTGCTGAGTGAGTAAGTATGGGTCAAAGCTTGACTTTAATCCATTTTATAACTAACAGCTTGCATACATTTCTGATATTTTCCCATGGAAAAAAGACCCTAGACTCTGCATTTTGCGAGTAAAGTGTCACACTCTATTACTGCTTGACTACGTATTCTGACTGCTGTGCAAAACAGTGTTCCTGCATTGGAGCCACACTCCAGTACAGGAACAGCTTAGGGACCAGGAAGGTGGACAAATCCTGGTAGTGTCCCACTGCAGTTCTGCGGTTATAAAAAGAGAACATACATGGCTGTCCCAGATCTGCAGTAGGGACACATCAAAATGTTTTGGATTGTTTGCTGCAACTCCTGATAGAAACAGTCTTCATGACATCATGCCCTATCTCCTCCTGTGCCTTCCTCCTGTTTGGTAATTCCATGACCTATCTTCTCCTTGGATGTAATGTGCTCATCAGGAGAAAGTATGAGAGATAATGGTGGCCCAAATCTATTATGATTGTGTCCTCCCATGCTTGGACCATGGGTCTCCCAATTTGGGGGAGAGGGGGAGAGAGAGACCAGTGCTTTCTACTATATTTGCTGTTCTTTGCACTGAGGTTGATCATGTATAATAAAACAAATACTAACCTCCATTGGTTAGTGTTATGATTAAAACCATTTTCCAGATGTCTGTGTAAGACTTGCACAAAATCATCAAAGGGAATGCGTTTTGCAAACTTGTCAGTGAAACAAGAAAACTTCACTGGCATCCCTTTTATGCTGTAGCATTGCTGAGAGGACTTGTCCCCGATGGATCTGCTGATATAAATTTAATCACAAAACCATCTTTCTTCTGCTCTGGGCCTCCCAATCTTCCAGGGCAGTCAGTGTTATCTTGTCACTGCTTATTGGAATTCCTTTGAAAACATTTAGAGCCGTGGAGCCTCATATGGTTCATATTTAAACTCCTTTGTTTGGGGATGAGACATTGAAAGTGACAGTGAGCTACTTCTATATCTCGAGAGCCTTCAAATTCTCTGTTTTATTTATTTTAGCCACTATAAAATGTACATAGAGATTTTCCCAAATGAACTATTTCATTTATAATACTATTAGGCTATCAGCGGCTGAGTAGTATTTGCTTGTAATCCAAAAAGTAAAATACATGACTAGTAACACAAAGATCTTATGTCATAGGACTAGAATTTATTAACTGGGGAACCAACCTAGTTGGGGAACTAACCACAGGGTCACATTACGCTGCCCTGTACACCTTTTCTTAGAAATAATTCCCATTATGTTAAATGATGGTTTCTTCCTGGAAAGTGCGAATTCTGTCTAATTTGGGTATGTTGAACTCAGTAGAATTTATCTGTGTCAAGATGAAGGCATATCTCAAATAAAAAGCTTCTGACAGTAAATCTACTTTTTCTTTATTACACCTGCCCTTGTCTTTTCCTCATCCTCTTCAAGTCGCCCTAAAGGGCTGAGAACGGCGGTCAACAAATGCAGCTAATAAAGATGTTTGTGTATGGCTTCTTAAAAACAGAGTTGGGTCGAGAAAGGGCAAGGCAGGAAAGCTGAAGAAATACAAAATTCAGTGGTGGTTTTCAGAGTATGCCTACAGTAAATAATGTAATAAAAACTTGAGCTGAGTAACAGCAGGATTCTACTGTAGTTAAGTTTCATGCCTCCCTACAGCAGGCAAGGTAAACAGCAGGCATTTCCAAAACCCCTTACTGAGTTTGTGTGAACAACAAAATAGAAAAGGGAAGTGCAGAGGCCTGATTCTCAAAAATAAGTTCCAACATATTTTTTTTTCAAATGATCCATACATTTTGCTACCAAAATGGAAATCATAAGAAATATGAGTTGGTGAAAGAAAAGGAAATCTTTGGATGCTTTCTGAAAGGAGTCCTGATTTACATATGCAAGGTTTACTTATTAAGATTGTTTTATTGCAAAATGTCAGTTCTAAATAAAGTTTCTCCAACCTCCCCTTTTTGGGTAAGGTGCTGGAGAGGGTGGTCGCCTCTCAGCTTCAGGGTTTCCTAGACGATACCAACTACCTAGATCAGTCACAGTCTGGTTTCAGGCCTGGCCATGGCACCGAGACAGCCTTGGTCGCCTTGGTGGATGACCTCCGCAGAGAACTGGACAGGGGGAGTGTGACTCTGCTGGTTCTCTTGGACATCTCAGCGGCTTTCGATACCATCGATCATGGTATCCTTCTGGGTCGTCTCTCCGGGATGGGCCTTGGGGGCGCGGTTCTGTCGTGGCTCCAGTCCTTCCTGGAGGGACGAACTCAGATGGTGAAGCTGGGAGATGCCTGCTCTGACCCCTGGCCTTTGACCTGTGGGGTCCCGCAAGGCTCTATTTTATCTCCCATGCTTTTTAACATCTACATGAAACCGCTGGGAGAGGTCATCCGGGGTTTTGGAGTTGGGTGCCATCTCTATGCGGATGACACACAACTCTACTACTCCTTTCCACCTAATTCCAAGGAGGCTTCTCAGGTGCTAGGTGAGTGCCTGGCCGCTGTGTCGATCTGGATGAGGAAGAACAAGCTGAAGATCAATCCCGACAAGACAGAGGTCCTCCTGGTCGATCGTAAGCCGAATCGGGGTATAGGGTGGTTACCTGTGTTGGACGGGGTTACACTCCCCCTGAAGCCACAGGTCCGCAGTTTGGGTGTCCTCTTGGATTCCTCGCTTACACTTGAGGCTCAGGTGTCGGCGGTATCCGGGAGGGCCTTTGCGCAACTGAGACTTGTGCGCCAACTGCGACCATACCTCGTGAAGGCTGATCTGGCCGGGGTGGTCCACGCCTTGGTCACCTCTAGAATGGACTACTGCAATGCGCTCTACGTGGGGCTGCCCTTGAAGACGGCTCGGAAACTTCAATTGGTCCAGCGGGCGGCAGCCAGGATGTTAACCGGGGCTCATTATCAAGAGAGGTCTACCCCTCTGTTTAAGGAGCTCCACTGGCTGCCTTTTATTTTCCGAGCCCAATTCAAGGTGCAGGTGCTTACCTACAAAGCCCTAAACGGTTCGGGACCACCCTACCTGCGTGACCGCATCACCATCTACGAACCCACACGCTCGTTACGGTCATCCGGAGAGGCCCTGCTCGTGATCCCACCCACGTCGCAAGCGCGCTTGGTGGGGACGCGGGACAGGGCCTTTTCTGTGGCGGCCCCCAGACTCTGGAACGCCCTCCCAAAAGATCTCAGACAGGCCCCCACTCTAGCCGTTTTCAGAAGGAATTTAAAAACTTGGCTGTTCCGTTGTGCCTTCCCAGACTAGGAATCCCCATCCCAAGTCCTAGAAGCACTTTAGCACAACCAATGATGCTGCACACCGCACTCTTAATCCTACGTTCCTCCTGCCATTTCAGCACTTTTAATCCTGTACCCCACTGCGCCGGCCGAACCAGTTTTAATAGTGTCTTGATGTATTGTCATTGTTGTTTTATTTTGCTTAATTGTTTTGATTTGCTTTGTTCACTGTTGTGATATGTTTTTCTATTGTATTGTGTTTTGAGGCTTCGGCCTGTGTAAGCCGCATCGAGTCCTACGGGAGATGCTAGCGGGGTACAAATAAAGTTAATAATAATAATAATAATAATAATTTCTGAAACACGTTGAATGGCTTTAGTTTTTTGGGGGTATCAGAACCTGTCCCTAGTTTTTTCTTGTTATTTGTGCCTCTGGTACTAAATTTTCTATTAAGGAAAAATGCCTAGGAATACCTTTATTTCATTAACTGAAGTATACCTATATAAAACAGACTTTTTTCATAAGCAAAGTATTGTCAAGCAAACTGATTCCGGCAGCAGTAAAGATCTACTCCCTACTGTCTTCAGCAAAGAAAACAATTAGCTGTTTCATGAAATTTTGAACTGGTTTAAATAATTATAGTATGTGTATTGAAATATCAGTGATTCTCAACTTGTGAGTCCCCAGGTGTTTTGGCCTACAACTCCCAGAAATTCAAACCAGTTTACCAGCTGTTAGGTTTTCTGGGAATTGAAGGTCAAAACATCTGGGGACTCACAGGTGAAAGAGGAAAAACACAGTATGCATATAAGTAAGTACATGTGTTCCTATTCAATGGTGGCTGTTTGCTTTCATGTGAGAAAGATGGCAATGAAAGTCAGCCTTTTGTACAAATGCTATTCCAGATTTGGAGCAATAAGCCCAGGCTCATTGGAGAGATCTGTATAAATTATTTATGTATATGTACAGTTAGTTCCCTGTATCCATGGATTCAGCATCCTTGGATTCAACCACTCATTATTTGAACCCCCCCCCCCCCAAAAAAAAGAGCAAATCTTGATTTTACCATTTTCTACAAAGGACAGTATTTTACTATGCAGTTGTATATAATGAGACTTGAAGATTCACAGATTTCAAGGGGCCCTAAAACAATCCCAGAAGATACCTAAGGTATGTAAGAAGAAATGACTTTTCTGCTGGTGAATGTATTTGAGGAGATTCTTCATTAAACATGGTGCATGTTTTGAAGGCATCCTTCGTACTCTTGACTTAGACATCAAGGATACCCAGAAGATAACAACCCATAGATTACAGTCCAGTAAAGATCAGGTAATCTAAGGAAGTGAAAATATTCCATCTGTCATGATAAATTCATGGCTTATTTTCCCAATTTCGAAGTGATAAAGAAGTGGATGTTTTTTAAAAAACCAGTTTTTAAAGTTTTGTTGTTGTTTGGATTATTTGGACACATTCATTCAAAATATCAGAAATGTTCAGCAAACATTTTTGCTTAAAATGGCATGTATAGTGGTTGAAAAATATATTGGAAGAAACCAGAATTAGCTGTAGTTTACCATGTGCTTGGTGGAGATTTACAAAAAAGAAAAAAAGAAATAAATTACCTATTACAAAAAATACACTGTCCCCCCACGTCTCTCTTGGCTGTCCCACAGAGAACGGTGTGGAACTTAGAAAACTATAACTCACAAGACTGCAAGGGGCAAGACGCGGCAAGGCGCAAGGCAAGGCAAGGGAAGGGAAGGCAAGGCAAGGCAAGGCAAACAATCATTTAGACAATACTTCAGGAAACATCATACAATTTGCATGTCCTTCTCTTTAAAGAGGTGCCAGTTGTTTTGTTATCTGTGCAAAGTAGATGTTGTAATGAAAGCACAGACAGGATGGTGAATTGTTAACAGTTTTTGATCTATTTGTCCAGTGCATTAGTGAAGTGAAGCAAGCAAACTCATTCACAAAACAGCACACTTCTCTCATACCATTCATCTTCAGCTTCTGCATTAATCTTTGGTTCAAGACACGCTGACGGTGCTTTTGAATCTCAGCATCAATTTATCTATAGATCTTGATGGCATTGCAACTTTTCACTGCACCTGCCATAAACACTGTCCTGAGAAATGAGTTACTTCTCACCTTCTTCCTCCTTTAGTTGCGATTTGCACTCCAAACTTTCAAAATAGAGATTTTCACTAATGCCGAACATGGAAAAGTGTGCTTATGTTTACAAAATATCTTGAGGTCCTTTGCTTTTTGTTAATTGTCATAAATTCACATTGACTTATGAAAACCATAAAGGTAAAAGGTACAGGTTTTCCCCTGACATGAAGTCCAGTCGTGTCCGACTTTGGGGTGTGGTGCTCATCCCCATTTCTAAGCCGAAGAGCCAGTGTTGTCCGTAGGCAGCTCCAAGGTCATGTGGCTGGCATGACAGCATGAAGTGCTGTTACTTTCCCGTTGGGGTGGTACCTATTGATTTACTCACATTTGCATGTTTTCGAACTGCTAGGTTGGCAGAAGCTGGGACTGACAGCAGAAGCTCATGCTGCTCCCCAGATTCGAACCTGCGACCTTTCAGTCAACAAGTTCTTTAACCCACTGCACCACCAAGGCAAAAACCACAGGACAATCTAATTCTAGTCACTCTAGCTTCCTGATTTGTTCTAAGATCCTTTTCTTTCTGTTTTTAGCTACCCGTGATACTTTTCCAGCATATTGATTTTCTTCCTGTTGGTTCTCTTCACTATCCAGCTTTCACAAACATGCATAGAAATGGGTAATACAATGGCACAGACAATCCAGGATTTTGACATTCAATTATACATCTTGGCACTTGAGGATCTTGTCATAGCTGCCTTTCCAAGTCTCAGTCTTCTTTTGATTTCTTGACCACAGTCTTCATTTTGATTAACTGTGGAACCCAGGTAGAAACAGTCCCAATTCCTGAAGTATAAGAACAAAACCCTTGATCTCATTTAGCTGTCACCCAGCTTTTTATCTCCCACAACCTAGTAATTCAGGGGGAAGTTCCCAGGGGCTTCCTTTGCCCTTTCTCTACTTCCAACTTTGTAGGAACTCCCCTCGCACTTCCTTGGGAGATATCCTATATGCACACATGCCCCTTCAGATAATTCTTTGTGAATGTGGGCTACTAGGTCCAATCTGTCAAAGATGCTCTACTGCCAAGATCGAAACATCTCTTAACAGTGGGAATACCCAGAATATGTTTCAATTCATACATGAGCTCTGTGAACATACCTGCGTTTCAGGTCATACATGAGCTCTATGAACATGCCTGTAATGAGGCTTCTCGGTTCTGTGAAATGAAAGGTAGTGTGCACTGGTTTCAGGTGCAATTGAACTTAATGGTAGGGCCAAGCAGCGTGGATATTGTAGACAGTCTCACATTCAGTCGTTGGCTAGATTGCTAATTAGTGTTTTTTGAGTACACACTGAAAAATAAATATTTATTACTATATTTATATACTGCCTTTCTCACTCCAGGGGGGAATCAAGGTGGTTTACAACATATTAATAGCAAAAATGCCATATACATATAGAAAGAAAAAATCACAATAACTGAACACTAGCATATAACTATAAATTAAAATCATGAAAACCATTAAACATAAGACATAAAACATCACCTGGAAAAGAAGTATAGTCAATTAAATAATAGGTATTTCTCTTCCAGTATCAGCTTCCCATTTATTTCAGAGTTGAGAGATTTGTGGATCTATTACTTTATGCACGAATGTCTGTTTTTTCCAGTGTAATGGTGGACCAAACTGTGCACCTGAATAATATTACTGCAGATCTGAGTCTTTGTGAATCTCTATATCAGTCTGTGAGATGTAGGCCCAGAGACAGCACAGTAAGAAAAGCAAAAATGCTGTGCAAAGGGAATAAAATATACCTATAGAATGATAACAACAAAGTTCCTAAAAATAAAACTGACATGCACACCTGGGCATTGTGGAACCATCAAGATTGTTATTGAACTACATTTCTTTAGTGATGAAATAACAAAATAAAATTCTATTTTTTTAAAGTTCGTAAGAGCTTGGTATTAATGTGAGATAACAAGACAAACATGGCTAGTACAGCAAAATTTAGTTCTCCACAATCTTTTTCATGTCCACCACAAAATCACATAAATCTATATTAACAGCAGGGGGCTGTCTCTGAACAAATGTATCTGGAACATACTCGGCTTGCTCACAGCTACCACAATGGGACTTGCTCCATTAAGGCGATAAAATTATTACTTAGGAAAAATATCATTCTTAGCCCTGCTTTTCAGATAGAGTCAGGAGATTGTATGCTTGCATGCACATGGTAAACAATAGTAGAGAAGAAACTGATTTTAAAACTTATCATCTGGGCATAACATTTGAATAAGGGAACTTGTCAGAAAATTTTCTAGATTTTGTAGCTTGGATTTCTCAAATATCAGTTAAATATCCTAACAATTATTCCACAGACTCTTATATAATCCAGGTTGGCAGTACTATTTGCTCATGGGCTCTGTATGGTCTATTCCAACTCTAGGATTCTATGATTCTCAAATATAGAAAAATTCTTTTTCAGAATCCAATGGGATATCTTCTATTAGTTCCACATTCTTTCCACCCCTGCAGTACACTGTGATGGCCTCAGGAAGAAGAATGCTAGAAGGAATTCCCAAGCACTCTGCCATGGTGACTAAACATGTGTACATAAAGCTGAGTGGCTGGAACAGAGTAGAGATACTGCTGATATACTGCCCACACCGATGCTCAATACTCTCCTTTCCTGCACTGGCTGAATTGGTCATGAATGGTAATGGAGTCTCCTTGGCTAGACTTCAACATCTGGAATACTCAGGCTATATTAAATAATAGAATCACAGCATTGGAAGAGACCACATGGGCTATCTAGTCCAACCTCTTGCCATGCAGGAATAGCACTATCAAAGAAGAGTTTATGTTTTCCTTGAGACCTTATCATATTTATTGAAATCAGTGTCCTAGGATGCTTCCTCACCATCTTCAGGACAGAGTCCCATGATAGCCATCATATGACAATTGTGTGACTTTCGGTGGACACTCTGCCCTCCAACTGGGGTAGAAGGATCATTGGACACTTCCCCCAAAACACAAGAGGCTCTGGCCTCTTTAGGAGGGTGACACTTTCCCCATGTGATGAGAAAAGCATCAGCAAGAGGGAGTTGCAAGCACGGGGCAATGGATTCATCCCACTGCTCCTCTTTGTCACGGAAGCCAGGCAAAGCAGGACACTTTGCCTGGCCTTTCTGATGAAGCCCTTGGACTTAGATCTGAGTCTGGATGCCTTGGTTTCAGTTGTGACCAAAAGTGCATTTGCACAGTTAAAACCAATGTGCCAGCTGTGCCCATTCCTTGAGAAATCATATCTGACTACAGTAGGAGCTCCATGCCTTAATTATATCCCCATTATTTTAATGCACTCTTTGTGAAGCTGGCTTTGGAAACAGTTCAGAAACTTCAGTGGGTCAAAAATGCTGTGGCCAGCCTGTTGACTGGACCTTGTTAGAGGGATAATGTGACTGCCAATGGAGTCCGGAGAGAGGCAGACCAGGTGGTGTTCTGGCACCATGCATCTTAATTCTTCTGGCCAGGAAAAGCGAACTAATATTAGCCTGCAGATTTCCAGCAGATCTGCAGACTGTGTGCCTCCCACTGACTCTCTCCTGTCAGGAAATGGTCTTAGCAGCATGTTCCAGGTAGTTGGAAACTCCAGGGGCCAGGGCACGATAGACACTGTGTGAGAAGGTCATGTGTATGCATAGCATAGGGTTACACATGGGTTCTGGCCTATGTGTCTTTTTACGGACACACATTCTTCCCTTTCATCTGTCTAGTTTCTAACCTACATAGGTAGATTTCATGTTTCAGTTAATATCCAGGAAAAAAACAACTCAGAAGATAGCAGATGTTTATAAATCCATAAAGGGGTAAATTACTATTGCTTTTCTGCTGCACATAACTGCACGTTTCAGTTGCAAAATATGCACAACTACCTAATTAAAATTAGGTTCTGGTTGCTGCTGTATAGTTTGATAGTTCTTGGGTTCCTGAATAAACTGCTTCATTGAGAAGTGTAAAACCAATCCATATTAGATTAAACTTCTCAAAGATACATGGATTTCCTTTTACATGCGATGATAAGAAAGCAATAAGGTGGTGCTTTTGCAAAATCTACCTATGTTTTTTTTTTAAATTATATGCTATTTTTTTTAAAAAAAGAAATATTTTGCAATGTCACTAGAAATCCTTCGATTGAGTATTATGGACAAAGAATTGGATGGTAAATATAGATAATTTTTCAATATAGGTTAACAGCAGCAAGAACACTGTTTACTCAAGTTTGGAAATTATCCTAAACATAAATAACAGATGCTTAGTTGCTCCTATAGCCCAAATTCAAAAATTAAAATGGATTTTAAAGGATCAAGCAACTGAAGACATTTTAAAAAAAAAGGTAAAACTGTTTATGGACTTGTAAATCAGTAAGAAATATAAACACAATTTTCCTAATTCCAACTGACCCCACAACCTCTGAGGATGCTTGCCATAGATTCAGGCGAAACTTCAGGAGAGAATGCTTCTAGAACATGGCCATATATAGCCCAAAAAACCTACAACAACCCAGTGATTCCAGCCATGAAAGCCTTCAACAACACAAGAAATTTAATGATGTTATAAATTGTGTCCATGGTTATTAATAATTATACTAAGTTTATTTAAGAACCCGGAAGATCTTGGAATTAAGACGAGCTGAAAGCAGGTTCAATGGAAACAAAGTATATTTTCCTCCTTAACTAGAATTCGAAAAAGCTAGTTTTATTTATTTATTTATTTATTTAAAACAGTTATATTCTGCCTTTCTCACCGTGCCGGGGGCTCAGGGCAGAGCACAACATATATACGGCGAACATTCAATGCTGGAACGTACAATAAATTGTAACATACATAAACACTAAAACCAATAATCTACTTTTAAAATCAATTGTTTCAGCAATCTCAAATCAACAGAGTAAAAAATTTATTTCTACCTTATTGCACTGCCCCAAAGGCTTGATACCACAGCCAGGTTTTTACCATTTTTCTGAAGGAGAGGAGGGAGGGGGGCTGATTTGATTTGATCTTATCAGGGAGAGAGTTCCATAGGTGAGAGATGATCACTGAGAAGGCTCTCTGTCTCTTGTTCCGACCAATTGCACGTGTCACGGTGGCAGGGCCTCCCCAGAATATCTTAATCTCTGCAATGGTTCATAGAGGGATATGTGTTCTGACAGTAAAATTGGGCCAGGGCCATATAGGGCTTTATAGACCAAGGCCAGCACTTTGAATTGTGCTCAGTAGCAAACTGGCAGCCATCTTAGTGCTACCATCCTATTCTACTCTATTCTATTGCCCTTTCTTTTAGCTCCACCAGTGCATTCTGGAACCAGCCCTTTAAGACCTCCAAGAAGTCTCGCAGCTGGCTCAGTTCTGGAGCTGAAGAATTGTCTGTAGACACCTCCATGGTCATGTGGCCGGCATGACTGCATGCAATGTTACCTTCCCGCTGGAGTGGTACCTATTGATCTACTCACATTTGCATGTTTTCAAACTGCTAGGTTGGCAGAAACTGGGGCTAACAGTGGAAGCTCACTCCACTTCCCAGATTTGAGATCTTTCCCCTTTTCTTTCTGGCTTTTTGATTTTTTCCCCATTACTATGGTTGTGAATTATATTCTTTGTATTAAAATCAATCAATAAATAATATAAGAAAAATAGATAAATTTCCTACTGTGATGTTTGTAACTGTGTTTTTGGAATTACTCTGTTTTTCTCACTTCAGGAAACTTAAGAAACGTTTATCTTTCTGCAAAGGTCATGAATTAACAACATTTACTAGCATACCTCCACAATTATAAACACTGAAATAGATAAAGTTATAGTCTAAAAGATCCATACAAAAATATTTTGAAAAACAGATGGAGCGAAAAGATGCATAGGATGAAATAAGTTTGGTTTGCACATTCCTAATGTTGATTTAATGTATATTTTTGTGCATGTTTAATTCCAACAAACTCTCTAAATCATTAAGAATATCATTCTATATGCTGCTTCTTAGAAGATACTCTCATCACATTTAATTCCTCTTATTTAAAAGTAAGTGTATACAGTACTGCCCAACTACCATCAGAAAAGAAGAGATTTGCTAAAAAGAACTTGTTCAAAGGCCTTTCTTATCCTGAAACAGGGTTCCCAAACTTTGGTCCTCCAGTGTTTTGTACCAACTCCAAGAAGCCCTAGCCAGTTTAGCCAAAACTCTTGAATTCTACAAGCTGGATCAAAGTTTGTGAACCACCAACCTAAGATGTCCATACTGATAAAGGGAATGAGTTTGAGAAGGATTGACATAAAGGGGGCCAACAAAAGGAAAGAGTGGGAAAATGTCTTAGGTCTTTGTGTCTCGAGAGATGAAAGTGGAATGATAATAATAATGACGATGTCTGGCATATGCCACTAAGAAGGCTTGTCACCTTTGATATTATCCCAGCCTATTAACAGAAAGGATAAGGGGTGCATTAAAAAAGCTAAGGGCTTTTTAAGAATATCAGAAATTAGCATCGTCAGCAATTGCAATATTGACTGTACACCACTGTGACTGCTTGCAAAATGAATAAATCTTTAATATTGTACTTCTGTCATACTTTTCATTCTAAAATAGTGGTAATAGGAAACTCAAGCTGTGCATAATAAAATGATACTCCATGGATTAAAATGATTTGGATCTTGGATCTTGGTTTATATTGAAATCTTATTTGTCTTTCTGAGATCCTGGATAAATAAAAATTTAGATAATCTTTTATTCTCTTCTAATTTTTTGAAAATCAAATATCTAACCTGTCATTTTCTTAAATATTTACAAATCAAAGTATTCTTGTTTTCTCATACATCTTATCATGGGAAATGCTGATTGATATACAGTAATTGCTTCTATACAGTGAACAGGTTTGTACAGATGACATTTCAGAAAGCATCTTCTTAGTACAAAGCATAGTCATGCATGAAAATTAAACTATTTGTGGAGTATGCCCCAGGCAGCCATGTGGATTGTGAGCTTTATTCACTTATTATCAGTGGAGTTAAGAGGGAGAGAGCATTCCCTTTTACTCGCCATAGACAGGCATGAATTAGCCACTGATATTTGCCCATGGAACTCTCTCTCTCTCTCTCTCTCTCTCTCTGTATATATATATATATATATATATATATATATATATGAGAAAATGATTTCAAGACATAAAATTAGACTTTCAAGGCATACTTGAAAATATATATTCTTTCAAGATTTGGAGTACTCTAGTTCATCTATATTCAAATAGAATTATGTTACATTTCTCTGGAGAGCCAGCATGGTGTAGTGGTTTCAGCATGCTACAAGGACACTGAGATACTAGGGTTCAAACTTACAGCTATCCAGGTAACCTCAGGTAAGTCACATTCTCTGAGGAAGTGATTTCTTAAGTCTGATGGCTTAATCCAGGTCTATTTGAAGGATATTAGAAAAAAGGACCCCAGAAAAGTGGTTTCTTAAGTCTGATGGCTTAATCCAGGTCTATTTGAAGTATATTAGAAAAAAGGACCCCAGAAAAGTGGTTTCTTAAGTCTGATGCCTTAACCTAGGTCTAGTTGAAGGATATGAGGGGAAATGACCACAGAAAAAATGGTTTCTTAAGCCTGATGTCTTAACACAGGTCCAGTTGAAGAATATTAGGGAAAACAATGCCAGAAAAAGTAGTTTCTTAAGATCAATTCCCTAAAAATGACAGAAATGGGGGCCTCAGATGTTCCCTCATTGTTGCCAATGGGCTGCATCTTTCCGGGACAAAAATGGACATTTCGGCTGCCATATTGAAAAATGGAATTTTGCCTTCCCAAATTCAGGAGGCTCCTGGAAAATGGATTGGGGGGGGGGGGGGAGGCACTGAAATCCGGACAATGAAAATGGCACGGGATTTAACCAAATTTCACATCCCCAGTATTTAAATGGTTTCACTGCTCCTTTGTTGACTTTTTAATTTAAGATAAATGGGTATATTGCAGTGTTCTAAATGTGATGATTTAATTTATTATTTATTTATTTACTGTACTTGTATACCACCTTTCTCAGCCTTATCGCGACTCAAGGCAGTTTAAGCATCTTTTTGATTGATGGTAAAACTTGGAAAGTGTTTTCGTGTGGCTTCTATTACAATATTGATGCAAACGTTGGTAACATTTCTGCACCATCAAAATGTCATGATGAATAATTTGATTTCATGAACAAGAGACAAAAAGACCTTCTATGAAGCACTGTGTGGAGTGCAGCTGAAATAAATGAACAGTAAACCTAACCTGGTTTGCAAGTATACTTCTACCTGATTTGCAACAATTAGCCAAAATAATGTTATATTTATTATTAGCTTTCTTCATATCACACTTTTATTTCTTGATGACAGGATATATGTACTGATGCGATTGAGAAGAAGCCCTCTGGAGCTGATTTCCAAGGAAAGAGGAAGAATGTATGACACTGGATTTAGGTTTTTACAGTATGTAGAATATATGAGGTGGAGGATAAAAAAATTAACCAACAACCATGTTCCAACTATAGAAATGTCAGGCTGTTCTGGTCATTTATTATGGACTTCTTAGCTCAAAATCATGCAGTTATCAACAGACATGATCAGATCTTGCATATCCAGGGGTGTGATAAGCAGAATGGCAGAGCAATGTTCTAGTTACTTTGGAACCATTTGAAATCTTCTCCAATAGAACCATAGCAAGTTTCGGGGGGGGGGGGGATCCTAAAATTGAGTCTGTGCCCAATTGAGCAAAATGGTTTGAAGATGGACTTGACTTGATCATCAATTTTTTCTGTTGAGAGTCATCCCATTTTAGAAATTAATGCTGATCCTACAAAACTTATTTTAATCATCATTAGTTGGGTTAAAGATGTTGGTATCTGATGCATATACGGTATATACACAGAAATGTTAATCAGCTGAATCATATATTGTAGATAACTTACCAATTAGGAACACATCATGGCCATCTATAATTCATAAATGGCATATAATTTCTTGATAGCTCCTCTTGAATCATAGTCTCCTATTTCATTTCTGATGACCCCTAATTAAACTTTGTACAATCATTTCTGTTTGGTGAGCTGCTTCTAACCTTGAATTCCATTACGTGTTTAAGGCACAGCATTCTGATTTTTATTTTTAAAAGCTCTAGTACTTGCTTTCAACAGGACCAGGCAATAGAGGCTTTAGAAGCTTAGAGCTCATGCCAGTCATCAAGAGTTTATTTTGATCCATTTATTAATTGTTTCTTCCTCTGCATATGCAGTTCTTTGCACAAAAACTACAATACTATTGTTTGTATTTCAAGTGCTGAATCAAAGTTACTTCTTTGAACTCATACAAGCTGGATGATTCCAGAGGAGGGTGACTAAAATGATTGAGGGTCTGGAGAACAAGCCCTATGAGGAGCGGCTTAAAAAGCTCGGCATATTTTGCTTGAAGAAGAGAAGCCTGAGAGGTTCCATGATGATTATATATAAATATGTGGGGCGGGTGGGGGGGGGGAGCAAGCTTGTTTTCTGCTGCCCTGGAGACTAGGATGTGGAACAATGGCTTCAAACTACAAGAAAGGAGATTCCATCTGAACATTAGGAAGAACTTCCTGACTGTGAGAGCCGTTCAGCAGTGGAACTCTCTGCCCCAGAGTGTGGTGGAGGCTCCTTCTTTGAGGGTTTTAAACAGAGGCTACAAGGCCATCTGTTGGGGGTTCCTGAATGCAATTTTCTTGCTTCTTGGCAGGGGATTGGATAAGATGGTCCATGAGGTGTCTTCCAACTCAATGATTCTGTTTCTATGATTTAAATAATACCAGACCAACTGTATTACAAACAGTTATATGACTGCAAAATTTCAAGGTGCCACGTTATGTCTCAGGGAATCGCTAAGTTTCTCTGAGTTTCCAAAGTGGATGGCAAAAGTCAGGGTACCAGCAAACATGTTAGTTTGTGTCTTGTTCAGTGTCACAATTGGGGAGATTGCTTGTGGGTTGTCTAAAAACAAACCCAATAACAAAGAAACAGCAACAAAATCCTCCTCACTTTCCAAAAAATACTAACATTTACTGTTATTGTATGCTTTTTAATTGCTTATGGCTTATACTAACTTAAGGCAGAGTTGTTGGGTTTTTTTTTTGGGGGGGGGGGGGTCATGTCTAACCAAGAGATTCTGATTCTGATCTCCAGAAACATAGTCTAGCACAGGGATCCTCAAACATTTCAAACAGAGGGCCAGGTCACAGTCCCTCAAACTGTTGGAGGGCCAGATTATAATTTGAAAAAAATAAACGAATACCTATGCACACAGCACATATCTTATTTGTAGTGGAAAAAATACTTAAAAACAATATAATAATTAAAATGAAGAACAATTTTAACAAATATACAATTATTAGCATTTCAGTGGGAAGTGTGGGTCTGCTTTTGGCTGATGAGATAGGATTGTTGTTGTTGTTGTTGTTGTTGTGTGCTTTCAAGTCATTTCAGACTTAGGCTGACCCTGAGCGAGGGCCGGGTAAATGACTTTGGAGGGCCGTATCTGGCCCCCGGGCCTTAGTTTGAGGACCTCTGGTCTAGCACGTTGTCTCTCAGAAGATTTATACTATGCTATAGTATATCTATATAATCATATTTTGCTAACATTATTGTTCTCAAATGTAATATATGTTTAATATACTTATATAAACTTCTGCTCTGTTTTGTTCTGTACCTATTCCTTTATATAATACTAGCTGTACCAGCCACGTGTTGCTGTGGCCAACCTTCCCTCCCTCTTTCTCTCCTTATTTCTCTCCTTCCCTCCCTCCCTTTTTCCTTCCTTCCCTCTTTTTATTTTCCTTCTTCTTTCTTCCTTCTCTTCTTTTATTTGCTCTTTGGTTCCATCCTTCTTTGTCGTTTTCCTTCCTTCCCTCCATCTTTCTCTCTTTCATTCCTTCTTCCTTCCCTCTTTCACTTTTTTATTTCCTTCTCTCCTTCCCTCCTTCTTTCTCTCTTTCCCTCCTTCTCTCCTTCTTTCCTTCTTTCCCCCTTTCTGTGTATGTTTGTGTGTGCATATAAGTGTGTATATTTTTCTGTATATATTTGTGTATATGTGTATATATGTGTGTTTGTTTATATATGTGGTTTTGCACATGCATTGTTTTTTTGGCTTTTTAACTCTCTTCTGCTGTGTTTTTCTGTGTTTTTATGAGTGATGGTCACTTGTTGGCCTGCTAGGTGTCTTGTGTCCAAATGTGGTGTCAATTTGTCCAGTGGTTTTTGAGTTATGTTAATCCTACAAACAAACATTACATTTTTATTTATATAGATGATAAAGGGAAGCATCTTAATAGAAATTATTATTATTATTATTATTATTATTATTATTAACTTTATTTGTACCCCGCTAGCATCTCCCGGAGGACTCGATGCGGCTTACACAGGCCGAAGCCTCAAACACAATACAATAGAGAATATAACATCACAACAACAAGGCAAATCATGCATATTTGGGTCCAACCTGAGAAAAAAAATGGGATATAAAATATTTAAATACATATATGGCATTGGAAAGTATAAAGGTTAAAATCAAAAGTGGATGAATTCTTTACTTAGTTTTAATTACTTGTTCTCAGAACGGGGGTAGCTGGAACTGAATTGAGGATTTTTCCCTATAATTTTTAGTAGTCACATATACACATATGCAGTCCACATTTCTACACAGGATGTAAAGT
Source organism: Anolis sagrei (assembly GCF_037176765.1). Lineage (NCBI taxonomy): Eukaryota > Metazoa > Chordata > Lepidosauria > Squamata > Anolidae > Anolis > Anolis sagrei. Next base: position 240,856,189 of record NC_090022.1, read on the forward strand.
TGTTTGTTTGTTGCAAGTAAAATCCCAAGTTTTCTGAATATAGTTCATTACATCTGAATGACCAAAAGGATCTCCTTGGTGATGCACTGAGGTTCCTCTAAGGATCTCATTCCAAAGGCTGCTGGAATCGCCATGCATTGTAGCAATTATGGCGGTGCACATCAGATTGTGTGGGGAACCCATCACTTCATGTCCCACATCCCCCGACTTACCCATGTCACTATCTCACAGGGGTAAGTGTCAACTGCCAGGCTTCCCCTCATTGTTCCTGGCAGAACACAGGATGCCTCCCGTGTTGTTGCTGTGGTGACTTGCTCCATTTCACCTTCCCTTTAAGCACCAAGCCCTGGTGGAAGTAGCTGTGTGGACAGGCTCCGTGTTTAAAGGAAAGGTGAGGTAGAGCATGCCGCCTATTATTACCCCGCCCCCCATGATGAAGTCATAACTTTGTGAAGAAGATTTAGAGTGAAAGTGAATGGAGAATGAACATTTTGGAGTGAATCGAGGACTTGAAGGCAAAGAAAAAAAGGGGGACAGAAAATGAACGCTGTGAAAAATACAGAAGGTAAAAGCTGTTACAGGAGTAACACTGAAACTTCCATGAATGGGTGAGCAGTGGAATTATTTGATAAGGAGTGTGACAGTAAAAAAGTAAGTCCTGGACAGGACCTGGAGGCATAATTTTCATTCATACAGCCATTGAGGGCAACTTGAAACTACTGCATGATATCACACATTCCAGCACAATATGCAGTAAGATGCTGTTCTGCTCCATCCTGCATATAGGAATGTGCAGCATTTTCATATAGAAAACCATATGCTGACCTTCAACAATATATCCCAGGAGCCTTTTCTATTAACAAGTGCTCCAAGGGGTCCATTAAGACTAGAGATAACTACATATTGCATAATGCCCCAGTAGAGCAATAATCCAAGCATAGCTTCAAAGATTTTAGTACTTTGCACATGATTACGACACATTTACATAGCAAAACCATTTGACCATTTGGTGCTTTTCCACTGAAACAAATTAAAAGCACTTGCTTTTCCCTTAAAAAGAATATTCTTGATCATTTTTGAAAGCAAAGGAAAATAAATCTGTGTGCAGAGTATGGAGTTTTGTAGCAAATTTTAGAGGAAATCATTAGAGAAATTAGTTAGGAATTTATTCTTATACCAATGCCTCAGCAGTTAATGTTCATAAAAACCTAATAAAATATGCTATTGGCAGTGAGCCAAAAAGCCAAACTTTGGTGCAAAAGAGAAATTCATCTTCTTATGTCAGAGCTACAGCCTAACGAAAAGTCCTATCTGCCTAGATACCCAAAGAGTATCTGAGCTGACACTAGGCCAAATGAATTTGTTCTGGATCCAAATCCCTCCTGGTCTGTTGCTGCTGGAAAGTATTCAAGACTACTCTCACAGTGGTCTAACTTTTACCCAACATGGGACTTTCTCCCTAGGTGTATCTGACCTAACTCTGCTCCTCTCTATTGCCCCCTCATCTCTTCTCTCAGTAGATCTCTTTAAATCAGTTGGCAAAACAATTCACCGGAAAAAAGATATTTCTGTTTCAAGAGGGCAGATATCTGTTTTTGCTCTGGGGTACTGAAATATCCAGCCCACTATGGGGGGGGGGGGGAGGGGTTCTTCCCAGGCTCCCCTTCCCATCATTTTAGGAATTTAAGCAGCTTCTACTCTAGAGGAAAGGTGCTACAAGCAGGAATGCATGCTTTCTTTCCTGGGCCTGTACCACGCCACACATTTTTTCCAAGGCATTTAAAGGAGGCTTCTTAAAACTGTCTACTTTAGAGGAGAGTTGCTGCAAGAAAGCGTGCACACTTTAAGGAGGCTTTAGGGCTGTTTCTACTCTAGAGGAGAGATGCTGCAGGCAAGCGCACGAGCTTTAATGAGGCTTGAGGGGACTTACCCACCTGCATAGGAGTTGTAGTTCACAATGCCGCAAGTATTTTCTATTGGCCATCTGGGATGATGGATCTGGACAAAATGTGGCAGACATACCCAACATGACAAACTTTAAGTACTGATGGAGATTGAAGGGGTTAACCTGACATGATGTGAGTTGTTGTCCATCCACATCCTTATGCATGTTCTTAATGGGACCATTCATAAAATCCAAAAACAAAGACCTTTTCAAATAAATAGTGTTACAAATTATCAAATATTTAACCCAGGCATTGTTGGGTATCTAAGCTAGTCAGCAAATAAAAAACTATCCAGTTCTAGATTACATCAATTGGATTATAGTGTACAGTTTGGGGATCAAAATTCCATCACTCTATTCAGTTTTATTTCTAGCTCTGGGAAGCACAGTTTTAAAAATCTATTAGATTTTATTGCACAAAGTCACCATCCCATGGCAATAATGTGACCACATCTCCTGGCAGCTTACCCAGACATCACCCCCAGTATTGCATTTCTCTATGGTCGCATGATAGCTCCACTTCATCACTCCATAGCCCTGTAGCTAGGCTTCCTGTTGGGGAGAGAACATAGCCCTCCTGCACTTACACAGCTCTGTAAATTTGAAAATTAATTTTAAAAGGAAATTTCACAGTTTAGTTTTTTAAAAATAAATACAAATTTATTATTATTATTTTTAATTACTGGGGGAAATAGTGGGAGAGAGAAGAATCACAAATCCTGATGGCACCAGATAATCTGTGTCATCAGGATCTATTGATGAGTTTTGTACATTAATAGCAGGTTTGTCGTGGTGAGGTGGTGGTGAACTGGCAATAGCTTGTGCATGGCATCATGCAATAGGATTTGCCACCTATTCTGGTTTTCCACCTCCATGTGACAATGTCCCTTGATAAGAGAAAATTGAGAGATTACATGATAACAATTTTTAAATATTTGAAGGAAAGTTATGAAGTGAGATTGATTTCTACTACTCCATAGACTAGAATGGAAACCAATAAATTGAATCAAAAGAGATGCCACCTAAGCGTTAGAAAGAACTTCCTGACCATAAGAGCTGTCCCACTGGGAAACAGATTGTCTTGAAGTCTAGTGGACTCTATTGCTTTGGAAGTCTTTAAACAGGTTGATTTGGATGGCAATCTCTTTGGAGTGCTTTAGCTGTGTATTCCTCCTGATAGAGTGTTAACAAGCTGGGCCTTGTAGTGAATGCCATGATTATTTGAATCTATGCCCTAATTTATTTATTTTAATAAAGTGTAGGCTGATCATAAGTAGTATTGTTATATGTGGGGAAAGGGAATTAACTCTAAAAGGAAGGACATTGTGCTGGCAGGATTGAAGACCGACAGGTTGCAGGTTCAAATCCGGAGAGAGCGCGGATGAGCTCCTTCTGTCAGTTCTAGCTCCCCATGTGGAGACATGGGAGAAGCCTCCCACAAGGATGGTTAACCATCAAAACATCCAGGTGTCTCCTGGGCAACATCCTTGCAGACAGCCAATTCTCTCACACCAGAAGCTACTTGCAGTTTCTCAAGTCACTCCTGACATGAAAAAGTACACTGTAATTCATAATCACTCCAGAGATCCTCCCCTTCCTCCCTAAATTTTAAATATTGCATGCAGTTGAAGCTATAGCATCAACAGTTCCTTCTTTTTCCTTCATCTTTTTCCTGGCAGCAATTGGATCTCTCCCAAAACAACTTGCACATTTGGGAGACACATTGAGAGGGTGAAGCAGTAGAAGAGAAGATCACCTTGTTGATCTTTCTGTTGCTCTACCAACAGAATTCTGGCATTGGATTCTGCCAGGATAGTTGCCACAGGGGGCAGAGCGTAGAGAGTATTGCCTCCATTGGACTCTGGTCTCCAGTGATGAAATTTTCCTTCAATAATAACAGTAATTTTAGACTTTTAGTTGAGCATCCAGAATTCTGGTTTTGACATCTAAAGGAACGGGAAGGCAAAGTTTCAAAGGAACACAAACACAACCAATATAAAGGTTCTAGGTGTGAACAATTTTCAGTTTCTCATTCTCTGCAAGGCTAGAAATTTAAAGACTAAAGAAAAATAATTGGGGGCCAGAATTATTATTTGGAGGGCCAATTCTCTCATTTTTCCCTATCTCCTGTATCCTGCCCTCTCAAGATTATTTTATAAAATACACGTTTTGTATGTAGTGCAAAAAACTGTGGTGGTTTAAAACTATCACCAGTTGTAAAATATCCATGTCTGTCTGATGGATTGGAAAGTTCATGAATTAAGACTGCACAGCTACCTATGAAAAGTGACCCCTGTTTTGGTAATGTGAGGATAAGTATATTTCAAAATTACAATACTAGGTAATAATAATATTAGCTACATTAGTGCAATGAGTGGTGTATTTTAAGAATTTTGTAAAGCCATTCTAAGAAATCTTCCTGGTTTCATGTTGAAGAATTCAAATTTTAAACCAAGCTATCCATGGTTTAAGGGGTGAGTGGACACTGTACATAACGCAGCAGATTGGTGCCAGAAGTCAAATGCAGAAGTTTGTAGCTGCCCTGCTTTAATGATAGCTTTCCCCAACACGGGACAGATACACTGAGCTGCAATTTCAGTTTGTGTCAGCTTGTGGGATTATATGCAGTTGGGAAATGCCAAAACACAATTTGTGAAGGAGCTAAAAACAAAATCTGTTCCTTGGGTGTATGAACGTCAGCCAAAGTGTTGTTTTGTTTTTCTCTCTCAGGTCCAAAGATTTAGAATGTTAATGCCAACAATTAACATTAAGGGTAACTTAACATGCTAAAAATATCCCCTATCTAATGTTAACATAATCAGATTAATTAACAAGCAGTTCACAAAATTTGCTACGTCTTTCCTATTAACATCCCAATCTCTGCAATGACATTTCCAAATTAGTACATATAGAAGTGATGAAGTCAATGGAAAAAATAAAGGAAGGACATTTTCAAATTCAAAACAAAGAGGTGAACTGTAAGCTATATATCCATTTATATATTAGATCTCTCATATACAAATTAGTAATTGTGCATTTGAGCTGAAAACATCACCTGGATATACATCATCTTGAATACTGAGAGCCTCCCTCCCAAATTCAATTATGCACATCAAAATGGTCAGAAGAATTCATTATCCTTTTAATCTTATCAACACGATTACAATGAATTTGCATTTTAAATTTCTCCCCAGCATTCATGAACTATAAACACATTTGTGAAGTGCTCTGTATTTAAAATGCTCCTCCTGACCGACAGTTTGCAAATCCAGTTTTACTGTATTCTTTTCAGATTACAATTCTGTCAAGGTTCACTGCATTTGCCATTCAGTCACAGGAATAAAGTGGCATTATCTATTAAACAGACATATTCCGAGGTGAATTGCATCATACCGTAAAGTTATAAAGCACACAATATATTTCATGTCAGCATCTTTTAATATTGTTGTATTATGAAAGGCCATCCATCACTCCTACCTAACAGTGCAAAAGAAAACCCTGATGTTTTGAGGTGGAAGAGCACATAAAGCTAAGTGTGAACAAAATTGTTTCTTTCTTCATTGGTCCATGAACTGGAATTTCTTTTTCTCCAAATGACGTCAAAGCTTAAAAGAAACCCAGGCTAAGGAACACGTTGGCATCACCACACAAGTTCTTGACATCTGGAATTTGCTGAAGAGATGGACATTTGTGATTGCTTTATATTTCTTTGAGGAAGCAAATGCTGTTTTATTCATAGGCATAGTATCATGAATCGTATACATGCAAAAAATAATATTTGATTCATAGTTTAACTAAATCCTCTATCAAATATATGATGCTCATTTCAGCAATAAGAATGCATTAGTGCCCATTCATTACATACAGTATAATGTTATATGTTTTGTGATGTCTATATTATCCTGTAGGTCTCAGTGAAATATTTGCTTTTACTACAGTATACTCATGTATAAGCCTAGGAACTATATTCAAAAAATTGACCCAAAACAACTGGGTCATCTTGTTCATGGGTCAATGTAAGCACTATACCTTAACTCTTATTGAAAAGGATCCATCCCCTTCTGCGAGTAGAGTGGTAAAAACCAAGATCTTAGTCCAGCTTGAGAGAAACTAAGGTTCCTTCCACACAGCTCTATAAAATCCACATTGAACTGGATTGTATGGCAGTGTGATCTCAAATAACTCAGTTTAAAGCAGATATTGTGGATTTTCTGCCTTAATATTCCAGGTTATATGTGCTGTGTGGAAGGACTCTAAAACACCCCCTACTCTCTCTGCAATGGTGCCACTTCAGACCTTTCTTAATGCTCGGGTGGAAAATGGGAGCAGCCCCTGAGATGGTGCTAGTACTCTCTATAGAATGACCCTCAACTAATCTATGGGCTATATAAAAATCCATAATTTTGGCCCTAAAACATGTCATCAACATACATGACACTAACTTCTACACAAACATATACAGTATATCTTTGTCTATGGGAATGTAGTCTTACATTTCTTAGATAAACTTTTAAAACAATATTCCCTATAGCCTTTTTGTAATCTTTAAATTTATGAAAGGAAAAGAGAGAGAAGCAATATATCCTGTGACCACATTTTTGTGTTCATTTGATTTTTTAAAATATAAAATAACCTAAAAATGAGGTTTAAAGACATCAAAGAATATCAAAAGTTCTAAGGACCAATCCTGTCAATAGTTAGAAATATTTTATTGGCTGCCTTGAGTCACAGTTTTTGGAGGAAGATGGGATATAAATAAAGTGTGTGTGTGTGAGAGAGAGAGAGAGACAAACAGAATTATGGAGAGTAATATTTTAAGAATATAAATTTGTTTGCAAACAGTCATCAAAAGTGTTGCTACTTTCCTTATTTTTATGAGCAAGCTAATAGATAAGCTGAGTTGTCTTTGTTGGGTTTCATCCCTGACTGCAAAAATCTCCAGCCCTCAATGAGTAGTTAGCCTAGATAGATTAGAATGAGGGATTCCTTCCCAAAATTCCCTTTGCATGTCAAGAAGGGGCTTAGAAGGGGTGTTGTCTCATTCCTCTTGCATGCCACTATCTCCTTCCTTTTTAACTACTTAGCAATGTGATTCTCCCCTCTTGAATACTTACCAATGTGGTTCTCTCCTTTTGAATACATAGCAATGTGATATCTTGAGGGATGAGGTAATTTCCTCTCTTAAAGGTATTTTTATTGCCCTGGGCTGGCCATTCGGCCTGTCTCCATTTTTGGCTCTTTCTCTTCCCTTTGTTCTCCTTGAGTGAGGATGCATTTTGTTATTTTTCTTTTTTCTTTTCCTTAGAAGATAGCTCAGTGAAACTAGTTAGCTCCAAGAACCTTTTCTATCCAGAATGGATTTCTTTTAACTTTAATAAACGTATTATTTTTAGAAACTGTGAAGTTGTGTCTCTGCAATTCCATCTTGTTGAATGGAAACTAATCCCTGCTCTCTACACGTAAGCTCCTGCTAGTTATGAATTGTGCTTCTGGCATTCTGCTATATTTTTGTGCAATCACCCCCAAGTGAGGGTTATTTTTGAGCCTAACAGCTCTTGATTCCCATCAGTCTTGAATTCACTGGTAATTTCCCCTTGCTTACAAATTAGGGATATGCCACAAGCAGGCCCGTAGCCAGGATTTCGATTTGGGGGGGGGGGGGGGGCTGAGTTTTTTTCAGGGGAGTTGGGGGGCTGAGTTTCGGGGGGGGCTGAGTCTGAGTGAAAGAGGGTCTACCCTAGCAAACCTTTTGTATCATTACCCCAATACCCCCATGCATATGGGATATATGAATAAACATAACAGTTTAAATAATGCACCAGTAAGGCCTTTTCACGAACCACCATGAGAATTTTTTTGGGGGGGGCTGAAGCCCCTCAAGCCCCCCCCCCCCCCCCCAGCTACATGCCTGGCCACAAGGTTCAGTTCTGACCCTAATTCACTCATTTGGAAAATGGTTTAATTTGGTCTAGAGCAGTGGTTCCTAACCTTTTTGTTGCCATGCCCCAATGAAGCATCTCTAAAATCTGATGCTCCATCCTATGACATAGAATTCTTATTATTCAAAAAGTGAACTCATATTCATGTGGAGGAAGCCTGAAAGGCCATTAACTTGGACTAAAGAAGCTTCCAAACAACATGGCATCCATGAAAGAGAAAAATATAAGAACAAATTGATAATCTGCATCAAATTCAGGGTAACTGAAGTGCCCAACCTCATTGTGTGTCTTTGCTGAGAATATGCAAGAATATCGTGTCACTTTACACTAATTTTCTTGTGGCTGATAACCTTTTTATTTGTTTTTTTTCATACAAAAATATTGACTTGCCTATGAAAGTAAAAATTGTGCTTTGGATTTTTTTTTCACAGATTTCTTGCCACATTCATCTGCAGAACAAAAATATATTTATATATAGTCTGTATAGCTCGTAATGTTTAAAAAGCACTGAAAGGAGTGGAAGTGTTTGAAATTAAAGTGGCCTCCCATTTCTGTGCTCCTGCACTCTCTAGTTAACTCTATGCTCTCACCACTCCTTCCTCCCTATTAGCGGGCTTTCCCCCTCTCCAATGTCACCAGCTGACAGCCATGTACATTCTGATTTTAATTTGAAAATGTGTATGGCACAATTTATATTTATATACTGTATATGAGGCCCCCTAGAACCATAAGAAATTCAAAATATTTACTGTTAATAACTCATTCTCAAATCCCTGCTCTCTACATCCCTGCAGGGTCATATGCCCGGCATTGGGAACCAAGGGTCTATAGACCATCTCAACTGACCCAGATCTAAGTGCATATTTTAGTTCAAAATCCAAATCTACTTACCTCCCACTAACAATTGTAGGGAATCAATTACATAAGTAGAATATTTTCCTATTCATCAGAAGTGCATGTAATTTTTAAGTCTGTATTATCTTATGAGAGAATTAGGTCTATCAAAATTTAGCTGTGTTTGAGAGGCATCTTTCTTACCTGCTTTTAGGTTATGTTTCCTTTCTTTTTTCCCCAAACACAAAACTGCTGATACCTTTTCAATGTTATTTTATGGCAGAATTGGATTAAATTTGGCAGTTGCCCTTTCTGAAAGGATGAAGTGTGACACATTTCATAGTAATAGCTGCAGGGAGCTTTGTGGAAAGGCAGCCTTTATAGTTTGGGAAGGTTCCAATAAAGGATGCACTTGGTTTTGGGAGGATAATTGTTATGAAAATGACACACAGAATAGAGATATGCCCAGCTGAGAAAATGACAAAATTTCAAAAAGACCGATTCCACATTTTTTGTGAAAGGGAAGGTTTACATTTGCAGTATGCCATGTGTGATTGACTTCCTCTTATATAAATTCAATTATATAAATTGCCAAGATTATGGCAACAAGAATGATTGACAACTGGAAAATAGAGGGAGAAACCGTGGAGGCCGTGACAGACTTTGTATTTCTAGGTGCAAAGATTACTGCAGATGCAGACTGTGGCCAGGAAATCAGAAGACGCTTACTTCTTGGGAGGAGAGCAATGTCCAGTCTCGATAAAATAGTAAAGAGTAGAGACATCAGACTGGCAACAAAGATCCGCCTAGTCAAAGCCATGGTATTCCCTGTAGTAACCTACGGATGTGAGAGCTGGACCTTAGGGAAGGCTGAGCGAAGGAAGATCAATGCTTTTGAGCTATGGTGCTGGAGGAAAGTGCTGAGAGTGCCTTGGACTGCGAGAAGATCCAACCAGTCCATCCTCCAGGAAATAAAGCCCGACTGCTCACTGGAGGGAAAGATACTAGAGACAAAGTTGAAGTACTTTGGCCACATCATGAGGAGACAGGAAAGCCTAGAGAAGACAATTATGCTGGGGAAAGTGGAAGGCAAAAGGAAGAGGGGCCGACCAAGGGCAAGATGGATGGATGGCATCCTTGAAGTGACTGGACTGACCTTGAGGGAGCTGGGGGTGGTAACGGCCGACAGGGAGCTCTGGCGTGGGCTGGTCCATGAGGTCACGAAGAGTCGGAGACGACTGAACGAATGAACAACAACAACAATATATAAATTCTATGATTTTCTTTGAGGGGATAACTGGGCTTTTCCCCTATTCATTTGTCAGCAGATGCAACAAGACCTGGTAGGATGATTCTTGCATTGCAATGACAGCAAGTGATTCCTGTGTCAGGAGGTGAATGAGTTTGCTTTGGGTTTTAGTATGAAATTTACAAGACAGAATGACCACCTCTGATAACTCTTTTATTGCTTGTATTAAAACCTGGATTGGACTCACTACCCATCTGACATGAGAGTGACCAACTGCTGCTGTTGTGCGACATACAATAACACAGTCAAAAGAACCTGAACAGCTAACATTTTCTAAGTGCTGTAGTCTAGCCCACATAGACCTCTTCCCCGCTGAGGCTATATTCCCCTGAGGGTAATAGAGCTGGCCTTCTACATTTGCAGTTTTGACTTTTGCAGATTTGATTATTCTTGCATTTGATTAAAATGTTTCCTTCAGAAATCTCTAGATCCTCCAGTGCAGTGCACCTGCTAGAAGTTGAACGTAGTCATGTTGGAGGACCTAGAGATGTCTATAAAGAACACCTATCTAGGGATCTCTAGTCCTTGGCAAAAGTTTATGGTCAGCATCCAGAAGAATTTTGCTGGAGAACCTAGAGATTTATAGAATGGTGTTCTTTCAAGTTAAAAAAAAAGCATTTTTATAAATAGTTTTCATATTTGAAAGGGTTCCTATGGCCATAACTCCAGGCACCACGTAACAGTACCTGATGGAGCCATCCCATATCTTTCTCTCTCCATGCTTTCTTTCAGTTTCTCCCCACCACAACCACCTTTTCCTGTTTTTCTTGCTGCTTGCACATGTTAACTGACATGCAAAAATTAGGGCAGATCACTACTGCAAAGAGTTTTGAAATGAAGACCGCATGTTGACCATAAGGCTCCAGGTTGCCTATGTTCACTTTAGCTGATTAAGATTTGCAAAGATTCCTCTGCAGAATAATTCTTTGGATTGTTTGTTCTCAAGATAATTTGAGGATTCAGGCATTTTGATTATTCACCACAAGAGGAAAGAAAAGAACAAATGTTAGTTCATGCAGACAGGTGGAACAGACACATATGTTTAACTAACATAATGAAGGTGGGATAGTTTCCATTTTCATCTGTCCTGTTAAGGAAATTATTTATGAACACATACACACTTCTAGATCACACACATAGCAGTTTTGTTGCAGATATTATATTCCTTGCTTGTCATCATTGCAAAATGGGGAATTGTCATGGAACTATAGGTCTAAGAGCCTCAATTGATGCATTCTGCTTCTATTTTCTACTTCACCAATGATTGCCTACAACCAGCATATGTTTGTCTGTGCTCACAAACAATCTCTTTGAAGTGAAACTCTGAATGTGTTGTAGCATTTATGAAAGCTATCAAAGCTGACAGTCTTGATTCTCACTCTATTTTCATTTTGATTCAAATAGCACAGACTCTTCTACTCTCCCAGCCTGACCTTCAGAAATCTTTACTGTGGGTTAGTTGATAGTTTAATCCTTGTGAGATTCAAGTCTTTGGTTTTTCTGTTGTTTCTGTCAACCTTGGCACCAATTAGTGTCAATTTTTGTTGCCTTTGCAATATGGTTGGTCATCCTTCAGGAAGTGGGTTGAAATAAATAAACATCAAGGGCTTATCAGGTAATAGCATTGCTCTTTTGGGATCTAAACACTGATCTTTCCAATAATTTAACAAAAAAGTACCAACATCTGATTACTGTTTAAATAATATACACAATTATCAATTATCAGAAACCAAGTACAGATCTCCATTGGAAAAAAGCTCAATGGAAGGATATTTTAAGAAAGATGCTCACTGTTCCAATAGCACTCATGAGTAAAATACATGAACTTGATGTAGATGCTGAATTCTAGAATGATAAAAAAGTAAGAAAGGCTATGCAGTTCTTGCTTTGTTTACAAATAGCTTGAGAAGATTAAATATCAATTTGCTAATAGTTCAATGCTGCTCATGGGTGAAACTATCATGGGGAAACACAAATCTCAAACCATATTCCATAAACAGGGGGAATGTGTTTTAATAATAAGATTGCAGTTACTTGTCTATGACTTTACTACTTTTTTGCATTTACAAACCATATGAAAATCACATATTAAGAAGAAATGCATAGAAAATTCCATACAATGTTTTCTGTGATTTTTTTTAAAAAAACTTCAGGATAGAAATAACTTAATGGCTGAGATTCTGAACTGTCTTGACAGTGTGAAAAGCTTTGGCACACACATTTCCACCTCTTTCCTCCATGCATGTGCAACCCACGTGTTGACTTGTAGCACTACACCCATGGCCATTTGGTGGTTGCAGGAAGAAGAAAGACAGTCCCAAAGTATGCCATCTCATCTGTGTTTCTAGATTTGGAAATATATCTTGGCACTGCCTATGTCCACCATGTCCACTGGGCCACAGGGACCCTTCACCAGCAGCAAACAAGTGGGCTGTGCAAACAGAGTGGTTGCTATGCAAAAGAAGTACAGTATAAATGTATAATAAATTAATTGTAAGCCCAGTCCTTTAAAATCTCAATAGATTTTGCTCACTTACAGGACCTCTGGCAAGATTCCCGATGGTGCATTACCACTGGCATAACTCATGCCAGCGGGAGAAAATGGGCACAATGGCATTATGAAGCACTGAAGAAATTCTGCTCATCTTCCTTCACAACTACTGCAGGTCCCACAACTCTCCCTGATTGTCAGGAACAATTCCAAGTAATCCTCTCATCCAACTTTCAAAAGGACTCTCTTATTCTAGTGCCCCCCCCCCCTTATGCTCAACCTACTTCAATTGCTACAAACTGAGTTCAAAGTGCAAAAATAGTTTGCACTCAATTTACTCAGTAAATGGAGTCTTCTCTGTAGGCTTCTGTGGACTTCTATATGAAATGTTGGAGGTTATGTTTCTATGTGACCCTGAAAACTACTAGCATAGTGAAGCAAAGGGGTTCCAGCCCTGTCTTTTCCATTTTAGCACCTAAAGACAGATCAAACAGCCCCTGTTAATGATAGAGCTTAGGATCTAATAAATTTCCAAAGGATGAGTGGATATAACTAAGAAACCAAGACGCTCACAATGTATATACTATAACTACTGTCAAAGTATGGCATATCAATACTGTAATTAAGATGCAACACTTGTTTTAATGGAGACAGAGAGAAAGTGGTATCTTAGATGCTGGAGGCACACAATTTACTCTGATGATGGAATATAGTCCCAGCAATCTAACTCATCAAATTTAACATAGTTTCCAAATCACTATAATCAAGTTATATTCTTTTTGAAGTGCTTTTTGAAGAACTCCCAAACATCTCACTACTTGTATTTTTTTTGCCATCAGCCCAAAGTAGGAGCATTGTCAATTCCTAAGTGAGAAACTCTGTTTCAGTTTTTTTCCTGTTTACACCCCCCAAAAAAGTTAATTCATATAAACATCTTAAGTAGATGAGATGAACTGTGATTGGAACACTCTGAATAATTCAGATGATTTTTATGATATTAATCACAAAGTTATATAAAGACGTCACATACTGTTAGCCACACTACCACAGTTTATTGCATAAATGAAATCATATTTAGTTAATGAAGGACATAATTGATTCTGTGGTATCCAGTCATTTTAAATGCCATCATTGTAATTAAATCATCAATGTTGGCCTAATTGCTAGACAAATTCTAAGGCACCAGCACTTTATTTTTAAAAGGTATCAGATCACTTTCGTGTGTTTTTTGCTGCTGCAGTTCTTTAATACAGTCATCTTTCTGGACATTTTTTCTGATTGAAAAGTGCTTATGTTTATGGACTACAGCAAAAAGTATTGTGAGGTTATGTAGAGGCTTTTACCAATCATTCTCCAGACAGGGAAAGCACATCAATACAAACACTTCAGCATTTACAAGGGTAGTTCAGAGTCTTTATGGTTTGGAAGTTGGCACAGACAAAGGCCACTGATGGCTTGGGCAAAAATCAAGACCAGTAGACACCCTAGTACTAGCAGAAAATAGCAAAGACCTGGAATAATTTCTGAAGAAAATAAAGGAAAAAAGCTCAAAGGCAGGTTTACAGTCAGACATTAAGAAAATGAAAATAACGACTACAGATTATTTACATAATTTTAAAACAGTCAATGAAGACATTGAAATGTTTCCAAATTTTTCTTCCCTTGGCTCAATCATAACTCAAAATGGAGATTACAATCAAGAAATCAGAAGAAGACTAACTCTTTGAAAGCTATGAAGGAACTTCACGGGATCTTGTCGTACAAAGTTATAGAATTCAATCCTACACGTATTGTCGAAGGCTTTCATGTCCAGAATCACTGGGTTGTTGTGAGTTTTCGGGGCTGTATGGCCATGTTCCAGAAGCATTCTCACATTGAGAAATATAAACCCAGTTGGCTGTATTTCCCATGTCCATGTATTTTTGTGAAAGCTGAACAGTGAAGAAAGCTAATAAGAAAAAAATCATCTCATTTGAAATGTGGTGCTGGAGAAGAGTCCTGTGGATACTATGAATTATTAAAAAGAAATATAAATATGTCATAGAACACATCAAGCCTGAACTCTTCCCAGAAGCCAAGATGACTAAAGATGACCTAGGATTCATCTACACTACCATATAAAATCCAGATTATCTTATTTGAACTGGAGTATCAGGCAGTGTAGAGTCATATAATCAAGTTCAAAGCAGTTAATCTGGGATCAAATCTTGGGATACAGGACAATGTAGATCCAGCCTATGTCATACTTGGATGATGCTATGAGAAGGCATGACTCACTAGGAAAGACTAGGAAATTAAAATGCTTGGTAGTGTAAGACAGCTGTAGGAAAAGAGAAAAACTTCATTGAAGATTAATAGACTCAGTCAAGGAAGCTATGGCCCTGAGTCTGTTTATAATAGCATAATTTGAAGGTTTCTCATTCATGGGATCACCATATCAAAAGTTTACTTGATGGTATTTAGCAAATAAGACACCAGCTGACACAGCAACAATGATCTTTGCACTTTCAATCACCTCCTCAAGAATTTCATTGGATAGTAGGAGCCTAACTGTGCCTGTCATCTCTCTTCTGTCAAAAAATTGTTGCAATGTGTCTTCATGTTTTAGCAATCATATGTAGCTCTGACACAACAGTGCTGAATCCACAGATAGTTATTCATAGGTTTTCCCCCTATGATCAATGTAATAATTATATTTTTCTGGCCTTTCTGTCAGCTTATTTATGTCATTTATTTGATCTTTCGTTCACCTCCCACATACAAGCTGTATTACTGTTCCTCAAGGATATATCCCAAGGCACATGTTTAATAAGACATCCATAGAATTTTCAGTGTTCAAGTTAAGCAGTTGCTGCCCCTAATTAAAGTTGTAAGAGGTGGCATTTTATTCCTTTTTCCCCAAGCCTCTCAAATTAGACTGTAAATTTTCCCATACAAGTAAGTACAGCTCCTGTCAGTATTACTTCTATCAGTATACCATCTGTGACAGATGCTTTCTGTACTTTTGAGCAATTATGCTGTGCACAGTTTCCCCAAATGTAGTACAAGCACAGCTGGGTAGGCTAGATATGACAGAATGCAGCCTTCTAAAGCTCAAAAAATTAAATGATTTACAAAAGTAGATATAATTCCTGGTTACATTTCTCCTCACATAAGGGATAAATGTAAAAAGAAAAATGACTCTGAGGCTACTGCCCCCCCCCCCCCAATCATATTAGTAGTTGTGACTTGATGGCCTTCTCAATGATTGATGATAACAACAACAACAACAACAACACTTTATTTATATTCCACCTATCTCAGAGTGGATTCCAATCACAAAAAGGCAAACATTCAATGCCTGAATACAACAACCAATAAAACACATAATAGCAAAACAATAAACAAAAAAACAACCAACATATAAATTCAAATTATAACATAACATCTAAAATTCAGATAAGCCATAACCTATCAAATAAATTATATCAATATAGAAATAAGCATCAACTAGAAGCATCAGTTTTCCAGAGCCGAGATAATTCATTGGAGGTATATAAGTTAATTATTGGCAAAGATGTTGACTGGGCTAGCAGGGTAAACAGAGCCCGGATATGGGTAACAGATATTCATCAAAGGTAAAGTAGCAGTATCATTATCTAATTCTCCTCTTCTTCATAAGCCAATAAGCAGAAGTATGTTTTCAGTTGTTTTTTAAATGCAAGGAGAGAGGGGGCCATCTTTATTTCCTTGGAGGGGGGAGTTCCAGAGGTGGAGGGTGATAACAAAGAAGTCCCTTTCCCTCATTCCCACCTGCTGTGCTTGAGACAGGAGTGGGGCCAAGAGAAGGGCCTCCTCCAATGACTGAAGAGTTCGAAATGGTCCATAAAGGGAGATGCAATTAATCAAATTACCTGGACTCAAACCATTTAGGGCTTTAAAGGTAATGACCAGCATTTTGTATTTCGCTGTCTTTTCATATCATTCATTAGGAAATGTGAGAGGATTTGTCTCATATTAGCCAAGGTCTTTGATCCAATTAGCTCAGTACTGTCAGCTATAAATAACAATAGATCAGTTACAGCTGACCTACTTGGTGGGATACTTTCCTAGCCCTACTTGGAGATCTCTGATCTTCCCTGCTGGTCTTGCATTTAAACACTAACCAGGCCTGTCCCTACTTAACTTCTGAAATCTGATGACATAATATCTGTACAGCGAGGTTATGCCATCATGGTATTGCTTATGTACTTTAAATAAAGCTATAAGTCAGGATCCTTACCCAAGAAAAGTAAGTTTCTACAGTGTGGAGGTGAAAATGGAAGGAGCATAGAAGAAGGGGTAAACTGAAGCACAGTGTAGCTCCATGGCATAGTATTGTCAGACTACATTGGTTCTATAATTTATTAATGTGATTTCAACAGCTATATTTGAACAAAAAGGAGCCCCCGGTGGTGCAGTGGATTAAAGTGCTGAGCTGCTGAGTTTGTTGACTGAAAGATCGCAGGTTCGATTCCAGGGAACAATGTGAGCTTCCGCTGTCAGCCCCAGCTTCTGCCAACCTAGTAGTTCGAAAACATGCAAATGTGAGTAGATCAATAGGTACCTCTCCGGCAGGAAGGTAATGACGTTCCATGCAGTCATGCCGGCCACATGACTGCCGGTCTTGGCAGTGGATTCAAAGTTGACTGTAGAGCGCTATTCTTGACCTGCATGTTCTTCCATAGTGAGGTGGATGGAGTTTCCAGGTGGAAGGAGGTTCCGGTCAGGGTTGGCTTGATATGCCTTCCTCTTGGCATGTTTCTCCCTTTCACCCTTCATTCGTGCCTCTTCAAATTCCACAGCACTGCTGGTCACAGCTGGTTCTAAAACTGTTAAGGTTCAGGATACTTAAAAGGTTTTTCTCCTCTGATAGAAACCTATACATCATTTCAGCCTACCCACTGAGATCAAGTGAGGAAGAACCACTATGAGATCTGATGCCATCTCAGGGCCCCTCCACACAGCCATATAACTCAGCATATCAAGGCAGATAATTCACAATATCTACTATGGACTGGATTATCTGAGTTCACGCTGCCATATAATCCAATGTGGATTTCATACAGCTAGTTGAAGAGCCTCAGGTATAGTTGGCGACTTGTAGGTTGATAAACATGAAGCAAATTTGTGACCTTAAGTCAGATCTTTAATGCGGCTATCCAGGATGTGACCCAACTCCAGGAACAGGATTCAACATCTTCAGTTAAAAGTTCCCACTAAAACTAGGACCATATTTACTACCTTATTATTATTATTATTATTATTATTATTATTATTATTATATTTATACCCTGCTTTATCTCACAAAAGGGGACTCAAAGTGGCTTGACATAAAAACATTAGCATAGACTCTAAAAGGTACAAATATACAAAAATTAAAACAGAGTTAAACACAAACAGCACTAACAAGTTAAAATCCACCAAAACATATTCAAAATTAAAACCACAGCACCCCCTGACTAGATCTTAAACACCTTCTTCTTTAAAAGCCTGCCTGAATAAAAAGGTTTTAGTCTGCTGCCAAAAGGACAGCTCCACTTTCAGTTTGATTCATCCTTTGCAACCTCTTTTACCATCCTTTTTAACATAAAAACTTTAATGTAATTTTGGCCACACTTTAATGATGCTTCGCCAAATATTTATTTATTTATTTATTACAGTCGCTTATACCCCGCCCTTCTCACCCCGAGGGGGACTCAGGGCGGCTTACACAACAAGGCACAATTCGATGCCCGCATTACATGACAACAAAACATAACATCAATAACAATAGCAATTATAACAATGATAACAATTAACCTAAGCAGTCATTATTATCGGCGACACATCCAAAAAACCCATAAAGTAAAAGCAATTAAAACAATTAAAACAGTAAAAGCAATACAAACCTCATTGCTGGACAGCGTTTAACTGTCCCCATTTTCATCTATGAAATGTTGGAAAACAGGAACACAAGTGGCAACTCTATAGGAAACAAAAACAAACAAAAACACACCCCAAATATTCAGTGGTTGGGAGAAAACATGGTAGTGCAGCCCTTCAGGGCTATGTTGGATTTTGATCTGGGCTAGATATTTGCTCATCAATTTTATAAAGTGTGTAAGATATGTATGTATTCACACATATGAAGAAACCAATTACAAATGCCATTAATGTACTTTGGAACACAAAATAATTTTCTGTTAATATCATCCCTTATGAGCCCCTTTTCTATAAATAATGATCAAAAATTTGATATAATTTGTTACTGCAAAAAAGCCAGCCTAGGAAAAGACCCACTTACCCTTTATTAAAGAGGTTCAGGTCCCAAAATGGCAGAAGATGGACAGTTTTCTTTATAGCTAGAGATTGGGTTATGCAATACAAATTTAATCAGCTGTCTAGAAGCATTTGAAAGTTTTCTTTATTTGATTTAAATAATTAGAAAGCACTCTCTTTCAAAGTCAAGTCGTAAAGTAAGCTTTGGAAAGGGAAAAGTCTATTCAGTTCAGTGGGCTTAAAGTTATTAAAATGATAATTTATTTCTTGTTCTTTTAATAGTTATTCTGACTATCATCATCTACAATCTTATTGATAGTTTTAGAACAATACATTGAGCATTTACAAAAATCAAGGCATGGGTATGTTTACAAAGGCCATTTTCTGCAGACTCAAGCCTCATTTCGTCTTATTGGTCGCTTTTAATGTTTCAATTAACTTGTTTTTCATCTTGCAATTCCTTTTGGTTTAGTCATTTTATTCTGAGCTCACCTGGGTACAATTCATAGGCAAAAGGCGGGGCATATATTAAATCACTAGAATCCATATCAGAATTGTTTACAGTGGTTCAGTGTTCAAAGCACATTTGATTTTAAAGTTAAGCAGAAATATTATGGTGAATGAACATGAATGTAGAAAAAAGTCCCATGAGGAATGGTCTCAGATGAATTCACTGGCATATGCATTTTAAGCAAAGATATTATGGTTAATATCCAACAATGGTGCAGTGTAGCATATATTTTCATGCGTGGATTGTGCTATATACCCTTGAGGATCTTCATTTGTATTTGTGTATTTATATAGTGGCATTGCCTGGTCAACTCCAAATCCATAATCATGAAGTGAATCCAGACTCTCCACATTAGACTAAAACAACAAACTGCTTCCATAGAGGAACTTATATTTGGATACGACACCAATAGAAATCTGAATAATATGATTAATATGTGCTTATGTTAAAAATAATATTACTTGTGAGAACTACATTATTTAAAAACATCTCATTTCATGATGAACCCTAAAATGGCAAGTCTATGAGGACC
Source organism: Anolis sagrei (assembly GCF_037176765.1). Lineage (NCBI taxonomy): Eukaryota > Metazoa > Chordata > Lepidosauria > Squamata > Anolidae > Anolis > Anolis sagrei. Next base: position 240,876,029 of record NC_090022.1, read on the forward strand.
CCCAAACTGTGAACCTGTGTCTTCAGGGGGAGTGTGACTCCATCCAGCACAGGTTGGATCCCTATTTCCTGATCTGCCTTCCAACCAACCAGGAGTACCTCTGTCTTTTCTGGATTAAGTTTCAAATTTTCTGCCTTCATCCAGTCCATTACAGATTACAAACACTGGTTTAGGATCAGGTCAGCTTCCTTGGCTTTAGGTGGAAAGGAGTAGTAAGTTGGGCATCATCTGTATATAGGTAGCATAGTACTCCAAAACTCTGGATGATCTCTCCCAGCGGTTTGATGTATGAGAGACAAAACAGAATCATGAGGAACCTCACAGGCCAACAGCTAGGGGGCCCAAGAGGAGTCCCCCTGCACCACCTTTTGGGTACAGCCCTCCAGGAAGGACTGAAGCCACTATAAACAGTGCCTCCCAATATCATCCCAGTGAGACAACCCAAGAATACTTTGGTCAATGGTATCAAAAGCCGCTAAGAGATCCAGGAGAACTAAAAGGGACACACTCCCCCTATCTAGCTCTCTGCATAGGTTATCTACTAATGTAACCAATGCTGTCCCTGTTTCATAACCAGGCCTGAAAACAGATTGGATCTAGATAATACATTTTGTCCAGAAATCACTGGAGTTGTGGTGCCCAGAACAAGGCACATCTAGAACCAGATTGTCGTTGGCTGTTTTTTTCTTTAAAAACACTAAATCTGGGCAGATAAGTTCAATTAGCATCCAAAATGTTTTATGGAATAAAAATAAGGTTTCAGAAACTGCATAGTGACTGATTCTTGTAAGTACATGTTGCCAGATTAAAGAACAGAAGGGTATGTAAAATGTAAATTCATGTTGAATATGTATTTATTTATCCATCTTCAATTCCTTTAAAGTTCTTTGTTACTTTTTCAAATGCCAGCCATTTTCCAAGTTAACAGTAGATCATCATCGACTCACATTGGTGTATTTTAGAAGTGGATCACAACAAAGGTTTTGCTTATCACTTAGTCTCTGCCCTTTAAGCAAAAACAGTTGAATGTTTAACAGATCTTTCACATTACTGTTTCCATAGAGGCTATAAATAATATTTCTTTATGAGTGGCAACAAGTTGAGGTATTTCATATGGAGAGAAAGGACCTTTCAAACCCTGTTTTTTTCTTCTCTTATGCACAAATATAAACATAGAGAAAAAACATGCAATCTAAATTAAAAGCAGTAAAAGTCAGAGTTTCACATTATCACTGAATTTCATCTCCAACAGATATGAACAAGTCATTCAAATCAAATCAGCTTCTAATGGTCATAAAATTCTTAAGCTGATACAAAGCCCTGAGAAATTCAGATTCACAAGCAATGTTTGTGAATCAAGAAAAAAAAGATATTTCAGATGTATAAAGGATCATTGAATTTATGTTGGAAATGTAGTAAGCCAGAAGGGTCTTTCTATCATATGCAGTGGATGTGTGAAAATCCCAATGTAAATCCCAATGACAAGAACAGAGTAGAGTGCCATCAGCGTATTGATAACATGCCATACACCTCTCCCCCCAAATGAAGCCCCCATGTGGCTTTATGTAGATATTAAACAGCATAAAAGATGTGATGTAATACATGAGGAATCTCAAGGTTTTATAGTCATTGCATGAATAAAATTATCCAGTACCTCTATCTTGAAATGGTCATGAAGATAGGAACAGAACCATTATAACAAAAAACCTGCTGCTCTCATCCAACAGTTGGTCGAGTGAGATACCACAGTCAATGGTGTCAAAGGTTGTTGAGAGATTCAGGAAAACCCCCAGGGAATAATAATAAAATAATAATAAAACTTTATTTATATTCTGCCCTATCTCTCCAAAGGGACTCAGGGAAGATTCCAATCACAAGAAGGCAAACATATCTTTCACCTGGAGAAGGCCACATACATACACCATAATATTTTAATTCTGCACACTGGCCTGAAAACAGACTGAAATGAGTTCAGAAAAACAATTTCTTCCTAGAAGATCTGGACTTCCTGTCCCTCCTGTCCCAACTGCTCAATGCCTAAAAGGAGTAATGCCCTGAAGGTAGTTGGTTCTGCAACCTCTTGGTATGGAGGCCCGTGAGCAGGTGTGGAGGCTGCTGAGATGGTTGAGCAACGACCCCTCACAAACTAATACCCATGCCAACATAAAGGCAGATCAGATAGCACAACAACTCCTGAAGAATGGGAAACCCAACTTTGCCACCAAAGTAGGAAAGAAACCAATAGCCAGACAAGCAGAGATTGAGAACACAACCTCCATGAACCCTTTACATGTACTGAATTGGACATGGCTCTCAATAAATGTAAAAATGGCAAAGCAGCTGGCCTGGATGATCTACGGATGGAACAAATCAAGAACTTTGGCCCAAAAACAAGGCGCTGGCTGCTGGAGCTGATGAACAACTGCACTGTATCCTGTCAGATCCCCAAAATCTGGAGGAAAGCAAGAGTCATCGCCATCTTGAAGCCAGGCAAAGACCGTAATGACCCAAAAAGCTACAGACCAATCTCCCTGTTGTGCCACCTCTACAAAGTTCTGGAGAGACTTATTTTGCATAGAATTATGGAAAAAATAGACCCATGTCTGATCCCACAGCAAGCTGGCTTCAGAAAAGGCAAAAGCTGCACATCGCAAGCGTTGAACCGACTCAGCACATAGAAGATGGCTTTGAAAGGCAGCAGATCACAAGAGCTGTCTTCATAGACCTGTCAGCAGCCTATGATACTGTGAACCACCGCCTCCTCCTGAGAAAAATGTATAATATCACAAAGGACTACCACCTCACCCGCCTCATAGGAAACCTGCTACAAAACAGGAGCTTTTTTGTTGAGTTCCAGGGCCAGAGAAGCAGATGGCAGAAACAGAAGAACGACCTACCTCAGGGGACTGTGCTTGCTCCATCCATGTTCAACATCTACACAAATGACCAGCCACTGCCAGAAGGGACAGAGAGTTTAATCTATGCTGATGATCGTGCCATTACTGCTCAAGCAGGGAGTTTTGAGATGGTAGAACAGAAGCTTTCCGAAGCTCTAGGTGCCCTTACTGCCTATTACAGGGAAAACCAGCTGATCCCCAACCCATCTAAAACACAGACATCTGCCTTTCATCTCAAGAACAGAGAAGCATCCCGAGCTCTGAAGATCACCTGGGAAGGAATCCCACTGGAGCATTGCAGCACACCCAAATACCTGGGAGTCACTCTGGACTGTGCTCTTACCTACAAGAAGCATTGCCTGAACATCAAGCAAAAAGTGGGTGCTAGAAACAATATCATATGAAAGCTGACTGGCACAACCTGGGGATCACAACCAGATACAGTGAAGACATCTGCCCTTGCGCTGTGCTACTCCGCTGCTGAGTATGCATGCCCAGTGTGGAACACATCTCACCACACTAAAACAGTGGATGTGGCTCTTAATGAGACATGCCGCATTATCACGGGGTGTCTGCGCCCTACACCACTGGAGAAATTACACTGTCTAGCCGGTATCGCACCACCTGACATCCGCTGGGAAGTGGCAGCCAATAGTGAAAGGACCAAGGCAGAGACATCTCCAGCTCATCCCCTGTTTGGGTATCAGCCAGCACATAAACTACTTAAATCCAGACATAGTTTTCTAAGATCTACAGAGACACTCGCTGGAATGCCTCAGCAAGCGAGAGTCCAAAAGTGGCAGGCTCAAACCCAGAACCTCAACCAATGGCTGATAACAAATGAGAGACTCCCCCCTGGGCACACAGAGGACTGGGTGACTTGGAAGGCGCTGAACAGACTGCGCTCTGGCACCACGAGATGCAGAGCCAACCTTCAGAAATGGGGCTACAAAGTGGAATCCTTGACATGTGAGTGCGGAGAGTAGCAAACCACAGACCACCTGCTGCAATGCAACCTGAGCCCAGCCACATGCACAATGGAGGACCTTCTTGCAGCAACACCAGAAGCACTCCAAGTGGCCAGATACTGGTCAAAGGACATTTAATCAACTACCAAACTCACACATTTTGTATTTTGTCTGTTTGTTTGCTTTGTTCTGTTAGAAATGTAATATAATTGACTGGCTGCCCTGACACGAGAAATAAAAAAAATAAATGCCTAAAAGGGGACATTGTCAATAAGGTGATAATTCTCACATACCTATGAGTTCAGGGAGATCCTCTTCACAGAAAGATGCCCCAAGATAGCAGGCACCTCCTTGGCAATAAGAGCATTTAATACACTTGGACCTAGCCAATCAATTCATTTCTCCTAGATCTTAGCAGCTTTGACAGACCCTCAATGTAGTGGACTAAATAGATTGTCTTGTTCACAGCAACTAAAAGATCCCAAAAAATACTGAGCAGATGTACCACAAACACAAGTGAACATTTCCCCAGACTCTGCAAATGAATGTGGTGTCAAGTTCTGAGATCATATAAGTGCAAATTTGTCATAGTAAGGAACAAAGTTTCCAATTCCTGGCTGTGCTGGGTTTTATCCCATTGGGCTTATCACCACGTAGATTAACTTTGCTGGATGGCATTCCAAGAATGCAATAATACAGGCACAGTAAGATTTTTTTTCCTGGCCTCACTGCTGCAAAAGAGGCACAATGAAGACTGACCACCAATTTTAAGTCACATTTGCTCTGTGATCTAGGCCACCTATCATTTAGCCATTGTTCAACTGTGAGGGAAAATGTCAAGCAATATACCAGGGCAAAGGAAATCATACAATTTAATTTGTGTTGGAATGGGTTAGTTTATTTTCAAACACTCTTTAGATATCTTTAGATTGCACTCAGAGGGAGTGGTAGATAAGTGAAGGAGGGAGAGTCATGATTTCTTTCCCTTATGAAGAACAGATTTTTGTTGTGGAGAAAGGTCTGTGTGTGTAATGTTTATATATTTATTTTGTAGTAAGACAAATAATGACTTCCTTGAATCTAATCTGTTGCTTTCTGAAATAAACCATCATCAATTCTTTCAGACAATCAGTAACCATACACCACAAATAGTTGTTTTGTCTAACAATCTTATTTCAATAGCATGTTTTCAAACCAAAACTTCTTTTTATGTATTAGCTAGCTACTTTTTGTGTATTCCAACCTTTCATGAATAAAATTAACTAAATTTATCAGATAAATATTGAGGACAAACGAATCTTTGCAATGAAAGATCTATGAATCTAAGCTGCTTTGGATATTCCTGTATTTAGTGAATTAAGCTTCATTTGAATTAAAGTATTCAGTAATCTATTCTCTTTAATAGAAAAGCAAGATGAAAGCAGAAAATGTTAATAATAATAATAATAACAATAATAATAACTTTATTTGTACCCCGCTACCATCTCCCCAAGGGACTCAGTGCGGCTTACATGAGGCCAAGCCCAGAATACATCAAACAAAACATCAATAAACACAACACCAATAAAACAATCAATAAAATACAAATCATATAGATCACATGAACAAAAAATATACAATAATCAATAGTGACATATAAACATTTTAAAAATGGCCGGGCCAAATGTAAAAGATTAAAACTGAAAATATGCTGACATGAACAAGGTAAAATATAACTGGGATAGGATTTTTCAGAGAGAAATGAGGGAACGCAGTCAATCCTAAGTCACTATTAAAGTACATTATGGGGGCATATTGCTGAGAGTTCTCCTTATTCTGGGAAGGCACACTGGAACAACCACATTTTCAGGCTCCTCCTAAAGACTGCCAATGTTGGGGCATGTCTAATGTCCCTGGAGAGTGAGTTCCAGAGTCGGGAGGCCACAACTGTCTGTTGAATGCTAAGTCATTATCACTCACAAATAGTCGTTTATTACAAGGTTGAACATTAGATAGATAGATAGATAGATAGATAGATAGATAGATAGATAGATAGATAACCTGTTCATTTTTTGTTAATGTTCCATGAATTTATTAGCTCCAAATCCCCCTAGAACTTGTTTGGTGCAATTTTTTAAATTAAAAAAATGTACTTAATTGGTTTCAAGAACTTACGTACTTTGCTAATATAATCATATACATAACATTATAGCAAATTATGGGATGGTAATGCAGCCCTAATATAATTTTAGGCATTTTCAAATAGCTGATTGGTCAGGTAAATGAAATGGAAAATAGTTCAAACTTTGCAGCAATATTAACATTAAGTAAAGATTGATGCACATGTCATAAATTCCTTCCCTTATCATTAGTAGAAGGAGGGGGAAATAGAAAGAAAGACTGCTGGTTAACATTTGTCAGACTCTTCAAGTTAGAGGTACTTAAAAAAAACAGAGTTTGAATTGTCATATTTGGCCACTTAAGTTAAACTTTAAAGGAAGAATGTTCAGTAATGTCCAGAGAATCAGTATTTACATAATCAAATAGACTTCTAATCTTGTCCGGATACTGCACATTACCTTTAACAATGCCCTAAGGTGCGATTATAGAAATGCTTGGGTTATGTAATGACAGAACCACCTAAACTAGATATTTTAAGTTCTTAGTCATCAGCAGTAGAAAGTGCAAAATGGGCCACATGAAGAGCTGAAGAATGATCATGATTACTGGGGAATTCCAGGAGTTGATGTCTAGTATAGCTTATGGTGTAATCTTTTTGTTTATTTATTTTCTTTGTTTTTTTCAGTTATTGATGGATTCTGTAACATGTTTGACTTTGGTAAACTCCTTGGAGTACCTGCATAATATACTGGGATGGCTGGATCATCTATAACTGCTTCTTCCTACTACAGCATCCTCTTCTGGCATTTGCTGCCTATCGGAACAAGACACATGGGACCCAGAATTGTATGGGTCTGATTCATCTTCCTTAGTCCTCTCTTCTCCACCACCAGAATGGTATGGTTTTGGGACTTGACAGATGCCATGCAATAGGAGGTTTTGGAATAGAGTACAAGGCCATATCCCAAATCCAAAGTAAAACTTACTCATAAGTAAACTTTACTAAACAGGTTTAGTACTAAACAGGTTTATTAGTTTCTTCCTATTTTAATTGGTATGTTTCTATCCTAAGGAAAGCAGTGATTTTTAATATGATGCAGTATTTAGAATTCCCATGGAATGTCTTTTCCTTCCTCTCCTTTCTGCAGCCCTAGAAGCCATCTCTAAAACATCTCTGGAAGGCATCCCAGCCATTTAGAGCAAGCTATAGAAGTGCTGGGACTGCAGTGGGAAGGTAAAATTGTCACCACTTTTGCTGGGTTCTGTGATTGTAAGAGAAGCTAGCCAACACTGGTAATGGCCCAAAGAACACAACAGTATTGTGCAAGCCTTCTTGCACAACTTGTTTGTCTGAAGACTATGCCAGTAAGCCAGTGGCAGGTCATGGGATCACATGGCAGTGGGGTAGAAAATCTGCTTTGAGTTTTAATTTGACTTTAAAGGACTTTATGTTTTTCTGGATGGCAAAACAAAACTTTCTGCACACAGGAAATGTTCTCACCAAGTAGTAGGTGAGTAGGATTGCAGAAGACCTTCTGACCTAGAATATACTTCCCATTCACGGTTACAGGTTGAGGATCCCTTATACAAAAGGCTTGGGGCCAGAAATTGTTTCAATTTTGGATGATGATGATGATGATGATGATGATGATGATGATGATGATGGAGATGATGGAGATGATGGATTTTGAAATGCCTGTATTGGCATATAAGTACATAATGTGGAGATGGGATCCAGGTATAAACATGAAATTCATTCATGTTCCATATATATCTTTACATTATATACATAGCCTGAAGATAATTTTATACAAAATATTTTAATGATTTTGTGCATGAAACAATATTTGAGTACATTGATCTATCAGACAACAAGCAAGCTTTATTATGAAGCCTACATTTAACATTGCAAAAAAGATTTGTCCTCTGATAACTAAAATTTCATGTGCTGTAATTTCATATTTCTTATAAAATGAATATTTAGTTTATATGTATAACTCACCAACTTAGAAAAAAATCATCTAATGTAAAGTTATGGAATTCTGCATCCAAGAGCCTGTAGAGAACTAAGTCCAGAACTGAGAATAGAATGTGATGAGAAATAGCAATAAGAACCAAGGTATACTTTGGTTAAAATGCCTTCTATCACAAAGCTGTTTCTCTGCAGTCGATTATGATCTATAAAACATGTGTAGTGGGGAAGGAGGCATCATTTGAGTTCTAGGTCACCTGTATTTCTAAATAAAAATGCATTGAGGTTTCCATCTTATTGATTCCATACTTGAGGACAAATTATTTACCATGACGAAGCAAATGTATTCTGTTGATAGCCGTGAGTGCCAAGTTGTAACTATTGGCATTTATTGCACAATGTTGCTGTTCTGCACAGTGGTCAAATTGTGCTATAGCATATTTCCATATGCAGAGATTTATTCTATGCTAAGAGAATGTTAGAATGTAGCCATTGTCACTAGCATGGCCTTAATACTCATGTATAAAGTATATTAATGACAAAAATGCTTTTAACTTTTAGATGTTGCCAATATGTTGATGACTGATGACCATTTTTAAAGTTCAGAATAAAACTCAGAAACTGATAATAAAACATCAGTTTTATGATGGCAGCCATGTCTGTAAAATAATTCATAAATTGGGCTTTATTCTTTTTCCAACAAGTGAAGTTTGTTTTACACAAGCAAGCAATTCTGGTGTCAAATAACATCAAATATCTTGCTATTTTGTGATTGGCACAATAGGGGTCCTTGGAGATGCCCTCTGCTTTTGATCTTTACCCTTGACTTACTTTTCCGCTGACTCAGAATGCCTGTCTCACACACTATTTTATCACCCGATGTGACCAGATATACTCTATTTGGGAAATGTGTCATAAGATCAGCTGGTCAATAAAACTTTCAGAGGGTGAAGAATCCAAATAGGAAAAATAAACAAAGCAACTGGAATGTTCATACTCCCTTTCTTTGAAAATATGTGAGGTCTCGCTTGGCTTTATGTTAGTTCCCATTTTATTTCCATAGGCAGCAACCCCCAGAAAACTGTATGGTGGAAATATCTCCTCTGCATTTGAATTGCAGCCTCTACATAATTACATCCCCTGAATGGCCATTTGCTCTTAATGTGCCTGGATGATCATTTGCTCTTAATGTACAGCTCCTTATTTTTCCAGTGACTATCTTAGATGGACTTTGTGATGGCATCATGTAAAGTCACTCCTCTTCTCTGTCTCTCCTTTCTTAATTTCTTATATTCTGCCTTCCTGCTCTCTCAAACACAAAAAAAGTCCATAAAACACTTTTATTTGTTTCAGAGAAATTATTCTCTATGGGTTTCTTGGTGTTTTGATTGGATATCCTGCTGCACAAGCTGGTCTATATTATAGCCAGGAATAGGAAAGAATTGGACTGAATTGGACACACCAGGAATAGGAAAGAATTGGACTGAGACTGAGTGGCAAAAGTATATAATCTGGTACAAGTCATGGGTTGAAACTACGAATTCTAAGTGCAATATGATAGAAGAAGGGTATTCCACTGGCCGGGGGGCCCCCATAGAGCCCGTGACGGGGAGGGGGAGATACGGGAAAGGGAGACCACCAATTCGGCTAATTCGGCCTAGAAATAGTAAAAATTTTACAACCCAAATTCGGCCTAGGGAAAGAAGGAAAAAAAACTTAACCACTTGTAATCGGTCTCCTGACTTGGTAAGTGGGTGTACCCAGGTTGGCAGTCCCTCTGGGCTGAAGATGGTGCTGCTGAACGCCAGATCTGTCAACGGTAAAACATCTTTCATCCAAGATTTAATCTTGGAGGAACGGGCAGATCTGGCGTGCATTACGGAGACCTGGCTGGATGAAGCTGGAGGAGTTAATTTGACCCAGCTTTGTCCGCCAGGATTCTCCGTACAGCACCAGTCGAGACCTGGAGGGCGGGGAGGCGGAGTTGCGGTGGTCTATAAAAATTCTATCTCTCTGACCAGAGGCCCCATCCCACAGTCAACCAATTTCAAGTGTGTCCACCTGAGGGTGGGTGACCGGGACAGAATAGGGATTCTGTTAGTGTACCGCCCACCTCGCTGCACTACGGTCTCCCTACCTGAGCTAGCGGGGGTGGTCTCGAGCCTGGCATTGGAGTCTCAACGGCTTCTTGTGCTGGGGGACTTCAATGTACATGCCGAGACTTCCCTAGGAGGAGCGGCTCAGGACTTCATGTCATCCATGGCAACCATGGGGCTGTCCCAACAAGTATCTGGCCCCACCCACTGTGCGGGACACACATTAGATTTGGTTTTCTGTCAGGGATGGGAGCAAGGTGGCGGTGTTGAGGAGTTATCCACCTCTCCGTTGCCATGGACCGACCACTATCTGGTCAGATTTAGACTCACCACACCTTCTAACCTCTGCAGAGGTGGGGGACCCATTAAGATGGTCCGCCCCAGGAGGCTTATGGATCCGAACGGATTCCTGACGGCTCTTGGGGATCTTCCTGCCACCTCGGTTGGTGATTCTGTTGAAGCCCTGGTGTCTCTTTGGAATGGGGAGATGACTAGGGCCATAAACACGATTGCTCCGGAACGTCCCCTCTCAAGTAGCCGAGCTAAACCAGCACCTTGGTTCAACGAGGAGCTGGCAGCGATGAAGCGAAGGAAGAGGAGACTAGAGCGCGTGTGGCGTTCGGACCCGAGCGAGTTAAATCGAACACGGTTTGTTGCCCTATTAAGGGCATATGCCGTGGCAATAAAGGCGGCAAAGAAAGCTTTCTTTGCGGCCAATATTGCGTCCGCAAAGAACCGTCCGGCGGAGTTGTTTCGAGTTGTCAGAGGGCTATTGAACCCCACCATTCCGGATGGGAACCCTGACAACTCGACGGCCCGCTGTGAAGCATTTGCTCGGTTCTTTGCGGACAAAGTCGCTTTGATCCGCTCTGGACTGGATACCACGTTAACGGCAGTCTCTGAGGATGTAACACGAGCATCTGCTTGTCCGATTTTGATGGATTCATTTCAATTGGTGAAACCCGAGGATGTGGACAAGATACTTGGAGGAATGAGAGCTACCACATGCATCCTAGACCCCTGCCCATCCTGGCTTCTAAAGGAGGCCAGAGGGGGATTGGCCGAGTGGGTGGAGGTGGTGGTTAATGCCTCCCTTCGGGAAGGCAATATTCCAGCCAGCTTAAAACAAGCTGTAATAAAACCGCTGTTGAAAAAACCATCACTAGACCCCACTCAATTCGTCAACTATCGGCCTGTTTCCAATCTTCCCTTTTTGAGCAAAGTCCTGGAACGTGTGGTGGCCTCACAACTCCAGGTATTCTTGGTAGACACTGATTATCTGGATCCGGCACAGTCTGGCTTTAGGCCGGGACATGGTACCGAGACAGCCCTGGTCGCCTTAGTGGATGATCTCCGCAGAGAGCTCGACAGGGGGAGTGTGTCCCTGTTGGTCCTGCTGGATCTCTCAGCGGCCTTCGATACCGTCGACCACGGTATCCTTCTGGGACGCCTCGCGGGAATGGGCCTTGGTGGCACTGTTCTACAGTGGCTCAGGTCCTTCCTAGAGGGTCGTACCCAGAAGGTGTTGATGGGGGACAGCTGCTCGTCCTCACAACCTTTGTCTTGTGGGGTCCCGCAGGGTTCAATACTGTCCCCCATGTTGTTTAACATCTACATGAAGCCGTTGGGAGAGATCATCCGGAGTTTCGGGGTGCGGTGTTATCTGTACGCAGATGATGTCCAACTCTGTCACTCCTTCCCACCTACTTCTAAGGAGGCTGTCCAGGTCCTGAACTGGTGCTTGGCTGCTGTGTCGGACTGGATGAGGGTGAACAAATTGAAGTTGAATCCAGACAAGACAGAGGCACTCCTGGTCAGTCAAAAGGCCGAACGGGGCATAGGGTTACAGCCTGTGTTGGACGGGGTTACACTCCCCCTGAAGACGCAGGTTCGCAGCTTGGGTGTGACCCTGGATTCATCGCTGAGCCTGGAGCCTCAGGTCTCAGGGGTGGCCAGGGGAGCATTTGCACAGCTTCGGCTCGTGCGCCAGCTGCGCCCGTACCTCAGGAAGTCGGACTTGGCCACGGTAGTCCACGCTCTGGTCACATCCCGCATAGATTACTGCAACGCGCTCTACGTGGGGCTGCCCTTGAAGACTGCCCGGAAGCTCCAGATGGTCCAGCGCTCGGCAGCCAGGTTGCTAACAGGAGCAGCTCTCAGGGAGCATACCACTCCTCTGTTGAGCCAGCTCCACTGGCTGCCAATTCCCTACCGGGCACAATTCAAGGTGCTGGCATTAGCCTACAAAGCCCTAAACGGTTCCGGCCCCACCTACCTCTCCGAACGTATCTCCTCCTATGAACCGACACGGACATTAAGATCGTCCGGGGAGGCCCTGCTCTCGGTTCCGCCTGCGTCACAGGCACGGTTGGCGGGAACGAGAGACAGGGCCTTCTCGGTGGTGGCCCCTCGGTTATGGAATGCCCTACCAAGCGACATCAGACAGGCCCCTTCGTTGCTGGCATTTAGGAAGAAGCTCAAAACCTGGCTCTTTGAGCAAGCGTTTGGCTAATCAGCGCAATGGCACACAGAATGACGGTAAACTGAACATAGGAACGGTATAAGGATATGAGACTGGATCTTGTTTGCGATCGAGGCATGGTATGAATGGTTGTGTGTTTGTTACTGTGTATGCTGTGTTTTAATTGTTATTGTTGTGGTAATTAATATTGTGTAAACCGCATTGAGTCACCTATTATAGGTTGAGAAACGCGGTATAGAAATAAAGCAAATAAATAATAAATAATAATAGCAGTATAAGTGAACCAAACAGCAGTAGTACATTGAGATTGAATGTGGATTGGAACATGCATCACAATTATAGTAATGCAAAACTAAATTGCACATTACAGTTCTAGTAATGTAATGCTGACATACATACTAACATAAATACAACCTTAACCCTTTCCAGTTGTTATCCAGGTGGATTAAAGAATGCATACCCCAGCCGTGCCTCTATTTCCACCTCCCCCCTGTTGACGAAAGATCTGAAAAAACAATTGCAATGGTGTTCCACTGCATGCAGTTATACCTCTCCATGTGGTTATAGCACTCCCCATAATAGAGAAATTTGCACAAAATTAGTTTCTGATTTTAACAGTGCACTAAAACCCTATTTAGCTAAAAATTTAGGTAAGTGTTGTCATATATAGCTTGAATGGAAATTAGTACATCACCTATGCAATCCAATAAGATGCTTTGAGTTCTTTACACATATGCTTCAATCCAGAGTTTATTATCTTGGCCCAAAAGTACAGTGCTCTACATACCATCTGCAGTGACAAACCATTCATGTAGCAGTTCATTGAATCACAGTCCCTCTGATTGCACAGCTTGCAAAACTTTGGAAAAGGGCTACTTCATCCTTGGAGTCAATGCACTCTGAAAGGGGTCACTCTTCCATGTCACAGGAGATTACTAGAGACAGCCCTTCCAGAATGCCTCATGTACAAGGACGGCTCCCAAGTCCAGCCATTCAAGAACCAGTCAGTCTATGCTTGGCTAGGGATGGGAAGAATATCCAAAAATATTCAAAACAATATTCAAAACAAATAACTAAACATATGTTTCTCCAACGTCAAGAAGAATATTGGAATAACTATGTTTCCTTAATTATGAGAAGAATCCTGGAATAAAATAACCTCAGTTTTTGTGTAGCACTACACAGAAATATTATTTTCACTCTTTGTCACAAAAAATTCTTGATTCTGCTTCTGTTTGCTCATCTACTTGACTTGTCCTTCCCATGTTCTCTTTAAATGATAACTCCTATGGTTTTCTCTCTTTTAATTATCTTGTCTGTGCAGCAAGGATGGGAGATCATGGATCCCTTCAGATGCTATCCTTCTTCAGTCTTCTGTTGCCTAGGAATTAATTTCAGTTTTTTACTGTAAGTCTCTTTTCTAAATAATTTATCCTCATAGTGTCTTGGAGGCCCCACCAATTCATTGACCTCTTGTGCTTTGCAGTTCTAGATGTAATTAGTTTTGACAAGCTGTCAGACTAAAGATTAAATAGAGCATGTATGTTAGAAAACTGTGTAGCAGCATTTCTTGGGAAATAACTCTGGAGTTTTAAAAGATCTCAATTTCAATAATTAACTCAGTCAAATTCTCTCTCTCTCTCTCTTTATTAGAAAAGCATAGTACAACCACACTTACAAGAGACATGAAGTATGAACATGAACTCATCTTACAAGTGCTGCTATCATTTTTATTCATATTCATGAACCAAGAAAGCTAGACATCTTCAGTAGCACGCTGATGAGCAGATTAATTCTATGCTCACATTATGCCAAGACCATAGATATGTTTCTGCTGTATAGAGTAAACTCCTATAGTCTTGGAAAGTCCATGAGAAACATTTAATCAGCAAGTGAAAGTATTTCTACCAACAAGCTAGTGACATCACAATCCTCATACAACTGCACCCCAAAAAAACATGGCCGGAATCAAATATTTATTTTGGAGTCATGGTGTTTCTTGATCATAGCTGCAGTTCTCAGATTTCAAAACAACAGAAAGACTTAGAAATTAAAAAAAAATCAAATCTGTAGTTTATTGTAAACCAAAACCACAAAAGAAAAATGGGGAATGGAAACAAACAGATGGAGACATTTCAAATTGGGTGACTGCATAAACAAGTGCTTAAACAGGATGAAGATGAATTTTGAAACTGTAGTATGAACAAGTTAGTTGCTATAATGACCACGGGGAAAAGGTGGAATCATATGGCTCCCTATATTTTATTAAACCATAAGTTCCATAAGCTATAGCCAGCATAGTTAATAACACAGTTGTAATACAGATACATTTGGTGGTCTACATAGTCCTAATTTCTTCTAGGCAGACGGATAGAAAGAAAGAAAGAAAGAAACCATGTGCACTTCTTTTTAAATAGGAAAAAGGGAGTGTTGCAGAGAGGTAGAACAGAGGAATTTTGAGGCACCAGAGAGTTAAAAAGATATTTTTGCACAAAATATTTCTGCACATAGAATTTGGGTGGGCATAGATAGAAAAGATTAAGATCCGAAGAAGCAAGCAAAAGTTAGTTAAATAGAAGAAATTAGAAATAGAAGACCAGAATGCTGATATGGCCCCATCATGTCCAGAAGGAGAGATGATGTGTTGTCCAAAGAGGGTGGTGGCAGTTGAATGTCATAGAGGAGAAGATTTAGGCCATATAATTCTCAAATGAGAAAATGAGGGCCAAAGAAATGATTTAACCTGATATTTTAGAGAAAATTGTAAAGTTCTTGGAGGCCATGAGTTGCTATAAAATCTGACATGAACAGAAAAGGAAAACTGGAGGAAGTAGGGTAAGAAAGGGTACAAAATTACATTTTGAAAGCATAGACTGAAATGAGCTTTAGTCGGGGGAAAGTGAAGTGAGTTTTCTTTTAACAAAGGCAGTGAAAATCTGGCCCATGGACTAGATATGACCTCTGAAGTTCCACAACTGTTCAGAGCATCATTTTCTATCAGTTGTCAGAAGATATATGAAATCCGGGAGTTGAACTCATAAGAACTCATAGGCTTTGGGATAGTGCAATAAGGTAATAACAGGAAACCATCTGGTATGGCTGGTTTGAGATGGTTTTAACAATTTGATTTTAAAGTGGATTCAGCTGATTTTAATGTTTGTGTATATTTATTGTTTGTTTTATTCAGGCATTGAATGTTTGTTGTATAAATGTTGTGCTCCACCCTGAATTTCCTTCGGGGTTAGAAGGGCAGAAGATTAATGCTTCAATTAAATAACTAAACTGAGATTGAGCTTGCAACCAGGAAATGTGCAGAACTGAGCTCTGGTTTGCAGTCCAAGAAACTGGCTGCAAGCTATAGTAGGCACTGAATTGAGCTGTGTTTTAAAATGTTTAATGGGGAAATGTCTAGATAGGAAATAATAACACTGTGCACTATTCATCTTATTTTGTGCTTGAAAAGTGTTATTATCCCCATCCACATGATTTTAGAATAAAAGTATCAACAGATATCTAGATAGATCATAGATGAAAGGAAAGGATGACAAGGACCATATGGTCCAAGATCCTCCATATAGGAATACAGAAGAAAAACACTCCCCAAATGGGTATCCAATCTATGTTTAAAGACTACCTAAGAAAAGGAGTTCACTCCACACTTAGGTACTGTTAACCATCTTTTCATCAAAAGACATGTTATAATGTTTCGATGGATTTTCTTTTCTTTTCTTTTGAATCTAAATAAAGGTTGTTCCTTGCTGAGGGTGCTGAAGAGCGTTTGTATTAGTTATATTCTTTGTACTGATGGAATCAGAAAACAATGGTGCAAAGCTACTGGTAACTAAGTGGATCCAGGTACTGGTAAATAAGTGGATTCTTCTTTGATTGTCATCAGATCTCAGAGACAATGAATGTTAGTTGGAACACATCTAAGTAAAAAGTGAGTGAAATGTCAGTACATTCTTTTCAAAAGCCCACAACCATGAAAATCAACATCTTCGAGATACTGTCCTCAGCTACTTTCAAATTCCAAAAAAGAACTATGGATGAAGGGCTGGTCCTACCCAGAGCGCCCTCCATGTTAGCTGTATTGAATGTTGTCACTCCCATGCCACAATGAGGAAAAGAAGGATTAAAGATGCTATCAAGATGTTGCTGAATTCTATGCTCAAGAATTACTGAATTTCTTGGGACTTGATAAGATAGGATATGAGGTGTTTTAGTTGGCTTCTCACCTGATTGCAAACTGGGGTTACAGTTGGGATGAGAAAGGACACATAAATAGTCAGTGGAAGTGAAGAAGGAAGAAAAACCAGAGGGATAAAAAAGGTAGTTCAAAGCACCAATTAAAACAAAAAATAGCTATAAATTGCAGAAGAGTATTGAGCAGCCTGTCCTAGTTTCTTCTCATTTCTCAGTGAAAGAGGGGGATATTGGGAGCAACCATCCATTGGACCTATGTTTGCTTTAGCCTGTTTTTAATTATCATTAATTTTATGATTATCCTGCCTTTCCTCCAAGACACTGAAGGCATCATGAATGATCTTTCTCCCTATGGTTTTCTTGACAGCAGCCCTTTGAGATAAGAGTGTGGGAGAGATAATATGACTGACTTGAGATCACTTGATGAGCATATGGCTTTTAAAAAAACGAAGGCAGAGGATGCCTTCTACCAATACAAGCAAGGACACAGCTACCATACCTATAACTGATGTGTATAGAAGTTTTTGACAAGCTATAGCTTATCAGTCATGAGTGAGGACAGCTGCAGACACAAAGGACCTGCTTCCTGCTTTGTCTCTAAAAGTACATAAAATACATTTCTTGCTGTTCTGTAACAGCCAGAACAGAAGCTCTTGTTGAATTCCCATGGGATTTATTTTCATTCTGCTAACATCTAGAGTTGAAGCCCTTCTGATTTAAAAAAGATTTCAAATTCCCTGAAGTTTTCTACACAAGATGTCCAGGGTTAGCCTCCACTAATATAAAGACCGACAGAAGGGGAAACCTTGTCATTGTCAATTATGTTTCTTGTCAATTGTGAGCCACTGTTAATCATGGAAGACGCATTGAGCACTTGTGGTGAGTGGCAGTAGCATGAAACGAATGAAAAACAAAAGAGTCCCCTTAAGTGATATTCCTCCCAACCTCCTGTCTTGACTGAAGATGGAAAGTAAATGTGCTGGGCTCACCTTTGCCTATGGAAATGTACATTTTGCATCTTTTAAGTGTGGAAATGTCACTGAGAGCATCTTGCTTAGGAAATCTGTACACCTCCTAAAGTTCCAAGGATGAAATTGATTTTTTTGTAGGCCATCTTGCAATTTATTATATAGAGAAGAAAATGGCGAGCCTTGGGCATCTGCTAGGCTTTGGATCCAAGATCCACAAGGATATCACAATCCCTGGATGTTCAAGTCCCATTATACACAATTGCATAGTAAAATGGGGTCTTTTATGTAAAATGGCAAAATCATTATTTATTTGGGGAGATTCTTAAAAAACATTTTCAAGCTGTGGCTGCATGAATCCATGGATGCATCTGGAATTTAGCTTCCCCTTCCTAGCAGTTCAAAAACAGGCAAATGTGAATAGATCAATAGGTACTGCTTCTGTGGGAAGCTAACTGCACCCCATGTAGTCATGCTGGCCACATGACCTTGGAGATGTCTATGGGCAACAACTTTAGGGCTGAACTACACATTGTGTAGGACAAACCACATTTTTATCCAGTAGAGTAGGAGTGTTAAACCTGTTTTCACAGAAAACCACATCAGCCTAACGGTTGTCTTCAAAGGATCAGTTGTGATTGGAAGACCGTATAAATGTAACTATGTTGACCTGGCAATGAAAGCCTTATGAGCCATATAAAAGTATGTGGTGGGCCGGAGTCAGCCTGCAGGTCTTGCCTCATTTGCAATAGAGGACCAGCAATTATGAAGGACAAGTTATACTGGAAGGAAAGTGTAACATTCACACAAAGAGAGATATATGTTGGAACTGTGATTTTAATTAAACTTGGTATTTTATTTGTTATTTATTTATTTATTTATTTGTCGTGTCAGGACAACCAGTCAAATTATATTACATTTCTAACAGAACAAAGCAAACAAACAGACAAAATACAAAATTTGTGAGTTTGATAGTTGGTTAAATGTCCTTTGACCAGTATCTGGCGATTTGGAGTGCTTCTGGTGTTGCTGCAAGAAGGTCCTCCATTGTGCATGTGGCAGGGCTCAGGTTGCATTGCAGCAGGTGGTCAGTGGTTTGCTCCTCTCCACACTCGCATGTCGAGGATTCCACTTTGTAGCCCCATTTCTGAAGGTTGGCTCTGCATCTAGTGGTGCCAGAGCGCAGTCTGTTCAGTGCCTTCCAAGTCACCCAGTCCTCTGTGTGCCCAGGAGAGAGTCTCTCATTTGATATCAGCCATTTGTTGAGGTTCTGGGTTTGAGCCTGCCACTTTTGGACACTTGCTTGCTGAGGTGTTCAAGCGAGTGTCTCTGTAGATCTTAGAAAACTATTTCTAAACTTGGTAAACATGGGAGATATAATTGTGGGTGCCTCACATCTTGTGTTGTACAGCCTTTCAGGGACATCATACGGTGCCTGATTTATGAAGAAAAAACTCCCCAGCTTCTCTTTCCAAATGGTTTTGTTCCATTCCTCACAAAATAATTCAATTTCCTTTCTAGGAAAATGTCGAGTAAGAGCTTTTTTATAGTCTATATAAGATCACTTCCTGTCACCATTTTGAGAAGATCTGCAGAGGAAAGGGAAAACAGCTGCGTTTGGTATAGAGTGGTTGCAGTTTCTGGGAGTCTAGGGGAAAATGTTAGGCCCCTATGCATTTGCCCAGCCAAATGCATTTAGGATAAAGGGAAGAGAAGATCATGAAGTTTGTTGCCATATATTATAATTATATTTTCAAAAGACCCGAGCTAAGGTAATAAGCTAAACTAACAAACTTTTTGCATATTCGTATGGTGAAATAGAGAACCAGATCATTCAAATTTTTTATCCTTACTTGTGAAAAAGAGCATGTTTAAAATGAAACTTACTCACATTTCTAGACAACTAATGTATTATTGACTTAGCTGGGATAGTTAACCCCATCTACAACAGAAATATTATATTCTAATGCATATTTCCCACACAGAAAACTGAGTAATTAGAATCTATTATACTATGAAGCATGAAAAGTCTGGTGGAGCACATTGTCAAAACAAATTGAAGGAAATTAAGATACTTTTATAATGAACTACTTGTTGCTACAGCTCTTTTACTTTTTAAAACAAGGGATCATGGATACTTCAACCAAAATTAATCCCATACAATTTCACTAAACAGTGATCTGATTCCTTTATAGGAAATGTTCCTGAAATGATGACATGATCATTATGAGTATAAGCAATTACAGCCTCAAATGGTCTCAAAACTTGTCACAGCAGGCCTCCGGGATCTAGTTGTCATGTACCCTCCAGTATTGGAGAAGTTCCTTTGCCAATAATGTTGTGTCGAAATTTCATTTTGCCTCTTTCCTGATATTACCGATGTGAAATGGACAGTTATTATATGATTTATGCACTTTGACATCCACTTATTTTCCAGAGTCTTTAATTGTAGATCAGAGGGATATGTGGGCTCTACATTATTGAAGGAATTGATTTTGTGGAATCATCTTGTCAACAGGACTTTGACACGTGTACCAACTACATCAACTGACAAGTTTCTTAGAAAATTCAAGAATTCATTGAATTCCATATATCTACAAATCTCCAAGGACATAAAAACACCAAACCAAGCCAATCGACCATAACTCATATGCTACAATGAATCAGTGGTCAAATAGTTGACTGTTTCAAGCATGTAAAAATGATAATTTTTTTGTCCACTATCACACTGCTGCATTTGCCTTGTGTACTAGCAGGAGCCTTTGCAGTTGGTAAAGGCTGTGTGATGAGCACTGATTTTTGCATATAGGTCACAACAAGAGTATATGTTAGAAGGGAGAATAAAGATATGTGGGAATAGATGTGAGTATTCTAAAAAACTAAAATGGCAAAATAAGCTTTACTGAACTAACAACACACTGATATGATTAGGGAGATCTGAGAATGAAGGTAATATTTCAGTTTTGACCACTTCATTGATCCCAGCATTTACGTCTTGGTTTGATAATACAGTGTGACAGTCATAGAATCATAGAGTTGGAAGAGACTGCATGGGCCATCCAGTCCAACCCCCTGTCATGCAGGAGAAGCACAGTCAAACCACCCCTGGCAGATGGGCATCAAAGAAGGAACTTTCACCACACTCTTAGGCAGAGAATTCCACTGCTGAACAGCTCTTACAGTCAGGAAGTTCTTCCTAATGTTCAGGTGGAATATCTTTTCCTGTAATTTGAACCCATTGCTCTGAGTCCTAGTCTCCAGGCCAGCAGAAAACAACCCTGGTCCTTCTTCCTTATGACATCCTTTCACATATTTATACATGGTTATCATGTCTCCTCTCATCCTTCTCTTCTGCAGACTAAACCCATCCAAAACTTTCATCATTTTAGTTGCTCTCCTCTAAACACATTCCAGCTTGTCAATATATCTCATAAATTGTGGTGCCCAAAACTGGACACAATATTTCATATGAGGTCTGACTAGAGCAAAATAGAGGGGCTCCACTACATCCCTTGATCTAAGGCATCAATATCTTTTTCACATGGACTGTTGTCGAGCCAGGTGTCACCCATCCTGTATCTGTGCATTTCATTTTGTCTGTTTAAGTGTAGTATCTTACAAGCCATCCTGAGCCCCCCTCCCCTCTTCAGGGATAGAGAAGAGACAGGGTACAAATACCAGAAATAATGATAATAATTTCTCCTTGTTGACATTAATTTTGATAGTTTTGGCCCAGCTCTCCAATCCGTTAAGGACATTTTGAATCCTGATCTTGTCGCCTAGCTATCTTTCCCTGTTTGGTGTCATCTGCAAACACAATAAGCATGCTCTCTAAACCTTCATTTATGTCATTAATAAAGATATTGAACAGCACTGGGCCCAGGACAACCCTGCAGCTCCCCACTAGTCACTTTTTTCAAGATGGAGAGGAACCATTGATGAGCACCCTTTCATAGAATCATAGAATCAAAGAGTTGGAAGAGACCTCATGGGCCATCCAGTCCAACCCCCTGCCAAGAAGCAGGAATATTGCATTCAAATCACCCCTGACAGATGGCCATCCAGCCTCTGCTTAAAAGGTTCCAAAGAAGGAGCCTCCACCACACTCCGGGGCAGAGAGTTCCACTGCTGAACGGCTCTCACAGACAGGAAGTTCTTCCTAATGTTCAGATGGAATCTCCTCTCTTGTAGTTTGAAGCCATTGTTCCGTGTCCTAGTCTCCAAGGAAGCAGAAAACAAGCTTGCTCCCTCCTCCCCTTTGGGCTCAGTCACTCAACCAATTCTTCTCCTCAGCTTGACAATAAGTGAATTTGCGTGGTTGGACTTTATTTTTTGGTATTACAGCTTTCAGAATATGCTGACCAGCTTGGCTAGATAATTTTTTGACTTGTAATCAAAAAAGGAACTTTTCCAGTTTTTTTATTTATTGCAATCTGCCTCTGCTTTCAAGATGGACTCGATGAGATTTCCATCACAATCCAGGATAGGAAGTTAGGGTTTCAGTTACTCAGTCCAAAATCTAGATTTTTATTTTTATTTTAGAAATTAGTCCTGCAGTACTTGAAGTAATCTGAAAAAAATAGCATACCTGTAGCCCTGCTGTTATTAAAAAAAAAAAAACCTAATTTAATAGTATGCCTATCTCTGTCATATTTTTTTTCTTATTCTGAACACAACAAACCCCTATCCAATTTATATGTGCTTGGGCTGAATATCTTTTTTTCTCCTGATCACAACTCTTTCCTAACAGTTTTACATCTGCCTAACAAAAGTAATGAAACACTGTAGGGCATGTATTAATGGAGCCATCTATGCAATCAATTCAGTTTATATTAATATTATGAATTTCTTTACAATGCACCTGAGGCACAATCAAGTAGTCCATTAAAATAACTTGTTTGGAGCTGATATTGCTATGAAAAGTCTAAAATAATAGAGGATGGTCCCTAAGAGAAATGTGTTTTGCGTGGAGTTATTTTTTCATTGCCCTGATGCTCGCAGTGCTGGCAGATGGATTTTTAAAAAGAGTTCCACACTAAAAGACTGCATAAAAACTGACCTGGGAAGGAGATGGCCCAAATCAAGGCCCATATATGCATATATAGGACATCATCCAATGCTGCTCATCAATTGATTGTGACACAGAATTACAAGTGAGGTAATTCACTACTTTTCAGAAAAACATATAGGAGTTCCTTTCTGTGTTTTGTTACTAGGTGTGTTTTGAGTTAGTTTGAGCAATAGTGAGGAAGAGCAAGAGAAAGGGTGACATGGTTGTCCATCTTGTGCTTTCTCTCCATGAGGCGTTGTGGTGCTAGTGAAGATTATAGGAGGAGTATAAGTAATGAGTTCTGAGTGAAGTATGCTGTTACAAGAGTAAATCTTGTCTAATTAAATGACTTTCTAGTGTTGGTGAGATGTCAGCCCAAGAACAATAGTGCAGAAAGCACATCCTTACCAGATATCACAGTGAAGTGGATGAAGTGGTCATGAAAGCATAGAGGTGCTTTGTCAACAATTTCTAATGTGATTCAGAGTTGATCCTACTGAAAGACAGTGTACGATGGCCTCCTTAGAAACATTTTTGTCAGCCTGAAAGAATAGCACATTCTTAATTATTTATTATATTTTTGCTGGCCAGGAAGTGGATATTCACCTCTAGAATTTTGTAACCCAGGGCCCTTCCACACAGCCCTATATTCCAGAATATGACTTGGGTGAGTGATGTAGGGAGAGACCTTTTTTGATGCTCTGACTTAGATAGTAAAATATTTTGCACTGCCATTTTGTTCCCTGAATACCCTCCAACAACTGATAGAGGAAAACAGAGACACATGCAGCCAAACAATATCAGAATAGACTCAAGATGACAAAGGATCACACAATTTAGGAAGGGATTCAGGACTTTCCCTTTACTTTCATCTATAGAGAATGACATGATTCTGCTCTCTCTCCTCCATTTCCTGCTGAATTGTTTACAAATTACTTTTTTAACCTTGGATTCAATATGTAGTAGTTGAAGTAAATGTAGAGCAAACGAGAATGAAGAAAGAAGCTGGGATATTTTAGAAGCAGATGAAGCAGTGGGATAACAAAGGATTTTGTCCCTAATAAAATGGGACAATTGAAGGGTATGTCCCTGTTGCAAAAGCCATAGACAGCACCCTGCTGCAGGTAACTAATACCAGCAGCTGCATAGTTGAATATTCTGATCCACCCTTCACCACAAATGACTGGTAAGAAAAGTATTTATCCTTGTTCATTTTGTCACACACTCCAAGCAAACTGGGCCATTTGTTACCACTGCCTTCCATACGAGTAGCTAAAGACTTGGGTATACTTGAAAGAAATGGCACAGTAATTAGATAAACGTGATGTGGGTTTTTCTTAATCTTTTGTGGATGTTTTTTTTTTGCAGGTCATGTTCATCAGAAACTCATCTTTTTATTCATCAAACATCAACAGTCTCCAATGTGATGAGAGAGAAAAAAGAAAAAAATATCAGAAAGCTGTGCAAGGCAGGAGATGTATAATAGTATTTATGTTATATTTTCTTTTGTTGTTACATCCAATCAGCACTGTAATACATGTTTTCTTGGAGTTTGTAAACACAGGCATAATCCTCTCAGGAAATAATTTTTTGATTACTTAGTTCTTTTTTTATCTACATGAAAACATCATCAAAAAGACGGATAAAGAAAATTCTACACACAACATTCATTTATAGTTATGTACTACTGTATTCCAGGCTCAACATCTTTGAGCCTGAACATAACCAATATTTGTAAAACAAACAGTGATTTTTTTTAAAAAAGCCACCTTGTATCTTGTTGACTCTGAGCATGTATTTAAACTAATCTCAGATCTACTTTTGAATATGTTGTCTTTAAAGATGTACTATCCATTTTGACAAATAAATTAGCTTTTGTTCATGTTTTAAAGTGTTCATGTATGACAGCAACTGGGAAATGTTGGCAGTTTCATCAATTTGATTACCTTTCTGACCTTTTTATTTATAAGGGTTACTTGCCATTTTAACCCTCAACCACATGAGCTTCAAAAATTGTGTCCAATGACTTCTAAAGCCTGAAATGTAGGGGAAAATATTAACTTTTTAAAGTTCATGAAAGGAGTCTGATAGGAGAGTGAACTCAGCAGTTTATTAAACAACTGCTGGGCTCTATCTTGGAACTCTGGGGCAATTTTTATGTGGAGTGAAGAACCTACATGAGAGGAGAATATTTGAATTGTACGTAGGGCCAAGTACTGTTTGATGGGACTTATCTACTGAATTCAAAGAGTGCAACTCTGACATTACCTTACTATTTATTTATTTATTTACCTTACTTATATACCGCTGTTCTCAGCCCGAAGGCGACTCACAGCGGTTCACAACAAATACGAACAGCAAAAATTCAGTGCTACAGTATAAAAACAGTTAACAACCTAACACATTACACAATTAATAAACAGTTACTACAATACCCATTCACTGTCGTCTCGTCATCAAAAACATGTTCCAGATTTGTCATCCATTGTTCCATTTCAGTGTTCATTAACCAATCATTGCACTAATTATTCGAATGCCTGCTCAAACAGCCAGGTCTTCACTTTTTTGCGGAATACTATTAGAGATGGTGCTAGTCTAATGTCCGTAGGAAGGGCGTTCCACAGCTGAGGAGCCACCACCGAGAAGCTGGTAAACTGTCTGGGATTTCTGGGAGTTGTAGGCTAAAACTCCTGAGGACTTACAGTTTGAGAACCACTGATCTAGAGCAAGGGTCCTCAAGCTAAGGGCCGAGGTCAAGATATGGCCCTCCAAGTCATTTACCTGGCCTTCGCTCAGGGTTAACCTAAGTCTGAAATGACTTGAAAGCACACAACAACAACAACAACAACAACAACAACAACAATCTTATCTCACCAGCCAAAAGTAGGCTCACATTTCCCACTGAAATACTAATAAGTGTATATTTGTTAAAATTGTTCTTCATTTTAATTATTGTATTGTTTTAAAGTGTTTTTTGCACTACAAATAAGATACGTGCACTGTGCATAGGAATTCATTCATGTTTTTTTCAAATTCTTATCCAGCCCCCCAACAGTTTGAGGGACTGTGACCTGGCCCTTTGTTTAAAAAGTTTGAGGACCCGTGATCTAGAGTTTCCACTGTATACTGTATTTTCCTTTGCTTCAGGGCCAAAATGTCCCTGGCTTACACCAGTCAATAGGCTTTCCCTCTCTCATGTTCTGGTTCTAACTCTTAATGAAAGATATATAAAAGATAAAATAAACTACAAAGCATACTGGTCAGCTATGTCTACTGACAAGGAAAATAATTTGAAAACTCATAATTATAACTACCTCAAGCCAATTTCCACTACATCAAATATATTGTTCTGCACAAGCAATATATTGTAAGGTCATACTGAATCAGCCAGCTGTAATTTTTGTGCTGAGTTATAATCCATGTAAAAGGAGTGAATTATTGTAACTCTACAAAAGCAAGGAGAACAATGTGCCTTCTAGAAGCTTTTTTAATGAAGCTTTCAGTCCTTGAGACTGGCATTCATTCTTTCCCCTCTGTATGGGTGACCATTTCTAAAGGCTAACACAAATCTTTATGAAATGAAGAGAAGGTGGAGGACACCATGCAACATCACATTAACATGTGGCTGTCAACGAAACTGAACTTTCTTCCTCTCTTTTCCACTTTACATCTTCATGTGCTACCCAAAACCCAGTTTTTGGATTGCATAGGTAGATACATCCATGGTGAAAACCACTCCCTTCTCGGTTTCACTAATAGAAAATGTTCCATCTGTGAAATTACACCATCAAATCCCAGCCATTGTTTCTAAACTAACAAATGCTCATCATGACAATGTATGGTGTTTATGAACTTTAAACTGTTATTACATGAAGCAAACATTGAGTATTCTCAAAAAACAAAAAAGTATTTTTGGGGGTTTTTTTTCTGAATTTTGGAATGCCTGTATGTGCATACACAATGGATTCTCATATAGTCACCAGCAAATCCAGTTTTTCTTCCTTAACTAGCCCACTGGGATGCACTGATGCAAATATCCATGTCCATTAGGGATGCCTTGGTTTTGAGCCCTGCATGGAAAATACTCTGCTGCAACCCTGAGAGTTGGCTGTATGTAAATAATGAGATACCTTGGAGATGGGATCTGAGGGCACTTCAACACAGCCATTTATCCCAGGAACATTTGCATTTAAAGACATGAATGTTCCTGAATCGTAATCTACACACAGGTGTGCAGATACGCTCCCGGATATTTCTGGGCGAACACCTGGACACCCAAATCTCCTCAAAATCCAGAAATAGTGGGTTTATCCCATGCCTTCCATGAAGGCATGGATAAACCCACTAACAAATTAATTCGCCACAAATCAGTTTTTTCCTGGTTTGTGGCAAATTAATTTGTGTTTGCCTAGGACGTCATCTGGACAGCCCCCTTTTAATTGCAGGAACTCCCACATTAAAGGGGCTGTCTGGAAGCGCCCTAAGTCTAAACTCAATCAAAGAAACCACTGTCTTATGTTTGTAAGACTTGATAAGGGGTTTTGGGGATGTCTCTCTCATGGGTTAAGAGTGACTTGAAGGCAGTTAACAACAAACAAACAAGAAGAAATAAAGTAGATCTGGCAAGTGTAAAATCTTTCCATTAAATCTCTAATGAAGAATCTAGAATTCAATCCAATGCTGTCATTCTGCTCAATCAATTGACCCTTACTTTTGGATTGGATTTGGCCCATAGTTTTTCATCACTCTTTCAGACTTCAAATATGGGCATGTGAAAGCAAAGGCACAAGCAAGTTTTGCCACTGAACAGAAAGAAGGAAAGGTCAGACTGTGAAGAAATGCTTCTGTCACAAAGGATTGTGTAAAGTGCATTTGACCAGATGAGTTAGGAATAACATTACATGGCCCTAGGCTGTTGTAATACTATTCAAAATAATTGCAGTTCTGGAGGAAAAAAGGAGAACATTTTAAAGTATGTATAATGATCACACACATCTGCGTGATCAAATTAAGTACAAACAAATCCCCATTAAAATACCATTCCTTAAGGGCCAGATCAAACAAAAGGCATATAGTGTTTGAGTAACATTTGTCAGGGGAAAGGGGGGGGGGGGGACTCAAACATTTGCTTAATTATCATAAATGTATATCCCCTTCCCCCTACCTCACTGCTGCCTTCCTTTCAAACAACTTGCCAGAAGGAAGACTCTGTTACCTAAATTTGAACTGGTGATTTGGCTAGTGATCTTTTCATTCTGTTGCAAGCTGCTGTGTTGAAACCCACTCCTTAAGACTAGCTAGTGCAATGCAGCATTGCAAAGTAGGCCTGGTTCTCACAACATTGCTATAGTGTGTTTGTGTATCAGTCATTCATTGCTGTTAATTCCTCCTCTTTCCCCCCTTTCCCTGAGATTAACTAATGAAAGAAAGGGTGTTTTTTTGTGTGTTCTTTTTCATTGTATCAGAAAACCGAATCTACACAATTTATTTATTTATTTATTTATTTATTACTGTGCTTATATACCGCCGTTTCTCAGCCTAAATCGGCGACTCAACGCGGTTTACAACACAACGACAAGCAGCAATATTCCATTAAAAAGCATAAAAACACATACGCAATACACAATATTATTGGGCCACCAATAATAATCCAATGCATCTCTTAATTGTAGTCGCAATCCAATTTCGTCCTCTGTGATTGACCAATCCTTGTTCATCAGTTTTGTTGCACCAGATTAATCGAATGCTTGTTTAAACATCCATGTCTTCAACCTTTTTCGAAATACCATCAGCGAAGGGGCTGATCTCACCTCTATGAGGAGGGCATTCCAAAGCCGAGGGGCCACCACAGAAAAGGCCCTGTCTCTCGTTCCCGCCAGCCGCACCTGTGAAGCAGGCGGGATAGAGAGCAGGGCCTCCCCAGAAGATCTTAGGGTCCTGGTGGGCTGATAGGCCGAGATACGTTCGGATAGATAAGTTGGGCCAGAACCGTTTAGGGCTTTAAAGGCCAGTGCCAGCACTTTGAATTGGGCCCGGTAGCAAATCGGCAGCCAGTGGAGCTGGTACAGCAGAGGAGTTGTATGCTCCCTGCGCCCCGCTCCGGTTAGTATCATGGCTGCCGCCCGTTGGACTAATTGGAGCTTCTGAGCCGTCTTCAAAGGCAACCCCACGTAGAGAGCGTTGCAGTAGTCAAGACGGGATGTAACCAGAGCGTGGACTACCGTGGCCAAGTCAGACTTCCCAAGGTACGGTCGCAGTTGGCGCACAAGTTTTAACTGTGCGAATGCTCCCCTGGTCACCGCCGAAACCTGGGGTTCCAGGCTCAGCGATGAGTCCAGGATCACACCCAAACTGCGAACCTGCATCTTCAGGGGGAGTGCGACCCCGTCTAACACAGGCTGTAACCCTATACCCTGTTCGGCCTTGCGACTAACCAGGAGTACCTCTGTCTTGTCTGGATTCAATTTCAATTTGTTCGCCCCCATCCAGACCGTCACAGCGGCCAAGCACCGGTTCAGGACCTCAACAGCCTCCTTAGTAGCAGGTGGAAAGGAGTGACAGAGTTGGACATCATCTGCGTACAGATGACATCGCATTCCGAAACTCCGGATGATCTCGCCCAGCGGCTTCATGTAGATGTTAAACAACATGGGAGACAGTATTGAACCCTGAGGAACCCCACAAGACAAAGGCTGTGGGGTTGAACAGGAGTCTCCCAGTAACACCTTCTGAGACCGACCCTCGAGGAATGAGCGGAGCCACTGCAGAACAGTACCTCCAAGACCCATCTCCGCGAGGCGTCCCAGAAGGATACCGTGGTCGACGGTATCGAAGGCCGCTGAGAGGTCCAGCAGCACCAACAGGGACACACTCCCCCTGTCGAGCTCCCGACGCAGATCATCCACTAAGGCGACCAAGGCTGTCGCGGTACCATGCCCCAGTCTAAAGCCAGACTGTGCCGGGTCCAGATAATCCGTGTCTACCAAGAATGCCTGGAGTTGTGAGGCCACCACACGTTCCATGACTTTGCCCAAAAAGGGGAGATTGGAAACAGGCCGATAGTTGACGAATTGAGTGGGGTCCAGTGATGGTTTTTTCAACAGCGGTTTTATCACAGCTTGCTTTAAGCTGGCTGGAATTTTGCCCTCCCGAAGGGAGGCATTAACCACCACCTTCACCCACTCGGCCAATCCCCCTCTGGCCTCCTTCAGAAGCCAGGATGGGCAGGGGTCTAGGATGCATGTGGTAGCTCTCATTCCTCCAAGCACCTTGTCCACATCCTCGGATTGAACCAATTGAAATGAATCCATCAAAACTGGACAAGCAGATGCTCGTGTTACATCCTCAGAGACTGCCGTTAATATGGTATCCAGTCCAGAGCGGATCAAAGCGACTTTGTCTGCAAAGAACTGAGCAAAAGCTTCATAGCGAGCTGCCGAGTCATCAGGGCACCCATCCTGAGTGGTGGGTTTTAACAGTCCTCTGACAGCTCGGAACAGTTCAGCCGGACGGTTCTTTGCAGACGCAATAGTGGCCGCAAAGAAAGTCTTCTTAGCGGCTTTTATTGCCGCGGCATATGCCCTTAAAAAGGACACAAACCATGTTCGATTTGGCTCGCTCGGATCCGAACGCCACACGCTCTCTAGTTCCCTCTTCTTTCGCTTCAACGCTGCCAGCTCCTCGGTGAACAAAGGAGCTGGTTTAGCTTGGCTACTTGAGAGGGGACGTTCTGGAGCGATCGTGTCTATTGCCCTAGTCATCTCCCCATTCCAGAGAGCGACCAGGGCATCAACAGGATCACCTACCGAGGTGGCGGGAAATTCCCCAAGAGCCGTCAGGAATCCGTCCGGATCCATAAGCCTCCTGGGGCGGACCAGCTTAATGGGTCCTCCGCCTCTGCGGAGGTTAGGGGGTGCAGTGAGTCTAAAGCTGACCAGGTGGTGGTCAGCTTCAGAGTGTTCTATGGATGGCACAGGGGTATAATCAATTCCTGGAAGGTGCTGTCTTTGTGTGATTCAAGCTGTATCCAATTTATAAGATATTTATTTATTTATCGTATCAGAAGTGAACCGAGGGTACAGTTGTACTGTATTTAAAAACCTCAATGTTTTAAAAACTTGGCATTATACTAAATTTCCTTTGACCAGTAGCTGGCCACTTGGAGTGCCTCTGGTGTTGCTCTAAGGAGGTCCTCCATTGTGCATGTGGTAGGGTTCAGACTGCATTGTAGTAAGTGACCTGTGGTTTGCTCTTCTCCACACTCACAAGTCATGGACTCCACTTTTTTTAAGGTTGGCTCTGCATCTAGTGGTGCCAGAGCACAATCTGTTTAACACCTTCCAAGTCACCCAGTGTGCCCAGTGGGGAGTCTCTCATCCGGTATTAGCCATGGGTTGAGGTTCCGGTTTTAGCCTGGCACTTTTGGACTCTTGCTTGCCGAAGTGTTTCTGTGAGTATCTCTGTAGATCTTAGAAAACTATTTATTGATTTAAGGCATTGGTGTGCTGACTGCTCTCCAAACAGGGGATGGGCCTGAGATGTCACTGCCTTGGTCCTTTCATTATTGGCTGCTACCAGCAGATGTCAGGTGGTGCAATACCATTTAAGCAGTATAATTTCTGCAGTCATGTAGGGTGTAGACATCCTGTGATAATGCAGCATGTCTCATTAAGAGCCACATCCACTGTTTTAGCATGGTGAGATGTGTTTACATCTGGGTGTCCCCTGGACAACGTCTTTGTAGACAGCTGATTCTCTTACACCAGAAGTCTGCAACATGTGTAAGGTAGTTTTGCCAATTAAAAAAATCTGAGCTTTAAAAACTAGTATAATTATTTTCTTTCATTGGGATGCTTTACTCACAATACCTTATTTTCCCCAAAAGCTTACTATGAATACACAGTGTGATTGTTATTTCACAGTTTATATGCCAAAGTAAGTAGTCATCACAAAATGTAGACATGTTATGTATAAATTGGGAACTTCTTGATAGCACCAGGAGCTTTACCCCCACATTTCAAGGTTTGCAAACCCCCTTAAATAGCAACTGTAGTTTAACAAAACTAATTTGGGATGTCCAAACTACTGTCAGAAGCACCTATGACTTATTTCTGTATTTGATTTTATTTCTCAAAATCAAATACCAAAAAGGAGAAGGAAAATTAAGGTGAGATTTACAGAAATTCAATGGATTCAATAATATTTCTTTCACTTATCCATGTAGCCTAAATATGTGAACGCACCAGCACCTGCCCAATCTTGGAATCTAAGTAAGGTCATGTTTGGTTAGAATTTGGATGTGTAACCAGCAGGGAATATTGTGGGCTAGATTTCAGAAGAAGGCAATTGCAATTGTGTGTTTGTTGACTAATATCAAACTATGCGATTCATGAGTCATCCTGACTTGACAGGAGACTTGAAGGGCTGCCTTTGAAAATTTACCAGAGACAGTGCAGCTGGTTTGCTAATTGGGACTGTTTCCTAGTCTGTTTCTCAGCCCACTTAAAACCTGTAAACACTCAATGGTTTGGAGACAAATTAGATGAGAGGGTATCTTCATTCCTGTTCTGACAGATCAGAAGACCTCTTCAAAATGGTCCAAAAAGTGAAATCAAGAAGGTGGATGTAGCAGGTGGAATCACCTTTTCACTAGTGTTTATGGCTAATTCTCCTTTACCTGGCATCAACGCTATCATCTTTTAATGCCATTTAATTGCTTTTTTTGGCCTAATTTTTTTGTACTTTTAGATTTATCATTCTTTTATTTTGGTACTTTTATTATTTGGATTTTATATAACACAATGTTTTTACTCTTTGCTATTAGCTTTATCTTGGTTTCATCATGTGCTATTTGTAGTATATTGTACCCCGCTATCAGAGGGACCTGGTTGTGTGGTCTAAAAGTGAAAGACATAAAATAATGTAATGCAATAACTTGAATATTTTTTCTGCAACCGTATTATCTGTGAGATCTGCTTATTTCCGATCCACTGAGAAAAATTAAAAATTGAACATAAATTAATGATTAATGATGTACATTCTATTTTGTATTTATTAATTCCATGTGCTGTGTTCTACGGGGCCTTGTGTATAAGTCTTTGCTTCTCATTTTAATAGCTCTTTGAATCAGTGATATATAAACTCATTAGTGTACAAGGCATACTTCAGTCTTAATTATTGTTTCAGTTATTTAAGTGTTTTTCATTAGTAGCTGCTTACATATAAAATGGTTTCAGCAGTTTAAATGAGTAAAAGGTCTATGGATATAGAAAGATTAACTTAAAGAAGAGCTCCCATGGGAGCAGTATATTTGTTGCATTAACTCAGAGTTGCTATTTCATTTGTGTTCATGAAGTGGAAGATTAATGCCATTTGCAGATCTCTAGGCCATTATCACAAAACATCTAACTCAAATCTTAATCATTATCTGATAATCCTAAAGATCACTGAAACCAATGTTAGGGCTATTTACATCTTTATCAGCAGTTCTCTCTCCTTTCATGTGAATGAATTACCAAATACTGAGAAGCATATAAATGCAGTATAAAGTCGTAAGAGCATGCTGTAGTGAATTGAACTCATACTATGCTGTCTTGAGCATATCATGGTTTAAGCTGCTGACATTAATCCCACTATCAGGCTCTCCCTCCCATCCTTCCAACTGTGTCCAGTTTTGTTGTGGTTTTTGTAGAACAGTCATGTCTGCCCTGGAGCAAAGCTACCTGTAAAATCTTCTGCTCCACAAGACCTAGTAATAGCCCAAGATATTTTGCTGCTTGAGTTTGAGGTGAAAGACATATATCCTGCCATTCTTATGAATTTCCCATTCTCCCATGTAGTGGAAGAGAGGGCAGGCAAATGGGCACACTCACAGATAAATGTTCAGATTGCCCAACATTGTCTAACTTTAATGGACAAATTTTAGACAATCTTTCAGGTGTATTAATATGTAAGGGGGTGTGTATTGTATTTACTATCTAATTTTTCCTGGGAGGAAGGAAAATCTATCACAGAAAGACTTTCTGTTGTTAGCCAAGTAACAAACAGAAGTGAGGGAACATTTGGAGACACCGGATGACTTTACTCTGCATGATTAGATGGAAGTGAATGTAATCTACTTCCTTGCTGGAAAAGCTGACATGAAAACTAAAATCCAAAGCACCTCTGGTCCCAGTCAACCCATATTTTTTAAATGACCAAAAAAATACTTTTTTG
Organism: Anolis sagrei; assembly: GCF_037176765.1. NCBI lineage: Eukaryota > Metazoa > Chordata > Lepidosauria > Squamata > Anolidae > Anolis > Anolis sagrei. The sequence continues at coordinate 240,909,979 of NC_090022.1, forward strand.
AATACTGATAAATTGATTTGAATTTTTGCAGTTCAGGACAATATCTGCAGAGAAAATACTTAATCTGTGCAAAATATGACACTTCTGCATGGAAATATTAATTTCTGCATAGAAAATGCCACAACTAGAGACATTTTTCTGTATGAATTCAGGTTTTGGGGGGGGGGGCATGTATAAACTTTGTGCAAAATAATTCCTAAAATACAAATAGCTTTCAAAAACTGGATAGGCATTTCAAGGGATATCTTTCAGGAGCTATATATCAAGGATGAACAGGGCTGACATAAATAGGGTTATCAGGTCACATGGCCTGGGTTCTCTTTTTCAGTCCTCAGGGAAGGGAGAAGGAAACTATTTCTTAAACAAAAAGACTGAGTATCAGTCATCAAATAAAGTTATTGTGGAATATTTATATCACTTTTTTCATCCATATCTGGAAGATAAATAGTGAAAATACTAGTCTCTGGTGGTGCAGCGAGTTAAACCGCTGAGCTGCTGAATTTGCTGATCAAAAGGTTCGTGGTTCAAATCCAGGTAGCAGGGTGACCTCCCACTGTTAGCCCTAGTTTATGTCAACCTCGCAGTTTGAAAACATGCAAATATGAGTAGATCAATAGGTACTGCTTCGGTGGGAAGGTAATGGCGTACTATGCAGTCATGCCACCCACATGACCTTGGAGGCATCTACGGACAGTGCCGGCTCTTCAGCTTAGAAATGGAGATGAGCACCACCCCCCACAGTCAGACACGACTAGACTAAAATGTCAGGGGAAACCTTTACCTTTACTTTAAATAATAATCACATGATCAAAATAATTTCTAAACCTTCAGACATTAGTTTCTCCTGATTCTGAGACAGAAAATCTGGCAAGTTTATTATTATTATTATTATTATTATTATTATTCAAATTCTAGATATATGACTCATAAGTAAATGGTTGACAGGTAGGGAAAATGATATCTAAACTGATTCACACAACTTTAACTATTAGATCCACTAAGTGGCTAACATAATTTTGAAAAGAAATCTTCCATTATCTTGTAGCAATTCAATCCTGACCCAAATATTGGCTCCGTTCTAGAGAGAAACAGCCTAACTCATTGACACGTAATGTGAATCACCTCTCAGCAGGCACTGGGAGAAAAATCAATAGCCACTTTAGTACTATTCAGAAATACTGTATAGCTCAGTGCCTACAGAAAATGTTCCCAAAATTTAAAGATGATATGTTTACACATGTTTTAAAATATGAAGTAATTTAACCATAAAGTACAGTATATTATGTGTCTGTATGAATGTGTACATATTCAATGAAAGTATACCTTTATAATAACTGGCATAAATAATGAGAACCCAAACCATAGATGTTGACTATGAACAGAATGAAATCAAAGTTACATGTTTTCAATAACACTGATCTCAATGGATCTTATTTCAGTGTTACTGCTATTTTAATGTGATCTTCCTTGATTTATAATGAGCTAAATAGTGTTTTGCTACAATCTACAATAGCAAACCTATTCTTAACAAATCTTTCCAAGAAAACCTTGTGATAGGTTCACCTTAGGGTTGCCATAGGTTGGAAATGACCTGAAGGCACACAGCAATAGCAGTGCACTTCCTAGCCAGGAATTTATTTATTTATTTATTTATTTATTTGGGGTGCTTCTACCCCGCCCTTCTCAACCCCCTAGGGGGGACTCAGGGCGGCTTACAAAAGGCACAATTCGATGCCTAACAATTACAACATACAATGCAATATACAATACACAAATTTAACACATAATATCACAGTTATAACTGATTAAAACAATCAGACAGTATACTAGCAGCAATAAAAACATCTTGTCGTCAGTGTTCACCAAATCCAAGTCCGTAAACCATTTAGCATTGTCATTGTCCTTTCCTACTCTGGTCATTATTGGTTGTCTTTGTCCATCTGCCAGCCTACCCGAAGGCCTGGTCCCACATCCAGGTTTTTAGCTTCTTCCTGAAGGAGAGGAGGGATGTTGATGTCCTAATATCCCCGGGGAGTGCATTCCACAGGCGAGGGGCTACCACCGAGAAGGCCCTGTCCCTCGTCCCCACCAGTCTCACTTGTGATAAAGGTGGGGCCAAGAGCAGGGCCCCCTCAGCAGATCTTAAACTCCGAGGTGGGGCGTAGAAGGAGATACGTTTGGACAGGTATGCTGGGCCGGAACCGTAAAGAGTTTATGAGACTGGGTTCTGTAAAATCATTTCGTGAAAAATTATCCGTGTTTGGTATTTCTGTTGGTTAGTTTCCCTCATCTGTTTCTTTCATTCTTTACTGTATTTCCTACTTCAATCTGTCTACAGTCTCTTTCAGTTTTATACGAATCGCTTTCTCATTAGTACTGGAAGATGGAACCAAGAGAAGAATGTAGTGTGCACTTAGTCTTTGAATTTTGTTGCCTTCAGGATGCAACATAAAATAAGATTGGACAATACCATTATGATGTATTGTTTCCTTTGGCCTTTATCACTGGAACAGCTCCAATGAGAAGAGCAAGTCTTCCTCTTCTGCCTAATTATAAGCAAAATTGTCATGAATCAGAACAGAGAATAAATGCTGAAAGTTTTAACAGGAGCCAAGTCTGTTATATAGGTTCCAACAGAGCATTCAATTGTCAGATGCAATTACCAACAGTAGACTCCAGAGATTACAAATTGAACTATGATGTAAATACAGCTCAGAATTGGGATAAGTTCAACATCCCACAGTACAACTCAGAAAAGAAACATAACACAATCAGACTAGCAGCCTGATCATTTGCATGTTTACTTGCACAGACCATTGTGGTGACTAGAGCTTTTGTCTTTGTAAATGGACATGGAATTGAAGTCAAAATGATATATATCTTGCCTGCAATTTTTTTCTGCAGCTGTTATCAGAATTTCTTTACTCCTATGCAAATATTTGTAGAAAACAACTGATATTTAAATGCCTATGTCCATTTCCTCTGTGCATTCTTTTCTTTTTTGGAAGAGGAGAAATCAAGCTGGTCTACCTGTGCTAATGAATATGTTACACCTTTATACATACATAATCATTTTTAAACAGTTATGACCCCAGCTGATTGATGAATGTTTTCTACTTAGCCTTGCTGAACACTTGGCACTCATCTGTATCAATTGTTTTTCATTTGGCTCAGAGATTTATGGTTTTTGAAAGTTTATAACCCACCCATATAACAACAATAACAACAACAGCACTAACAACTTTATTTCTTACCCACCTCTCCCCATGGCTCAGGGTGGGTTACAACATTGTTAAAACACACGATAAAACCACATAATCATTGAAAAACATTCTGCAAAACACACATATTTACATACAATACATATTAAAATATGAACAAATATGTGACTGCGCTATCTGACAGAATTGTATTGCATAGGATGGCCAGGCTAAGATATTTTGCTGCCTTCATAAAATACATAGTATTATAGGATGATCAAGTTTTTTAGGCAAATGAGGCAAAATAAAAATCCAGGATCATGTCTTCCCCCTTCCAATAGGAAAAAATGCAACCACAATGAAATAAATTTCCTTCAATATGCCATCAATACATGAAATACTAGGTTGTGTTGCCTGAGGCAATGATCCACTTTGCTTAAAGGTAGGGCTCACCTTCTACATTTAAGGATCCATCTGAAATGATTTTCTGGTGGTAGAATCAAAGGCTAGGATGGGGCACTGTTTGGACTGTTGGATTACAATTCCAAGAGACCAAGGTTTGAATTACCTCTCACTATGGAAATCTACTGAGTGGCCTTGGTTAGGTCATATAGTCGAAAGCCCTGTCTACACTGCCATATAATGCATTTTCAAAATGCAGTTTAACTGTATTGAATTGGATTATATCAGTCCAGACTGTCATATAATGCAGTTCAAGGCAGTTAAACTGCATTCTGAAAATGCATTATATGGCATTGTAGATGGGGTCTAACGACCTCATCACATTGAGGTCCTTAAGCCAGGGGACAATGGAGGAATCAATGGGGCAGCAAGGCAAATACATTGGGCAGTGGGGAAAACCATCCTCAAGCATCCCACATTGCCCACATCACCCATTTGCCTATCACATGGGGGAAACCATCACTGCCCAGCTTCCCCCCTCACAAGCCCTGACCTAATGAGAACATGGGTAGCCAACCACGTTCTCAGGGCTCCATCCTATGACACTTCCAGGATGGAAGCTCACTGAAAGTAGCCCTGTGTCATATGATGGGCTCTGGCGGGCTTCATCCTGGCTCTGTCCTGGAAGCATCATAGGATGAAGTCCTGGCCCCATGTGATGATGTCCTCAGTCTCAGGGGAAGGCAACGATAAACCTTTCAATAAATATTGCTGATAATACCCTATGATAAGGCTGACATTAAAGGCCTATAACCACAGAAGCAACTGTAGCAAAGCAAGACAATTTACTTTTAAGACGAACTAATATCATGACATGATGAAGCTATCCATCATTGAATAGTGATATGATGTTGCTGTGAAATCTAGACCATCACCCTTTTCAGTTATGGATGGCTTCAGTACATCTTTATAGCCATTCTTCTTAAAAGCAAATTCCCATCTTCTAGTCCAAATATCTGTTGTCTCCTGCTTTGGCTGTGCAGAAATTGTGATAGTCTGAACCATGGTTTGAACCACAAAGCTTGGATATTTAGGAGACCTTTCCATGATTCTTCAAAATTAATTGGCACAAGTCAGAGTGAGGAGCGTGTTACCTGTGTGTCATTGTCCATTGGTAACTTGATGGATGTTTGCTGTTTATAAACAGGATTTTAGCCTCTACATATTTGCATACCAACTGTTTGAGAAAATGTAATTATGAGGAATGAACCAAAACCTAAACTTTTAGACAGATGGGAGCACCTGTCGTTTCCTTTCTGGCAGCTTGAGGTCATCATAAATATGAAAACACTATGCAGCCGGGATTTTTCTAATTAGTCAGTTGTCACTTACAGTTCTTGATCAAGTGTTTCAAACATAAATGAAAATCACATCCATAGGAATAATAATGTCTCACAGGTTTAATCTTTCTGTGTCCTGACCATACTTCTTCAGTTGTCAGGAGGTAGTGAATCATTACATTTGGTGTGTCATACAAGCAAGATGCCAATGCTTCATTCATCTCAGAAGTATTTTGCTTCACTTACAGAAACAATGCTGAAAACATACAGAAAATATAGACATCTGTATATTCGTGTAACATCTATTATAAAAAAGTTTTTGATTCCCCACCGACCAATTCTTTCCCTTAGAATCCATTGCTCACATTTAAAATTTGTCCTTTTTACAAAAATTAATTTCCAACTACAAGCATTTTTTTCTATAATTTTTCTAATGTAATTTTAAGTAACATTATTATTAAAGACAATTAACCTTTAACAGTTTCTATATGTATTTTACTATGCTCAAAAATGTATATAGGTTGGTTTTATGGTTGACCTTGTCCTTCCAAGAGCACATAGGGACATCAGGAATACTTCCTATTAAATCCTTGTCTTGTTGTTCAGCTCCTTCTGTTCTAATTAAAATCATGAACTTTATCATATCAACCATATCCTATATCTAGTTTTGTTCAATAGTATTTTTTTTCAGTTATTAGAAATGCACACATATGAAAATCTTAACTGTACAATTAATTTCACATCTCCTGGTTCTGTTATCCCTTGTCCTCAGAGAAATAATACTACTGATGGCTCCAGTGGCAAATATAATCCATTTTATTTTCAATTGCTCCCAAAATAGAAAATCAAACATTTTATTTTCAGTAAGAAGGATCAGAAGAAATTCCATTGCTTTCTTGCTAATAAACTTAATTCTCAGCCATGACTTCAGTTGCTCTGCTCATTTTCCTCCTGAAGACATTGTCTTAGCTAGGCAGCAGAAGATAGCTGATTTTATCCCATATGATATTGGATACAGATGTAAAGCTGCCAACTATCACATAACATCAACACATAGGGTTCCAGGATGTTTTAGGACCTTCTTGCAAAGAGGTGTTGATATGGAGATATTGAATGCATGGCATGTGTGATTGATGGGGGTATCACATATGCATGCCTGAAACATGGGAAATGCACATTTGATACTATGTCATACTATTATTCAATTGGAGTTTCCATCTGGAAACACCCTACTTAGCCTACTGAGATCGGCCCATGTATGAGTGCCTCTCTATTCCATAAGAATACAATTTTGCTTGGAGACAAGACACCCCAAGGCAAGAATATGATATTTATACTAAAAGATTACCTTGAGCTAGAATCACAGAAGAGATCACAAGGGTCATGCAGTTCAACCTCATTCTGCCACACACAAATACACAACTAAAGGACTCCTGGCATATGGTCATCCAGCCTCTGTTTAAAGATCTACAAAGGAGACTACACAATGCTCCAAGGCAGCTTATTCCACAGCTCTTACAATCAGAATGATCATTAAAACAAACCTAGTTTTTTAAATGGTATTCAACAACAAATGTCACTTTGCATGCATCTCAAATGAGTCATGGGATCACAGCTTTTAAGAATACTAGAACTAAACAAAATCTGCATTCATTTTAAATACAATATTTAAGGTCTGTTTGTAATAAAATGATCTGTTCTGCTGGGAAATGTCTTCAATTGCTTCATCTGCCAAAAATCTGATTTACATGGATCACCATGGAAAGTTTTGTCATTAAAAGAATTTGTGGAAATCCAACAGGGATTGAGAATTCACAATAGTGAACAGCTTGTTGTTCCAAGGCTGTTTTTGTGTTGGAGAAAAAGCCAGAAATGAGTGTTTTATGGTTCTAGGGAATCCAGTGAAATGCTGGCTTGTGTGCCTATGATTACAAATTGTGGCTGTCTCCTATAACCTTTTTACTGTTTACCAGCTTAAAGCATCATAGAGTTGGAGGAGACCACAAGGCCCTCGAGTCTAATGCACTGAATGAAGACTGTAGAGCAACAATCTATTCACCCAACAATGGCCTTTCAATAGCTGAAAATGAAGGGAGCTGTCAGACAGTACATCTGGATGAAACAAGGTTGGAAAAAGGTGGTATAAGGGAATATTCACAACATACTTCCAACAGGGGTTTACTGAGTTTGGATATACAATGCCATTTTGGAATGGAAAGTTTAAGCACAATCTCAAAATGTCCTGTTATATTGGAGGGAAGGGTAGGATACTATAAAACATGGGTACAAGATGATAGAATTCTTTTTTTCTTACATTAGAAATTTTATTACATTATTACAGTATATACAATATAAAATAAAACAATAAACCATAATCTAAAATCTTGCATATTTATATCATCCAACCTCCCTCCTCTTGCCCAATCATAGACTTATACAAATACTTCCCTGTCAATTCTCTTATAAAATGTCCTCTACTTAATTGTCAGTTTTATTCGTGATAGTCATATATATACCCCATGTCATTTATCCAAAATCTTATCTCATTTAATGGTGATTTAAATCTTCTATTGCTCACACATATGTAATAAAATATTTCAATATAGCCTCAAATAAATTACCTTTTATTTCTTTTCCTCCTAATCTTCTTTTGTACGTTAATTTTTCAAATTAAGCTATGGCTCATATCCTATCTAACAAATTCTGTATCAATAGATTTTCAATTTTCCTCCATACTTCGTCACCATCCTTGCAGCACATACAAAAATATTATAAATTTTATTAAGTAGTTTCTCATTTCCATTTCAAATAAGGAGTTAAGAAGTAATGCACCTCTAAAGCATTCCTTCTCTCCTATTATTTCATGGAATCATAGATTCATAGAATCTCAGCAGGAAGAGACCACATGGGTAATCTAGTCCAACCTCTTGCCATGCAAGAAAAGCACAATCAAAGCACCCTGACAGATGGCCATCCAGCCTCTGTTTAAAAAGCCTCCAAAGAAGGAGCCTCCACCACACTCTGAGGCAGAGAGTTCCACTGTTGAATCACTCTCGTGGTCAGAATATTCTTCCTAATGTCCAGGTAGAATCTCCTTTTCTGTAATTTGAACCCATTGTTCTGAGTCCTAGTTTCAAGGACAACAGAAAATAAGCTTGCTTCCTCTTCCTTTCATATATATATATATCTCCTCTCAACCTTCTCTTCTGCAGGCTAACATACCCAGTTCTTTAAGACACTCCTCATAGGGCATGGTCTCCAGACCTTAGATCATTTTAGTTGCCCTCTTTTGGACACGTTCTAGCTTGTTAATATCTCTCTTGAATTGTAGTAACCAGAACTGAACACAGTATTCCAGGTGAGCTGTGACCAAAGCTGAATAGAGCAGCATCATTATTTCCCTTGATCTAGACACTATACTTTTTATAGCCCAAAATCCCATTGACATTTTAAGCTGCTTAATCACATTGTTGGCTCATGTGATTTATTTCATCCAACCTCCCTCCTCTTGACCAGTCATAGACTTATACAAATACTTCCCTGTCAATTCTCTTATAAAATTTATTGATTGATTGATTGATTGATTGATTGTGTCAGGAGCAACCGGACAGTTGTATTAAATTTTTAACAAAACAAACAAACAGACAAAACACAACGCAATACCGGCTAGACAATGTAATTTCTCCAGTGGTGTAGGATGCAGACACCCCGTGATAATGCAGCATGTCTCATTAAGAGCCACATCCACTGTTTTAGCATGGTGAGAAGTGTTCCACACTGGGCATGCATATTCAGCAGCAAAGTAGCATAGCGCAAGGGCAGATGTCTTCACTGTGTCTGGTTGTGATCCCTAGGTTGTGCCAGTCAGCTTTCATATGATATTGTTTCTAGCATCCACCTCTTGCTTGATATTCTGGCAGTGCTTCTTGTAGGTCAGAGCATGGTTCAGAGTGACTCCCAGGTATTGGGTGTGCTGCAATGCAATTGGGTGTGCTGCAATTGGGTGTGCTGCAATTCCTTCCCAGGTAATCCTCAGAGCTCGGGATGCTTGTCTGTTCTTAAGGTGAAAAGCACATGTCTGTGTTTTAGATGGATTAGGGATCAGCTGGTTTTCCCTGTAACAGGCGGTAAGGGTACCTAGAGCTTCGGAGAGCTTCTGTTCTACCATCTCAAAACTCCCTGCTTGAGCAGTAATGGCACGATCATCAGCATAGATGTTCTCACGGGCCAGTCCCATGAGAGCATCTGGACACCCACCTCAGAAAGTGTGCGCTTTCTGGGGTGAGTGTGTACAGGCCCCCAGGAAAATCCATGTTTTTAAAATGCAGATTCTCCTGGGATAAAGGCCTGTCTGGCTCCACCCTGGGTTTGAAAGATGACAAACATAGAAATAATCAAAGATCTATTAGCAGGAAGCAATAGAGCCTGGAATTGAATAAATGGTCAATAGACATAAGAAAAATGGATAATGGGGGTAGAGAGTATACAAAATTTGAGGGAATGATAATCCAAAGAGAGAGTAAAGAAGAAAATAAAGTTATAAAAGGTACAATAAGTGGAATTTATAAATTATTACTAGAATAAGAACAGAAACAATATCTGTCAGGACCCAGTTTCCAGGGCCTGGGTTTTCGTGCCAGGAACCAGGGTTCTGACGTAGGACACTGATAAGGCAACTGCGGCTACTGACCCTGAAAGGAAACGGCCAGCGGTTTGGGCAGGTGAATTGTGCGGAGTTTTTGCGCTTGGCGGGAGAGACATTTTTGAATGAGGGGGAGGGTATATAAGGGAGTGCCAGCCGGCGCCAGCCAACCTCGACTTTCTGAATGTCTATGTGTCCAGCAGTAAAGTTTCTCTTTGACACCAGAGCGTGTCCTGCGTTTTCATTGGGAGCAGCCACTGTGAACTGACAATATCATCTTAGAGAACTATGGAAAAAAGACTTAAGAAAAACTTTAAATATTCAAGAATGGAAAAGATTATGGAATTTTTGTTTGGTCTAGATTTGTCATTGATAGGAGTCACTATGCTCTTTGGAAGTGGAAGCTATCTCAAACAATGCTTCCCACAAATATAGATGCATACACCCACATACATACATGCAAAATATTTTCATTTTTATTATAGAAAGAGCTAGAGCAATCACCCACAAGCAGGTGAGTTGGAATTCTTAGATGATCATTCATGAGTTGGACCCAGACAAGTCTTTAAAACAGTTGATCTGGTGATGGGACCAGTTGATCTGGTGATGGGACCAAACACACATCTGGTGATGGGACCATACATTTGTTAGGATGCTCAAATCCTAGACCCTACTTGAGAAGTCAAAAATGACCTAGTTTCCCAGGCAATTATTTCCAAATTCCCACTTCTTTCTGAATTGATAGGTGTTCTTCAGTTTTAGTTTTGGGACATTATCAGCTGTTTTAGTTCTTTTTTTCAACAGTGTCAGCCATCATGAACTACAAACACCTGCCACAATACAGAGAATGAGATGCTTTATTACTTTATTTCCAGCAACCAGAACACCATCTGTATGTGATGAAAAAGGGCCTCCAAACCACAAAGTTGAAATCAAAACTAACAGACAACCAGTGTTTTCCCTGCTGCTTTGGATGAACCATGTTGAAAGAAATTTGTTTTGCTAGCAATGAGGATTTTGACACCTTATCTAAATCTGTCAGTGCTGTTTGTTCATCCGCATGTTAATTTGTCCAGAGTCGGTCACACTATTGTTGTGCCAGGCAGTCATTTTTTCATTTGCTATTGCTTTCTTGTTTTTTCAGGGATGCCTGGTTTAATGAAAAATGACCAGGCATGTCAGTTTGCATGGGGCAACAGCGCTTTCATACTAGTTAACTGTCGGTTCTCACATTTCAAAGCTGATGCTTACTGCTAGCTTTATGCATTTAGCCATGTCAGAATTCTCTAACCAATGCCATTTTGTGAAATTCCAAATCAAAATTTGGATCATATGGATATTATTAATACTGATCATCACATTCAAGTCTGGCAGATTGTGAAAACAGACCACGTGGTGGCTTGGTTCTCAGGTTGCGTTAGCCAACAGGGAAGCAGCTGTCTTTGTTGATTAGTACTCTGACAATGTATCCTTCCTTTAAAAGTGTAGAATATCAGTGTGCTATTGCAAGATGGATAGTGAGGAGAGTGTACTTTGTTAAGGGTTTTACTTGAATCAGACGTCCCACTCCAAGTCGGTCAATACAAAACTGCCCACTATATCTGTTGATATCTCCCTTTTATTAAGATGTTGGTAAAATAGGTAGGAGAGGCTTTTGAATGGCTAGGAAATAACCAACAAATTTTGAGAGGGTGCATGCCTTTGTCCCTCAACTTCTATAAAATGATGGTGTCATTTAGGAGTTATTCTAGATGCCGTATTTGCAATGTGATCACTTTCATTCATGGAAGCTTACAGGACAAGTTGTGTTGATCTCTTCTTTTGATAGCCCTCTCCATTCATTCTCCATTGTTTCTTTGGTTTTTATTCTTAAAACAGAAAACCCATTAAGGGAAATGTCCACACAATGTCTTTTGACTGTGAGTAGTAAGAACCCTCTCCTGAAAGCTGCCTAGTTCTCTGTGCACACATTCATAATGATAGAAGAATGGAGCAAAAACATCTCAATGCAGTCGTGCATATTATCACATCAAAGCTGTGGTGTGTGCTTTTACACTGCACTATAAATGCATATTTGCAGAGGCAACACAAAGGGGAGATGGGCTGCAAAAGAATGGAAGGATCTCAAAGCTATGGCAAAGCACAAAAACAGTCTTGCTGATGGGATTGTGCAGTTTGTGTTTAAAAAAATTTTTTAGGAGGAGTGCTGTGAAAATCAAACTCAACCAGGAGGTAAAATAGAACAGGGAACAGGCCTAGCCTTTCAATGCTTTAGAAACAGAAACTCTTTCTAAGTGAATGGCTAGCAATGTACAAATTACCATGTCATTTAAGTCCTCCTTGGAATGAATAGAGTGTGCATATGCACAGCAGTTGTGCTTGGTGGGTTGAGTCCACAGTGTTAAGGCTTCTCTCAGCTGTCAGTTGCATAATATACTGCAAACCTTATCAGTTCACCACTTCTTTTTTGCAGCATGTTTCACACCCTGTGGAGCAACCATGGAGATTCTCATCTGTTTTACGAAGCTGTTAGTCGATAGCTAGTATCCCTGTCAGAAAGATGGATGCTAGAGAAAGGTTGGGCCTGTTCTCAACAGATTAACCGAAGACCCTATGTATATATGATCCCTAAGAAGGTTGGGGTCCTTCAGCAATTCCCAAAATAGCACATAAACGCCCCAAGCAAATGTATGAGCTATTCCATGATGGATGTCATGGACATTTAATAGCACAAAAACCACAACACAAAAATATAGCTGTTTTGTGTCCCTATATTGCAAGAAAGGTGAGAGAAAACTAAAATAAAATCTTCACATGTGAACCTATTTTTAGTCCTGCAGCTTTAAAGAGAATAACAGCAAGATCTCCGGGTTTTTTTACTCAATTAAATCAAATACTACAAAAAATGTGGCTGATAACAGAAACATTGGCAAATCAGGAAATGACCGCAGAAGAAGAAAAAATCAAGGCATATCTTTTCCTTCCGCATTGGCCTTAAATCTGTGAGGTTCCTTAGTTGTAGCAGCCCTTTTTATAACAGTGTTAGATGTTAAGAAGCACACAATGTAACCATACTGACCTATTTTAAACTCTGCAAACCATTTCCGGCAAAGTTAGGAATGAAGAAATACCTGGATTGTGTGTATGTTTAACCCTTTGTTGTTGTTTCCACACCCTCCAACTTGACTTCCTTACAACTGGCTTTCTTCTTGTGGGTTACAAATGTATAATTGTGAAGGCTTCAAGGCTTAAAATTCTCCCTGACTTTGGTGAGAGTATTAAAACTTAAGGCATTACCTACGACTGGCCATATGTCCAAATCTCCCTTCCCTGTCAACTGAACAACGCCTTTTCAACAGATTTAACTACTGTATTTTCTGTGGCTCCAATAGTGACAAAAGGTTTCAAAATTAAGATCCTACTGCATATATCCATTAGCTCCCCAATGCAAAAAAATGCCTAGGTTATAACTGATATCTGTTTTGCAAATGGACTCCATTAGTCATTATCCATGCCTTGACTTTTATTGTTTATGAGCAATTCCTCTAAAAAGCTGCATGGGGCTCAGAACAGAAAATGAAAACCTATAGAACAAGATACAGAACAAAACTGTGGACAATAATAGAAGGATGTAGAGGAAACTGGAAGAGGGTATGTGAATCCTCCAAAGGGGAGGACAAGAACAATGAAGAAGTTAGTGGTGATTTAAGATGAACTGTAAGAAAAGGCAAACCACCAAAAAAAAGTATAAACCAGTAGCCAATATTAGGAAGAGGGTCAGAAGGGTTGAGACTCAGAATGGGCTCAGGCTTGCAAAGCTTGTCAGTTTTGACAGCAATACCAGGAAAAAACTACAGAACAGATCATTAAACAACTGGTCTGTAAGTATGTTTAAAAGAATGGCATGGTTACGAAAAGCCAGCATGGATATCTCAAAAAGGCTCTTCTCTCACTCTCTTCATAGAATTACAAGCTTGGGAAAAACTATGTATGCCATGTATCTATTTCTGTAAGGTTTTGGCAAGGTCCACTATGATATTATTTCAAATAAACTGGTAAAATGTAGGTACCACAATGCTACTGTTAGATTGTTTATTTTAATTGTATGTTGTTTTAAGGCATTGAATAGTTGTATATTTGTAAAGTCACCTTGAGTCCCCTTTGTGGTTGAGAAGGGCGGAGTATAAATATGGTAATTAAATAAAATAATAAATAAATAAAATGTTAGTTGATAGAATTTCACTTTAGTACTAATCAAATAGTAAGACCTGGAATAAAAGGGATTTCAATAATTTTTTATTGCTTTTGTCACCTTCTTTCATAACAAACAGTACACTTCTTAAAAAGTCACAAAACTCAGCTTGGCATCCTTCTCAGCTTCTACTGCCAATGACCACCCTGCTTAATTGCCTGTCTCTAAGGTTGACCTTTATTTATTATTTATTTATTTCAAACATTTGTACCCCACCCTTCTCAATCCCCACAGGGGAACTCAGGGTTGCTTACAGCCGGCAACAATTTGATGCCCACACAAACAAGATAATAATACAGTAATTACATATAAATGATACATTAAATTAGCTTAAAATTAGTTTAAAATTAAATTCATTCAAAATAATACTGGCTGTCTAGCAGGCCCATAGCCAGGATTTCAATTGGGGGGGGGGGGGTGGAGCTGAGTTTTTTTTATGGGGGGGTTGGGGGGCTGAGTTTCGGGGGGGGGCTGAGTCTGAGTGAAAGAGGGTCTACCCTAGCAAACCTTTTGTATCATTACCCCAATACCCCCACGCATATGGAATATATTGAGTATGGTGATCAGATCAAGATATGAATAAACATAACAGTTTAAATAATGCACCAGTAAGGCCTTTTTGCGAACCACCATGAGAATTTGGGGGCTTGAGGGGCTTCAGCCCCCCCTTCCCCCCCCCCCCCCCCCCCCCCCCCCCCCGGCTACATGCCTGATGTCAAGCCTTATCTACCTTGATTCTTTTTCTGGGCTATTACCTACATTTTTCTAATTCAATAGCAGTTTCTTTTTTAAAATATATATATATATATATTCCAGGATAGAAAGGTAGAAAGGAAGGATGGACCATCCCTGCACGTGATGGAGGAATAGTCAGGATTAGGAGAGAACCAGAGTAGATGATAGTGACTAAAAGAGAAGGAACTGCATAGAATATAGAATATTATTAGTTTCAGTGGACTGAGGAACAAGATGGCCAACGTTGCTCTAGTCTCCATCTCACTTGCTTCATCACCACCAAATCCTTGGAAAACCAAGGGTTCAGGAGCCATGGTGCCCACTGCCCTGGCCATTTCCCCATTCCCAAGGTCAGTCAGAGCTTTGGGGAGAACACCTGCCAAGGTGACAGGAAAATCCCCAAGAGACATCAGGAATCCATCTGTATTCATAAGCCTTGTGGAGCGGACCATCTTAATTGGTCCCCCACCCCTCCTGAGGTTTGAAGTCCCAGCAAGGCTAAACCTGACCAGGTAGTGATCGGTCCATAATAACGGAATTGTGACCAGTTCCTCCACATCACCATCACCATCCTCCCATCTTGCACAGGAAACAAGGTCCAAAGTGTGTCCAGCACCATGGGTAGAACAAGACACCACTTGGGAAAAACACGTGTTTGTCATGGAGTCCATGAAGTGCTGAGCCACTCCTGACAGGACAGTCTCAGCATGGATGTTGAATTCTCCCAGCACTATTAGCCACTTACACTCCAACAACAACCCAAAGACCACCCCGGCTAGCTCAGGAAGGGAGACTGTTGAGCAGCAGGGTGGGTGGTGCACCAACAGAATCCCTATTCAAATACACTTGAATGCTATTGACTGGGAGATGGGGAACCTGGTCAGGGGGATGGAATCATGATAGACCACTGCAACACCACCTCTCTGCCCCCCAGGCCTCACCTGCAGCTGCACAGAGAATCCTGGTGGTCAAAGCTGAAAGAGATTTACCTATCCAGCCAAGTTTCTGGGATACAAACAAGGTCAGCATGCAAATCTAGAATCAAGTCCTGGATGGCAGTTGTTTTTCCATTTACTGACCTGGTATTCAACAGCACTACTTTCAAACTAGGGGGTCTGTCACCCTGGTTATCCAGGCTATTAGATATATGAGTTGGCTGGGGGGCACTATTGCTCTCCCCATTTTGTTGGAACTGAACCTGTTTCCCCCTTCCGCATCTCCTCCTGCCCTGTATGACTCCAATGGGTGCCCCACAAGTCCAGGAACTCCCTCCCTCCTTAAAACAACACATTCTTCTTGTACAGGGCAAGCTAACAAATGGTAAGTAAAATCCTATATAAAACCAGACAGGCAGTTGTTAAAAGCAAGGAAATAGGTCCTCGCCATCGTGCCACCCCCGACGTGGCTCCCTCAAAGGGGTGAACCCCTTCAGTGTTTCCCCTTCTGTACAAAACCATGAATAGACAGCTAAAATCAAAATTAAAAAGAACAAGAAAGTCTCAATACTACCAGAGATTTTTCTTTTCCTTTCTTAATGAGCCATGACAAGAAATAACAAAATAAAGAATATGGAAGTAGGAAAAATATTGGTTTAGTGGGAATTGAGGGGAAGGAAAATTCCAATATTCTCTCTTTCTCGTTCTCTAGAGAACTGGGCAGAAAACTGGGCAGAAAATGTCAGATTTGGCATGTGAACCAGGTTCTCAGTTGTTTTTGCAACTGAAATAACAGATGTAAATACAAGAAAATGGAATGTTGGCTCAAGGATCAGAAAGATAGCACACTTTTTTCAAAATGTTCTTTGTTAACATTCATGCATTCTACAATTTACAGCCTAGCTTCAAACAAGATGCTAAATTTGAAGTCGAGTGAAGAGTTTTCTTAGTGATATCATGCAGCATGGGCAGGCAATACTTGAGCTTTCGAAATAAACCTGCAACACTATGTGAGGCAAACACTGAAGAAGTATGTTTACAGTGGAAAAATATTTCTAAATTGGTTTCAGTGTTGGAATTTAAGGCCCATCTAAAGACCTAGTTTTAAGCGTGAATTTTAAACTCATGCCCTGTGTTTTTAGGAACTGGCCTCAAGCAAGTTAAGAAATATAATATTATTATTAATAATAATAATTCAGTAAATGAACACATCAAACTACTCTGGGACTTCCGAATTCAGACTGACAGAGTTTTGGAGCACAATACTTCTGACCTCACGATCACATTAAAAAACCAAGTATGGATCATAGATGTTAAAGAGAAACAACTGCAAAAGCTGCCTTGATGTGAAGATTTAAAGATCAAACTGCAAAGACTCTGGCACAAGCCAATAAAGGTGGTCCCAGTGGTGATCGGCACACTGGGTGCAGTGCCTAAAGCCTTGGCCTGCACTTAAACACAATCACTGCTGACTTAATTACCGTCTGTCAGCTGCAAAAGGCCACCCTACTGGGAACTGCCTGCATTATTCACCAATACATCACACAGTCCTAGACACTTGGGAGGTGTCCCATGTGTGATCCAATACAACAGCCAGCAGTGTGACCTTGTTTGCTGTGTACTAATCTTTTTGTGTTTCAAATAATAATAATAATAATAATAATAATAATAATAATAATAATAATAATAATAATAATAATAATATTTAAATATATAAAACACCACATAACACCTCCTGACACAATCTTAAAATTTTGTACTATAAAAACCTGCCCGAATAAAACTGTTTTAGCCTGCCGCTGGAAGAACAACAGGGAGGAGGCCATTCTGCATTCCCTGGGCAAGGAACTTCAGAGTTTAAAGGCACTAACTGAGAAGAAGGACCTCTATCGCATCCCCACCAACTGTGCTTGGGATGATGGTGGGAGCAAGAGAAGGGCTTCTCCTGAGGATCTAAAGGGTGGGCAGGTCCCTGCTGGGAGATACCATCTGCCAAGTAGCCTTCAATTGCTGCAAATTAAATTCAAGGTGCAAATGTAGTTTCCACTCCATTAATTCCATGTGGGAGCGGAAGTTTTTCCCTTCCCGGTAGGCACAGGCATAAGCCAACTAGCAAGTCTCTCCTGGCATCTGTGTTCTTCCTTATTAATAACTTCTGCCTTCTTGACTACACTCTGTGGACCATATACATCCTTGTTTACATATGTGAAATGTTGGACACTTATGTTTCTATACCTCAGTCTTTGTCCTAAAATAGCATGAACTTGGATGTTTCTGACCTTACAACCCCAAATTGTGAGTGAGTTGTTAATGTAATAAAAATATTAAATTAAGCTGGATAGTATTGAATGACTCTAGGCCACACATTTCAATAGCCACATCTACTTTTAGTGAAAGCTAGATGCTTACATCAGTTTCGGTGATATGAAAAAGAAAAAAAAGTGTTCTTATATATTATGCTTGTCATTCTGAACAAAGTGGAAGGAAAAAAGACTACAAACTCTCTCAGTCAAATATATTTTCTGGAACACCAACAGTTTGGAACACAAACAGCTATGGGCTTTCACATATCCATCTAAACATTTTTCATGTGACACTATATTGTTTTGCCAGGCAACATTATACATCTGTGTGATTCCACTAGCCAGCTTTCATGTCTATGTTTTTGGAAGATAAATGTGTAGTTGCTGATGCCAAAGGTGCCATTTTATGAGCTATTCTTCTTTCCTCCTATGGATTTTGTTTGTTCCACACATGAAGACACTATACTTGGTCATCTTAAATCCAGCAGTGCTACTGCAATATTACAGTTTCAATAGAAACTGTAATACTGAAAAACTATGTCTGCTTCTGATATATATTGTTAAATGGAGCCTAGCTTTTTAATATTCCTGCTCTGTCGCTAACTACTTTCAGACCTCTTTATTACCTCACTATCTTACTGGAGTTTGCAAAAGGCCTCCAATTTCAAATTCCCCAAAGTTTCATTAAAATCCTGCTTATTCTTTCGTGCTGTGCATTAATGAAGATATTAAATAATACTGGCTCCAGTTCAAATATTGTGTACTTCAGTATCGTGCATGTTTTTAATTCTTAATATTTCTGGCCTTTAGAAAATAGTCACTGGAATGTCATATTTAGAGTTCTTCCTGAGTTTTCAGCTTAATATGAATTTCAAAAAAATTAAATCCAAAAGGGGTGCATGAATGAGCAGTAACATGTGGATAGTAGTAGTAGTTTATTAACTATTCATCATTCACATATAACATAAATACAGTAAATACAATATAAAATTAGTACATAAAATAAGTGTCAATTTTACTTTTTTTCAAAAAAATGCAATTAAAATGCATTACAATTAAAACATGTTAGCTAGAAACAACAATACTTAATTAGATTAGATAATGACATCCCCAGAAAAGTGATACATTTTTCCCAAATTCTCATTACTGCCAGCACAAAAGGAGAAACTTTGTGTATTTTGTTGTTGTTGTTGTTTATTCATTGAGTCACTTCCGACTCTCTGTGACCTCATGGACCAGCCCATGCCAAAGCTCCCTGTTGGCCATCGCCACCCCTTCAAAGTCAAGCCAGTCACTTTAAGGATACCATCCATCCATTTTGCCCTTGGTTGGCCCCTCTTCCTTTTTCCTTCCATTTTTTCCCCAGCATCATTATCTTCTCCAAGCTTTCCTGTCTTCTCATTATGTGACCAAAGTACTTCATCTTTGCCTCTAATATCCTTTCCTCCAGTGGGCAGCCAGGCATTATTTCCTAGAGTGTGGACTGGTTTGATCTTCTTGAGGTCCAAGGCACTCTTGGCATTTTCTGCCAACACCACTGTTCAAAAGCGTCTACCTTCCTTCGTTCAGTCTTCCTTATGGTCCAGCTCTCACATCCATAGGTTACTATGGGGAATACTATTGCATTAACTATGTGGATCTTCATTGCCAGTGTAATGACTTTACTCTTCACTACTTTATCAACCATAGAGTCAATGTGAAACAAGAAACAGAAAATATCTTCTGAAACATTATTGGAATGTAGGTAAGACATTCTGATTCTTGATTCAGAATATAATGAGCAGGAGATCAAATAAGTTAATAAATTAATTATTATTTTCCTGTATTTGTAACCCGCCCTTCTACCCTCGAGGGGGGACTCAGGGCGGCCTCACAGCAAGCACCATTTGGTGCTGTCACAATTATAAACATTCAACAATAATATCTCATCCCTCTTAAAAATTATTTTCTTAATTTCTAAGAGTTGTTTATGTTAAAAAGTGAACTCTTGAATAGTTCTCTTGATGATAAATGCATTGTCTTTTTCTTCATACTGTACGCTTCCTTTTTTCTGAAAGACAACCTTCATCACTTTTTTGTTCACATCGTACTTCTTCTGTCTCTTTTGCCAGTTGTTCTTGACTGTTCAGTTTTTGTACTAGGTCTTCTAGGTTCTGCATTTCTTCCTGCAAATTTCTCTGAAGGTCATGATTGCTGTGTATGAAATCCCTTACTGCTTGTATTCTGCAGGAATCCTCTTTTGACATTGTTGCTTGCTCCTCCATGCAGAGCCTGATTTCACGAAGTCTCTCTTTGATCAGCTCTGCCTCTATTTCAGTCATCTGGCTTGGGCTCAGTTCGCCTTCCAGTCCATCAAGCTGATCTTCCCCTGGTACATGAACAGCCCAATCAGATTTCAGGAGCTTTTCTATACTTGTAGTAGCCATTTGGGCCTTGGGAACATGCTGAAACTCAGCTAGCAAATTTTGAACATGGTTTCCAAACTGCTTCAGCCAGGAAGAGGAGACTTTCATATCTGAAGAGTGCATTAGTTCATTGCGGCACTTAATCACCTCTCTGACCTTCTTTTGATCAATGTTGCTGAAGTAATCACAGAAGGTAAAAAGGTTTAAGAGTCCTGATGCGTCACACTTGTTAGGACCACAACTATCAGCTTTCTCAGGAGGCATGTAAGCCTTTGCAATTTCCCAAGAGTCAGAAGGCCAGAGCCAAGGTATGCAGTTTCCCCAGTTCACCTCCCCATTCCTGTGTATGTGATGCTTCAAAATCTCCTTTTTCCATTCTTTACACAGGGTACAGGGAGGCTGAAACTGCTTTCCTCTCGGGAGGCAGTGCCCGTGGCAGTGACTTCCAGGCCCACCAACGACTTTCTGGGGGCCCACCAACACACAGAGGAGCAAAGTGTTATGAGAAAATCTATCAGTGCTCATGGCTGCAGGGATGGCTTGAAAAAGAATGGCTGTAAAAATTGCCTAAGTTTTGGAAATGTGAGCTTTGCAAGGTAAATAGCCATTTGGTGGTCAAATTTATAATATACCATTTTGAAAAAAATGGAGTTATTAATAGCCTCTCTGTTCAGTTGTACTTCAATTTGAAAACTGTATTCAGAAAGATTCACATTTACATTGAAGAAAGAAAAAAATGTCAAGTGGAGTAGAATACAACTGAAGAAATTTCTGATACTTTTAAATTCAAACTTTGTAGTTTGATAGCCACTCTAACATGGTTGGGTCAAAAGCCTAACAGAGGAATCTTTTAAAGTTGTCTAGTAATATTTGTTAAAATTGCATGCAAAGATCTAATAAAAGGAAACTGATATTTGCCCACACCAGAGCTGCAGGAGTCCAGGTATTCACAGTTTCTTGAGCGATGTATTCTGAAGGGCCTCCAGTTTATCCACCTGAGAGTCATCCCATTCCCAGGCAACACCATCATACAGAATAAGGGCAATGGTTTTGCCTGGAGTATTTCCAGGGCTGAAACAACCAGATGACCCTGAAGTTTGTAAAAGCTAAGGATTGTCCCAGCATATCTTAAAGCTAGTGCTCTAGGAGCTTCTATATGGGTTTTACAGGAGAGGTTTTCTGCGAAGTGAATGCCCAGGTTCTTAAATTGTTCAAAATGGAGGTAATGGTGATTTGTAGATGTGGTGGTGGTTTTTTGTCATCTCTAACCCCTGATAGTTGGTTGCTGTGAGCAGCTGCAACTCCCAAGACCAATTTATGGGAAGGAAAAAAAAATCAAGAACAGCTCAATATCATCAACTTTTTCAAAGGAGCAAATCATTAGTGAATTACTTTCCTATTGTTTCGACATTGCTCTTTTATATTCAGTGGTACACACTTCATGTAATGTGTAGTCAACATTGTTTCAGATATAGCTATGTGATTGTACAAATCAAGATCAACTAGGTCAGGACAGAAATAATTGTGAGTTTTGCCATCAGCAGTGACTACAGAAGACTCATTTTATCAATTGGATTTACCCATTTGTTGACTTATAATTCAACAGTTTATTCAATTGTTCTGGTTCTGGTTGGGACTAACTAACAGGATTTAAGTCACAGACTTGAGAGGGACCTAAATGTCAATTGATCAAACCCCTTGCTCATTTTGTAAGGAAGTAATTTATTTGCTTGTGTTGCTTTTATTTCCTACCCATCCTTAGCATTGGGAGAGTTTGGCCTCACTTTCACTCAGCAGCTCTTATGGGCTGCAAAGGGGGAAGAGATGAGGGCTGTGTTGACCTGCCAAAAAGAGGACATGTTTTAGCATTGGTCCTGTTAGCTCTTTAGTTAGTTTCTTACTACTCCTCTGTAAATCAATGCAAGGTTGGAGGTTTTGGTAGGACTTTTTGATCTAGTTATCTGGACATTTTAAGGAAATGTGCCTAGACTTTTGAACTTTGTGGAGACTGGTTGTCATGGTTTCCATACACATCATACTGTAGTGGTAGTATAGAAAAGGGGAACTGGTAGCTTAAGTGAGTGTCTCCCAGGCAGCCTTGGATGAAAGGTGGCTTCTGCACTGCCAAGCATTCAAAAAGCACTGTACCTACATTGATCCATGGATAAGCTGACCCTATTTGTTTGACAAAAGATTCTAGATTTATACATGAGTATATACACTATATTTCATCTTTATTTCTATTTCTGATAGTGAAAACCAAATATCATTATTTCTTCCAGGTGACAACAAAATGGGGTTATACCCAGAATTGCAACTTTACAGTGCAATCCTATGCAGACATAAAGCTTTCTGTGTTCAGAAGCGTTCACTCCATGCCTTTCTTCCTTTATTTCTTCTTTCCAACTTTATTCATTCATTACCAGACACTGTTTGGTCTGAAACCTTTGTTTTTCAGTGAATTTCAAACTGCCCTCAGGTACACTGACTTTTAATAAATCTCAAAATGCTTTCATTTTTCACCAATTGATTCAGGAATTATACAACAAGGAAGAATAAATTGGGATTCAGTTTAAATCAAGTAGATGTCCAGGAAATTCATGACTGTTGAACAACCTGGAGTTGGCTGGCTTATCAAGGAAGCCCACCAAAGGTATGAAAGTTAGAAAGGATAACAGGCTGATTTAATGGAAGCAGCACTTTGGAAAATAAAGATGTTTGATGGATGAAACAGTTTGGCCCATTGGAAAATGAAGGCAAATGAGGGCCTGGATTAGATGGTTTGCTCATCTCCTCTTCCTTTCTTCCTTCCTTTATTTAAAGATTTATATTCTGCCTTTCTCACCCTGGAGGGGACTCAGGGCAGAGCACAACATTCAAATGGCAAACATTTAATGCTAGGACATAAATAAATTATATGCATACATAAACATTACAAACATTTGTCTCAACATTAAAATCCACTGCTTAAACTGTCTCAATCATCTGCATCAAATCTAGTTGGCATGATAAGGAATCAAATTGCTGTTTTATTGCACTACCCCCAAAGCTTGGTCCCACACCCAATTTTTACCATCCTTTTGAAGACAGGAGGGAGGGAGCCGATCTAAATCTCACCAGGAATGGAGTTCCATAGCCAAGGGGCAATCACTGAGAAGGCCCTCTCGCTCATCCCCACCAATCATGCCTGTGACAATGGTGGAACAGAGAGCAGGGCTTCCCTGTAGGATCTTAATCTCTGGGATGGTTCATAGGGGGAGATGTGTTTGGACAGGTAAATTGGGCCAGGGCTGTTTAGGGCTTTATAGGCCAAAGGGCAGTACTTTGAACTGTGCTTGGTAGCAAACTGGCAACCAATGGAGCTGACATAACATGGGAGTTGTATGCTCCCTGTATGCTGCCCCAGTTATTTACCTGGCTGTCTCTCATTGGACTATTTGAAGCTTCCAAACAGTCTTCAGATGTAGAGCACTTTGCAGTAGTCTAGCCAGATGTAACAAGAGCATGGATCACCATGGCCAAGTCGACTTCCTTTCAGGCTACAGGCTACACAAACCATTTTGCCATGACAATGACATTTATCAAAACCAAGAAACAATGACAAACGTGCTCCAGCAATTTCCATTCCTTAAAGTGATGACTTGATTGCTTGATTTGTTTGTGGAAGAAGGGAAGATTAATATGTGTAAATACTGCACTCCAAGATCACTCCTTATTCAGTAATTATTTTTCAAACCACAGCAGCTTGATAAAAGATTGGGTAATATTTACCAGAATAAAAATAGTAATTGAATGGGGAAGATTGATTTCTATGTCAATATAAACACTATGAGACTGGAAAGCAGCCAGGTTATTTATTGCATCCACCAGCTGGATGGGATTATGTCAGTATATTCAACAAATGGGAAATACTATTAAAAAAAAGTATGTTTAGGGGTGGGACAGAATGGTATGGCAATTAATTGACAATATATCATCATTTCAAAATTAATACTTTATATGATGGTGATAAACAATATTTAAAATTTAATGTTTTAAACAAAGAAAAGTTCTTGAAAGGAAATTGGAACTGGGGACAGATATTACTTACATTTTTCTAATTCAATAGCAGTTCCTTTTTTAATCAAGTGTGGGGTTTTTTTTTAAAATAGTTTTAACAGATGGTTAGGATTTTATATAAGCACCATGGCTTTCTGTTATGTGCTCTTTCCGAAAATAAAACTTGCTTAGATTAAATTGAACAAATGTTAAATAAAATAATTTGACCTCAACATTTGTTCTCGCTGCCAAACAAATAAAAGGGATGAAGAGCAATTCATCTAAACATCTTTCTAGCACGATTCTATTTAGAGGGCCAGCTTCAGAAGATGGTGCTTAGGGACCACTGCTCTGTTTTGACTACATTCTGCCTCCCCTACTCTATAACAGCATTACAAACCATTCCCGGGAAGTTGAGTGAAGGACAACAGAGTTATACTCAGTTTTATTAATGCTTGGACTGTAAATACCCTAACGGTAGCATATTTTAAGCAGGATCAGCCCTAGTTGGTACTTAGGTGTATTGGCAAAACCACCTCTGAGCATTCCTTGTCTAGAAAACCCTATAAAATTCATGGATTGCCATAAATTGACAGGCAACTTGAAGGAACATACATGCACACATATCATAATGTTTTGAGTCTGATTGAGCTGATTTGTTTTGTCTGTGATTGTATTGATTGCTCTTGTGTTTTTCTGTAACTGCCCTGAGGACATTTCTAAATTTATTATTTAAAAGTATAAAATGGAATAAAATAAGTCTGCAGGGCTTTATCATATGTTCAGAAATATAGCAGACCCTTTAGGAAAAGAAAAACCCAGAGGACTTGGTGGTCACCACAGATCTGAAGCCCCTTGTATAATGTTAGATAGTGATGTCTTTAATTACATCCTCTTATTTATGAATGAATTTTGAGACAATTGTGAAATCATGTTACTGGGAATCTCATTGGATAATGAAACTCAGTTCTTCCTTGATAGGACAGAGGTTGGAAAAATGAAGGGAAGGGAAGCCTGGGAGGAGGGGATTGTGGCAAAGTGGTTTATATTAACACTAGTCTAATGTGGGGAAGGAAAGCCTGGGAGGATGGGATCGTGGCAAAGTGGTTTATAATAACATTAGTATAATGGAGAGAAGGAAGTTATGGGAAAGACAGATAATGGCAAAAGGGTTTAAAATTCCCCAACCCCATCCCCACCCCACCCCACCCCAATGGGATGAAGTCCATAGTAATCTTGCCTTTCGATATTTAAGTTTTCCTGATTACAATAAGAAAAGAATGTGGAGTGGGCAGGAACTGGTGGTTCTGAACATGGGACAGAATGGAAGAAGGCTAGAGAAAATAAAGCTTCTGATGAGACATGTAAAACAAAACAATGTATTTAAAATGGAAGGAGATTATATGCTCTGGTAGGAGCATATAATCCCCCTAACCCTAACCCCCCCCCCCCCCCCACACACACACACACACTTTTTGCAATGCATCTGTTGAAGTCCTTAGCTTTAAAGGTGCCGTCACATTCCTTTCTCTCCCCTTCCCCCCTCCCCCCGCCAAATGTCTTTATTTTTATTTCAATTTCCTGAATTCACAATTCTCACTGAGAAAAGTCTTATTGTTTTATGTGCAGTATTGTGGTTTTTTGTATTTCTATATGAAGCCGTTGTCTTTATTCATACCTGATTGGGATTTGTGAATATAATTCATTCCAGCTGTTTCTCTTTATAGTTTTTATTTGTAATTTCCTTGATTCCTTGAACTACAAAGAACCTTATTTCCTTGAACTATAAGGTTCATTTTCTGCCACTCAACACTTTTAATTAATGCATGCTCATCTTGGCCTACATTTACTCAAGGTTTTTTGAAGTCTTTTCTCATCCTATTATTTTCCTGATTTTCTCTAGTTGTCTCTTATGCATTCCCTTCATCTGGGTGTTTTGCTTCTCTCAGCTTGATTCTTTGCCAATTCTTTGTCTTACAATAAGATGGAAATATTTCTTTGAATATCTATTTAAACTTTAGATCTTCGATGAACTTTTGATTGGTGAAATCTTTTCAAGCAAGCAATTGTGCAGCAAATATTTTACAAAGAAATGCTTGCCAAAAAGGAAGAAATATTCCCCACTCCTTTCTTTCCAGCAGGAAATGCTTCTTCTAAAATGAATGCATGCTTCCACATAATGTACTAAAACTCTAAGGGTCCTTCTACAAATGCTGTAAAACCCAGAAGTAACTGGGTTAAATGCAGGGGGGGGGGGGTGGATACTAATCAACATTTAGCCAAAATATGGTGGGATTGAGTTAAGAGCTAAAAAGCATGTATGAAAAAGGTGCACTCAGCATCACACAGAGTCCAGTAGTAACTATCTAAAGCAGTTTATTTACAGAAAGCATATACAAAAGGGAAAAGGGGTATTTCCCAAAAAGCAGTAGGAAATGTGCTATGAAATTACAGTAGTCCATATATACAATAGTCCAAAATAGTACATAAAATCCATGAAGTCAAGAACATAGGCATTAATCCATAAGCATGAAAACAGGAACTTTTCCAAGGCAAAACTCTTTCAGGAACATAGGCAAACTTGATAGCTGAACAGGAACTTGATTCTATGACAACGTTGTCTGCTCTGGAGACACTAGGTAAACATCACTTAACATTGCTAACCTTGAGAAATGAACTAACTGTAAGGTAGTGCCAAAAGTAAAATATTTCGGACTATGAGTAACTAACAAAAATAGTAAACTTTATCAAAATAATTATGATTAAATGTGGAAGAAGATCAAAGGAAATCTTGAAAGTAAGCAAAGACTTCAATTTACCTGGGTAGGGAGAATAACATTGATAAGAATGATGGTTCTACCCAAATGTTGTTTCTGTTTCAAAATTTACCAATAACAAGGGGGTAAAGGTGTTTGAAAAATAGAAGAAAGATCTCTTCAAATTCATCGGGAAAGGCAAAAAAAGCCAGAATTGCTTACAGGAACCTTATTGATGCAAAAGACAGAGTGGTCCTGGCATTGCAATATCTCAGATACTACTATAAAACCACAAATTTTAGCTGGCTAAAGGATCGGATTAAACTAGATAATAAGGAGTTGCTTAAGCTAGAGAGCCATAATTTAAGATATGGATGGCATGCCTATCTGTGGGATGAAAAGGACAGGGTGAATAAAGATTTAAATATTATTTATTTATTTATTATTCCATACATGTGTATCCTCTCCTTCTCACCCCTAGAAGGCAGGCTTACAATCGCCAACCATTAGGTGCCCAAACAAAGACAATTATAATAACAATTTACATTTAAAACAATAGCCAAAATATCAAATATAAACAACCAATTAAAGTCATGCAAGTTCAAGTCATAATCCAGGATTAAATAGACATATAATAAGAGCCAGCCTTTTTGATAAATGGAAAAGGTACAAGAAGGGGATAGAGCAAAAAAACCAAAACCTTATGGCTGCATCCATTGGAAGCCATCCTGAGACCAGCTACACACACTATATCTGGAACGTGCAAGGAATATCTGGTTAAAGAGAAAGGTCAATGGATACTCAAGGAGAGAGAAGAATCAGGGATAAAAGAAAGCTTCTTCCATTTGCATGACAGATTTAGGAAGGACGTGAGGGTAGGATTTGCCCCTAAAAAAACTGGAGTTAGAATGTATCTTTGAGAAGGACAACAAAGGTCTAATCTCCAGGCTTTATAAATATATTCTAGATTATAATTTAGTAGAAAACCAGATAAAAACTGTTATGATTACGTTGGCCAAAGACTTAGGTATAAATATCAACTTGGAAGACCGTTAGAAAAAGGGGTTTAAAATTTCAGTGGCCAGTTCAATTAGAGAAAATATGTTTAAAATGTTTTCTAC
This sequence comes from Anolis sagrei, assembly GCF_037176765.1. Taxonomy (NCBI): domain Eukaryota; kingdom Metazoa; phylum Chordata; class Lepidosauria; order Squamata; family Anolidae; genus Anolis; species Anolis sagrei. The sequence continues at coordinate 240,938,108 of NC_090022.1, forward strand.
AACTTATATAACTCCAGAGTTATTGGCCAAAATAGAGAAAACAGGTCGAGGGGATTACTGGAGGTGTAAGAAGGTGAAATGATCTTTTGTCCATGTATGGTGGACCTGTAATATCGTTCAAGAATTCTGGAAAAAGTTGATGAAAGAAACAAACAATAGAATCACCGAAAAGGTCAAGAAAACCCCGGAAATATGCTTATTAGGACCATTTAGGGGGTGCATTAACTCAGAAGATGAAGAAATTTGTCAATGTTGCTATGTTGCAGCAAGACTACTAATAGCTAAAACATGGAAGGTGTAAAAAGAATGAACTATTAAAGAATAGAGAGATAAATTATTAGATTATATCCAAATGCCCAAGCTGACAAATAGTAGCAGAGGAGGAAATAATGAAGAATTTGCAAACAAATGGAGGCTGACATTTGGATATCTGGAAAAGAAGACAAAGGTAGATTTGATGACTGCCACAAAGGGGATTGAGTGAAACAAGACATAGGGGTAGTTAGTTACTGGTTAGTTATGTGATCTACACTGAGGGGTGTCTGAGGTCATGGGGGTTGGGTTCACAGGTGCGGAGTTAGAGGGATAAGGAAATGTTAAGGAACAATAACTGTACAGCTAATACAGATTTTTCACACATTTAACGAGTGTTTGCTGTATATCATTTTGTAAGCCTGTTTATTCTTTTGTACACTTTTTCTTTTTCTTTCTTTCTTTCTTTCTTTTGTTTTATGATTGTCTGTTCTATTTCTTTTATACACAATAAAACAATTAAAACTCTATAAATAAATAAATAAATAAATTTTAAAAAGATGGGTTTTGGCACTGTCTGGAAGCACCCTAACATCAGAGTGCGCTTTTCATAGAATCATAGAATCATAGAATCATGGAATCATAGAGTTGGAAGATATCTCGTGGGCCATCCCGTCTAATCCCCTGCCAAGAAATAGGAAAATTGCCTTCAAAGCACCCCCAACAGATGGCCACCCAGTCTTTGCTTAAAAGCCTCCAAGGAAGGGGCCTCCACCACAGTCTGGGGCAGAGAGTTTCATTGAACAGCTCTCACAGTCAGGAAGTTCTTCCTAATGTTCAGGTGGGATCTCCTTTCATGTAGTTTGAAGCCATTGTTCTGTGTCCTAGTCTCCAGGGCATCAGAAAACAAGCTTGTTCCCTCCTCCTTATGACTTCCCCTCACATATTTATACATGGCCATCATGTATCCTTTCAGCCTTCTCTTCTGCAGCTCTTCAAACCACTCCTCATAGGGCTTGTTCTACTTTAGAGAATTTATTTTAATACCTAGCCAATTGTTTGTAGATTTCATGCCTTAATTGACTAATCTTATAGCGTGAGTTCATTATACCAAAGTCAATTCACCTCATTTCATGTAACCTCCAAATCTTAACAATTTATTTCCTGTATGATACTAATTCTCGCTATCCAGTCTGCACCATTTCACTTCCAGAAATCTTGTTATAGGCCACATTTTTTTCCCTGTCCCTGTAATTTCTTCCAAACATTCTTTTCTACTAATGTGTCTTTTAATGTCTAGGCCATGGGTGTCAGACCTTGAGATACAAAGGAACTGTATTTGGATGACTAAAATAGCTACAATGTAATCCAGGAGTTCAGCATCTCTTAGTAACAGTTCTGAGTGGCACCCCAGTATCCTCTGCAAGGATTTCACTCCTCATGTTTTACACTGCATCATTGGTACCCCCAAAAAGTTTTTCATAAGTTCTGTGCCTGGTTTTAGGTACAAAGACAACCCCAGCACTTTTTCAGTATTTTTCAGAAATAATGTGATTGTAATGAGTAAGAAATGGAAGAGTGAAGTTCAGATGATATGGACTCACTCATCTACAAAGTAGACAAAAATTCAGGGCTCTGTTAATAGGCATATTTTGTCCTTTTTCTTGGTATATTGTGATAATATGCCAAAATTGGACAAAAGTGAAAGCCAGCTAAACTTGGACATTTGTCCCTGTTTAGATTTTGTGGAGTGGAAAAGCAACTATAGTTCTAATACAGAAGGTTACAGCTTGCCAACTTTCTAATGTTTGCACCATCCACATATGAAGATATTTGTTTTTCTTGAAGCATGCCCAGCTGCTGCATACTGTGATAAGCAGGTTTTAGTGTGTCTTTCCCCCACAGTTGCCATTAAGTTGGCAAAAGCATTTTTCTCTCCACGGAAAGATATTATTATGCAGCCATATTAATAATCATTAACTATTAAGTGCTGTTAACTTCCCAGTGGAGTAAAATAGCACTCAGTAAATGTCTAGGTAGTTGTTAAAAAATTCATTTTCATCCAAATGAGGGAGTCAAATGTATTGTCAAAGGCTTTCGTGGCCAGAATCACTGGATTGTTGTAGGCTTTTTGGGCTTTATGACCATGTTCTGGAAGCACTCTCCTCTGACGTTTCACCTGCATCTGTGGCAGGCATACTCAGAGGCTGTGAGGTCTGTTGGAAACTAGAAAACTAGGAAAATTGAGTTTATATATCTTTGGAAAGTCCAGGGTGGGAGAAAAAAACTCTTGTCTGTTGGAGGAAAGGGTGAATGTTACAATTGGCCACCTTGATTAGCATTTTATGGCTTGTTACTGCCTGGGAGAATCCTTCGTTGAGATGTGATTAGGTGTTCCTGATTGTTTCTTGTCTGGAGTTCCCCTGTGTTTGAGTTTTGTTCTTTATTTACTATTATAATTTTAGAGGGTTTTTCAAATACTGGTAGCCAGATTTTATTCATTTTTATGGTTTATTCTTTTCTGTTGAAATTGTCCACATGCTTGTGGATTTCAGTGACTTCTCTGTGTAGCCTGACATGGTAGTTGTTAGAGTGGTCCAGCATTTCTGTGTTCTCAAATAATATGCTATGTCCAGGTTGGTTCATCAGGTGCTCTGCTATGGCTGACTTCTCTGGTTGAAGTAGTCTGCATGCCTTTCATGTTCCTTGATTCATGTTTGGGCAATGCTGCATTTGGTGGTCCCTATGTAAACTTGTCTACAGCTGCATGGTATATGGTAGACTCCTGTAGAGGTGAGAGGATCCCTCTTGTCCTTTGCTGAATGTAGCATTTGTTGGAATTTCTTAGTGGGTCTGTAGATAGTTTGTATGTTGTGTTTCCTCCTCCAAGAACTCCTCCAAGATGAACTGAACCACCTAAACTGGGTTTTACAGGCCAATGGATACTCCACCTCAGACATCAGAAGAGCTGCAAGACCGAGAACAAGTCACAAGAGTAAAGACAAAGATCCACCCAGAGGAAAAGTGTTCTTGCCATACATCAAGAGAAGTCAGTCACAGCAGAGTACCTGATGAACCCATTTTCCTAGTTTCCAACAGACCTCACAACCTCTGAGGATGCCTGCCACAGATGCAGGTGAATCGTCAGGAGAGAATGCTTCTAGAAAATGGCCATACAGGCTGAGAAACCTACAACAACCGAGGGAGTCAAACTTCTTAAATAAATTTTATTTTAACACCTCAAAAGCAGTGTATTAATTTGTGAATGCATTTCAGATACACCTTTCATGTCTATCTGAAACGAAGATAAGTTTCTTGCAGTAGTGAAGCAATACATATTACAATGTGAGTGCTCATCTCAGTAGCAATCATAGTCTTGAGGAATCCAAGGAAAGTCCAAAATGCAGGAAGTTGTGTCAGGTCAAACCAGAAACTCGCCAGGTTACACTGGTTTTCACCTCCACCTCAAAGCAGGTCTTTGAAACAGTGGATTGGCTACACCAATATGTTACTGCTAGTTTTCTATTGAATTCAAAATTAGTTGAAAATGGTTTTAAAATTGAAAAGAAGGTGAAATACTTAGCTATTATAATGACTGATTCAAATAGCACATTATATAAAATAGGAAAGGAAAGGAACAGGAAAATATGAGAGAGTTTGAATTTGTCTCAGTTATGAAAATGAATGTGTTACCTACAATGCTATTTCTGATTCAGACAATGTCAAATTACAAAATATGTATTTTTCAACAATGGCAAAAATATTTGTCACAATTTATTTGATAAAAAAGAAACAGAAAGTGAAATATTCCAGTATGCAAAACTGCAAAGAGATCTTGGGTTACTAAATTGTGATATTGTATGTTGCTGCATATTGCTTAGTTTGGTTAAAAGAATAGATACTATTGACAAATATAAAACTTTTAGAAATAGAAGACCATGACATGCTGTTGTAGTAGAGCTTGTGAGTAACGTTGCAAACAGTAGTATGGGTGCCAGAAGGGGGAAAAGGGTTATTTGAGAGCAGGAATCTGATGAGGAGCAACACAGGAAGAGGATCCGGGATATACTTATGGCACCTACAGATGACGATTCATTTGAGGGGTTCTCTGGGGATGAAGGGTCAATGAGTGAAGGAGAACAATTAACTGATTGATTTTGGAACTTGGAATAATGGACGAGGAAATCGGATTATGACTTTACTGATGAGACGTGATGAGTTAGTTATATGGATGTATTGACATTATATTGATGTATTGATGTGCTGTTATATTGATGTAGTTGCCTTAGTTACTGTTTTTAAATGCTAGTATTGTGCACTTTGTATATTGACCTGGTTGTAAACCGCACTGAGTCGCCTACGGGCTGAGAGAGTGCGGTATACAAATAAAGTAAATAATAATAAATAAATAAGAAGAAGGAGACACCGTGGATTGGAATAGGGGAAGAAAGAGGGTTACTCAGGAGCAGGAATCGGATGAGGAGCAGCAAGGAAAGAGGATCCAGGATATACTTACAGCACCTACAGATGAGAATTCATTTGAGGGATTCTCTGGGAATGATGGGTCACGGAGTGGAGAAAACGGGGGTGACACTGAGGATTGGACTAAGACAAGGGAAGTGCAAGCTATTTGTGCGGAGCCGACATCTAGTGGGGTTCTCTGGGGGTGAAGACTGGCAATTGGGGAATCCAACTGAGTCTTGGGGGGATCTAAGTCTTGACAGGAGATGGAGAAGATGGAGGGTTGGGAACAGCTGCAAGGGATAATGATGGGGCGGTGGTCAGTTCATCTTCTGATGATGATGTGTAGAAAAAAGTGGGTTCAGGGATGGAGGATCTTTGTAGAAGGCAAGGTGTTGGTGAATGTTTGTGCATTAGGTACTGTCTGGACTTGTTGCTGCCTGTTTCATGTTCGGCATTGGTTTGGGATCTGCAGGTTACTGTTCCTGATCGTGTGTGCTTTCCACTTGGATTGGATTCTCGTGAGTGTGGATTTCTCCCTTCTTGGACCTTGGACCAGCTCCACTAAGACGCTGCTTCTGTGGACTTTGGAGCTTCGCTATTTTGGATTCCTCCTACGCTTTTCTCCCCGCGGCTTCATTGCTTTTGTTAACCACCTGCATGCTATGCCTTTTTTGTGTGACCTCACAGTACTGTGTTTGATTTGGTTCTTTTATTTGGTTAATCCGGATTATATTTCTGTTTACCTTTTGAACCAGGCCTGGTTTTACATTTGAGTTTTGATCAGAGGCATTGAGTTTAAGTGTCTCTCTGTCCTTTTCCTTTGTTTCAATAAACTCTGTTTTGGAACTAACTCTGAGTCTGGCTCTTTAAGGCGTCTGGGATTCCAACACATGCTGTCTGAATTCCATGCATACTTATGGTATAATACGGTTAATGTGGACTTTAACAGCCAATAAAAATATACATTTAATGACAATATGGACAAGATTCAAATTTAGGTTATGCCAAAAATGCCACTGTGGGTCTTTATATACAAAGGTTTTTTTTTTTTTTAACAGAAAAGAAACATTAGAAATGGTGAAGATATCAAGCTATACTGATCAACTGCCAAAGAGATAACAGTTTGAAAATGAAAGAACATTTAATTGGGCCACCAGGTAGTAGTACAGCGAGTTAAACTCCTGAGCTGCTGAACTTCATGACCAAAAGGTTGGCCGTTTGAATCCGGGAAGTGGGGTGAGGTCCTGCTGTTATGCCCAGCTTCTGCCAACATAGCAGTTCAAGAACATGCAAATATGAGTAGCTCAATAGGTACCACTTCTGTGCGAAGGTAACGGCGCTCCATACAATCATGCTGGCCACATGACCTTGGATGTGTCAATGGACAATGCTGGCTCTTTGGCTTAGAAATAGAGATGAGCGAAGTTAGACCCAATTAGACTTAAACCTTTACCTTTACCTTATATGTAATTATTCAAAAGATTTAAATTAGATCAACAAAACTATGAATTTGAATTGACAAAGTATGAATTCAAAACTAAAATATGAATGCATGATGGAGAATTGGTAAAATGTAAAGTGTTTGTTAAATTCTGAGGTGGAAAACAAATAAGTAAATCCTTGTATGATAAAATAAGCTAGAAACTTTGCATATTATATAAAAATGGATCAATGGGAAGATTTAAAATTTATTTAGTGTTATGATTTATATAATGATGTGTACAGTATCTACTAATCAGTAATCATATATCCCTGTCATCCTGTCCTGATGACTCCTGGCTCCACTATGGCATTTTGTTTTATTATGTTTTGAATATGTGCCTTCGCATTGCCTGTTGACTTACAGTTACTTCTTGAATTGTATAGGGTTTTCTTAGGCAAGGAATACTCAGAGATTTTTCCCCCAGTTCCTTCTTCAGAAATATAGCTTATACAACTTGGTATTCATTGGCAGTCTTCCATGCAAGTACCAACCAGGGCTGCCCTGCTTAGTTTCCAAAATTTGATAGGATCTGGTGACTGTAAACCCATTAGTATCTAATACAGATGCACTTGAACTGGACAAGAATGCACATAAAGATAATATCCTCCCTCATTTCTATTCAAGACATTTGTTAGTGGTAAAATATGACAGTATGAAAACTGTCAATGAATTCCTTAGTCTGCTAAAAACATATACACCACACTTTTAATGAGAAATTGTATTGGGCTATTTTCAGCCCCTATATTAAATTCAGTTAAAATACTTCTGAACTGTATATTTATTGTTGAAAATATATCAGCTTTCTTATGCACCTGTCTGTCAAATTATTTTCTGGCTTCAAACTACAAGAGAGGAGATTCCATCTGAACATGAGGAAGAACTTCCTGACTGTGAGAGCCGTTCAGCAGTGGAACTCTCTGCCCCAGAGTGTGGTGGAGGCTCCTTCTTTGGAAGCTTTTAAACAGAGGCTGGACGGCCACCTGTCGGGGGTGATTTGAATGCAATATTCCTGCTTCTTGGCAGGGGGTTGGACTGGATGGCCCATGAGGTCTCTTCCAACTCTTTGATTCTATGATTCTATGATTCTATGATTCTATGATGCAGAGATACTTGAGATTTATGGAAGAAATAAACATCTTCAGATCCCTTGAAGGTTAAATGACTGCCTGTTTGGGGTCGTAGCAAGCAACACCTGGAACCAGTGTTAACTTTTCATCCCTGTTTCTGAAATACTAATAATAATTTTATTTCTTGAAATTTAAGTGGGAACCTTTAATATGCAAGCCACAGGTGATACATTGACTCCAGGCTGTCACACAGGAGAACTGGATGGGGGGGGGGGGGGGGCGCCATTTTTGTACATAAAACTTTGAAAGGATTTTAGACTGTTACAAATAAGTACATGAAATGCTATCAACCATTCAGCAAAGGATTTCCTATTCAGTTGCATGCTGCCCTCAGGTGCACCACATGCTGAGCCTGTCAAATGAACATCTCTTGCACCTTCGTGAAAAGAATGTGGGCAATGATTGGGAACGACATAGCCCTGCGAACTTCTGCACTCACTATTATAATGGGTAATTATGTTGCTCTTTGTAAAACCTACTTTTTATACTTATAAGACCTAAATGTATATTCCAAGTGCTGGATAGAATAGGTGGTGGTGTGTGACGTCAATCATTTCCAATGTATGGTGGGTTTTTATTGGCAAGATTTGTTCAGAGTAAGCTTAGCTTTGCAAACGTACTCTGAGGCTGAGTAGGTTTGCAAAGTGTGACTTGCCCAAGAGTGTGACTTGCCCAAGGTCACCCAGTGGGTTTCCATGGGATTTCAAACCTTTTTTTTTTTTCAGAGTCATAGTTCAACACTGAAACCACCTCACCACACTTAATGATTACGCCTTGAACTAACATGCTAAGTTAGAGGAATTGTGGACAGGTTCTTGCTGTGTCCCTGCATACCCTCCTTTCTTTTCCAATTTTCTGGCATTCGTGTACATTTTGACATGATACACATGATTAAGGATTAGCGTCTATATAAGTGCAGACCCTTCAAAGCCATTATTTGTTACAAGAGCTACAAATCCATCTAAAACACTGTCAGAGGGCATTCACTGCTATTAATCTGACGTGGAATAAATTGTTTTAACTTGTACTTGCAGGCATTTTCTTCACCCTTAATCCTAGGTTTAGCAAACCCAATCTGAAATAGATTAAAAAGCTATTTTATTTGACTCGGCACGATCTTTGCAGAAGCATTTGTAGTTGACCTGGTTGCTACTGGCCTTCCTTTAGACATTTTTTTCCTGTTTGGTAACACAAGAGAATTCAAGGATGAGATGGGAAAGGTCAGTGCAATTATTAGGGCAACGAGGCTGCCAACAGGGGTGCAGATTTCAGAGAGGTGCAGTACTGATCATTGAGGTGCACAAATACATTTATGTAGGTTTATTATGTAGATTTATGTGGATTAATTTTTAACCCTTAGGAAAAATGCAACTCAGAATTTATAGACATTTGTTTTAAGATAAATGTCACACCAGTACTATGGGATATAACTAATGATAAAGTTTTGTGAACAAGACTTGCATTTTGTTGTTTTGATTTATCATAGAATCATAGAATCATAGAATCATAGAGTTGGAAGAGACCTCATGGGCCATCCAGTCCAACCCCCTGCCAAGAAGCAGGAATATTGCATTCAAATCACCCCTGACAAATGGCCATCCAGCCTCTGCTTAAAAGCTTCCAAAGAAGGAGCCTCCACCACACTCCAGGGCAGAGAGTTCCACTGCTGAACGGCTCTCACAGTCAGGAAGTTCTTCCTAATGTTCAGATGGAATCTCCTCTCTTGTAGTTTGAAGCCATTGTTCCGCGTCCTAGTCTCCAAGGAAGCAGAAAACAAGCTTGCTCCCTCCTCCTTGTGGCTTCCTCTCACATATTTATACATGGCTATCATGTCTCCTCTCAGCCTTCTCTTCTTCAGGCTAAACATGCCCAGTTCCCTAAGCCGCTCCTCATAGGGCTTGTTCTCCAGACCCTTGATCATTTTAGTCGCCCTCCTCTGGACACTTTCCAGCTTGTCAATATCTCTCTTGAATTGTGGTGCCCAGAATTGGACACAATATTCCAGATGTGGTCTAACCAAAGCAGAATAGAGGGGTAGCATTACTTCCTTAGATCTAGACACTATGCTTCTATTGATGCAGGCCAAAATCCCATTGGCTTTTTTTGCCGCCACATCACATTGTTGGCTCATGTTTAACTTGTTGTTCACGAGGACTCCAAGATCTTTTTCACACGTACTGCTCTCGAGCCAGGCGTCCCCCATTATCCATCCCTCTGTTTTTTTTAAAAAAAAATAGTTGCATTTTTGACTAAGAAACAATCTTTTTTCATTCTTAGTTGGCAAAATGTGTTGCTTACAGCAGTACACATACGGCCTTAATAGAATTTTGTGAACACACAAGGCTAAAAGGTTTATCTGGAAAGACTTCCCAAACTGATGCTGAGATTATTCAAACTGATTTATGCACTAAAATGTTTTTGTGTGTGGGAAAGATAACAAAATAGGGTCATATTCTTACAATATGAAATAATATCAGTTTAATCTTCTAAATAATAAGCTTTTCAAAATGGAAGTTAGCAATTTCGGACCGCATCAGAAAGTCCAGGTGAAGCATTCCGCTTCGCTGGGCTTCTGTGACAAAAGAGAGAGCAGTGGGGCAAATCTGTCACCCTGCACATAGCCCCCTTTCCACAATGGTTACCCTATCACATGGGGAAAACATTGCCCTTGCAGGGAAGCTCCATGCTGGCTCTATTGGTCCCAGCACAATACAAGTAGTTTCCTGTGCTGTGGTGGAAGCGCCCGACAAAGTTTTCACCCCGGTTGTGGACAGAGCCTCCGGTGGATATCACACAATGTTGTATAATGTCCAGCGTCAGTCTCCATCCCCCTAGGACACTAAAATCAGCCCCTTCTGCTGAGGTAGTGACTGTGTGTGTTTCAGTAGTTAGCCTTGCCTAGGCCACAAAATAACTGGGCACTAGTACTAGAAATAGGTAGAATTCTTCAGGAAAGAAGTCATTTGTGTATGCGTTCTTTAAGGAGAAAAGGTTTTTCAGTTTCATGATCTCTGTACCTGAAAAATATAGAGTGGATTCAGCATCACTTCTTGTCTTTTCCATCTGTAGTAGATTTTTGAACCAGCAGAACAATCACACTTGTAGAATCCAGGAGACTTCATTCATCTTTGTGAGTCAGCCATACCATCCTACCTAAAACCCTGTACTTCTGCAGCTAGTCAAGAGATGACTGTACAACCAATCCTCAATTTACAAATGATTCCTAGTTAAGAATGGGCAGAGGACAACAGGAAGTGAAACAAATCTACTCATCGGAGGGGAAATTCACTCCTGAAAGAGTTATCATGGGGAAAAGGTATTTCCACTGAAGTTTTATCACTAAAACACTTTAGTGATAGGCTCCTTCTTTGGGGGCTTTTAAATAGAGCCTGGATGGTATTCTGTTGGGGGTACTTTGAATGTGATTTTCCTGCTTCTTGGAAGGGGGTTGGACTGGATAGCCCATGAGGTTGCTTCCAACTCTATGATTCTATGAATCCTAGTTTCCAAAACAAACCACATTTTTCAAACTCTAATGATCACAGGGACAGAAAGAGAGGTGAAATCTTCTGAACAGGGGCACAGAAAGTAAATAAACACTCCAGGGGTGTTAACCTTTCCCTATGCTATCCAAAGCTATTTTTTTTTATTTTTTGGCTGGAGTTAACACTTAAAAATGTACCTGTTCTGACATATGCAAATTCAGTTTAAGAACAAACCTACAGAACCTTTCCTGTTCATAACTGGAGGACTGCTGCAATTGGTTATGCTGTCCAATGGTCTGACTTAGCAAAAGGCCATTTTCTATGTTCTTCCTCATTTGGTGCCTGATGCCTCTTCCCAAACTTGCATTTGAATCTCTGAAAGAGTGGAAGAGGTGGTTCTGAAGGGTGCAGAGAGAATGGAATCAATGAAACCTGGTTTTCCCTCTTTCCACCAACATGTTCTGAGCAGACCACTACTGATAGAGATCATTTCCCATGGTTTCATATCTATTAACGCAATGTCATTACCCCATGGTCATTACTCCCAAAGCAGTTGCTCTCTTCCGAACTCAAGAACGGAAAACGGAATATTGGAGGACAGGAAAACAGAGTTAAAGATGGGCTCAAAGCCAATCTTAAAAACTCTGGCATAGACACTGAGAACTGGGAAGCCCTGGTCCTTGAGTGCTCCAGTTGGAGGTCAGCTGTGACCAGCAGTGCAGCAGAATTTGAAGAAGTATGGATGGAGGGCCAAGAGGAAGGCGCATCAAGCCAACCCCGACCGGGACCACCTTCCACCTAGAAACCGATGCCCTCACCTACGGACCCACCCCCAGGATACGACACTTGGAGGACCATCATCCTCGGACTATGAGGGATCGCCTAAGTAAGTAATTCATGGTCATTTTCAAAGCATCTGTATGACGTCAACCTCACTGAAGCTTGATCTTGCCAAATTTGAATTTCAATGAACGAATAGCTGAAAATCTTTTTAGGCCCTCTTCATTCAGTTAAAGTCACATATCGAAAAACAATCTGTAAGAATTCAACACACATGTTGCATTCATTCAGGAATGAATTATTGATTGCAACTCCTGTTGTGTAACTGGTTGGCATGCTTATGTGTGGCTGAACTTCAGATATGACATGAGCACAAACGTTACCAAGCTTCATTCATTTAAGGGTCTTTGGTGTCCGTTGCTAGTTTTGACTATGATGTATTAGGCTGGATATACACTGCCATTTAATATGGCAGTGTAGATGGGGCCTTAAATTTAGGTAGCACAGCTTTCAAGATGTTATTCCAAGGGCATGTTTGTATAATGTAGAACATATTAACCCACACTTCTGAAGTTAACTGTATTACTAGGCTTTCATTTGGAAGTCTAATGCAGCAGAGGTGATTCCACATCAGGTCTCTAAATTCTCCTTCACTCACATAATATTTTGGAGTGATGTCCAGGCAAAGTTTTCTTCCATTTGTAATTCTTATTCATTTTTCACCATTTTTCTTGTCAAAGAGAATCTGTTAAAGAAAGAGTGATGGGACAGCTTCACAATATTTTTGAGTTGTAGTACCAGGACTCCGCTGTCTGGAAGTGTTAAAAATGTGAGCTAATAAGAGAAGAGTGACAGCAATAATATATTGCTACTTTCAAGTGTTCTTTGTTAAAATGTACTTTTAAAGGTAATGTATTTCAGTGCATACTAGATCAAAGTGTGCTACCAAAAATTTATAAACCAGAATCAGTTCTCTATTTAAACATATTCTCTATTTAAACAAGTATACTAGTTTTCTGTCTTCTTCCAGGATCAACCAAGGGTTTTACTTATGTCTTAATCAGACTGCAATACTTAATTTTTTTGACAAGCTCTCAGACTTCCCCAGTCAGAAGACTTCTTTCTGTAGTCTCTATTACTACTGAATTGGGACTAGGCTTTCCAAACCACTGGAAAGAGCAAGATTCTCCTCCTCCTCTCCCTTCTGATAACTGAATGACAACTACTCTTGCACTTTAAATTTAATTTTCTTCAAGTAAAGTAAGCTGAGGACACAGTGAGAGGAAAAGAGAGAAACTTCAAAAGCAGTTGAAAAATGGGGTGACAGGATTAAACAGGATTTTCTCTGCCAAATTGGGACACTTGGGCAATATGTCTCTGTGGACTTGGAATGCTTTTGCTTCAAAAAGGCCATTGCATTCCAGATACCTGCTTTCAGATTACAAGGCTGAAAAATACGAGCTATGTGATGAATGTGTAAGGCAGTCAGGCTACCATATGATATTTCAATACACAATACACACAGCAGATTGGAAAAATGAATTGAATTTTAATATTGGGCTAAAAGTAAGATGGAGGTAGTCTTTTGCTACTATTTTACTTGATCTGTTGCAAAACAGAGTGACTCTTTTCTCTTGCAAATTAGTTGAATTGCTTTCTGAAGACAGGATTTAGATCCAGTTAATAATAATATTTATTTATTTGACCAGTGATATGACCATTTCAAAATAGAACATGAATAAAAAACAAGGCAAAAGGGTGAGGTCAGCAGCTGACCTATTTATAGTCAGTTGAGATTTCTCCATTTTGCTATTGGTGGCTATAAGGCAATTAACCAGACCCACCATTCATATCTTCTGTGCCAGGCTGGGCATAAAAGGTTTGTATCTGGGAGGCTCCATTCACACTATAATATGAGCAGACCCTCCTCAGCTAGTTATTTTCTCTGTAGGAAAAGTTATTTGGAAATGACACCTTGTGTATTGTTCGATTATTTGGAAAACTTTTCCTTAAGTGTCCAAGTGAGGCCTGACATTGTAAATCGGTGTCTGGAATCTGTAGGAAACTAAACGAGGCTTTGTAACTCAATTCATGCTGTTACCACGAGCAGTTTGAATGGTCTAGGTAGGATTTGTTTGGAAATCTCTTGGTTTTGATGATGAAATAGTGAAATAATTCTTGAGTCCTACAATTTTAGGAAAAGGGATGTGCTACAGCAGCATCCCCCAGGCTGGTGTCTTCCAGATAAATTGTTTTACATTTCCTATCATCCCCATCTGCCATGGCTGTGAGAGGCATTATAGTCCACGCTGTACTATTGAGTGGTAGCACAATAATCTCTCCCAAATTGTACCATTGAGACTATAAATTAGTCTTCTTCGGGCTGATGTCCTCTAGACCAGGACATCTGATAATAAATCAGCATTTGCATGGCTTGTTAAATAAGACGATTTCCCTTTTTGTGAAGTTCAACTGAAGCATTTTGTGCAGAGTCCAGTGTAATACTCTGCATTGTTGCAAAAAGAATAATGTAAAACAGCTGAAAGGTAACATTCCGAAAGGTTTTTCTCTATTGTGATTTTTTTGTGATCCTAACATTGAGCAAAAGGGACCCCAGTTGTGGTTGGAACCCACAGTTTAAGAAGCAGTGCTCTAGACATATTGGATCACCACAATCAGCATCTCCATCAGGTCAGAAATGATGGGAGCTGTGGTCTGAGATGTTTGGATAGCAGCAGGTTGTAGAAGACAGGTGTGGATTGCAGATTGCTTGAATGCCACTTCACATGGGGGTGAGGCAGGATCCATCATGGACCAATAGTAAGCATCTGATTAAGGACAGTGTGTTGTCAGAAGGAACTCTCAGTACTTCTCTTTGTCTTGGTGTGTATGCAAGATGATACTTAAATAGAAAACTCTGGAAAAAGGAAAATATATATTTTTATTCAAAAGAACTCTAGCATTGAAGGAATCTATGAACTGATAATAACAAAATACTGCATTGAATGGATACAGTGACTCTTTCTGTTTGCAGACTGTGGTTAAGATTATCAGACAATGTATTATCCTTCAACTCTCCAGATTGCAATGGATCCAGCAATATCATCTTTAACAGCACCATGAGTTACAGTTTGGGAATACATCCCTGCTACCCAAGGGTCATATGATATGATGTGTAATTTAGGAAGCAGGCCACAATGACAATTGTTTTATCTTCTGAGATCAAAAGGGGGATGACCACATAGTCATATGGCTGCAAGGAAATCTACTCTATACTGTATTTTTGCAAATAATGATTTGTCAGAATCCTGAGATTCCCAGATTTCACATAAAAACCAATTAAGCTTCTAGCCCTCATTGTTGTAAAGAGAAGACAACCAACATTAAAGGCTCAAAACATGTATTAAAAAAGTTAAAATACATGCACAAAGAACAATGTCTTTGTATTCAAATTAACTTCTAAGAAAGTTGAATTATAGAACTTGAATTTGAATTATATATGCCCATAAAGCAAACAAAAGCCCCACATTGATTTTGACTTCACAATTGCTCTTTCTCACTTCCAAAATTGCACTGGAGTGACACATGATGAAAAAAGTGTCATTTGTGAATATTCAGAGGTTTTGAATTATGCTTTTATCAAGCATTCAGAAATAAGAGCACTCCGTACAACACATCAGCTATAGATTCATTAGTACTGAACCTATTCATGAAAATGATCTGCAGACCATGCACCTGGTCTAGCCCTTCTCTATGCAGGTGGAAGGAAGGGTAGATGTGCATTTGCACCTTTGCCTTGCAGGAAGGCAAAGATTCAAATTTGATAATACATTACAATAGGTCAGCTATTTGATCACACATTACCATAGGTCAGAGCTGGAGAATGCCCCAAGAGCATTCTGAATGCAAAGAAACAGCAATGTTGGGAAAGTTATATTTTTTGGACTATAGCTCCCAAAATCCAATGGCTAGGTTGGCTTGTAGCTTCTAAAATCTGTAGTCCAAAAAGGGTCATTTTCCCCCTAAGCTCTAAAAAAGAGTGCAGTAGAACAGTGACTATAGACAACTTGGGCCAAGCCAACCAGGCAGCATGCAGGTACTGGGCCCATGAAGCTATTTCACAGCTGATCTACCCATCTTTTTCTGTATCCATCCTAGCCTCTACAGGGTGGTATGGATGGAAATCGACTATGCACAATGACTAGCACAGATGACTAGATGCTCTACTGAAATATACTGGAAGAAGGTTTCCCACTGTAACACAATGTCCTGCTCCACAGATTCAGTCCTAGCACAGAGTTGGAGCATATGTGTACAATTCTTCCAGCCTGTTTATTAGTACTAGCTTCAGTATGAACTGGCACAACAGAGTCCTTGAAGCATGCAGAGGCCTAGTGTTGGATTGTGACCTGTGTTATGTACATGCAGGCTCATAATTCCTGATGTGGCTATCACTGATGAAAATTGCAAACATCTGAATCAAGATCCTCTGCAAAAACTTTTAAGCAAACTAATTAACTAAATACTTTTGGAGGAATATTAAAAATAACCTATGTATTGAAATTAAAGATTAAAATACAGCCTTTCTGGGTCTCCATACATATTCTTCAGTAGAAATATATTTTATAATTCTACAAACAACATCTTATATTAAAGCTTTCAGTCTGCAAATCATTATGATTTAACATGGCAAAACAAATGTTTTGGTCTTGTCTCAAAACCTCCCTTCATAGTGAAGGAGAGTAAAAGGGGCAGAATATGGGCTTACAATGAAAATCAGCAAAATAAAGTGATTGCAAATTATACAAATACCACATTTATTTAGAAAAATAAACTGAAAATGCCCGTTTAGCTGGTACATTTCCCATGAAGGACAGATAACTGGCTATAAAAATGTTATGTGTCAAATATGTAGTACAAATGTTTTCCCCTTTTTTGTACAACTGGTAGGACATTTCCAATATTCATTAGGACAATGTGAGATATTCAACTCAATTTCTTTATTCTTACAATGATACAAAAATGTATTACAAATTAGATCCACTCTAAAATTTGGACTGGCCCGTGGGAGCTTTTTTTTTTTTTTTAAAAAAAAAAAGCATCAGTCTTGAGGAGCAACAATTTGCTTTTTGAGTAAGATTCCAACTGTGAAAGAATAGAAAGGGCCTTATATATTTTTTACTTTTGTAGATGGATTCTATTCAATTTCATATAGAAGCCCGTCAAGATACATTTTCTTGTGGACTAATATTTCATGCAGCCATCTGTGCAAATGATGGCCTACATCATTCCCCTGAATGGAAGCAACAGTGCAAATATTAGAAGTGCATTAAGATGCAATCTATGACAACTGAATTATTTTGGCAGAAGACAGGAAACAACCTCTTTCCAAGCATTTTTAGAATCATAGATCCTCTCTTCTTCTATGGCTTTGAATTTACAAAACAGACAACAGTGATCTTCTCTCTTCATCCAAAATGATAACCTTTTTGAAGGGGAGTAAACACGTTGATTTTCCTGCAGTGATTTAAGTGCTTCAAACTTTTATTTAGCTCCATGTATCTATTCTGGACACTAGCTGGATTTCCACTGGCTGTTTCCAATTTCTTTTTTAGTAGTGAGCTCCTCTAATGGCAAGCTTTGGAGATGGCTGTTACTGTGATGGGGCAATAAAATAATTTTCCTTCTTCTTCTTCTGTCAGCATGAAGGGTACTTAAGGCTGTGGCTTTTGTCAGGCCTTGGCTCATAGCTGTTGGATATCAGGTCAGTCATTTAATGCAGATTTCACCAGCCATCGGTTGTGCTCTGGCTCAAGGGCTTCCAAGCTCCAAGGAAAGCTCCTGTTATAAATGATATATGGCCTGAAAGAAGTTGCAGTGTCAAATCTTTCATGGGGAAACTAGTTAACATGCCTCCAAATTCTGACATTCCTTCCAGCCTGGAGGAGCTGCAGGAGAGAAAGAAAAAAGAGAGGGAGAAGTTACTGAACACATATATGAATATATTTCCATTGTTTTCAAAGCATTAAACAAATTGATCTCTTGCATCTCAAAAAGTAGGAAGGGAGCGGGAGGACAGAAAAGAAATGTGGAGGCACCTTTAAGACTAATTGATTTTTTTATTCAGGGAGTGAGATAGAAAGTAATAGGATCCAGTAAGATGCAAATCATGTTCCTTACCTAAACTTTTTCAAAGCATGAAATTACAAACCACATCATATCATGCTTGCTTGCATCTTTCTGATCCTATTACATTCTATCCCACTTCTACAATGTATGAATCAATATGCTTTCTCCTTTAGATCTTAATGTCACTTAAAACTTCATCTGAAAATGTTCATGCTATAATAATAATAAAAAACCAGTCTTACGCTACATTTTCTGTTCTTTTCCTCTCATCACATCTTTTTTTTTATTTATACATATACTTAAGCACATTTACAGAAGATGTTTTCCTCTCCTCTCTGGGAGGAGAGAAATGACCAATCTCAATAAAATAGCGAAGAACAGAGACATCACACTAGCAATGAAGATCCACATCGTAGCCTATGGATGTGAGAGCTGGACCATAAGGAAGGTAGAGCGAAGGAAGAAAGATGCCTTTGAACTGCGGTGTTGGAGGAAAATTCTGAGAGTGCCTTGGACCGTGAGAAGATCCAACCAATCCATAATTCAGGAAATAAAGCCCAATTGCTCATTAGAGGGAAGGATATTACAGGCAAAGATGGAGTACTTTGGCCACATCATGAGAAGACAGGAAAGCTTAGAGAAGACAATGATGCTGGGGAAAAAGGAAGGAAAAAGGAAGAGGGGCCGACCAAGGGTAAGATGGGTGGATGGTATCCTTGAAGTGACTGGCTTGACTCTGAAGGAGCTGGGGGTGGTGGCGGCCGACAGGGAGCTCTGGTGTGGGGTGGTCCATGAGGTCACAAAGAGTTGGAAGCGACTGAACGAAAAAACAACAAACTTAAGCACATTCAATTATATCACAAAATTATGGAACAACAGTTTTAGAAGAGATTCCAAAGGTGATTTGGCCCAATCCTTTGGCAGGGTAAAAATATAAGAGCTAGAGCATTCCTGACAGATGGGTATCTAACTTCTGTTTAAAAACTTCCATTAAGGAGTCCATCATCTAAAGAATTAGTAGTCAGTTTCACTGCTTAAATGTTAAAGTTTTTTTTCCTTTTTAAAAAATGTTACTAATCTAATTTCAATTGTGTAATCATGATTTATTCATTTCTCTGCTAAAACAAAGGTGGTAGCTTAATTCTCAGAAGTTCCTACTGAGTTTGGATGCAGAGAAAGCCTTTGATAATGTCTGCTGGGAATTTATGGGAAGGATACTAAAGCACTATGGAATTGGTCAGCAATTTAAGAGAGCTGCAAGTGCCATTTCTTCAAAACAAAGAGCTAAATTAAGAAAAAATGGTCAATTATCAAACTATATAGAGATACAAAAAGGGACAAGACAAAGTTGCCCCTTGTAGGCTTTATTGTTTATTAGGGTGCTAGAAATATTGAACATTAGAATTAGAAAGGAGTAAAAATAAAATCAAAGGAGTAAAAATAAAAGGATATGAATTTAAAATAAAAGCATACACTGACAAAACGATATGCATTTTAGGGGACCCAATAAGGAGAATCAAGAAGTTAATGGATACCACCAATAAGTATGACAACATGTCAGAATTTAAAATCAATAAAGAGAAATCAGTATTTTAACTAAAAATCTATCCATGGGTAATATAAATAAATTGGAGAAATTATCAGTGTGAAAGGCAGTAACAAAAGTAAAATACTTAGGACTATGCTTAACTGTTAAGAATACTAATTTATATCAAAATATTTATGGAAAAAAATTAAAAGGAAGTTTAAAAAGACTTAGAAAGATGGCATAAAGTTCAATTAACCTTGATATGGAGGATATCAGGGATAAAAATGTTTGTATTACTTAAAAATGATGTTCTTATTCCAAAATTTACCAATTATTAAAGGGTAAAGGTCTTTGAACAGTGGAGGAAATATGTGGTTCAATTCATATGAGCCAGCAAAAAATCCAGAATTATGTAATTTAATAGATGCAAAAGATAGAGGAGGTTTAGCCCTCCTGGATTTTAGATACTACTGTGAAGCAGCAGGATCTGGTTAAAGGAATGAATTAGACTCGAGGATCACACTTTACTTAACCTGGAGGGTTATAACTTAAAATATGGATGGCATGCTTACTTAGGGTATGGAAAAGAAAAGGTGAACAAAGAATTTACCAGACATCCAATAAGATCTCGCCTCCTAAGGTTCTGGAAGAGATATAAGAAAGGAGTGGAACTAAAAACCTCTCTAGAGCTGCATCTATTGGAAGCCGTACTTAAACCACCATCCAATGAGGAAATAAGAATTTACATGGAACATCTAACTAAAGAAAAAGACCAATAGAAATTAAAACTGAGAGATGAAATAGGGATAAGTGACCGTTTCTGTTACCATCAATTGCATGATCAATTTAGGAAAGATGTTAAAGTAGGGTTTGCTAACAGAAAATCAATGTTGGAAGGTATTCTTGAGAAGGATAATAAGGGCTTAGTTTCTAGATTATATAGATATTATATAGATATTAGGATACAATCTGGAGGACAACTGAATAAAAATCACCATGATCTCCAAGACTAAAGACCTAGGGAAAAGTATTGATCTGGAGAATTGGGAAAATCTCTAGAAAAGTGGATTTAAATTATCAATGGCTGACCATCAGAGAAAATGTGTATAAGATGTCTTATAGATGTTATATAACACCAGAGACAATAGCCAAAATGGATAAAACTCAGCTAGGAGAATGCTGGCAGTGTAAGATGCAGAAAGGCACTTTTTTCCACATTTGGTGGACCTGCAGGATGGTACAAGATTTTTGGGAAAAGATTATTAAGGAAACAAACAAAATGATTGCTAAAAAAGTTAAGAAAAATTCAGAAATGTGCTTTTTAGGAATATTTAGAGAAAGAATTAGCAAAGCAGATGAGGAAATTTGTCAGTATAGTTTTGTTTTTGCAGCTAGACTGACAATAGCAAAATCACTGAAGGGTGAAAAAGAACTATATAAAAAGGATTGGAAAGAAAAATTACTACAAGATATTCAAATAGCCAGGTTATCTAATGGTATCTGGGGAGGATATAACGAAGAGTTGGTTTAAAAAGAGGAGGCTAGCATTTGAATACATGGAAAGGAAGACAAATGTAGACTTTAAAATAGCCACAAGGGGAATCTACTACAGTAGATATAAGAGTAGATTATTTTCAAATATGGAATTCACAATGAGTAGTGTTGGAAGTCATGGCTGGTGGGTTCACGGGTGGGAGGCAAGTGGGGAAAGATTTGATAGAATATTGCAATTTATCTGTTTGGGAGAATGACATTCCTGTATTAGATGTACTTGACTATCTACAGATGTTTCTCCTTCTTATATTTTGTATTCCATTAACTTCACTCATTAAAATTATTAAATTACAAAAACACAAGAAGTTCCTATTGAGTTATGAAGAAAATGGACAACAGAGGCAAGCTATGCCTCTGCCTCATAGTTGTCCTTGCCTGCCTATACATTATAATGTAAGCTGAATAGCACTGACTCTTTTCTATGGATGAAAAACAAAATGGAAAATGCATTTACAGGGAGATATTTAGCACAGAGGCCTGCCTTTATTTGTAAATTAATAGTTTAACTGCAATCAATGCACTAATCAGATTGTTTTATGCAAAACTTAAATGAGAATTTTAGTTTCCTTTCCTTCAAAAAAGGCTTGTTTGCTTTAAAAACAAGATGCCAAAAAGCAATTGATAAAAACTGATTAAATGACAGAATAATAATGAGCAATAAAAACAGTAAAACTTTTTAAATGCATATTAAAAGCAATACAAGTCCAAAACTATCAGCATATATGACACATAAAATAAAATAAAACATAAATAAGCATTTAAACTAAAATAAAACATAAATAAGCATTTAAACTGAATGCCATCTACACAGTGATAATATCTCATCCCAAATCTATGATCTGTCTCGACAGCTTTGTATAGGTAGGTAAGCATATTTTCCAACATTTCACAGAAATAGCGCTCCATGCAGTCACATGACCTTGGAGGTGTCTACGGACAATGCCAGCTCTTTGGCTTAGAAATGGAGATGAACATCACATCCCAGAGTTAGACACGACTGGACTTCATGTCAGGGGAAAACCTTTACCTTTACCTACAGAGAAATATGCCTGCCTATGCAGAAAAATAAGGCTTTTGTAAAAGACATTTTGAGTCAAGATTGGTTGAATCTGCGAATGCAGAACCTGTGGATATGGAAGGCTGACTTCCAATTTACATTGCCCCATAATTCTTTGTAAAGAAAAAGACTCACTTTGGTATTTCATAATGCATTTGGAAAAAGGAGATAGCCATGTTAGTCTGATTCAACATGAAAAAATAAAGGGGAAAGCATGTAGAAGCAATTTCGAGATGAATTGAACTAGAATGAACTTTCATAGGTTTAATTCCACTTCTTCTGATGATTTTTGAATGTTCCAGCTTCAATAAATCATCCTCAGCTGTGTTGCTAGATTATTCCCACTCCCTTTTCCTTTTATGCTCATTTTTAAAAGTGAGCACAAAACTCCTAACTCAATTAGAAATCTTGCTACATTGTTAAATATAAATACTTCAAATATGACTCCTATTAAATAATCCATCATTGCAGTCCACTATTTTCCTCAACCTGTTTCTGTGATAATGCTCTGCTGCACATGTCACAAGAAAGACTGTGATTTGCTGAGACAGTAGAGTCTGAATTTACACCTAAATGTTCAGAAACTATGTGATCACCAGTACTAAATTGTCACTATTTGACAATTCAGATCAATTAGAAGGCTAAAACGAAGTCTTTCCAAGGGCATGTAAACTCTGGGCACATAACCCTTATATGCAATCCCAAAAAGATTTTTTAGTGTGTAAAAGAAATTTTAAAGGGAATACAGCAATGGAGTACAGCTCATATTGTCCTTGTGTTTCACAGAGAAAACTGGTTGCCCACTGTGATGTTGTATATTTCCCATATTGCAATTGTAGGAAAACCAGGGAAATAATCCAAGCTACCCTGTTTCCAACCAACATGAAATGTCATTTGAAAACACTTGTTTTATCGTTATGTATCCAGAGGGATCAATAGCAAAGTGTAAACAACATCAGTGAGATGTCATAAATGGTTCAATATGTAGTTCTGGTCATAAACACTGAGGTAGCTACAATTTATACTATAAATACTTTACATAAGCAAGAGTCATGTAGTTAACCCCAAGACACATGCTAAATCAGGAAGCTGGCAAGTGGTGCCAAGGTAAATGGTAGTTCAGCCAACCTTACTGAATACATTACTAACAGTCACTGGTGACCCTGACATGAATATAAATGCACACAGAAAACTCATGGAACAAGATCAAAATACTTAGGGCCCTTCCACACAGCCATATAAACCAGAATATAAAGGCAGATAATCCACAATATTTGCTTTGAACTGTGTTATCTGAGTCCAAACTTCCATATAATCCAGTTCAATGTGGATTTTATACAGCTTTGTGGAAGGGACCATAGACACCATAAAAAAGATTAGAAGGGATGGAGAAAGCAAAACCCTCTGTCAGCAATATCATCACATAAAGCTAGCTAAACAGACACCTGCTAAAGATAGAATAAAACTAAGGTCCTATTGACTATCATTCAAATCCCGCTAAAAAACAAACAAACCCTGGATTATATACACCAAAACCTTGCCTGGAGTCATACAAGGCAGCACTAATAATAATAATTTCAGAGGTGGTAAAGAAGTGAAGGACACTTTGCCTTAGATATTTGGGGAAAATACTTTTATGATACGAAAATCCCTTGTACAGCTTAAATCGAGAAACAAAAACTGAATTTGCCAAACCAGAAATTTCCACAAGGCCTATGCTCTTAGGACTGCTAAGCAATGTTATTATAATAATATGAAAACATGTTATACTTATAACTCTATTCTTATGCTATGACTATATTAAATTCTAAGTTAAATTTTGATTTATATTATAAAGTCTTTTTAAAAATACAAGAAATGTTTAAATTCCACTAAGTTTAAGAGGATGACAATAATAATCCTGCCAATAAATCTTGCCAAGGAAACCCTACAATAAGGCTGCTATAACTTGGAGTAAACTTTAAGTTGATTAAGAAGTAACTGTCGGTGAGAAGTTGTCTCTGATATTTATAAAACTGGGCCTCTAGATTCTGGTAGATTGCACTTTGCCAGGAGTAATACTTGGTCTCGGTCAGTTGGCCAAGTTGAATTAATCACCCAGCAACAGAAGGCAAGCTGTCAGAGAACTGTGCACGAAGGTGTAATTAGATTATAAACAGGTTGCTGGACTAGACAGGCCTTTGGTCAAATCCAACAAGTCTCTCCTTAATTTATTAAATTGAATGTACAGACTTTATATCTGCTTTTGGTAAAGCCACATGTCACATAGACATTAAGGTTCAAATCTGCCAATAAGCTGAATTCTTTGATTTCTGTCCACAATCTTTGACCAGATAGGCCAGCAAAATGTAAATCTTACAAAGGAAAATGAAGCCCACTGGCTTTTTATAGCAGCTCGTGGGGGCTTCACAACACCCTTGGTTTTAGTGCCACTCTAGGATTGGAAAAACAAAAGGACTGTAAAGTAGGTATGTTGTGATTACTGACTAGCAACAGAAATGTCAGTAGTCTGGTAGATTGCTCAGAGACATGTTCCCACACCTAGGATGCATATACATTGTAGAATTAATGCATTTTGACACCACTTTAACTGCCATAACACAATGCTATGGAATCATGGTCTTCAGCCTTCTCTCTCAAAGAGTTCTGCTGACCTACCAAACTACAAATTCCAGGATTCCATCCTAAGGCCTATCTTCCAGATACACTCTACCTTCCAGAAAGAGCTCCAGTTACAGCCAAGAGCTAACATCTCTACCCAGGGAAAGACAGCACACACAGCTCTCCCATTCTGATATTATGCTAATTAAAATAGTGCAAGTAAACACTTTCTTGGGGCAGGGAGGGAACCCAAGAAGTCCACATTTTCCTATTCAATTTCTGCCAGCCTTGGGGCCTAAATGAGAACTCTGTGAGTTCTAGAACCATAATGATAAACAGATAATTAATTTATTGTCGAAGGCTTTCATGGCTGGAATCACTAGGTTCTTGTGGGTTTTTTCGGGCTATAGAGCCATGTTCTAGAGGCATTTCTCCTGACGTTTCGCCTGCATCTATGGCAAGCATCCTCAGAGGTTGAGAAGGACCTTCTCAACCTCTGAGGATGCTTGCCATAGATGCAGGCGAAACGTCAGGAGAAATGCCTCTAGAACATGGCTCTATAGCCCGAAAAAACCCACAAGAACCTAGATAATTAATTGATTTTGTTCAAACATTGGCTGCAGCCAATGATATCTTCCTTCATTGTGCATTAACAGCCAGTGAGATGTAGTAGTCTGTCCCATTTTGAAGTCTAGTTTAAATAGACACGTAGCCAAGAAACTCAGTACATAATACAGCCAATCACTAGCCTTAAATTTAAAAAAGGGTTTGTTCTGTGCAGTATTATCTAACTCAGATCAAGCAATAATAAGAGGAAGAGGACAGAGATGAAGAACAACAGGAGGAGGAGGGGAGGGGGAGGAGGAAGAGGAAGGAAGAGGAGAAGGACAACAACTCTTACCCATGGATCAAGGTGGGGAACAGCAAAATATTAAAATGCAATACATATAAAATAGTCTTTAGGAAACCAGGGGGAGATCAGACAGCATCTTGCATCTTCATTTGAATTATTTACATCAAATAAATTTAAATTTGATCAAGTTTATTTATTGTATGCCATACTGAGAATTTTAGAGGTCAGGATATAAATGTTTTTGAAATAATAAACAATGAATTTGCTATCGGTCGGATAAAATGAAACTCTCTCTTACACAAACATACCTTTATCACCACCACAACTAATAATTCTGCTGCCTTAAAAACAACCTAGAAACCTATGTGTCCTCTAGACTGATTTGAAAGGTGCTGAGTTTACAAGTTTAAAAAGGTTGCTGAAACTCCCAACTGCTTTGGATCAGAAAGTAAATGTCCTGTGGGTTTTGTTTTTTTTACAGTTCACTTATTATCATCAATAATGAATATCCTGTAATTGGATCTTAGTTAAAAATTCTGTTGATGCAGGGAGCCCAGAGAGAATCTATAGCATTTCCCTGCAGCAATTTTGGTTCTTTGTCTCTTTCTTCCAAGGTGTTGGGAAACAACATCCTTATTCTTCTGTTGTAAAATAGGTAAAGCAACACATTCACTCTAGGACATATTTTTAGAGTGCAGATTTTTTTTTTTTTTTGCTTTACATGCTGCTTCAAGGGATTCCAAAACCTGGAACGCCAGATGTTATGTGACATAAGATCCCCAAATCCCTGACGATAGGCTTTGTTACCTGAGGCTTTTGGGAGATGATGCCCAACAACATCTGTAGAACTGAACCAAGTAGCTGAGAACCACTGAGCTAGTTATGATGTTGTTGTTGTTGTTGTTGTTGTATGCTTTCAAGTTGTGTCCAACTTATAGTGACCCTAAGGCAAACGTATGAAGAGGTTTTCTTGACAAAAATTTGTACAGTTTGCCTTTTCTTTCCTCTATGGCTGGGAGCATGTGGCTTGCCCAAGGTTAGTGGGTTTCTAAGGAGAGATTCAAACCCTGGTCTCCAGAGTTGTAGTCTATCATTCAAACCACTGAATCACAGGGGCTCTCAAGCTAGGGCGCTTCCAGACAGTACTTAATCACTAAAGTGAGGGGGGGAATCCCAGGACTTCAGGAGAGGTCAACATACAGACCTGTGGGTCCCGGGATTGCTTCCTCCATTGTCCAGACTTCATGCTTTGTTCTGAGATTTAGAGGCTCCCAAGATAGCCGCCACAGGAATTCCATTGGAAAATGCCAGTGTTTAAAAAAAGACTTGCAGGACACGGATATGTGGAAATTCGGAGGTTCAGATATACAAATAACCACAAAAGTTCTGTTCTTTGTCTTGGCCAGAAAAATGGTTCCCTCCAGATGTTTCATAAAGTATCGCCAAACAAACAAACCTCAAGGGGCTGAACCACTACTGCCCAAATCAGCATACACAAACAGGAACACACACTTTTAAGCTAGGAACAGAACTTATCTACTATTTTTATAGCCTGGCTCTCTGGCCATCTGTCTAGACAGGGTTCTGTTTCTGGGTTATACATGGCTTTTCCTATTAGCCACCTGCATGAACTTGGCTCCCAGTATTTACATTCCTCTCTAGCATTTCAATGTCACTCTTTCAGCCTGTGGTGGGTGGTAAAAACCTTGGAGGTTCGGATGTGCGGATATGCGGAGATTCAGATATGTGCATATCTGCAAAAGTTCCGTTTTATGTGCAGGCCAGGGAAACTGTGTCCTTCACATGTTTCATAAAGTATCTGCCACAAAAACAAAGTTTCAGGGTAGGACTACTTCTGTCCAAGTCAGCACTACACAATGAAACAGGAACACACATTTTCAAGCTAGGAACAGATTGTTGTAATTATTATCACTTTTTACAGGCTGCCTGGCCATCTGTCCAGACAGGTTTAGTAGTGGCATAGAACAACAGGGTGATGTTCCTGGGTTATAAATGGCTGTCCCTGATTGCTCCTGGGATAAAGGTACTGTTTGTATGTATTTTTAATATATTGGAACCAGGTAGTAAGAATTCCCCTATTTTCATGTAAATTTAGGGTTTTCTAAATGCTCTTCTGTATGCGAGTGAAAAAAGAAGAGCAGTAAAAAAAGAGTGGGTGTAGAAATAAACAACAGTTGCTTTGATGTTAGTACGACATGATTCCAACTAAAAGTTTTAGTCCAGACATCAAAGTATCTAGCTATTCTATTATTGGATGGATTGTTTAAAATTTGTGCTAAATCATAAAGTGGCTTCTTCTTTTTATTAACTTTCGAGATAACCAGCCTCCACTGAAAATTGTGTTCTCAGATCAATGCAATGAAAAAACCCCTACTGTATTGTAAAATCATTGCAAATGAATTTCATTCATTTTAATTTGTAAGCTGACTTGAATCCCATTTTGGTGGGAAAGGTGAGGGAAATAACAATATGGAAGAACTACCACTGTACATTATTCAAAAGTGGAAACTTATTGCAGAACTCAGAAAAGGATTGTGTCACACATGTGTTAAGATATGCAACTCATTACTAGAAAGTCAAGTCAGGCCCCTTCCACACAGCTGTATAAAATCCACATTGAACTAGATTATATGGCAGTATGGACTCAGATAAGCCAGTTCAAAGCAGACATTGTGGATTATCTGCCTTGATATTTTGGGTTATACGGCTGTGTGGAAGGGCCCTCTGGTGAAACCAGACTGGCATCCTGGATTGCTTCCCTCCTTTCCCAAGGTGTGTAGACAACTTAGGGAAGTTTCAAAGCTAAAGAGATGTGAAGCTGATGGGTTTTTTTTCTGTGTAATCTCAACATTAGCTACTTAATGACATGTAATTTTATATTGGATAGCTAGAGAAGTTGTGTACTTCTCCTGTTAATACAATTCAACTGGTATTGCATATTGTAATAACACTGAGCCAAAAGTAGCTGAATAGACAACATAGAAAGACATTTCACATATTCTACCTCTATATTTAAATAGACAGGACAATCCTCCAGTAAAAACAAAATGTAGGTAGTAGTACAAAATGCTGTTTAATTCACAGCCCAACATTTATCTCTTTCACCTGGTTTCTGCCAATGCCTTTCCTTTCTTTCTTCTTTTAGATTATAGCTTTGGAGGGACAAAGAAAATGGTGGTTCCATCATGAATATGCAATTGTGTAAATGGGAGAAGGGGCTTATAAGACTGTAGTCTTCAACAAAGGCTGTTTTGCTTTTATGAACAATTTGTTATCACTTGAACTGTTGCAGTCTTTTTCACTGTGGTATATTGATCTATTTTCCAGCTCTCAAAGCTTTCACTGAAACCTTGGTATTCTAAAAACATGATGCCTTTGCATTCTACTTTGGTTAGACCTCACCTGAAATACTGTGTCCAGTTCTAGGCACCACATTTCAAAATAGATATTGACAAGCTGGAAGGTGTCCAGAGGAGGGTGACTAAAATGATCATGCAAAGATACAGAATGAGGGACATCTGACTCGACAGAAGTACATGTGAAAAAGATCTTGGAGTCTTCATGGATAACAAGTAAAACATGAGCCAATAAATTGATGTGGCTGCTAAAAAACCCAATGGGATTTTGGCCTGCATAGATATGAGTACAGTGTCTAGATCCAGGGAAGTCATGCTACCCCTCTATTCTGCCTTGGTCAGGCCACACCTGGAATACTGTGTCCAATTCTGGGCACAACAATTGAAGGGAGATGTTGACAAGTTGGAATGTGTCCAGAGGAGGGCGACTATAATGATCAAGGGTCTGGAGAACAAACCCTATGAGGAACAGCTTAAACAGTTGGACTCAAAAACCACTTTGAGTCTCCCCAAGGGTGAGAAAGGCGGTATATAAATACTGTAAATAAATAAACAAATGTTTAGCCTGCAGAAGAGAAGGCTGAGATGAGATATGATGACCATGTATAAATATGTGAGAGGAAGTCATAGGGAAGAGGGTTCAAGCTTGTTTTCTGCTGCTCTGGAAACTAAGACAAAAAACAATGGCTTCAAACGACAGGAAAGGAGATTCCACCTAAACATTAGGAAAAACTTCTTAACTTTGAGATCTGTTCAGCAGTGGAACTCTCAGCCCCAGGGTGTGGTGGAGGCTCCTTCTTTGGAGGCTTTTACATAGCAGCTGGATGGCCATCTGTTGGGGATACTTTGTGCTTTTCCTGTATGGCAGGGGGTTGGACTAGATGGCCTATATGATCTCTTCCAACTCTATTATTCTACGCCCTCTTCAAGCACTCTGTGCAAACACGTGAAGAATATCCTACAAGCGAGAGCCTTACTTACCTGTTCAGAATTTCCAGAATGAAAACATTCCCTTTTTAGCAGTCATTGGATTTTCCCACTTACTCATAGCTATGAATTCATAATCCCCCACCTAACATGGTCAAGAATTTTTCTGATTGGTTCCATGAAAAATTTGTTCTCACACTCATTCTATTTCATTGAGGAAAAGTTTACCATCCAAAAAAAATCCAGAAATGAACATTCTGTTTGAAAGAGAAAAAAGCAGAGGATGTAGTAGAATTTGCCAAATATTTTAGAAAGCATGAGAAAGAATTTGTAACATGGTCTGATGTGTAGCATAGACATTCCACATATTTTATACTCAGTCATGCAACGGATAGCACACTACATATGTATATAGCTCAATAATTTAAAACATTAAACCTCCTGTTTGCTTCCTGACTGTATGCTTCTGGTGGTTCCATACAAAAAAGTGTTCACCTCTCAAATGTATTTAAGGCCTTTAAACGAAGTTACAGATGGTGCTCTTGCCGTTCCAAAGTCCTCATGAAGCATTTCATTCTCTGCATGAAACAGATTGCTCTATCAGTCATAAGAGTCTGGCAGAGATACTGATTCACAAACAGGGTTAGATGACAAAAATCAATATAGTTGCATAGATGCAGCTGTGACATCAAACCAACAATATGGATTGATAGCAGTGCATTTTCTTACATGTCTTTGGATACAAGAATAAATTGTTTCCCAAACACTCTGTAAGACTAGAAACATGGCTACACTGGCTGGGCTATAAACAGCAGCAGTTTCTTTCATAGGGAGAATGAGATAACTCCCTATCCAAATTTTATTCTAATTGTTATGTTTTAGATGCTCCTAAATTGTTTTAGATTTGCACAGTTTTAATATTTTAGTGTATGCATGTTAAACTCTGGAAAAATTGGATTTTGAAAGCTGTGCTTTGTTTTAAGATTAATCAAGCCAAGAGAGATGGCCTTGGCTCCTATATCGGAAGAAAGGATACATAGTAAATAATGAATAAATGAATAAACAAACTTGCTAGTTCTCTATTTCTCTCTCGGGGCCCTAGGCAGCTGTAGGATCCACTCGTGTGTGTTTTTAAGTGTATGCCTTCATGTTATCTGTTGACCAATGGCAAATCCATGAATTTCATAGGATTTTCTCAGGCAAGGCATACTAGAGGTGGAGTTGACAGTTCCTTTCTCTAAAATACAGACTTCATTACTTCTTATCCATTGTCTCCCATCCAAGTACTAACCAAGGCTGATTGCTTAGTTTCAAAGATCAGATGGGGTTTGATGTTTTTAAGACATTTGGGTCAAAAGAAGACATATGTTCCAACATTTCACAGAAGAAAAATGGAAATGCATGTGTCCAAGTATAAAGCCAAATGCAGTCAAGATTTTTTCTTAAGGAGAAAACCTGATTAAGCCAAGAGAGATTGCAGCAGTTTCCCTTTGCCTGAGCCTATAGGGAAAAAGAAGATCTACTTCTCTTCCTCCCCCTTGCTGACTTGAATGTAAACATTTTGTGAACCTTGAACTGAAGTAAGCTAAGGAAAAAATGTGAAAGTGAGAGAGATGTCTGGATATTTCAAGAGCAGCTTAAAAAGTGGGATAACAGAGAATTAGGATTGTCCATGCCAAATCAGCTCTGTTGCAGGATATAAGAAGAAATGGGTCAGGGAGGAGAAGGATGAAAGAGAAACCAATAGGCTTCCTAACTCCTAGAGGATTTAAGAGTAGGTCTCACCCAATAAACATGAAACCAGGCAACCTTCTTGGCATGGAGTCTTGTAAAGCTTGGCTCATGCCTCATGCTGTCATCTTCCAGAGATACTAGCTCTGCCCAACAAGCTGCTGAGTCTGCAAACATCCTCACTACTTTCTTTCCCTCAGCCCTG
The DNA here is from genome assembly GCF_037176765.1 of Anolis sagrei. Lineage (NCBI taxonomy): Eukaryota > Metazoa > Chordata > Lepidosauria > Squamata > Anolidae > Anolis > Anolis sagrei. The sequence continues at coordinate 240,969,661 of NC_090022.1, forward strand.
CTTCTTTGATATCTCAAAAAACCTTGGTGTCAGCCTGAGGCCAGCGAGGAAATATCCTCCTACTACACATACAATATCTCCCTTTAGAGCAGTTTGAACAGTAGCAGGAACTGGATATAAATCCAAAGAGAAAGCAACCTGGAAGTAATTAAAGTTACTAGCAATGTTTAGACCAAAAGTGCTTCTCTTAATACATCAGCTCATGTTTTCCCTTATCAGAATGGGCAAAAGCCAATTCTGTTAAGAGTAACTACAGCCCTACTGAATGCAATAGAAATAGTGTTGGAGTAATGGGAAAAGCTGGATTACATTTCAGATCTTCACTATATTCGACTCTAGATAGTTCACGTCTCTAATATTCAGTCCCCTTCATTTTTTCTTTGCTTGTTCTTCAACAAGCAATTCAGAATTTGGACCTTCAGAAAGACTGCCTTTTGCAAAAGTTCAGACACAAGTTATTTTTCTTTGATCCATCATCATCATCATCATCATCATTTTCTTAACTGCCTCTTTACGTGGCTCAAGGAGGGTTACAGCATTTTTGTTTTTGTTTTCTTTGTTTGTTTTTCAAGTCAGGAGCGACTTGAGAAACACATATACACTGTAAAAATTCTATAAATACTGTACACATATTAAAATGTATTTCTATAAAAATATATTTTAAAACTTATTTCTTTAAAATACATATTTAAATAAACAGAACAAGTATGAAAACAAGTTTAAAATTCATGCTTAAAGATGGATGGGTAGGCCTGCCAGAAGAGATAGGGTTTTATTTGGTTTTTAAATTTCGACAGCTGATCTAGCTGTTGGAGCTCTTCCAGCAGATCATTCCACAGTCTTGGGGTGGACAGTGAAAAGGTCATCTGGGTGATGGTTGCCAGGTGGATTCTAGGTGGTTGGAGTAGATACCCCCAAGAGGACCTAAATGTGCGGTGTGGACTGTACAGGAGAAGGCGATCCTGTAGGTAAACCCAGCCCAATTCAAGTAGGGCTTTAAAGGTCAAACCAACACCTTGTTCTTTGCCCAGAAACTAATTGGCAGTCAATGGAGTAACTTTAGGATAAGTGTAATATGGTCACTCCTGGATGCTCCTGTAACCAATCTGGCTGTCATATTCCTCTAATATATACTTGGAATTTGATATCACATGTTCTTGGGTTTTTTAAAATATGCATCATGAGAGCCAATGAGTTAATGAAAAACACCCAATTTATTTGCTTTTCAAATGGATTTTGCTTTGGTGTCTTGCTAGGTTAAGATGGTGTAGCAAAGTTCACTGGATGCAAACAAAGTTATTAATTAAATGCTCTTTTTGGTTACACTTGTAATTGCTAAAGTAATTAATGCTAAATTAGGAGGATCAATTCTTTGAAATTACGTTGGTCTTTTGTGTTTGCATAATTGTTCTGATTAAAACAATAATATCGATATAAAATATTAATATAAAATTTATGTGATTAAAGCATTACCACCTATTTTTCATCATTAAAACAGTATTTATAGCAATACCTCTCAAGCTATCTGATAGATCGAGAATTACAATCCCCCCCCCCCCCAGTGTACTAGGGAGCAGCATGGAATTGTGTCCATTGCATACAGTTTTTTTTTTTCTTTCCTGGAAATCTACCAGACACCAGCAGCCAATGGCTCTGGGACCAGCATTGTTCCAAGGACTATCACTTTGAGTAGCAATGATGTACACAACACTACTTAAACAGAAAGTACTGTGAAAGTATATCCAGAGGACACGATAAATATTAAGGACTGCCTTAAAATGCACATTTTTGACTGGAGTCAAAATATATATAGTATATACACACACGTACACATAGGCAGAAATAGTCTACAAAATTTGGAAAATTACTTGTTATTAGGAAAAACTATTTCAGTAATCAAAGTATATATACAGGTGTCCTTCTACATTTGCAGTTTTGACTTTTGTGTATTCGTTTATTCATGGATTTGTTCCCTAGGAATCTCTTGATCTTTCAGTGAGACTCTGTGATCAACTTCCTCTATTCATGCTGAAGATTTCTAGAGAGAACATCTATATAGAAATGTCTATGTTCCTCACTGATATTCTATGGCCCGTTTCCATTAGATTGAACCATAGAGTCTGGTGGAAGACCTAGAAATTCACAGAGAAGTGTTCTTTTAGGTAGAACAAAACAATTTATTTCCTTGAAATTTTTCAACTTTCTTGGGGGTCCTGTAGCCCTAACCCCAGTGAAAATGGAGGGATGACTATATTACTCTTTGAATCTACCCTTCACATATAATAGAATGTTTTGCAGCACTTTTGAGAGCTTCCTCTGGATTTCCATGGCTTAAAGATTAAAATTTAGGAAAAAATGCAACAAAAAGCAGATTTTATCAAATTTAAAGTTAGATGTGCTCTTTTCTTCATCTGTGGGACAGAAACAAAACTGTTAGCTTTACATTACCCTGTGAAAAATATTTATTTTGAGGCTGGCAATAAAATAAAAGGCATTTTGCCTTATTTTTCAGAGACTTGTGAACCGTTTCACTGAAAAATAACATCCACAAAGCTATACATATTTGGAAAATGAGTATGACTAAAAAGGTATAAAAATGTGGACAAACACACTTTAGTTAATGCAAATATATATAAAAGCAGATATAAACATTAGCACAATTTAAAAAAGAAAGAAAACTAAGAACATAAACATATAGATGTCCATGAAAGGGGAAAAAAGTCTCACAGCCTCGAAAAGGCTGACTTTTATGTAGCTGCATATGAACAAAGCTTAGTGACTGCAAGAGTTGCTGCTATTAAAAACAATTATGCACCTGCGGGAATTGATATACTTTCCATTCAAGCATTACAGTCCATTTTAATTGAAGGAAATGATCAAAATGAATGCCTGAATTCACCCTGCTGTAGATGTACAATTCAAGTGTTTTTGAATTATCAATTGTTACTTGCTTCCCTAATGGCCATTCTTCCATCTGCAAAAACAGAAAGACTCATCTGCATCTGATGCTGTTCAAAGAGAATTTGGAATATATTCTAGAACAGAGCTGGCCTGTATTGGCTGAAGGATTCTGGGAGCTATTATAAATTAAAAGGACATTTCTCCACTTCTAATCTAGGACATAGTTACTAGAGTTGTGCAATTCGAGTAAATTAGGATCTGTTTTGGTGTCCTGGATTTTGGTGGTGACCCTGATCCATTTTTTTTGAGAGCCTTCTGAATTTGGGAGGACAGAAATCTGTTTTTGATCCGGGAAGCTGAAAGATTTGTTTTCAATCCAGCCCAATGGTGGCAATGGGAGAGGGGACTTCCCTGGCTCCAGTTCCCACCATTTTAGACATTGTTTGTCCTTATATCTTTCATTAAGAACTGAATTAAAGGTACCAGAGTTAAGACACCACTCTTTCTGGGATGGTTTGTCCTTATATCCTTCATTAAGATCTGGATTAAAAGTATCAGAGTTACGATACCACTGTTTCAGTCTTTAGAGGAGACCTGGGTTTAAGGTGAAGGCTTAAGAAACGCCACTACCTGAAATTCTTCCCTTCCTGTCTTTATAGGAGACCTGGATTTAAGGCAAGGACTTAAGAAGCCCCACTTCCTGTGATTCTTTCCCTTTTAGCAGCTGCCTCCCTCACTACACTTTATGTGTAACCAAAAGAACTGCATGTTATTTCTTCCTCAATCCCTAAAGTGTAACTGCTTTTAACAGAATATTAAACATTCCAGGAAAATACATTTCTTATTGTAATGCTGATATTTTGGGTTTTAAAAAATCTAATTTACTGAATAAACTACTAGATAAAACCATGCACAATAGTTTATTAGGTCTAAAATGGCTTTTAAAACAGTCAAGAATAGATAACCGAATTCACAATTCAGAGGTAAAAAGACTCTGTTGTGTAGAGAAATGCATTAATAATTGGGATGAACATAATTGACCTTGAAGAGATCTAATAGTCATGTCTTAGATTTAGAATATTGCAATTTATGCATTTTCCCTTTAATGGAGATATCAATACATTACAACTCTAAATGAATGTCAAATAATATAATTCCTTTGGAGATATAACTCCAAACTATAATTTTATTATATGGTGGAGGAGGAATATCAGCTGGTTCAAGTTCCAGCAAGTATTGCATGCAAAGAATATGCTGTTTTCTGCACACAAAAATCCATGTGCAATTTTTTCACAAAATAATTTTGGACCTATTTCTTGTTGCAGGAAGAAAATTGCAACAATTATTTTTAATAATATTGGCAAATAATTACATTTGACCTCACTTCTAATTGTGAAATGCATCTCCACAGTCTAAATAACCCAATGGGTTCAAAACATGGTGACATGGCTCTCGCACCATAGAAAGCACTGGAGCATTTTCATTGGAATAATAAAAATATTTTTAAAAAACCTTTTCAGTTGATGAAAGGACATTGTACCTAAATTAAAGAAAGGAAAGGCCTCCCACTTGCCCCATGGCTTGGGAAGAAAGGAAGAGGATGAACAAATAATTGAATAGGGAGGTAACTTCACCTACTTCTTCCATGGAAATCTGTATTTTGTTGATAACAAAAATGACCCTTCCATTGTCAACTTTTGATCTAAAACCTTGGTTTTTAATTGTGTTTTCATTAGAAAATATCAAAACAAAAACGTCCATTCTGCACACAAACATAAGTGACTCAACAAATACCTCCCCCACAAGTCATATTTTACTGTGACATCCAATGATGCATGCTGCCAAGGCAACTTGAAGAATGCTGAAAGTGGGTGCATTGATGTATCAATAAAGAAAGGATAGTGCTAATATGGGGATGTTAAAATCACCTTAACAGAAAATATTCTGGGCCCATATATCTCTTGGCAACCACAAAAAAGAGCTTATTCATTCTGTCATGAATTCCTGACCTAGATTAATGCAGTGTGTCATCAGCTACCATTATCAACAAATTTCTCATAAAAAGGGAATTGAATAAAGTCAAAATGCAATGTTTTTTTAGAAAAACAAACAAATTCTTGAATGCATTAAGTTGGGGTCCTATTCAAGCTTACCTGGGAGCAAAGGACCTATGTTAGCATGCATTGTATTGAACAGCGAGTAATTCATAACAGATTTACTACAGTCAACAATACACATCATAACCTTTTCAACTACACCCGATTGTGAAATTAGTCAGCTACAAAAAGGAAGTACATTCAATTCTGTCTCTTTGAAAAAAATGCATAAAATCCTTCTGGGGAAGTAAGCATTCAGTTGTGATGTTATTACTAATATGGAATCATATCCAAGATGGGTAGGGTAGAAGGAGCTAACATATACATTCCATTTTTGTCCTTGAAAAAAATATGAAGAGTTCTGCTGGTAGAGATAGCAGGCAGGCACAACTCCATTATGCAATTGCAGATCTCAAAATAAGAGCACAAAGCAGTCTTCCTCCACCTAGGTTCACCTAGACCTCAACTTCTACCTAGCAACTACAAGCTACTGCAAAGCACTGGGCTGGGGAAGACTGGCATGGAAAGGATGGCCAGAATGTGGAATGAAGACCTACCTTACACATACCAACCATGTTATCCCAGACATTATCATCTTTGAACTGGATTATATGAGTCCACACTGCCATATAATTCAGTTCAAACCAAATAATCTGGATTTTATATGCTAGTGTAGAGGGACCCCCCACTCCTACTACAAACCTGCAAAGCAGAGATTGGAAATCATGATGCTCTCCAGGTGTCCCTAGGTGTCTCAGCATTCCTGGGAGGTGCATTCTGAGCATATCCACCCTGCTGTAAAAGCTATTCACCATCCCAATCTCTTTAGATGGTTCCAGAGTACATTTAAAGAAACTTGCTCCAAAGCAGATTTAAATCGCTGCATTGTGGGGGTGGGGCTGGGGGGGGGGACAGGCTTTGCCTGTTGGGTGTCTGCATATTTTCCTGGTAACGTCTGATAACCCAAAGACACCCCCCCCCCCACCAGCCCTAAAATGCAGAGTGATTTGGGACCCCTGCCTCCTAGTCACCTCAGGACACCACAGGTAAAAATATGACAGGGTTCGGTATATGGGCCCTGTCTGAAAAGACCCTCAATCATATACTCTCACATTAAATTTGTCAAACCAAGGCTTTGGGAAACTAGGTTGAATATGTATACATCATCATCAGTTATTTGAAATTAATTTCCATAGTTGTCTAAAGATAATAAATTATAAGAGGTGGAGATGACAAAAATGAAATGATATGTAAGGATCACCATATGCTAGTTACACAGATATGGCCAATATTTCCACTAACCAAAAGACGCAAGTAAATTTTAAATAGAATACCTCATCAAGAACAGCTTAATTCAAAATATTTAATACTTCAAATATTTGAATCTCAGAATTGCTCCATTGTCAGTGGAAACTCTGATAACATGTGAAACAAAGCCTTTATAAACTTCCCTGTTTATAGTAACCAAAAACCCATACATACAATATGAGATAATTGAAACATGTAGATCAATGATTCCCAAACTTTGGTCCTTCAGGTGTTTTAGACAAGCTCCCATAATTCCCAACATCTGATAAACTGTTTGGGATTGCTGGGAGTTGAAATATAAAACAATTGGAGGACCAAAGGTTGGAAACCACTGATGTGGGGCCCTTGTACATTGCCATGTAATCCAGAATATCAAGGCAGATAATCCACATTATCTGCTTTGAACTGGATTATCTGAGTCTACACTGCCTGATAATCCAGTTCAAAGCGGATAACCCAGATTTAATACAGATGTGTAGAAGGAGCCATTGATGATGCAGCTGGTTTGCACAACCAATTTATTATCAAGAAAAAAATATATATTGTGAGATTTGCAAGATATTACAAAGAATGTGACTTGGTGGCTGTTGTCCCTGTTAGACTTGAACAATGATTTTAGTGGCAAATGTGGATTAAGCAAACTGGATTTGATGTGACAATATGTTGAATTTTCACCTAGGCAAAAAAGTCCTGGAAATCACTATAACACACAGAATGCATTGCATTTCATACAGAATTTATGCTTTTTGAATAAGCTATTAAAACCTTCCTCCATAGTCTGAACATGGGAACTAATGAAAAACAAATTTCATGTAATTTTAAATTATTACAAAAAGGTTTTAACTTGGGAAGCAATCAGACTGGAACTCTTACGTAATTTTAAGCTATTTGCATTGCTACTTGCCTAAAGCACCTGATCCATCTTTTATTACTCATCCACTATTAAAATCTGCATGCTCTCATTTGGCCTGCATATTTTCCATGATATTTCTTAGACTGTCTAATCATATGTATGCACATTTACATTTCTCAGTGGTGAACTGGGTTGTATATAAAATGCATGCTCCAATTATGAACTGTACTACATTTGATCTTGCATTGAGAATGCATTTATAGCAGTTTATATTCAAACAAACAAAAATACACTAGACACCTACCAATGTGTTCCAATATGAAATGAACATAAGCCTTGTTATTACAGTGTTTTGCAAAGGCATCTTCCACCATCTGTTTTTGTAACACAGGAAAAATAGTTTTTATCATCAAAGTGTTAAGGAGCTTGTGAGCATTTAGTCGTAACAAAGCTAATTAAATCTATTCCAAATCCAGGTTGCAACACAACAAAATGTAGAAAAGTGAAAGTTTAAACATATTTGTATAATATCATGTAAGGTTCCTAGCCTATCTGAAAGTAGTCATTAGTTTAACTCGTAGGAGAGGTAAGCAGATTTAAAAAATGAATAATGAGAGGCACAAGGGGAAATACTTTTGAAATACTGATTTATTGAATGAATTGATTGATTGATTGAATTGAATGCATTACGCATGTATGATCCAAAACTGAGGGATGCTGGTGCTTCATTTCTAAAGTGGTTCTAAATTATACTTAGTGAAAAACTCGTTACTATAATGAGAGTAATGAAATGTTGTTACTTTTTTGTTACAGTAATTGCGCATGTGCATAATTAAATTACTATCATTGGGGAAACTTCAGGGGCTCCTATATCCCTTATTTTTAAAGCAATTGAGGTGAAACTTGCTACAACGGTAAAACACATTTACCACTGTTAGCCCACAAGATTATTTATTTATTTCAATATTTTTACCCCACCCTTCTCAACCCCTGGGGGGGGGGGGACTCAGAGTGGCTTACATCTGGCACAATTTGATGCCACTACATATAAATAATACATACAATAATTGCAATAAAGATATATTAAATTAATTTTAAAATAGTTTAAAATAAAAAGTACATTAATAAAAAAGTACAATAATACTGGTTGTCTAGCCTTATGTAGATAACGGGATAATTCCTCCCAACTTTCAGAAATACTGATTTTAGAGATTTTTAAAAAGTTTTGATAAAAACCGACTGTTTGGGGAGGGACAAGCCACTCTCCCCTCTTCTGATTGGTGCATTCTGATTCTTATGCATACTGGGAAATGTCGTTTAGGGCAGAGCCTTTTTAATTATTTGGCATAGGGCTCCTCTCCTTCCCAAATTACATTTCACAAGTTCTATGCTGCTCCCAAAATGCAATGCTCCCTGTCTTCACACTGAGAAGCCATTGATTTACAGGAAGAGGAATGGCAAAGGAGGTAGCCAGCTTTTCTTATGCTTCCTTTCACTAGCTTATCTTGCTTTCTTGCCTTGTACTGAACGAAACTGACTTTGAGAGACTTCTGAGCTTTACAAAACTAAAAAAAAGTATGAGGTGAGTTTCAATTTCTAAAATATTTATTGTGCACCAGGAAATGTCTCGGAAATGGCTTTTGACTTTCAAAATATCCAATTTTCCTGAATGTTCCAATTTTTTGCACTCTTCTAGTATGCATGTCAGGAGGTGAAAACATGGACAAACATAAGTAACATAGTAACGGTGGAAGGAAAAGGTCATAAAAATGTCTTCTTGTGACAGCAAAATAAAATCCAATTGGTATTTGCCTACATGTTCCTTATTTACTCTTGTCTTTTTCTGATAGCATGTATATGTCTTTGTTACACTTCTTTTCCACCTTTTCTACATTGGGCCTCAAGTTCTGCTCCATGGTTCTTCTTCACAAAAAATATGTGAAGTAGGTCAGGCTAAGATAAAATATCAAAGCCAAAGTCACCTGTTGGAATTTCATGGCTCAGTGGGGACTTGTCCCAATATTTTTTTCTTTTTGCTTTCAAAAATAATTTTCTAGTATGGTGGAACTCACAACTCCCTGACTTTTGGGGGATTCATAACTTTTGAGGAATTTAAATTTGAGATTTATTGTTTATTTATTATTTATGTTTCTTTTTTATTTTTATTATTTTTTATTTTACTTAAGTAGACATACATTTGCAAGTGTTTGTTGCATACAGTGCTATACTTTCTATCTATTAATGTTCCATAATCATTTATCTGATAATATATTTCCTTTTATGGGATGCAACACTGATTTCTAATGTCTTTTGTATGTTTTCTAAAATCTCCTTTGAATCATAGCTACTTCAGAAATAATTACACTTAGGGCTTGTGAAATCACTACTTGCAAGCATCTACTTCAGGCTAGGTGGCATCTGCCACCATATTAAGCCTGATTCTTCACTGGAGGCTATATACATGGCAATTAACCTATTAATTACTTCTGGTAAGTACAAAAGAACCTAGATAGATCTACTTTTTACTCAGAGTCATTTAGTATGGACACATAGGATGAAATCTGTGCCAAATTGGGATGGAGTTGATATTTTTTTCATGTCCATCATTGAACCAATAACGAAGCAGCCGCCAGCAGCAGCTTAGTGGTACTATCAGAATGCTGGCACATATAAATTATGTTATGATTCCTTTTTCTTCAGGAATCTCAATATTTTCATTGGCTTTTCATTCTCTTGTTTTGAAACAGCAGCGTTCTCTTTTGCATTCCAATGAAAAGTAGCTGGATGCATGTAATCCTTGTGTGATGTAATGTGGAAGCTGACAAGGACAAAGTAAGAATTTGTTTTTTTGTAATGCCTTTCCACATGGATTAAGAAAACCAGGGTCAATCAATTCATCTGTGACAGCCACAGCCATGGAAGTCACTAAACTGGCTGTATTATGAGAAAACCAGGCTCACATGAAGGATAATGGCTAGAAGCATATAGTATAATTATAAAACGGAAGGACTGGAAGCATATTTATAGCAATTTTGTGGGTCTGTTACGAGGATTAACAGAGCTGTATCAAATTAAGAGGATGTTTCAGTGCTATCTTCTTCTACGGTGCTCCCTGTTGATTAGTTGTAGTGTTCTCTCTATAATTTCCATTAATAGTTGTCTGTTCTATTCTACACTTGACCTGACCCAAATTCACAAAGGATCTCAGATATGCTTGTACAGAGATCATAAATGGGATCAAATTTAACACAACAAGTTCTATTCTGAATATCTAACTTGGAAGCTATCTTTATTCCTATCTGTAGACAATTTCCAATGGGGAATCAGGCATGCTGTTAAAGTAAACCATTATTTTAAAACAAGCTTTTTTCAAGAGAGAGAAATCATTTCATTAATATAGCTCAAACAACGTAATAATAAAATAGCAAATTATGCATTATTATGAGCTACTGCAAAGATGACAACTGCAAACATTATAAATGATTTAGGCCAATGAGTAGTATAAGATTATACTCCAACAGACCAAATTTCACCTTTTTTCAGGACTAGAGCAATGTGAAAACAGAGATGCAAAATGAGGACCAAGCAATGCATGCTCAGTAGGCACAAAATGTTGACTAATGGAAGACAGAGATGGAGAAAAGGAGGACTGGGATGGAGTATGTTGAAAAGACCATTATGAGCTTACTGCTATGATGAAGATTAGTCTTCCATGCTCCAGCATATATTGGTTGCATTTTCAAAGATTTTACAGATATTTACTGATTCAGATGTTTGATCTCTTGAAATAACTTAATGAACCATGGTTCCTGAATCATATAGCTTTCATATTTAGATTGGCATTATATGCTGAATTAGAGTCACACTAATTTAATAGCTATTTGTCTTCTTGTCAGTTGTGGAAATACTTAGTGGGAGAACTGACAAAAAGTAGAGAAAGAAACTGAAGTTTAATCAAAATAATGTATGTTATCAGTGTGGTTATCTGTAGACATTTATCTCTACACTTTCAAACACTAGTTTGTCAGGAATGAAAAATTCATTTTCAGAGATAATGGAAGTTGACTTAAAGCTACAAAAATTATATAAAACACATCCCATCTTTTTCTGCACTTCAGAGCTTGTAAATAATAAAATAAAGTGCAGTTCAACAGAAACTCAATTTTTCACATCTTGGCTTTCTCTTGGTAAAGTTCTTCTCTTGTGTCTCTCCTGCTGCTGCTTTCAGCCCAATTACTTCTATAACCACAGAAAATATCTGGTCCAACGTATTACCCAATCAATTTCAAAGCAGATAACACAGTGAAGCAAGCTTAGTGTCCAAAATGGCAGAAAGTATAGTGATGACATTGCATCAAGCGGAAGATCTGTTGACAACTTCAGGCATTTTTTGCCAACATTTCCCTTTCAGATAGTCTTTTTCTATGTGATTTCATAAGGTTAAATCAGTTGCCCTAATATTAGCCACAAAGCTAACAGCATTCAATCCCAACAGTTTTGCTGAGAGCTACAAATGTCACATAGAAATATTGGTGATATGCTCAGACACAACTATGCCTTCTGTTCTGATACTATATAATTAGGCTTTCTTTTTATTATTAATGCAACAACCTGTTTCTCAAAAAAGTTCAGTTAGGGCAAGAGTGCGTGCAAATCAACTACTTAAACTGACAAATCACAACCAACCAGGATCCTTAGACCCACTTCTCAAAGTATATAAAGCAAAGGTTACTCCCATGCTCTTGTACGGAGCTGAAGTTTGGGGTCTAAACCAGATACCATTATTAGAGCAATCACAATCACAGCACCTGCGAAGTTTCCTAGGAGTGGACAGGACGACCCCAGCTGCCGCAGTAAGAGCGGAACTGGGAGTACACACAGTGGATGGCTTATCCAAAATCAGGGCCTACAACTACTGGGCAAAACTGATGGCCATGGAAAATGATAGACTCCCCAAACTGTGCCTGTTAGAGCAGATAGAAAATCAACATCAGACCTCTTGGTTAGTTCTCCTGACAAAATACATCAGGAGCTGTGGACTTCCGACTCGGTATCCGAATCTCTTAGAAGTGTTAGACCCAAAAATAGTTGCTCAACGAGTATTGGATATAGAAGGCCAAAAAGATATCGCTACCCTCAGTAAAGCTGGCTCACTGAAATGGTTAGGCCGCTTTAAACATACTTTCCAAACTGCTCGATATCTAAAAACAGAAATGCCTAAACACCTTAGGAGGGTATTTACCAGAGCTCGTTTTGAACAGCTGGATACAATGGACAAGCACGGAAGGTTTAATCAAGTCCCATACAACGAACGATTTTGTATTTGTGGAGCACCAGAGGTGGAGGATATCACACATGTATTGTTCAACTGTGAGCTGTATAAGAAAGAGAGAGACCATTGCCTTGGACCATACATTATTCAAAAAACACACTGGGACCCATATATTAAAACCTCATTTTTGTTGGCCGGGCAGAACCCTAAAATAACACACAAAACAGCCTTTTTTCTATTCAAAGCAACACAGCTAAGAATTGCACATTTAGAATCAATTGGGGTAAACTGTGGAGGTGATCTGAACGAGATCCTGTTGACAGCTTGTTTATTTTAACTCCTTTTATACCGAGAGTTGTATGTTGTATGTATGACTATGTATGACTATGTGTTAATTGTGTTATGTGTTAAATGTTTTGATACGGCCAATAGGCCAATCAATAAAACGTATCTATCTAACAACCTGTTTCTAGTCTCTGGGGAAACAAGGACTATACGAACATAGCAAGCAATCCTATGCTCCAATAAATAAGCATGCATGGAAGCTTTAACATGCACAGCAGTGCAATTTGGTAAGAATCTATTCTCAACTATGTATGCTGCCTCAAGTTATTCTTAGTCATGAAAATGTAGTGGGCATCCAGTGGTTACATGCACGCACAAAAAGCAAACAGCTGCAAAATCACCCTGATCTTTCCTGCAGCCGACGAATTAAACAGTAACTGCCTGGTCTTTTAAAATGTTTGACAGAAAGCAAATTATTTGGTAAAATATGTGATTAAGTAAATTGAGAAACAACAGTTTATGAACTGGAGTTCAGAATTGTAATTCAGCAAAAGACTCCACACCAAGAGAAGGCAAAACAAAGAAACCAAAACTGTATTAATAAACCATGAAAATTCTTCTAGTGCTTTTTTTGACCCCAACCAGCCTCTGAGGTCAAAAAAAGCACTAGAAGAATCTTCACATTTTATGAATAAGTTCAACTCTTTTTCCAAAGTAAAATATGATGAGAGGGATATACTATGTGCTAAGCCTTTCCATTTTTCTAGTACCAACCTGATTCTATCCTGACTACTTGGCTATCAGCATTGCTCACAGTGACATTAAAATTACTGACATTTTGATGGGATTTTGGTATGGAAGAAAGGGAGTCTTCATCTGTTACCTGTCAGTGGGAAATGTTAGATACTATAAGCACTTATATTAAGAAAGAGGTGCTGAACTTCTGTTTCTTTGTGTGGGGGAGTACATAATCATTGTCATTATTGTAGTTGTGGTTGTTTGTTATTTCATTTACATATGTTGAATTCTGGTGTTGGGAAAAAGCTAAAATATAAATAAACTCAGTCATCTACATTTGCAGGTTTCATTTTTGCAGAGATGATTATTTACTGATTTGATTAATATAGTCTCTCTAGAAACCTTACAACCACATCTCATTAGGGCAAATTCAGCAGCATGCACCGGTTCTTCTATTCTTTCATGACAGATCCCACGACACACTGCAATTTTCAGCAGGGCTCCATTATAAAAGGGAAGGCCAAGCAATGCATGCTACTGTGCCAGCAACACAGAAGGCTTCCTGTGTTCCCTTGGATCAACAGGAGGAAGCCAAGTGGTGAACCCTTTCCCCCATGAGATGTGGAGTCTGGTGAGTCAGACGAGGCAGGCATGGGACGATTGGTTCCCTCACACCCCTGGATGGGGAATGCCGGAATCACCATGAACCATGACAATTCTGTGGCCTTTGTGATGAGATTGCTAGATAGAGATCTTCTCAAGATACTTCTAGATCCCCTGCTATGACACTATTGGAAGTTGTACACAGAATCATGCTGGCAGATCTAGAACAAGCATCCTCAAACTGCGGCCCTCCATCTGTTTGAGCCTCTAACTCCGAGAATTCCTGGTCACTGAACAAGCTAGGTAGGGCTTCTGGAAGTTAGAGGCCAACACATCTGGAGGGCTGCAATTTGAGGATGCCTGATCTAGAGACTCTGTCATGTCTCTTATTAAGAAAAGAAAATGAGAAATATGTAATGACTAATGACTAATCAAGAAATGCTTTTCTGCTGAATTTAATTTTTAGATATGTTCCATCAAAAGTCTGTCCTGTTCAGCAAATTACTGTTTTCAAACAGGAAAAAATATGAAAATTCATGAATAAAAACTGGACATAATCCCTCCAACAGAAAACTTGTTTGCATTTCTTTTCTACATGCACCTTTGAATGCATTTTTATTTCAATATAATCTGACCTAAGAAATATATTGCAAAGTTCACAGAGACATGCAGTGAGAAATAACTACATCTCTACGTATAAACTGGTTTGGAAAGCATGAATTGTAGTAATTTGCTTAAAATTACAGACAAAAAGTTATCCTGCAATCCATAAAACCATCTGAGAAGATGTATATTCCTCCGGATTCTGAGGAGCATCACTTCCTTCTTCAAAATTCAGACAAAAGCAGCACTATCACAGACATGTTCAGACAGGCTTAAATGGTAGTCATCCAAACCGTAAAAGTACAAAACTACAGAAAGATGCAAAAGCACTCAAAATAATGCTTTTGGGATGGGTGACAACAGTTCCTGTATATACCAACTGGAATATATTAGTATATTCTACATACATACATATATCTGGGATTTCAGAATTTAAGAAAAAAAAACAAAAGGGTTAAGGGAAGGAAATTGCTACTGTGGATTACTACAAATCAAAGTTCCCATTCTAATGGGTTTTTTAAAATCCTGATCAGCAAAAATTGAAAGAAATATATGTACAAACAAATTCAAATAGGAAATGGTAGCAATAGCTCCCCAGTCCAGACTGAAACCCACAGCAGGGCTATAACATTAATCTCTCCCTCACACCACAGTGCTTGTCTGGATCCTTACTACCTGCTGTTTAGTAAAGCAGAACCAAATAAACAGCAAACAGAACATTAAACAAGTCAAATAGCAATGACAACATTAATACCTGCATCAGTTTGGTGCAATAATACTGCTCCCAAATACTTTTTCTCTTATACATGCAAAACCCAGAGGATGTAGTTCTTGACCTAAATGGAAGAGGTCAAGCTCCAGGTATCCAAAAGTTATTCTGAGGGGTCTACAACTCTGCAGGGATACACTGCACCTTCCATATGTTCTTAAATCAACACTGTATTTTTAGAAAACAGATTTTAGCTAAAATAAGGTGGGAAAGACAGATTTCTAGCTAGAGAAGAATTGCTTCTTTTTGGGGGGGGGGGGTCAAAAGCAAGAACTCTCTTTTTTTAAAAAAAACTTAACAAAAATGTGGTTGGTAAGCTAGGCAAGAAGTGCCTGTTTCATGTACTGCATGATACATGATTCTCACCTCTAATTGGATATGTCCCTGTAACCTACTCCAATGTTCAGTATGCATTTTTTTCTATCTATGTATCACTATCACCAAAGCTTGTTCTACTGGTCTTGCAGCAAGTACCTCCTGTTCAGTCTCCATGACAAATAATGGGAAGGAAAAAAGGAATTCAAGGGAAAGGATGCCAGCTTATTGCCACAGAAGAAGATGGGGGTGATAAATAGTGTACAAATTGACATGACACATTGCCTCTATTATCAGAATGGCTACCATGCTCAAAATGGCTACCATGTAAGTAACTAGGTACTTTTGTGAGTGTTCTATCTACCTGTAACATGAGAGTGATTACTAGTGTTATTATGTCACACACACCAGAAGCGACTTGCAGTTTCTCAAGTCATTCCTTACACACACACAAAATGTCACACAGATAATCAGATAATGGTTGATTCACCATGCCTAGAATATTAGAATTAAAACATTCCCTCCCCCAAAATATTATAGAGCGATTTTCCCATTATATTTTTTCTCTTCCTGGTTTTAATCTTTTAAATCCATTAAGAGGCATAACTCATGCTAGAACTGACATGAGCATTATGCCTAACCCCTCCCTATTTTTACCTGTCAGCGTAGAAGAGTTATAAAAGAGTTGGCACTTCTTCTTTCAATGACTGAATAGAGGGAATAAGCAGAAATTCATTTAAATGCAGTATGGAAAATGTCATGGTGTCAGCAGACTCATTTGTAGACATTTTTTTTAAATGCATCTGTTTGAAGAAACCTCATATTTACATTAAGACAGTTAAATATTATTTTCTTAATTCCCAAGCCTGAACACATGCTTTTAACTAATTTTTCATTGCCCAAAGTGCTCACTCCATTCTTTTTTAATTAACTTCATGCAGTAAAAGAATACAAAGCTGTCAAGTAATCCTGATTTTCATCAACACTCAAGTATAATAAAGATAAAATGAAAAAAATAGCCACACTAAGGAAAGCCATTAGGATTAAAAGGAAAGGCCTTGATATATAACAGCACTATTCAAAGTGGTGATTTGTGGACAGGTGCCAGTCCATGAGTCATCCATTGCCTATCCACTGTGCATTTCCAGGAAAAAAGCAATCATTGCAGCCAATGGGCACAAATAAGATATTGTTACCTGGCACACTGGAAGAAAAATTGCTGGTCCCTCACATCATACGGCCTGAAAAGTACTGATATAAAAGATATTTCCCTCATGTTGAAATACACAACACACAAAATTCCTCAGAAAATTCATGGAATATTCTACAAACTCTCTAGGATGCGTGTCCTTTTTTTGTTTTAAAATAAATTGTTTTTGTTTTTTAGCATTTTACTAGATAGCCCATGTTTACACTGGATCCCTAGTTGCACTGTAAACAAACAGACTTTCTGGACACCAAATTATCATTTTCTTGTCCTGGCAACTAAACTGCTGCACAGATCACTAGGAGTTTCCTATCTGAACCAGCCAATCAATGGCTTGACAGGTCTTAGGGTGGCCTGAGTAGGCTTCATTCGGGTCCATCACCATTCATATAAGAAATTGCATATGTAGCCAACTCTATCTTTTCTTGGACTACCCCACTCGCCCTTCAATTTTTCAGAATGTCTTTTAATGTCTTAGCAATTGTCTTGTTCATAAGGTGTGCCAATTGATGGGTCTAAAGAAGAATTTCACTCAGCGGAGAATTGGCCTATGCCCCATGTATGTTTGTTGCTTCCTTTGCAACAAAACTCAGCTGTCATTACAGAAAGATTGTCAATATGTGCATCCTTTTCATCAAAAATTCATTTATGGAGGCTGGCATGTTTTGGCCTAAGGGTGAATCCAGGACAATGAGTAAGATTAAACAGGAGGCTTTCTTGAGTGACCTTGGAGGTGGGATCCAAAGCCTTGGACCATAGGGTGTGTGTGTGTGTGTGTGTGTGTAAAATTGGCCTCACTCTAAAGTGACACGAGAAGGATTTCAGACAGCAGTTCAGTATGCTTTGGATCCATTATCCCTGCCATTCCCATTGTTTTCCAGCAATGAGGATGGGTTGAGCACCAGCTGGAAGCCAGGTCAACCAACATCATGGTCTTTGGTGCTAAAATTATACTAGAGGTTTAAAAAATAAAACTGCAGTATTTCTCCTTTCGTCACTTTTCCATCATTGTTTGTGTGTTACTCTTAAGAGTATAAAACCAACTATTTGCATAGCACATATTCCATTAGGAAATGGGAGGAGGACTTATCAAACCTGGAGCAGAAAGTACCTCTGTAATGTAATGGAAGCATTGTATCTATGAACCAACATACAAGAGAGGCCTTGGCATCTTGGAACATTGTTTACAAAGGTGCTTTATCTTCAAAGAGATGCACAAATGCTGCAATAAGAACTGGGTGGATAAATACCGTTGCTCTCTCCTCATAGACCTCATAGACCTCTGATATGTGGTAATACAATTATAATTACTGAAACAAACAATTACTATCACTTTATTAATTCCTGGTTCTATTTACATACCACCTGCCTGGTATCTCAAGGCAAAGATGTGAAAGACTCCACCTGAAATCTTACGGAGATGCAGCTAGTAATTGAAACACAGTGCCCCTCAAGACAGGCCTTATATCCCAGGATCTGATCTCAGGTTTTCTGTTTATCCCAGATTACCTGGTAGTGTGGACTCATATAACACAGTTTAAATCACAAAACCTGGGATCAGATCCTGGGATATTGGGCTTGTCTGGAAGGGCCCACACCCACCCAAACACAAGTACAAACACATACACATTTTGGGAGACCCTGTTTTATTCCACTCCAAATATATAAAAATGATGCAGCTTAAATTTTTGCACTTCAGTAAGCTCAAAATTTAAATTATCTCACAGAGATGAGAATCTCAGACATGTTAGTTGCTGCATGAAGGAGCTCTCCACTGAGCCCACTAGCTTCTTTTGTTTGGGCCTCTGTTCAGAAATCAGGTAGAAAAACTTATAAATTCTCTGCACAGAGAGCAGCTAAAAGTAATTCCATGGGACTGTTTTGCAGTCTGTGAGAAAACTGTTTCACTAGGACTTCTATCTGCATAAAACTAAGCTATGCTTTGTTTGTTTGTTGGAGAACTCAACCTGCCAAGACTTAAATAAGGCCTCAAATATTTTGTTTTGACTATTCAAAGGCTTACTGACAGCTGGAAATGGATCCCCAAGTCCTGCCTAGATTTTATCCATGTCTCAGTTGAAAAACATTCCCATTTTGAATATAGAGAATCAGACATGTTTATAATGCAGATTAAGAGAAGAATTAAAAACATTGGAGTTGCTGTTACCTTTGAGTCTATTCTAATTCTAGTATATATAACTACCATCAAAGGAACACTGCCATCCCCAGCAGTATATATACTGAGTACCTGGGGCACCCATATGGTAGCGTTGGTCAGGAGGGCCCAGCAGAGATAGTACTGAGACTCCTAAGGAACCACCAACTGAACGAAAAACTGCTGGTGACTTTCTATCGCTATGGCTATAGAGCGTGTCCTAACCTACTGCATTTATGTATGGTTTGTTACTTGCACCTGATGTTTTTTGACCCAGAGAGAAATAAGGGGAGGATTCCCTATGATATGAGCAAAAAGAAACAGGGAGACCAAATTTGATTTTAAAAACTCTTCATGTAACATTTATTGAGTATCAATCACATAACATCTATAAGTATCAAGAGTTCTCAATCACACTCACAATCATTCGTCATCATACTCACAACAAGCTTTTGAAAAGGGTCGGACGTTCCGTTGCCATGGTTCTGGAGATGTGATGAACGCAGGCAATTCTTAACAGACTATAAGAAGACAGGGGTTGCCTGCATGCATCACCTCTCCTGAACTGCGACAACGGAACATCTGACCATCTGCAAAAGACTGAGGTCTGTTGTGAGTATGGTGAATACTTGTGTGAGAGATTGAGAACTCTTGATACTGAATTAAATGTAATGTCTTATTTCAAATAAATGTTACATGCATAGTGATAATACCAAATTTGGTCTCCCTGCTTCTTTTTGCTCATATCAGGTTTATAACACTCAAAAGGGTTAATACTTCTGCATAGTGAATCATTAGCTGCCCTCTCCCCTGTTTGGAAGAACTTTATAATTCCCGCTGCCTTAAGAAAGGTCAGGGCATTCTTGGGGATCCATCTCACCTGACATATTATTTTTTGAATTATTGCCATCTGGCAGATGGTACAGGGTGATAAAGACAAGGACAGACTGAAGGATAGCTTTTATTCTAGAGCTGTGGCTATGTTGAACTTCATGGTTTCACAGTGATGTGGCATTGGGTGCTGGGTGGTGGTGAGTGGGTGTGTGGAGAGATATATGTGTTGTTTTGTGGCATGCGCGGGGGAAGGCATGTCACTTCATTGTGTAATAGCACAATGACAAATAAAGCTATTCTATTCTACAGATGTATCCTACCATGGTTACAAAAAACATATACTCACAAGGATGATCATGACCCACATTATTAAATTGTGGTAATGTGAACATGCTTTGTCTGATGTGAACATGCTTTGTCTGCATTCGTATTGCTGCCCTTTAATAATATGGGACACAACGACTTGTGGTCACTGCAAATCAAGATCCGGGGGGGGGGGGCACTTTTGTTATACTATTACAGTATCTTATATTACCATTCTGTGTACAATAGTTTTAATTCAAACAACTGTATAACACTATACTTGTAAGAGTGCTGAGATTTCCATTCCCTTTCCACTTCTCATGTTACCTGGCTAACAACAACATTAAAAAGTCGTTTTAAAAACAGCTTGAAATCTGGCTGAACTGTGTGTGTATGTCTGCCTATTAAACACATGATAGCCATTTGAAATGATAGAGAGATAACATTTTAAAGTTGCACACACACACACGAGACCCAGAACTGCATTAGTCCTTTTACCTTTTGATACGGCACAACATTCAACAGGTAGATTCTATGACATCTCCCTATGCAAATTCTCAAGCTTCCAAAAGCATTTGATAAAAGAGTAATCAACAAGCTTATACAAACAATTTGTGTCACAGGTCATGAAAGTACAATAAACATACAAATGGTTTGCACAATACATTGCAGAAGACATTGTTTGGAGGTGTGTGTAAGGAGAAAGCAAGAAAGAGAATACAGGACATTATTTCCCATCTTGAAATAATGGATCAGCACCTTGTGGCTCTCAATTCAGTGGGATAAAGATTATCCTTCATTTTTTAGTTGAAGAGCCATTCAAATCACTGCATCTAATTTGTGGATTAGCCATATAGGGTAGCACTTCCCACATTCTGCCACACTTAATAACCACACCACCATCCTGAGATTTTTATAGACATGCGGGGCATTTATGTACATACAATACTTCCTAGTCTTATTGATTCCTTTCCCTAAATTCTGTACTGAGAAGTTAAGAATTCATTTTATAGCATAGGTAGAACCAATTTCTATATTATATTATATTATATGAATCCAGAAACTCCATAAATTTAGAGATCTCTTGCCATGTTCTCTTTAAGCTTGTGAAGCAATACACTGCCGAATTGAAAAAAAACTGGTAGAATATCTGAATCCTGGTATTGCAGTATGGATTTCTGCTACAATTTAAATTATGGATGTGGTAACAAGCACAAACTATAATTCCAAGAAACAAGTCAGAAATTCACATAATTGTAGCAAACTTAATGGTATGGGAGAAAACTCTTGGAAAACAGATGACCTTTTCCTGCAGGGTTGCAACTAAAGCTCCTAAACACTGAGCCAATTCTAAATCAAACCAACAGAGATTATCCATCATTATCAGATACACAACTAAGATAGAAATGTTGCTGAATTTTTTATGAGCTACATCATTGTGCACTTCTGTCGCTCAGATACGGTGGTCTCCACATTAAATTATACAAGTACAAATTCTATTCTAATTGATTCTGAAAACTGAAGGTTCCAATATATAATGAGTGGAGATTATAATCCTTTTAAGGCTCCATGACAGAAACATTAATTGCACCCTAACTTTAAGTGCTCTAAATGATGCACTTAACCTAAAATTATTAAGCAGTTGTATTATTTTTGAGAAAATATTACTACTCAAATGGTCATGTTCCTTTAAATTATTTTATATTAAACAATAAAATATTATAAATTGTTTTTAATTCTATATTGATAATATTCAAATATCTTTCATTTTTGAGCTATAGTCAACTTTGCCAAACCCATTCTGTATTCGTGACATGATCTAGTTAAACTGAACCTTCCAGCAGATGATATAAACAATCCTTTAATCTTCTCCTTGAATGTAGATATTATTGTGCTTAAAAAGTGCTTAAATAAAGTTTTTGATTCTGCATGGATGATCTAAATCTGAATTTGTCATATGATGAGAACTATGAATGTTGTTGTTGTGAATGTTCAAATCATTTGTATTTTATGAGAACCCCTAAGGCAAATCTATCATGGGTTTTTCTTGGCGAGATTGGTTCAGAAGACATTTTCCCTTGCTCTGAGAAAGTCACCCAGTGGAGACTGAAAACTCGCCTTCACAGCACTAATCTAACAGTCAAATTACTATACCACTACCTTTTGCTTTGAAAACCCCAGAACACATAGCAGCAATGTTTTTCTTTACTGATAAAGGTATCAGCTCATGCTTTCTTCATATAGGAATTGCAACTGTATATGATTCATTCCATCATTAATCTCAACTGCTTCTTGCGGGCCTGCTGGACAGATTATATTTTTTATCATTTAAGAAAAAAAACTCATGAGCAATGCATATTTGAGGTTCTGGAGCAGGATAGAGAAGTCTGATTTCTAGAACCTGAGTATGGAAAACTCAGTGCCTACTGCAATTGGGAGGAATTCAAGGCATATGAAGATGGCTCCCCAACCAAGCTGGCTTTAGGGGTTTTCCTTCAGCTGGTGTAAGAAGAGGGAGGTAAAGCCCCTTACTGTTATCTCTATAGTAAATAAAATATCTATGAGTATATAAAGTATCATATTTTACATATGAACACATTAAAACAAATATCTAATTAGCCAATATTCTACTGCACACTACTGGCCTTCCTTGCAATGCAGAATAACTATCTACTCCCTAATCATGGTATAATTTGGGATTAAATTAATTGGGTGAATTGAATTCTTAGGAGATAGGGATCCAAGGAGGAAGTAGGATTCTGGAATGCCAGATAAGTGAATGCAATGAACTGCCCTGTACATTTCATCATTGCCTAGTTTTAACTATAATCTATCAAAATCTTGTCAAAAGTGTAAACTATAACTTTTGTGAGGTCATGAATTGATGAATGTTAAAGATAGGTACTATCATATATCACACATGGATCAAACATTGAGTAACAATACTCTATTAAGGCAGAAAAATACAAAACAAAAACCCCAAACAGTAAGAATTATTTAAAAGCTAATATTATATATGAGTTGGGTGTATGTGAAGACAAATTAAATATCAGAGAATGAGAACATAATAATGATATAAAATGATGAGTAAAATATTGTTTTGCTGCAACTCCCAGCATCTCCTATCATAGTTTATACTCGCTAGGACATAACAAGAGTTGCAGAATAAAAACAGGCAAGTCACATCTGGTTGCACTGGTATAAAACATTGGCTTAACTTATGGAGCTCCAAAAGTTGACACTTTGAGACTATAATGTAGCATAGCTAGGTGAGAAACTTCATCAATCTCAATAGGCTTTGTACAAACACTGTTTTACAAAATTGTTGCCTTATTTAAGTTTAACTCTTTGGATGTCATTGAAGACTTCTGTATGAATCTGTATCCTGAAAACCATTTTCTACATAAATATGTGCAAAGTTATTATTCAAGCTGTGCACATACACAAAAATTCCTTTGATGATAGCTTATACTTTGAGCCCTTCCAGACATGTCCAAAACACGGGACCTGTCTTGGTTTTACTTGAGGCATCCAAATGACACCTCAGGTAAAACCAAATTAATCCAAAGAAAACTGGGATTTCCCAGTTTGCTCCAGTTTAATAAAATACCTGGAAAGAGCTGGACCTTAAGCTAAGGTATGGATCTTTCCAGGTAAGGGCTCTGTGGGATCTTACTTCCAGGACTGATTCTGAAGTCCCTAGTTCAATTCCCAAAACAATCCCAGTCCTTTGGACTCTAAGAGCCTAAAGGAGCAAGATGCCTTCTCCTCTCCCCTCCCAGCTCCCCACCCAAAACTTACCTGAGGGGCCTTTCAGCAGTGCAGGCCCCTCAAGAGAGCTCCCCTGATGCACAATAATGAGGCATCAGGAGGTGGGGGAGGGATTTCCCTCCTCTATCCCCTCCACTTCCTGATACGTTATTTTCGAATGACAGCAGAGTTCTCTGTAGGAGTCTGCACTGGCAGCAGGCTCATCAGGTAAGTTTCTGGGTGGAAATGGGGGGGGGGGGGGGGCTTGTGGGTAGCTGGGTACCCTCTCCCAGCCAACCGCCCAAGGGAAAGCCCGGGATTTGGGTTAGGGGTGACAACTAAATCCCAGGAGGAACTGGACGTTAGCTGACACAGCCCTCTACATAAAAGTGAGCTACATTGTTAGAAACAACCTCCACTGAACACAATGGGAAGTAGTAGTAATAGTATCAACAACTTTAAACAACAACTTTATTTCTGTCCCACTTCCCTTCACAAAACCAAGATTTGAGATAGCTAACAAATTAAAAGAACTCAATTTAACTTAATCATATGAGGGGTTTAATTAAAATGCAATTAATCCATCAAAAATACTCAAAAATAATACCAATAAATGCAGTATAGTATAGAAGTCTATAATAAAAGTCTTCTCATTAAAAGCACTAAGTTCTGAAAACTGGCCATTTTTATTCTTTGCCTACCAACAGAACGAATACAAGTAGACAACCATTCTGCCCCCCTCCCCCCAGAAGAGTCTGTAACCCCCTAGAACAGGCATGAAATACATGTATCCAAATTCGGAAATTGTAACCCAAGTGGAGAGGGTTTTTTTAATGGCAAGTTGGAAACACCTGAGAAACACAATCCTCTTGTGAAAAGGTATATGACTTGGTTTAGCTTCTAAGGTTGAAAATGCAATGATGCAACACAGAGTTGATATAACACACAGTGTTTTACTTCAAGAATACCAGTATAAAAATATATATTTCTTTTCACTCAAGATTCTGAATATAAGTATTGTCGGCTGTCAAGGATGGTTTTACAATACAATATTCCAGGACATTTATTTGCTTCTGTTACACATTTCCTTTGCATTTTAAAAATACACTATAGTATAAAAATGTATTATGTTGAACAAATTACAGGTTGAGTTTCCTTTATTCAAAATGCTGGGGTCAAAAGTATTCTGGATTTTAGATGTTTGTAATATTTTGAAATATCTGTATTGCAATTTTTTTGTATCAGAAGCGACTTGAGAAACTGCAAGTTGCTTCTGGTGTGAGAGAATTGGCCATCTGCAAGGACATTTTCTAGGGGAAGCCCAGATGTTTTGATGTTTTACCATCCTTGTGGGAGGCTTCCCTTATGTCCCCACATGGGGAGCTGGAGCTGACAGAGGGAGCTCATCTGCACTTTCCCTGGATTTGAACTTCCGACCTGTCGGTCTTCAGTTTCACATATACCTTATACACATAGTCTGAAAAATATTTCTTCCTAATTTTGGGTATGAAACAAAATTTCTCTACATTAAACTATCAAAAAGCAAAGGGGCCATTATCTCAGTCATCCACTTGGACAGTTTTGGAATATTTTGGATTTCAGATTTCCAGATAAGAGACACTCAACCTCTATTGTCTTTTGAAAAATATTTTCCCTCATTAATGATTGCTACTGCACTACCCTCATCAATAACCGGCGTGCTCTGCCTGTTGCCCAATGAATATATTGACTTTTAAACATGAAATTTGGTAACACGTGCATCAACCAACATTAAACAATGCTGTCACTCTCTTTACTTACCACATGATTTTTACGCCACTTCATAGAAGAAAGGGTGCAATATATTTGGGCTTTTTATTGCTTGAGTAGAAAGTGCTCATTACCTTTTTATGTTTATACATAAGGGAAAAAAAAGAGTTTTCCAAATGGGATAACATCACACTGTTGTAGTGGTTGACTTTCTCAAGATAGTCTTCTGGGGTTTTGGTGCAGTTTGTGGAGGAGGCACAGTTGCAGGTCTGAGAGGGGGAAAGCTACTACTGGGACTTATTCCCATCCCTCCATTTTCTAGTGGAAAAGGAGGCAGTGGAGGTGGTGGTGGTGGTAAGGGAGGACATTGGTGAGGAAGCTTTCCCGGCACATGAGGAGGTTCACTGTGCAAGTGAACCTCCCTGTTTTTGATATTGTATCGAACATCACAATCCGCACAATAGCCATGGTACTGCACCTTTTCATTAAATCGTACCCGTTCCCGTGTTCCAGTCTGAGGACACCTGTCTTTTTCAGGTCTGTGCATCATAGGTTGCATTGGAACTTTGTCCAAGTTACTGTTAGATATACAACATATATCCCCATTTGGAATTTTATTTGGTCCACCTGGCAAACCTCCATTTCGTAGTAAAGTCCCATTAGTCTTTACAGGGTTGGGAGGAATAACTGGCCGCTGTGAGTCCTCACACTTCACAGGAGTCAGCCGTGGAGGAGGAGGTGGGGGATTGGGTTTCCTTAGAACTGTAAGAATGGCAGATGGGTGGGCTGGGGGCTTGATGAGTGGTGCGTTGGCTCGCACCTTGATTTTTTCCAAGCTTGACGCTGTTGTGCTACTTGAGCTGCTGTTCAATGTGTCTGTTTTTGAGCTGTCCGTCATCTCATCCTCCAACTGAAGATCAGAAGTCAGTGTATCAATCTGGTCGACCACCTGCATGGAAACCAAACACAAACTGTAATAAACACCGATGACAATGAAAGGGAGAGTGAGGATCCATGCACAAACCTGCTATTTTTACAAAGTACAAAACATGCAATTTTGCGGCATCTTATTTATTATAATAATATTATGTTCATTTTACAATTCTAGAAGTAAGAAGTCTTTTAGAAAGTTACAGCAATCAAATTTGGAATTCATTTTCCTGGACACAGTCATCAACATTTCTCTTTATGCTGAATGCTCAAGGGGTGGGTTAAATCATTTATTCTTAGCAAACCTGAGTGGAATGATTTGTTAATGTTGGCCTACCACAAAAGAGGAAACACTAAAAAGAAAAACAAGATAATAGTAT
This sequence comes from Anolis sagrei, assembly GCF_037176765.1. Lineage (NCBI taxonomy): Eukaryota > Metazoa > Chordata > Lepidosauria > Squamata > Anolidae > Anolis > Anolis sagrei. Next base: position 240,996,712 of record NC_090022.1, read on the forward strand.
GAATAAGTTGTGAAATATAAATGTGTTCTTCTGCACTACAGGATAAATAGTTTTCTAAGTATAAAAAAGAATAACAAATAATTGCACAGTATATTACATATTGTAAACATTGCATAATGAATAACAATTTCTTTGAAGCACACAGCTGCATCCACTCATATAAACTGACAGATAGTTTTCACATTTCCCACCTAAAGAATGGTACAGTTGTATTCACAGGTTCTGCATCCAATTTCAACCAGTGATGGCTCAAATATATCCCGCCGGGGGGGGGGGGGGGGATAAAAAACCCAAACCCCGATTTTACTGTTTACTGAGTGCTACACTGGTGTGGACTCATCAATGAAATCAAACTCAAACAGAGACTGAGGGCCTGGTTTAATAATAAATAAAACAAATAAAGAGAGTTTTCTTACATTTTCTCTTCCTTGGTCCAAATACCTATTGAACCATTGCTGTTTTGTATTTTAAATTTTTATACATGGAAACAGATGTATACACAACGAGGCCAAGTAGAATTGTAACAAAAGTAGTGTTTTTTAAAAAAAATGAAAATAAAATGACATATTTGAACAGATAATAACTGTCTATTGTAGACTTACATTATGATAACATATTTCTATATTATCTATTCGCATTCCTTACAGATTCATTCATGTTACATTTTTATTTTTTCTCCTCCCACCACCCTTCCCTACCCCTTCCACCATTTTTCTCTCTATATATTTTTAACCACAAACACAACCTTTTAAATCTTTGTACAATATCTATGCTGGCTTCACCTTCTTCTATCCATTTCATATAATTTGCCCATTTCTCTTTAATTTCTTTTGTAACAGAAGTAGTGTTTTTATTTCATAATGATCTGACTCTAGCAACTTGACCTGAACCTTAGACTTTAGCCTACTCAAAAGTGAGCCCCACTGAATTCAATGAGGCTTACTTTAAGGATATTAATAACATGTTTTCCCCAATATTGTTACTGCTTTTAATGTATTTGTGGGTACTGAATTTGAAAAACATGATACAAATCTTGTACCATACACAGTTCTTTCATAAATTTAATGTATTTTATCAATTTAGTTACTGAGTATTGATTACGCTGCAGATCCTGATGTTTCAGTGTGATATTTTTTAGCACTTTTGAATGGATTTGGGGTTTTCCTATCAGCACATAAAATTGCTTTGAAAGCTTATTAATCTCTTTATTACTATTTATGCTTTATTCCCCAAAAAATCTTTACTCAGTCACATATTACAAAAAAAATAGTCAAAACAAATTTTGAAAAAACCTGAACATGATGGAGAAGTGAATCACTGATTCAATGATTTGCTGCTTACAATGTAAACAGTTCATGAGAACTGAAATGTGTTACTATGATCCAGATTTTGGAGGCCTTACTTTCTGGACCATAACTCAAGGAATTCCCAAACTACTATGTTCCACTAACAAGGCTTGCAGATTCTTGACTACAGTCTAAAAAGGAAAAAAATTATATAATCCTCATGCTTATGCCAACAAACTTCACAAATATTATGGGATGCCTATAATTCTAACTGAAAATGGATTCAGAATGTTTTGCTCCTTCAACAAAATTGAAATATGATATTATTAATTGACAATACTAAGAAAGATGAGTTCCTTAAGTTCATTGGGTCTCTTTCTGACCAATTCAGTAAATATGTATCCATGTATATGTGATAGCCTTTGTTGCTTTTGCTGCATGTACATATTATGATATGATTCCCTTATCCCTAAACAAACCATCGGTTTAAGGATAAGGGAATCATATCATAATAAAAGTAAAAATTCTAGCCGTATTTTAAAATATATATTCTATAAGATTTGAGGCACTAGTATTAATAATCAAACTGTTCTGCCTAATCTTTTTCAATCCAACAGGGTTTTTAGAAATATTATTTTCTCTTAGATATAAATGGTTGCTTGTTCCAATCTATTTTACAACAATAATAAATATAATAAAAACTGATAGCTCACCAGTTATATGGACTATAACCACCATTGTTCCCAGATAGTATGGCCAATGTGTGGCATTGCAGGACTTAAAAACAAAATATATGAAAGTATGAAGTAGTACATCTTACTGTTAGATTTTAATCATCTCTGAAATCCAACAAGATGGATAAATTCTCCAACTTTCATCTCTAAAAAAATCCCATAAATATTGTATGCTTTTCATGTAAAACAACCTGAACATAAAAAATGAAGTGGAAACAAGGTAGAATAATTTTACCTCAGGGTAGAAATCAAAGGTCAACCACAGTAAAAGAATATTAGATTTATTCATTCTATGGTGACATACACTTGATTTCAAACCTCCTACCTGGTGGAAAGAAACATATGAACACACTCCCTTCTGGAGTGGAGAAACTCTGTAATCTTAGACCTCATTTACACTGTCCTATAATGTAGTTCCAGAATGCAGTTTAACTACATTTAACAGGATTATATGGCAGTGTAGACTCATACACTCTGGACAGCCAAGCATGTTTTCCTAGCATGCTATATACTTTTCTCATTATTAAAGTGAATATGCATCCTGTGGACCACAGTTTGTGAACTATTGCCTAGCAAACCCTTAAGTGGATAGAACTTTTGGAAGGCAACTGGACATTATGGACATTTGGTATCCAAAATGAGCAACATGTGGTCCTCAAGCAGATGTTGGACTTCAATTAGCATCATCTCTCACTGTGCTCCTGCATCCACTGGGTGCTGGTGGCGAACTGATGGCACATGTGCAAGAAGGGGCATGCAGCACCCTCTCTCCTGGCACATGCGCTGTTGCCTGCCCCTCAATCACTTGCTATCCTGCCCCCAGTCACTTGCCTGTTCATCCATTCACTCACCCACCCCCACACTTGCCTGCCCCTTGCCTGCCCTCCCGCCCACCTCCCACTCTTCCGCTCACTTGCCCCACCCTTGCTAACTACCCACTGAGTCTCCACCCCTACCCCTAGTTTGGGCATTTGATCTCAAATGGGTTTGCGGTCACTGCAGTAGGGTTTGGTTCTAGAATGCCTCATGGATATGAAAATCCATGGGTGCACAAGTTCCATTAATGCAATGGTGTAGTAAAACATCATATTTATATAAGGATCTATGGGAAGGTCCCTCCCCTCCCTGGGTATTTTTGAGCTGCATATGGTTGAGCCTATGGACATAGAGGGCAAACTGTATTGGGTAAGACTGATGTTAGTTTCAATCAAACAACATCTACAGAAGTACATAGTTCCCACCTGTTTCATTGCAACAAACCTATAATTTTATATTTTGCATACTTATTTGAGCTGAGTTTGTTCAAATTTCACATGAGATTGTAATTGTGACTATGAATTTACTGCCATAAATGAAAAATAGAGCTGTAGAATGTATAGTAGATTAAGAGTCTCTCTAGCCATAGCTTTTGCCTATATAGTTCCATTTGTGTTTAATCATGTAAATATATTATATTACAATATAAATGGCAATGTGGAGCCGCTCTTCATGCATGAATGCAGGAAAAATGTCAGTATATAAAACAACAGTTCATTTGATTTAGCCCCTCATTTCAAAAAGGTTTGAGATGATACATATTTTATATATTCGGAGTTCTGTTGAACTAGATTGACACTGATCGATCTCTATGAATCTGGAATGACTTGAAACTACACACACAACTCAACATTTAAGAGCATATAGATTGCTCTTAAATGTTCAGTGGCTATAATTATGATAAGTAAATAATTGCAGAGAGAAAAATTGCTATGACTAAACATCATCTTTATTTAGCATCTTTGAAAGGTTAAGTAGATAATTTTTTGGGGGAAAAAATCTACGATGGGCGTTCATTAAAGATTTCCCCTGATCCATTTCCTGTGAACTGAGAGCAATGAAATTTGGCACAGTTAGTCCTTCTCTACATAGGTGCCACCTAGAGACACACACTTCTCTCATTTTTTTAAGCAACGGTAAACAGCTCACTTGTAGAAGTTGACAGGTTGCTCCAAAAGCCACCTTGTGACTTTGGAAATCAGAGTCTCATCATCTGAAAAAAAACTTGCCCTTCAAAAATAACTTCATTGTTGGAACGAGGTGGAAGCCTGACGGTGCGAGGTCAGGTGAACAAGAGGGACATGGTAGAATTTCAAAGCCACAGGACCACGCTTCCATTTGAGATATAAAAAATCAATGAATTTTGTGTTTAGACTTAGGTCCTTTCTCCAAGATATTGGAGAAGAATGGAACACCTGTATATTTGCCAATACAGGTATTCCAACATCCAAAAAGAACTCTAATAGGTCTGTGTGGGGACATGTTCTTAGGTTCTGGGATTTTTTGTCTTTTGTTTTAAACCCACTGTCTGAAAGCGCCCACAGATGAAATTGCAGAAACTGCAGAATACACTATTGGCATGTTTATATTTAAGTATATTTCAAAGGATTGCATAAGGAGAAAATAGCAAGCTTTCTGGAGACTAGGACTCAGAGCAATGGGTTCAAATTACAGGGGAAAAAAAGCTTCCTAACCATAAGAACTGTTCAATGGTGGAACTCTCTCTTCGAGTATGGAGGGAGCTCCTTCTTTAGAGACTTTGAAACAGAGGCTGGATGTCCATCTGTTGGGGTGCTGTAACTGTGTTTCTACTGCATGGTAGGGGGTTGGAATGAATGGCCCATGTCATCTCTTCCAATCCTGTGATTCTATGATTCTATGAAATGGACATGGCAATAAGAAACTGAAAGATTTATTCATTTGCTTCTCCTTCAAACCACACCTTTGTCCCATGATAGGGCCCCATCATTTCTGCTGAAAATACAAATAGGCAACACCACCCAACCTATCTCACTCTAAAAGACAGAAGGTACATGTACACTGGAGAATTAATACAGTTTGACACTTTAACTGCTATGGTTCAATGGTATAGAAATGGGAGTTGAAGTACTAGCGCTCTTGACAGAAAAAGCTACAGACCTTGTAAACCTACAACTTCCATGATTCCATTGTTGGGAGGGGGGCACATTTTTGTATGGCAAGTCTTTGGGGAAAGGAAACAAGGCTATGATCACAATAAAATTTCCCTTTAAAAAACCAGGGGGCAGCCAAAATCGGAACTGAAAACGACATGGTTTTTTTGGCGTCTCATACATCTTTAGCTTCTGTGGGTATTTTTATGAGCTTGTCTTTCTCTATTAATGTGAGCTCCTCTAGTTCATACACACAAATGGGAAATTGATCTCTAATTCAGTTTTTGTTGACATCAGGAAAAGGCAAATATTCACAGAAACTATGCTGCAAATCTTCCAAATGTCAAGTGTTAAGTGATTTGTTCTCCTCAGACATCTCTTCATCTGTGCAACCAAAAAAATGCATGAAGTTTTATAATGATTCACAGTTTTTGTTCAATACGTGATGATGTAACAATTGCAAGTTTTTCATCATGGCTTCAATCTTGTGTCCAACTTGAAAAACTGTAACTTTTTTCTCAGATCTAGTCTGAGCATATTTAAATAGGTGAAGATATCTGACAGTTATTCCAATTTAGCTAATCGGGAAAAATGTCAAACAACCGATGAGGAGAAATTTCAGTCCATGAGAAATACTCTTACCACAATTCCTCAAAATGAGATTAAAAACTTCCTTGTAACAGCCAAAAGTTGATGGTGTTCACTGTACCGATCTTTGAAAAGCTGCTAAAAAAGCCTTGCGTTCAGTGATTTTATTTTTATAACATTGACAAAATTGACTAATTCGTTTAACATCTTTTTGGTTTTTCTGGTATCTTTTTAACTAGCAGCTAGAGCTTCCCTAGGTATGCACCAATGGTAAGAAGTCACCAGTGGTATGATCTCCTTAATCCATACTATAAAAAGCTTCATCAGTACTTTTATGTTTCAAATTGAGCCAGCAATCTATCCTGAGATTCAGCCAATGTGTATCGTAACATTGAAAAATCATTTTAACAAACAATAACCAAATACTTTTATTCACAGTAATAGAAAAAGAAACATGATCATTTTTTAAAATATCCAATTATCATTCTGAAATCTGTCTCACTCAAAATGACTGATTTTGTATCTGTTCACACAAACGTGGCTCTCCTTTAATACATGAATTTATTTGAAAACATTTTCAATGCAGTACAGAATTCTGGAAAGCAACAGACATTCTGAGAATATCATATGCTCTCCCTCAGCTACGCAGCATCATTCATTCACCACATGCGGAAGCAGAAAGTGCTGAGGACATTTTCAGCAATCCAACAGTTATTTTCATAACCTTTGAATGGTTTGAGATATTATAAAGAAACTTTGTACAAATGATGTCTATCACCTTTGACATCAATGTATAACTGCCTGCTTGACTGTCTCCCTGCAGTCCTTCCTTCCTTCCTTCTTTTCTTTTTTAACAGTAATAGTTCATAACATTTCTAAACCTTTGTGGATTCCCTATGAGGACATTGTGGACTCCCATGGGTCTATGGACCACAGGTTAAGAACTGCTGATGTAGAGCCAGGCTTCCTAAATATTTTCCACTTGCGACTCCTTTCAGCCCAATAGATTTTTACATGACACACTCCATGGCATTAATCCAGCTAGATCTGAAAACATCTCTATATATTATTTTATGAGCCAACATGATATAATAGGTTGAGTGTTTGCTCACTCAGGACCAGGATTTGAATTCTCATTCAATTATGGAAAGTCACTTGGTGAACTTAGGCAAATTACAATTGCTTAGCCTCAAAATAAAGCAATGGCAATCCTTTTATGAACAAATATTACCAGGAAACTCTGTGATAGGGTTTCCTGATAGTCACCATAAGTCGGAAACAATTTGAAGGTACACAAAAACAATACCTGTTATGTTAGCAATATATCCAAAAGAAACCAATTTGACTTTCATTCAACACCACCATGGGTTTTAACAACAGGACAAATAATGGAAGAGTTCAAATTAGTCATAACAACAGAAGTGGTGATTCAGCAAGTGGTTCAGATGATCATTTGCTTAATAAAGATCGTTGATACCATCTATGCTTTAAAAATAATATTAATTGCAAGTCTCAGTACTCAGACCATCTATATTTTCTCAAACAGTAGAGCCACTACTCCAGGACAATGGCTCTGAGGCATCCTTAGGAAAAGTGAACCTTTCGCACTAGAACAAAACAGTCCTGCTTGAACCAAAACAGAAATCTCTTTAATTTCCTGAAACATCGGAATGTTAGCATGCAGAACATCTTCTCACCAAAAAGCACATAAAATAAACAAGAGTCAAAATAGAAAAAACTGTGCTAAACAAGAACTATGTTACATTTTTAAATTCCATTCAAGGCCTCCTGTTGGTGTCATTTCCACAAGGTGAAGGTACTTAACTCAAACCTGTCAATGTCACTTGAAAAATGACATATGACATGAACAGATCTAACCTTGCACTCCTACTGTTTATAAAAAGTATAACAGTAGCAACTATGACAACAACAAATATTCACAAAATTGGAGATCTGAAGATTGTATCCCATCTGTATTTTAAGCAAATTGACTCCATTTAGTGAGAGAGAGAAACCCAACAACATTGCAGCACTTTTATTTTTAAAATGCCCCCCCCCCCCAAGATTTCTGAATAAATAGATTTGAACATTACTATCATTCAGTTTGCATCCCAGATCTCAGTTCAGAGAGGTAAGAAATTCACATAAAACAACATCTTTATGCATATTTTGGGAAAACCTTCTTGATAAGGAGATTCAGTGAAAGGATGTGTTATGAATGAATTCACATACATCAACACAAATTGGGAACAGCCTGAGCTGCCCTTTGCTAGATAAAATGAATATGATTTCTTCCATATAATCTAAGTTTAAGGAAACAACAGCACTGGGATTTTTTTTGTTTCACTTGATTTGCTTTATTACTTTATGATGAAGAAATTAAATGCCTGAAAGGCACCAGAACCAGCTCTTGGAAACCAAGCCAGGTTACCCCTGGTTAGCAGTTGGATGAGGGAGTGTCAACAAATATGAGGTGCTATGGATTATATTACAGAGGAAGAAACTGGCAAAGGCACTTCTGAGTATTCCTTATCTAAGAAAACCCCCTGAAATTCATGGAGTTGGAATAAATCAACAGTTGACCTGAGACACACACACAGTAAAACAACAGTCTATCTGCCTGGCCTTCAATTGCATCTGATTTAAATAAAGCAAAGGTCTAACTGTTTATTGCAGAATTTAGTTTGGGACAAAATCAAGATTTGCCAAACTGGATCTTTGTCACAGAAACTATAAGATAGATTCAAAGTTGTGCTTAAATTAGATTAACTGAAATAATGCATATTATGTTAGTCACAATTAGATGGAATCTCCTTGACTTGAAGTTATCTGCTCTAAGGAGTTCAGGTTTCAACACAATAGTTATAAGGGTCTGGCACACACATGAGATGACATACACAAATATAATTGTAACTCTGACTTTCAAAACCTATCTGTTTGTGCATGCCATGTTTAGTCTGCTATCCAATTGTCAAGATGCTTGCCATTAACTGTGTGGAAAGCAGGTTGAGTAATGTAAACTAACAACTGGAGTATAGCTTGCTAGAAGCTTACAAAACCTTTGAGACAATAATTAAAATTCCAGAAGCAGAAGACAATAATTTAAGTATATCTGAGTCCCAAAACAGTCAAGCTCAGAAATACTTCAGAAGAGCTTTTAGGCTTCTTTCAAATATTATTCAACAGACTTAGTTCTCCCTAGATACTGAAAACCCAAGCTTTTCACCATATGTGTAAAGGTTAGTTTGTGTAGAGAGGGTTTTTTTCCTGGTTTTTTAAAAAAATAAAAAATAAAACATAAGATAGATAACTGATGTATACTTATGGGAAAAACCAGCTAGGGAAAATCAAATATTTAATATATGAATAATGAATAGGAAAGTATGAAAGAACAGACATTCAGATAATCTAACATCAAAGAACTTCAAAACATACTTTACAAGATTTCTTCATATGTATGGTGTATTTCTTATATAGCCACAAATGCTCACTGGAGACAGATATACACAGAGAACAATAACTAATAAATTTTTCAATTATTTCAACTAAGACAAAAATTATAGGGGCATGCTCCTTTAGTTTAAACAACAGTCACATGTTTGCCTTTTATTAAGGCAAACTGTGGGCAACATAATCCATTATAAGCCTTAAAACTGGATTGTTCATAAAAATGGTATCTGGAATTCAGATATATCAAGTTAGTCCAACGTACAAATGTGCCAAATGTTTATGTGTCAGAGGTAGAGCACATTAAAACTTGCTAAAAACTAATCTAGTGACCTCTTTCCCCAATTTTCAGCAAGTAATATCATATATATTTTCAAAACATTCTGTGGGAAATTATTGGTGCACACCAGGAATCACCTCTGGAAAAGATAAATCTTCTGTTTTTGTAATGAGGAACAGGATCCCTACCTGTGTGACTGGCAAAAATGTTAAACCAATGACTCCGTAGTTTGTTGCACAACATTATAACTGAACATAATCCTCTTGAAGGAACTACCGTATTTACTTGAATGCAATGCTCAGCTTTTTTGACTAAATTATCTCCCCAAAATTACGGTGTGCATTAGATTCACGTAATATGGTAAATATTTTTGGGGTTTCAGGGTTTTCAAAATTGAGGTGCAAATTAGATTAGATGGTGCATTAGACTTGAGTAATATGGGTATTAGCAAAGTTATACCATAAAGATGCACTTATTCGTTCAAAAGCTAGAACCATATCAGTAAACTTTGTTCACCAACCACTGGAAATCATTGCTATATCTATCATCATTATAGGCATAACAAGTTCAGAAAAATTGATGCACATTCAGGATACAATTGGATATTAAACTGGATTCCACTTCTTCTACCCAAATTGATGATCTTCCCTACAGCCCTCTGTACATCCTAAAAAAAACCCTTTTGGAAGGGTTTTTTGGAAGGCTGGGAAATCCCGTGGACTTTTGGAAGGCTGGGCAATCCCATAAAGCATGTTTTAGGGTCAGATGGAAGTGGCTGACAGCCTTAGTAACAGCAGTGGAATTTATCTTAAATATTGTAGGGCCACACTTATCTATGGATTTGGTATCCAGTTTCACTTACACACACTTCAAAAATATTCCCCACCTGGAAGTGTCTGCGGGTCTCTTTTGGTCATCCGGTGAGATTCTATAGCAGTGGTTCTCAACATGTGGGTCCTCAGATATTTTGGCCTTAATCTTACAGAAATCCTTACAGCTGGTAAACTGGCTGGGATTTCTGAGAATTGTAGGACAAAACACCTGGGAACAACTGTTCTATAGTATGTTTCTAGTCCAAATAATAAGGTTTGCTATTATCCATGGTTTCAAGTATCCATGGTGTGTATTCCCTGTGAATACAGGGATCATGCTGTATTCAGATGGATCCTATATAGCCACATATTTTTTCTGTTATGTACCTTTAGACTTCAAACCATCTTTTTAAAATGACTTTTTGATTTTTGACAGAATTAGATATACAGTAATTTGAAGGGATTGTTGCCATTTTTAAGACAATTCAGTCTCATAACAGTAAAGATGCCAAATTACATAAGTTGATTTTGCATTTACAAGAGAAAGAGAGAAAGATTACTAACATCTGGAACTCAGTCAGGCCACCAGACATTGTTGGACTGCAGCTCACAGCATACTTCATTATTAGCTGTACTATGCTTGCATTGATGGAAATTGCAGGCTTATCACATCTGTACAGCAATACAATCCCTGTACTGATATAAGATTTATGTATCTGGAAAAAGAAATGGAATTTCAATTGCAAGTGTGATGAGTTAAAACTTTGGGCAGAAGACTCAGAAGTAAGTTTAACTTACAAAACTGGACAAGTTTCTGGAGCCATTTTATGCTGACAGTTTTTATTTTTTTGGTACAAGATTGCTATACTGAGAAGCAGAAATGAAATTAATAATACTAGTATATATCATATCAAATAACCAGAAATCCGATGTGTATTGTTGGTATCTAGGTTTTAAGGCACTCAGTGTGAAACCTTTAATTGCTTTAAAACAATGTTCCTTAAGACCTAACTATATTTAACATGCATATGACAAATGCTCCAGCAGCTGAAGACATTTTGCTTCTTATACACCATTTTTCACTTTAGTTCACAACCATGGTCACTTTTTTTCCCAAACCTTGGTGTGATGAATATTTGTAAGCAAACCTTCATGGGAACAAAAGTGACTGAAAGGGAAATCTTATGAGTGAAACAATAGCTAGAGGGCAAAAGAAGTTTTTCACATATTTCAAAGTAGCTTTTTATAATTTAGAAGCAGGATCCATGAGGGTTTTGTTTCCTTTTTTCATGAAACATGTTGCTTGAAATATATAAGCACATTAAACAAAGAAAAACGAATACCGGTGTAGTAGGCTTTATCTCATAGTTGTGTGTGATACAAACAAACCAAATGAAAAGAAAAGAAAATGAGAACAATGTAGCACTAATGGAATCCAGATAATATTTCAGAAGTATTTAATGAAATCCTGACAAGCAATTACTCAGACAGAAAGATTAAAAAACTTCTCTGATCTCCCAGGTTCCATCTGTCCTGCCTTCCCTTTAATTCCAGCTTGAAATTTCAATTAGAACGGAAAAGAAATCAAACCCTATCCATTTGTTTATAAAATATATATGATGTCTCCACCTTTTTTCTATATAGTTTTTGCTATTACCATTTGCCCAATGCTGATCTTGGTAGTAAAAGCACAGAAGCACCTATTTTAAAATACTGCCCTCTCCTTTAAAAGCTGTAAAAGCATGTTATTTCATTTTTTCTATGCCATTTACAACAAGATGAGCTCCAGAGCGGCAATAATAAGAATCATTTCCTGAACATGCATTAACAGAAGAAAATTAATTTCCTTTTTATGGAGCTTCTCCTCTTCTGCCCGAAATTAGTTGCATTCGTAAAGATTTAAGCATGTCTACTTGCTTTTAACTCTAATATCCACGATATTAGCATTAACAGTTTCTTCTGTCATTGTGATGGAGCAAAAGAACTATGCCGCTCATACTAAAAGGACATAACAACTATGCATACTGCACAATAAAATGCATCATCAGCATTCATGCTAGTAAGGAAAAGCATAATGACAATCCAGACTTCTAAGAACATCAAAATTATTTTCATTTCCATGCTCTAATAGTGGATATAATGTATTATTTGCAATTATTTGCATGACTTCAAAGCTATGCAATTCTTTTCTTCGAAGAACACAGACAGAGCTGTTACAGATAATTTTATCACTGTCTAATGCCATGCAGATAGCATAAATTTCAGTATACATAACTGAATTAAAGTGTAAAAAATGTAAGCAACCATAGGTGACATTCCTTTTGAAAATGATAAATGAAAACTGTTGCAATTTGAGTAGTTTACAGAAAGTGAGACCAACTGAGGGTGTCAGACTTTTAAAGAAACTCTCCAAATTTCACTTCTATCTTGGCTTGACTACTAGAAAGACCTAAAATAACAATAGCACATACAAAGGAGTGCAAACATGTTTTCATGAATACAGTCCCAACAGTATAAAATCTTGAAATAGCAGAACACTGATAGTTAAAAATAGTTCAATTACAGCAAAACCCGTAGTGGAAAGGTTATGCAACTTACAAACTTCACTAGTCAGTGATTAATGCTGTACAGAGATCTCATTTGACATTAATGTTGTAATGTCTCCCTTGAAAGCTGCAGTGGAAATTATTCTGCCATCAATTAGTACAAAATTAAATCATAACTTGCAATCTCACTGGAAGTGGAGGGGTCCAACAGCCAATAAATGGTAAATGACGTTTATTTATCCCAGCTACATAGATTCCTGAATGAAATAAGTTATCCAGATCCATTTTGATCTGCTTTCGAGCCTTATGGGACTAGGAAGGCTTTGGTCATTTTTGAGGACAAACCCAGAAACTAGATACCACTGAACCTTTTGATGGCTTTTGAAGCCCTTGCCATAAATCCAGATTTCCTTCAAAAATTGAAGAGAAAGGATTCCAGGGAGGACGCTATCTTAAGCCCTTGCTATAAATCTAGGTTTTCTTTTTAAAAAAAACTAAGGAAAAGCATCCCAGAAAGGGTGCTATCTTAACTTTGGTGCTTTTAATCCAGTAATAAAGAATATAAAGACAAATGCCTTACAGGAAGGGGAGCCTGGGAATTTCCCCACCCCGCTGCTACCAATGGGCTGGAGTGGAAAAATATCTTTTGGCCTTCTGGGTCAAAAATGGATTTCTGTTCTCACATATTTGGGAAGCTCCTGAAAAACAGATCTGGGCCTCCACTAAAATCTGGAATAACGAAATGGATCACAGATTACCTGAATCGCACAAATCCATTAACCAAATCCCCATGTGATGTCTATGAGGGTTCCTATTGCTATGTCTTTGTCCTATTTTGTTTCAGGCTTTGTATTAGGGCTGGGCCTTAGCACAGCAGGTTTACCACCAGCTGCAATAATTCTTGCCAATTGAAAGGTTGGCAGTTTGAAGCCCGGGTTAGGGGTGAGCACCCAACCTTTAGCCCAGCTCACTGCCCACCTAGCAGATCAAAAACAGCTGTGAGCAGATAAATAGGTATCACCTCAGCGTGGGGGTACCATAAGGAAATAGCAGAAAAAATGCAGGTAATTAAATTTAAAAAAGGAGGAAGCCTGTGAACAAGGTTCTTCAGCATGGAGGATGTAGCAAAAGCACCCCCTCATAGTTGGAACTGAACAAAACCTCCTAGACACTGAAGATGGGAAAAGCATATACCTCTACCTGTGTACTGTGTCTGTCCTGTCAGTGTATACCAGCACTGAATGTTTGCCATATATGTGTTCTGTGATCCACCCTGAGTTGCCTTCAGGGTGAGAAGAGCGGGATATAAATATGGCAAATAAATAAATAAATGTCTTGACAGTATATCTGGAGGCCTCGGTTCAGGCTTTCGTCTTTACCCAGCGTTTTGTTTCCAGGCTCATTTTTGGCATTGTACTTTTACCAATCTATTTAGAGGATGCCACTTTGTTTCAAGTCTCACTTTAAGCCTCTGCCAATATATATGAAGGACTCTGTTTGGTTTGAAACCTAATGCCACACTCTTAGGCTGGATCTACACTGCTATATAATCCAGATTGTAAAATCAGACAATCCGCATTATCAGTTTTCAACTGGATTATCTGAGTCTACACTGCCATATAATCCAGTGCAAAACAGATAATCTGGATTTTATGTGGCACTGTAGATCCAGCCTAAGGTCCTTTCAGAGCTCTCTCTCTTACACCCACCTTCTTGCTTCTCCCACTGGGGTATAAAATGAAGGCATGAAAGCAGCTGTGGGTCATTCCAAACATAGCTGTCTTACTGTGCAATTGTCTGTTAGCTTGAGTTGCTATTCTGAGACTTAAAGCCCTATTTGTTGCTGTTAGTGTTACCTCTCATCCACCTGACTCCAGAAGATGCCTAAATGTCCATGTAAAGCAACTGAATGTTTTTGTGTTCATGGCAAAAAAGTGAAAGATAAATATTGAAGATCAGGAAGACAGCAGGATGAGAAGTTAGGCAGACTTATCAAAGCAACATCCAGGCAACTTCACCAACACCAATGGAATATAACAGACTAAATGTGTACATTAATTTTCTGGATGTTTTCTGCAGTCAGCTTCAAGAAAGGTTTACAAGGCACAGGGAAGGTGTTCAGGAATTGCAAGTGTTCCTCCCTATTAATTGTAGCCATTTAAAATCCAACTTGAATAAGTGCACAGAACTTTGCAATGAATGCCTTCAAGATACTTCAAGATACAATGATGGAAGAATAGAAAATGGAAAACGATTAAACCTGCAGAAAAAAAACATCAAATGCACTAGAAGCATATCTTATCTGTGGTAGACAATTTTTTTTCTGAATGTGAAGAAACTTCTTCAATTTTCTGCAACATTGCCAGTGTCAGCAGCTACAAATAAAAGGTTGTTTTCAGCTCTTAAACGTTTGAAAAAAAAATACATAAGAAGAACAATTGAGCAAGAAAGACTGACTGGACATGCATTCTTGAGTGTCCACCAGGGTCTCCTCGCAATGGCAATGCTTTCCCCAGGTGATGGGGAAAGCGTTGTAGAGTGCAAGGTGACAGATTTGTCCCACTGCTCCTTCTTTCCGCCCCAGCAGCCCAGCGAAGTGGGACGCTTCGTCAGGGCTTTAGGATGAGGTCATAAGACTGCAGTTAGCAAAAACAGAGGTGTTATATTAGGTTAGGTTACTACAAACATTCATTTTCAGAAAACGACTTCTTCTGGATGTTTTGTTTGGTAAATACGTAAATAGATGTTTAGAAAGGAGAAGGTGGTAGAGGAGTATTGGCTTGATTAGTGTACAGCAAATCCTCTTGCCCCCAATTACCTCGATTAATCTTCCACAAAAGACTGCATCTTAAAGCTGCAGTTCTAAAGATTTCTTCCAGATTGACCCTCAAGTTACAACTAAAATCTGTAGTGAAATCCATGTTAAATCCATTAATGTAATTTGACTATATGCATTCCATAGAAAGTTCACATTCCAGCTATGACCTAGTAATACTTATTAACAAGAGCATGTTGTTAATTAGATTGCTCGCAACACTGTAGGTTTATCATAGTAAAGCTAGTTTCAGATGTGGAATTATAAGGAAAACTTTCATATAGTGATAGGTTATTTTAATTGCAGATCAATTGTATATAGGCAGACAGACAGACAGACAGAGCCTCAAAAGATCCTGCAGTAATTAAACGGGAATAATGGATCGGTGTGAAAAATAGATTTCACAATCCTAAGTAAGTAATTTGCTTAGTCAGCACTAGAGCATTTCAGCAATCTATAGATGAAACCCTGCATTTATTTGTCTGAAATTTGGCAAGGACAATTTCTTTCTATGGGTTACCATGTCTCTGGATTCCGATTCTGGGGGGAATAGTTATAGATATTTAAGGGATTTTTTAAAACAATAGTCAATGAGACACAAAGATTCAGTGAGACATTAATGATTCAAGCAAGACCTTAAAATGTTGCTTTTTAAAAGTTGTTATAATTCCAAGCACCCGTCCCCTCCACCCCCCCCCCAGTAGTTACTATTATAAATACTGTTTTTAAAAGTAATTCTCTATCTTGGGTTTCTTAGAAATATGAATCCTATAAGTTGTCAACATATAGATAAAACACATTTCTATCTGGTCCATTTTCATAGAATCATAGAATCAAAGAGTTGGAAGAGACCTCATGGGCCATCCAGTCCAACCCCCTGCCAAGAAGCAGGAATATTGCATTCAAATCACCCCTGACAGATGGCCATCCAGCCTCTGCTTAAAAGCTTCCAAAGAAGGAGCCTCCACCACACTCCAGGGCAGAGAATTCCACTGCTGAACGGCTCTCACAGTTAGGAAGTTCTTCCTAATGTTCAGATGGAATCTCCTCTCTTGTAGTTTGAAGCCATTGTTCCGCGTCCTAGTCTCCAAGGAAGCAGAAAACAAGCTTGCTCCCTCCTCCCTGTGGCTTCCTCTCACATATTTATACATGGCTATCATGTCTCCTCTCAGCCTTCTCTTCTTCAGGTTAAACATGCCCAGTTCCCTAAGCCGCTCCTCATAGGGCTTGTTCTCCAGACCCTTGATCATTTTAGTCGCCCTCCTCTGGACACATTCCAGCTTGTCAATATCTCTCTTGAATTGTGGTGCCCAGAATTGGACACAATATTCCAGATGTGGTCTAACCAAAGCAGAATAGAGGGGTAGCATTACTTCCTTAGATCTAGACACTATGCTCCTATTGATGCAGGCCAAAATCCCATTGGCTTTTTTTGCCGCCACATCACATTGTTGGCTCATGTTTAACTTGTTGTCCACGAGGACTCCAAGATCTTTTTCACACGTACTGCTCTCGAGCCAGGCGTCACCCATTCTGCATCTTTGCATTTCATTTTTTCTGCCAAAGTGGAGTATCTTGCATTTGTCACTGTTGAACTTCATTTTGTTAGTTTTGGCCCATCTCTCTAATCTGTCAAGATCGTTTTGAATTCTGCTCCTGTCCTCTGGACTATTGGCTATCCCTCCCAATTTGGTGTCGTCTGCAAACTTGATGATCATGCCTTCTAGCCCTTCATCTAAGTCATTAATAAAGATGTTGAACAGGACCGGGCCCAGGACGGAACCCTGCGGCACTCCACTTGTCACTTCTTTCCAAGATGAAGAGGAAGCATTAGTGAGCACTCTCTGTGTTCGTCCACTTAACCAATTACAGATCCACCTCACCGTAGTTTTGCCTAGCCCACATTGGACTAGTTTCCTTGCCAGAAGGTCATGGGGGACCTTGTCGAAGGCCTTACTGAAATCCAGGTACGCTACATCCACGGCATTCCCCGCATCTACCCAGCTTGTAGCTCTATCGAAGAAAGAGATCAGATTAGTCTGGCATGACTTGTTTTTGATAAATCCATGTTGACTATTAGCGATGACTGCATTTGTTTCTAAGTGTTTGCAGACCGCTTCCTTAACAATCTTTTCCAGAATCTTGCCCGGTATCGACGTGAGGCTGACCGGACGGTAGTTGTTTGGGTCATCCTTTTTTCCCTTCTTGAAGATTGGGACCACATTGGCCCACATTTTGTCATCATCCTTTCATTGGCCCACATTTTGTCATCATCCTGTCATGAAGAAAATAGCATAAGGCAGTAGTACAAGGAACAGCACAAGCCAATAATTGAACCACATTATATTTATTCATCTTCAAGCATTTAATGATGCCACATGCACTGAAAATATCAGAACAGCTGAAAAATTACCACTACTTTGCAAATAGGGTGAACTTGCTCCCCATGAGAAAGTAACTAGTTTAGTTATGAGTCAATCAGTTAAAACTACTTGTTTACACATTCCAGATAAGCCACCATCTTTTCTTTCTTCTACAGTTTGAGTATCCCTCATTTGAAATACTGAGGACCAGAAGTGCTTTAGATTTTGAATTTTCTTTTTGGGATTTGGGATATGTACATGTGCATTATTTGTACATAATGAGATATCTTCAAGAGGGACCCACGTCTAAACACAAAATTC
This sequence comes from Anolis sagrei, assembly GCF_037176765.1. NCBI lineage: Eukaryota > Metazoa > Chordata > Lepidosauria > Squamata > Anolidae > Anolis > Anolis sagrei. Next base: position 241,014,852 of record NC_090022.1, read on the forward strand.
ACTTATATTTCCTTTACGCCTTATACATATAGCTTGAATGCAATAGTTTTAATATTTATGTCTATAGAACATACATTGAACTGTCACCAGAAAGAAAAAATAGGGGTATCTCAGCTACCCATATAAACAATTTATAATGTTAGAGCATTTTAATTTTCAGAAATCCGAATAAAGGATCAGCAACATACATGACATATTCCCACAATTATATTACAATTTTCATATCCATCAGACTGGTATCCTTGATTTCTTTTATCCATGTCCAACAGAATATGCCCTCTCTAAGCATTTTCTAGGTTCTCCAACATGATTCTGTGGTATTTTGGAGTCAGAAGTCTTTTATTTCAATAGCGTTTGCTATTATATGTGGTTCTGTGTGTCCATATAAAGTCTGCACAACTTTTTCTAGATCCCCTACTTTCTCTCTCAGAATATCAACTTTCTTGCAAGCATATAAAATCAACCAATTGGTTGTGGTCAAGATATAGTTTTCCCTTTAGCTCAGGTTTCTTTCCGTCACCAAGCTCAAATGAGCTGAACATTTTCTGTGGATGAGGGTCTTTATATGTTTATTAGGCCTGTGCGGTTTCGTTCGTTAATTTCGTAATTCGTAAAACATTCGTTAATTTTTGCATTTACGGTACGATAACAAAACATATTTTCAAACCCGGAAGGGTTTTTAAATATCGAACCGGCAACTCCCACAGTATTTACGAGCTTTCGCCCGTTTTGTAAATGGGGCGGGCGGGGCGAAGGGGCGGCGCGAGCGCACACCCAGTGAGCCAAGCACCGCCCCTGCCTGTTGGGCGCCCGGCCCGCGCGCGCTCACCCTTACAACCGGCCTCCGCGCGCCATCCAATCGGCTCCGGCTCCTGCGCCCTCCTCCTCCTCCTCCTCCTCCCAGCTGTGTTGCAGGAAGTGCCAGGAGGAGGAGGAGGAGGGCGCAGGAGCCGGAGCCGATTGGATGGCGCGCGGAGGCCGGTTGTAAGGGTGAGCGCACGCGCGCCATCCAATCGGCTCCGGCTCCTGCGCCCTCCTCCTCCTCCTCCTCCTCCTGGCACTTCCTGCAACACAGCTGGGAGGAGGAGGAGGAGGGCGCAGGAGCCGGAGCCGATTGGATGGCGCGCGCGCGCTCACCCTTACAACCGGCCTCTGCGCGCCATCCAATCGGCTCCGGCTCCTGCGCCCTCCTCCTCCTCCTCCTGGCACTTCCTGCAACACAGCTGGGAGGAGGAGGAGGAGGGCGCAGGAGCCGGAGCCGATTGGATGGCGCGCGGAGGCCGGTTGTAAGGGTGAGCGCGCGCGCGCCATCCAATCGGCTCCGGCTCCTGCGCCCTCCTCCTCCTCCTCCTCCTCCTGGCACTTCCTGCAACACAGCTGGGAGTTTTCAGGGCTGTATGAGTGTATGACCATGTTCCAGAAGCATTCTCTCCTGACATTTTGCCCACATCTATGGCAGGCATCCTCAGAGGTCTGTTGGAAACTAGGCAAATGGAGTTTATCTATGGAATGTCCAGGGTGGGAGAAATGAAAGCCATTCAATGCTAATCAAGGTGACCATTACTGCAACATTCACACTTACAAAATGTTTTGTAAATATTTACGAAATTTCGTAAATAACAAAACATTTTTTTGGAAAGTTTTGTAAATATTTTAAATATTGAAACAAAAAAACACCCCAATTACAAATCGATTTTAGAAACAAATTTTTTCTTGATCAAACAGGCCTATGGATAATTTGTGATATTTTGTGGTTTCTTCAAACACTTCATAAGATTTTTTAAAAACAATCATACTTTCTTTCCTAACATCTCTTTATCATTTCATCATTTCATTTCTTAAAAGTTTTTATTCATGTTGGAGAGGACTGTTGGTGACTGTGTGACTGCTATGATCAATTTTTAGGGTTCCTATTAAAAGTGGAATAAATATCTTTAGTCCACAGCAACATCTGGACAGATATTTCCTGGATACTTCACCTCCACCCCCATATTGCAGATACCTTTAAATGCCTCAGAACCATACCAGAAGTATATGCACTATGTTTATTTTTCCCACACAAGGAACACCAGAGAGTTGTTAGTGCTTCATTCATTTCAACACTTTTCTGAACAGACATAGTATGGACAGCAGTATATGTTGAACTGATTAAAAATTACAGCTGAAAAAGGAAAAGGATTACTGCACCCTCCAAGAAATACCACATTAAGTTTCTTGTTCAATATATTTATTTCAGATCAGTCAGACTAAATCAACCAATCGGAAACCCTTTTTGTTAGAGATGATAAAATGATCTTTGTTTTGTGGCATTCTTAGGATACATATTGTTAAAAAAAAAAGAGGTTCCATTCTGGTCTTTACTGATCAATTACTTGTGGAAATGAAGCAATAATGCAAGGCTCTTAACCAGTTGGGGCTGTTTTGTATATGGACTTTTCTTATATTGTACCAGACTATGGAGGAATAATTGCTTTTTTTTGGAGTTATAGCAATTGAAATTAAAATGCCAGATGTTTTGTTGTAATCCCAAATGACTGGAATACATTTCCTTAGAGTCCTTTCTAGTTCACTGAAAACCCAAGGGAGAAAAAAGACCATTTCTCTCGTTCTGTATGGCCTTTAGTAAAGGCATAAACCGCAGCTCTGTGTCTACTGGCAAAGTTCACAGCAAAGTCAAAGAAAATATTCCTCCTGTTCCCAAATGCCCTGCATATGTCCTAGAATTTAGGGGGCAGAAAAAGGAGTTATGGGTGACTTAGAAATGAACAAATAATAGCCTGATGATAAAGGAGAGGGAGAAGTACTGCTAGTAATGTCATAATGAGAATATTAATGTGGTCAGTATCACCAAATGTTATATAATTGTCCATATAGTTCATATTTTAGACTCTGATCTTCATTCATCGTGTATCTTGAGTGTGGCTTTAGGGCTGGGCCACAATTCAGAGGACTTCAGGTAACCTCCTCTGAAGAAACAATTGATTGCTCAGTGGTTCACATTCAAGAAATAAAGAAGGAGTGCACAGAACAAAGCATTTTCTTTGAATTAAGTTTCAAAATGAGAAAAGGAGCTAAATAGATTTTTATAGAACATGGCCATTCTCCTCTAAAAAAGTAGCAGCTAATGCTTGCATAAAACCAGGCAAGAGACAAGAACAACAGGAAAATGTTAAAATCTATGATATGCAAACACGGATATAGTTCACAAAAAGAAACTCAAGCTTTCAAGTTAGTCTTCTACTGAAGTATGTAGCAATGCTTTGAAAATATGCAAGGGCATCTGCCACATGCCTAAAAGCAGCTGTGCTCCTTACTGGAAAACTTTTTGGTAACTTTGTAGGCAAATGACTTTAACATCAAATTTTCTATCACAGAAAGCAGAACTAATATCATGGCAAGAAAATGTAAAGTTATTCATATTCTTCCTCATCTCTCTGGAGGCCTAGCTCTCATGCTGCCACTCCATACATTGCTAAATGTCAAGTCTGCTATCATCACAAAGGGAAAAAGCAAGATTAAAACAAAATGAGCACTTACATTTGCGGGTCAAACTTGAAGTGAACTATTAGCTTTGAAATTGGTAACAGCAAAGAATCCATAACAGCAGCCAAGGCAATTAATTACAAAAGATAAGATGACAAAATTCAATTGGTATTTGACAGAAATATTCATGAAGAATGAAATACAATAAGGCCACCAGCTATAACAAATGGAAGAAAGTTTTATTAATGACAAAAAGAACAATGAAACTGATATCTTTGGAGCTCAGAATTACAGCAGAAGAAAAATACTTAGTAGGGCACAATATAGACAAGATCTCCAAACTGCATAAACAGATGTCATTGGTTATTTCAGAGTATAATCCAAGCAAAGCTATGCACTCATCTGACTCATTCATCTTGATTGGAAAATTAGATATTTCCTCAAATATCCTCCATGGGTTTGACAAGTTCTGAGCTTGGGTCATTAGTTTTCCAGATTGTCAAAAAATCTATCCAAGAATGAATGATTTTTGAACACAATCTGTGCCACATCTTGTCTTCTATGAACCTGTTCATTACTATGATGAAACATACCATGTCATGACAAATGGCTATGTGTTCTGTCAGTTTTTGCTCTTCCACTTTAAATTAGATGTGCAATGGTAATGGGGAAAATATTCCAAAATATTTGAAAAATTGATGACTTTATTGCAATAGGATAAAGAATTTTTTTACAATAATTGGTTGCTTGGTTCAAGAATGAAATTAGTGAAAAAAAGCTATTCTCAAGTTTAATTCATGTTGAAAGCTCACTCTTTAGAGTTTTAGTCATGGTCACCACATACTCTTCTTCCTAACAATTCCCAGTATTGTAATACTTTGCCAATGTTTATATATTTTAAAAATGGAAGGCCATAGATTTCTGTCTGCAAACACCCATGGTTATCCACAACACAGTCAGGGAATTGTAACATTATGACATGGTCCTAAAGAAGAAGGAAGGCCCAGATACAGCTATAGATCAAATATTACAATGGAAAACTGAGAAAGAGAAAGGAATTATAGGATTCATATACAACAAATTAGTAGAAAAAGAATACAGCTTGAAACCCACACTGCTAGAGGTATGGAAAGAGGAATTAAACTAACTCAAAGAACATAGAATTGCAGACAAATCAAAAGACGTAAAAATCTAAAGATCAAAGAAATAGAACAGGAAATACTGACTAAATGGTATACTACCCCCCAGCAATTAACCCATATTACGAAAAGTACACCTGAATTATGTTGGCATGAATGGAGGAAACTGGAACTTACCGTATATTCCGGCATATAAGACGACTGGGCGTATAAGACGACCCCCAACTTTTCCAGTTAAAATATAGACTTTAGCATATACTTGCCATATAAGACCACCCCCCTTCCAATGCACACTAAATAAAAAAAATTAAAAATCAGATTTGAATTCAATATGGTAATTTTAATTCAAATGCTTATGAGAAGCAGGTTCCTATGAGAGGGACATTGTACCTTACATTGTACATTACAGTTGCTCTTTCTCCTTGAATTTCATTTACACTCTGGGTCCTTTACATCATGCTGGCAATAAGTTAAAATAAAAAGTTGCAATAAATAATACTCATTTAAAGCAATTAAAAAACTAGCCGAGGTAAAGTGCCATTATCAGTTCCCTTTTGCCTTCTCTCAGGCTTCTCCTATTGACGCAGCCTAAAATGGCATTGGTCTTTTCAGCTGCAGCATCACACTATTGGATTGTGGTCGACGAAGATCTCTTTCACAGAATCCTAAAGTTGGGAGGGACCTCTAAAGGCCATTTAGTCCAACCCCCTTCATTTTGCCATCATGTAGGGAAAGCAAAATCAAAGCACCCCTGACAGATGGCCATCCAGCCTTAATATTAACATGAATAATAATAATAATAATAATAATAATGGAAGGGAGCTCTAAAGACCATCTAGTCCAACCCCTTTCATTCTGCCTTCATGGAGGGAAAGTACAATCAAAGCACCCCTGACAGATGGCCATCCAGCCTTAATACAGGGTTAGTCAAAATGCATAGGCCAATAAGCCATTCAATTGAATGGCTTATTGGCCTATGCATTTTGACTAACCCTGTATTAACATGAATAATAATGATAATGATAATAATAATAGAGTTGGAAGGGAGCTCTAAAGGCCATCTAGTCCAACACCCTTCATTCTGCCTTAATACAATACAAAGCGCCCCTGACAGATGGCCACCCAGCCTCAACAACAACAACAACAACATTAATACTAATAAAGAGTTGGAAGAGACCCCAAGGGCCATTTAGTCCAACCCCCTTCTGCCTTAATGCAGCAGGAGCGCAATCAAAGCAACCCTGGCAGACAGCCAACCTTTCTCAATAATAATAATAATAATAACAACAACAACAATAAGATTCATACTAATAAGTCTGAGGAGACCCCAAGGGCCATCTAGTCCAACCCCCTTCTGCCTTAATGCAGCAGGAGCACAATCAAAACACCCCTGACAGATAGCCAACCTTTCTCAATAATAATAATAATAATAATAATCATACTAATAAGAGTTGGAAGAGATCCCAAGGGTCATCTAGTCCAGCCCCCTTCTGCCTTCATGCAGCAAATGCATAAAGCACCCAACAGACGGCCACCCAGCTTCAAAAATAACAACAACATTAATAAAGGGGTTGGAAGAGATCCCAAGGGCCATCTGCTCCAACCCCCTTCTGTCTTTCCCTGCTCCCCCCCCCCCCCCGCCTCCTTCCTCAGCAGCAGCAGCGACGACAGAGGAGAAGGTAGCCCCGGCGGCTTTACTATCCTCCTCTCTCGGCCCCTGCGCAACCACGGTGCGAGGAGGCAGAAAAGCTGCACATGGGGCAAGAGAGGGAAAGGCACGCACCTCTCCCCCTTCTCTCTCACCCCACACATGCCTTCCTTGGCAGCGATGGTAAAGGTGCTCATGGGGTGAGAGAGGAGGGAAAGGGGCGCACCTTTCCCTCCCTCACACACCTTTCCTGCCTGCAGCACTGAGGAAGGCATCTGCGGGGCGAGGGAAGAGGAGGGAAAGGTGCACACTTGCGGAGGCCTGCACAGGCTAATGTCTGCTTGCTGCTTACCCCAGTGCAGGTCTCCGCAGGTGTGCACCTTTCCTTCCACTTCCCTCACCCCACAGATGCCTTCCTCGGCGCTGGAGGCAGCAGCAGCAGCAGCGCGGCGCAGGCCAGACGCTCCCTTGGCCCCAATTTGGCCCAGGAAGGAGGGACGCAGAGTGAGAAAGGCTGCCCTCCAGCCTCCTTCCTCACGCTGCCTCTTTCCTCACCGAGCCCAGCTGGGGCCCGACGGAGCGTCAGACCTGCGCCACGCTGCTCCTCGAGGCTCAAGACAGAGGCTGGAAGCCTCGCTGGCAGCACCAGGGGCGGGCGGGCGCGCTCACCAGCGCTGGCCTGTGTAGCCCTGGAAGTCAGGCAAGCAGGCCGCTGCGAGCGGAGGTTCTCATCCACTGACTCGGCTGCTTCGGTTCCAGTGTCGCTACCATTTGTCATCTGCTATATCCGGGAGATTAGACGACCCCCAACTTTTCAAAGGATTTTAAAGGCTTAGAAAGTCGTCTAATAGCCCAGTTTTTACGGTATATCCATATGTCGTGGGATTGTACCAAGGTACAAGAATTCTACAGGACAACAAAGAGTGAAATGAAGGTAATATTAGGGTAAAAAATAGAGCTGAATACCCTGAGATTGGAAGCAAAAAGCAGTAATAAAGACTGGGCTGAGATGATAAAATATATGCTAGCTATGGCACAAGCTAGCTGGGAAGAAAGGAGTGTAAAAAATGGGACACACAAAAATGGTACAAATATATAGCAGATTATATGCTTCAAGATTACATTATGGATAGGAAAAGTAAATATATTAATGGATATCCTAGAGGACAATGGGAAGAGAAATTGGAATAACCAAGGTAAAGGGAAATAGAAAATATAATGAACTGAACCAAATTATCCTTATGATTAAACAAATAGAATGAATGATAAATAAAATGTATGACTATTCCAAGAGGAAGGGGTGAAAGAGAGAAAGTGGAGGGGAAAACAGTGGGAAAGGGATAGAAATAAGTAGGAGACTAATTTTAATGAGGTATAGATAATAAGCAACATCAGAAGGGGGTGAATATATATGGAATTTTCATACTATATATATGTGTGTGTGTAAATATCACATGTGTTGTTTTCTACACATTCTTGTGAGGAAATGAGAATATTAGACTAGTGCAAACCAGGTAAACTGCAATCCATTTCAGTGTCCCAGATTTTGTAGGGGCCCCAATCCATTTTTCAGGAGCCACCAGAATTCTGGAGGACAGAAATTTGTTTTCTATCCAGTCCATTATGGGGAGAACTTCCAAGGCTCCCTTTCCCATCATTATAGGCATTGTTTGTTCTTATATCCTTCATTAAGACATTGATTAAAAGCATCAGAATTAAGATACCACTCTTTCTGTGAGAATTAAGATACCACTCTTTCTATGGTCCTTTTCCTTCTGTTTGTAGAGAGTCCAGGTATAATGCTTAGTTAAAGCTGTTAAACCTACTCTAGAGGAAGCAGGTACACGTGACGCTCCCTCCCTGCACAGCACCCAGCTCTCCAATGCATTTTAAGGAGGCTTGAATTCCCACTTACGAGGGCAGGAAAAGAAGAATGATCTATCCTACGCTGAACAACAGTACCTCCATGTTCCATTGCAGGTAGCACAAATACCGTAGCCAAAGGTATTGGCAGTCAATGTTAAGTTTAGCAGAACCAATGAAGACATGCTACTACTAAACAACTTCTGATCAAATTTATCTAGTATGATGGTCAAAGCTCCATCACATAACTAGACATGAAGCCAGACTTAAGTGGCTCTAGAAAATCTGCCTGTTATAGAAACTCTAGGACTTTGCCATAAAATGGAATACGTGGCCAATTAAACTAGAATGCTGCATTTAATCAATATAGAATGTCAAGCCTTTCTTGTATTATTAGACAATTAAAATGTATAACTTTGGTTTGTACTGCACCATTGTATTTCACTGATTTTCTTTGCAAAATGGAGTAGTGAAACTCATAAAAGCAAAAAGGGGAGATGGAGCAGTGACTACAAACTGTGTTTCCCTTAAACAGAATTATGGCTAGGTATGATTTGCAGATCAGACTCCAGTTCTTTTGCACATCAGCAAAATGATACACACTCCCATTTTATTCCTAAACAATTAATCAGATCATATATGGGGGAGGAATGGATATCACATAATGTTAGCCAGAAGTTTTCTATAGAGGAAAAACAAAACAAATAAACTCCAACAGAATCCATTAGTGACCTTGACTGCTTTCTAGGTCTGGCTTTCAGATACAAGCAACATTCCTTCTGAAAATTGCATTCAGTGTATACTGATGCAATTCCCAATTTGAATTAGTGGTATGCTTGCAAATCAACTTTTGAAAGAACATCTGTTGAAATGTAAGATGTGAATGTTCACAAGGTATTTTAAGATGAACATTATATACAAAAGACCATATGGTTAATCACTGAAATAGAAAACATGTTAACTTTTAAGAAAAAAATCTAATACAATTAAATACAGATATTCTGCATTCTCCATGACAATTTTTTGCCTAGTTTGAAACTATTAGTGACCAAAACTTGTTGACCTTTCTCTTTCATTTGAATGCCAGAACTCTTTTTCATTAGAATCTTAATAGTATAGACATATAAGAGATATTTAATCAGTTTGCACTGTAACATGATTTTTGTGTAAAGACTATTGTTAATTTTCTACTAAGGTTTTATTCAACTTGTATTCTGCCCAAGCTACAATCACTCAAGCTCTAGAGAATGAATAAGACTCAAACAAACATAGATGTCCTGTTTCAGTGTAGGCCAAAGGAGTATGACATGAGTAAAATAATGCAAGAATATGATGGAGTAGTAATGTAAATCACATTATTTAACCTGACATTACAGCATTTGCTACATCTTTGGCTATGATTTCACCTGTATGACTTCAGAAGGAGCACACTTTTAATTACACAAATATGACTCTCAGGCTTGCAAAAACGAATACTCAGAGACTGCTATTCAGAACATATCCCTAGAGCTATGATTGTCTTCCCACAAACTCTGCCATAAAGTCTCCTTAATGAATACATTTTAATACACTTTACTGCAGACTACATCAAATTATTAAAACACGACAGCAAACATGAACACATAGTCACCCTTAGACTAATGAAAGTTAAAATTAAAAAAATGTTGTGCTTGAGAAAGGGAGAAGTGTAAAGGAGCACGGGTTTCCCCGTCATCTTTCTCCATTTTTTACTTTTTATAATCTTTTCTCACCCTCTCTATTTCATTTTGCCCTCTCTCTTTCTTAATAACCTCATCAATCTTCAATAGACTCCACTCTGTTCATTATATCTTGTCAATCTCTATTTTTCTACACTGTTTTCATCAGTAGCTGGTACCATGTGGAACAATGTGGACAGACAAAATCTCCTGGTTCACAAACATCTAAAGCAGTGGTTCTCAGCCTGTGGGTCCCCAGGTGTTTCAGCCTATAATTCCCAGAAATCCCAGCCAGTTTACCAGCTGTTAGGATTTCTGGGAGTTGAAGGCCAAAACATCTGGGGATCCACAGGTTGAGAACCACTGATCTAAAGGCTTTTGAGGGGCAATCAAAGAAAGTTGTGCAACTTGTAAAAAGGCAAGAGTGGATGCATCAAATACTGAGGAAAAAAGAGAAGCTTGCTAGTTCAGACAGTTCCAAGACTTAGTGCATTCCTAGATGCAGGAAATTATAGATGCATGGAGTTGGAAGAGACCCAAGGGCCACCTAAGGATGTGAACATGATCCTTAGAAGTCTGAAAGCCTCCACTAGCATATACTGTACCTGTGCCATTCATGGCTCTTAAAAGCAGTTGAGGTGACTAGCCAAAGTGGGTGAAGGAAGGAGAAATATTCTTTATGGCAGCACAACATATTTGCATTCTACCCAAAGACAATTCAATATGCCAAACGTTTACAATGCTGGAGTTTGGGGAAAATAGACTTTGATATTTGGGAGTTGCAGTTCCTGGGATTTATAGGTCACCTACGATCAAAGAGCATTCTGAACCCCACCAACGATAGAATTGGGCCAAACTTCTCACACAGAACTCCCATGTCTTGAAGGGGCTTGATGGCATGAGCCTCCCTCCAGCCTTGCACACTCTCCCTCACCATGCTTTTGCACCACACTGCCATGCGTCAAGTGTGCCTGCTCTCCTCTCCCCCCTTGGAGTCTCAAAACAGCCCTCCCCTGGGCTAAGATGCTGGCTGAGAGGATGGCCAATCACATTGGAGAGTGGCTTTTGGTGGGAGGATTCGCTGTCTGTTTCCAAAAAGGTAAAGAACGACAGGTGGAGAGATCTTCAGCCTTCTCTACCAAAGAGGTTCCTAAGACCATAAGAAATATGTTTTCTGATGGTCTTTGCCAACTCCTCTGAAACCCACACATGACCCCCCAGAGGTCCCGACCCCCAAGTTCAGAAATGCTGGTCTAAAGTTGGCTACTCTTACTGTCCCTATGCCATCTCCAACCAACACTTTTCTCTTCCTCTTGAGAATAGTCCTCATTTTCTCTAACTTATATAAATTAAAAATTATAAATTAACAATTATTTTTAGCAATTATAGTGGTATTGTGATCCATATTTTAGAAATGCTGAGTGTTCATAAGCTAACATTTCCTACTGAGTTTATGCCCACGATCTTATATGTAAAGAGGGGGGGGGGGGGGGAGAAAATACTGCATTTTTTCAAAAAAAATTCCACATTTACATCAAATATCTGATCTGACATCCTGAAGCAGTATTAGAACAGGTAATATTAACAGACCTGACTCATGTTCAATCAATATTCAGATGTTTTCGCCTCTTCAATAGTTCAGTCTGCCTGCAATTATTCCTTCAACTATTTCAGAGGCTATACAAATATTTTCTGAAGATTGCCTTGCCTTTTTATGGGAGGTATATGACTTTTAAAATCTAAACACTGCTGACTGGAGACGCATGATGCAGACACATATGCACAAGCACACATATACACTTCCCTTGTGAAAACATATATATCAACTATACAGTTTAATATTGAATTAATTTAATCCTATAGGTCGCTACATATGAAGAAGAAATCCAACAATCTTATCCAGTGAACAACCCCTAAGAGGTCTTTGAAGAACCACACAAAATACTTTATTCACAAGAAGTAAGAAATCAACTCCAATGCATTGTATTTAACAAAAGCACAACAGAAATACATATTATCATCTGTATTTCTGAACATCAAAAAAGTTATCAGAAACCAAGCACAAAAATTCTCAAGATCATTTTTTGAATAGTAAAATAGTGATATTTACAGACTAAATAAAATATTTTAGTCTTCTTATAATACTACAGTTTTAACTGAGTTGTTGTGGTCAAGGACTGGGTACAAGTGAAGGGACTGCCTGAATCTGAATCTATCGGGTCAACCAGGCATATTTTAGTGACTGAGCTACAATAGTGTGAGGGGGTTGTGATTTACTTTGTTTTTGTTAGAATATGTTGGTTGGATATTCTTTGGTTACCTTAATCCTCCTTACTGAGGTTATGGAGACCATATAAACCTTGCTTTTAAGGATGACAAAGAGTTTTGTATTAACCATTTAAAAAAACAAACAAACATTTTATCCATTTATGGTTTATGAGTCAATTAACACAAGTGCATGCATATCTTTTCATTTTCCATCATAGAGAAGAAATTGCATGCTGCAAATCTCACCCTGTTTTTCAAATTATACACAAATAAAATATGCACATCTCAAAATGTGTATCTTTCAAAAATGAGCTGAAGCCCAAGTTAAGCAACAGATAAAATGCATACAATAACAAATATGCATAAAAAGTAGATAATTAAAGAGTGTGCATATCAAACTGGACATAAATTAGCATGCCACAACACAGACACGCAAACCTAATCTAAAACAAAGATAAAAAAGAATCAGGTATAAGTGTAATAAATGCAACAAAATTGAGAAAGATGTTTCACATCCCTATTTGCTTCCATTATAATACAGTACACAATTGAATCTGCACTCTTCATGAAGCTTGAACCTTTATAAGGCTCAACAGAGGCCACCTTTCACAGGTACAAAACACCATTAGCAGCATATTATATTTTTCACACATTTTTTTTAACATAATGACAAAACACAATGCTTATAATAGTTGTTTGACTAGTATTATGTGAGAAAAATTACTTTTTCATACTTTTTGAAAAAAGAACCTTCATAAAAACTAAATCTAACAATTAGATAGAAATCACAATACTGTTTTTTATACTTTGAAAAGAGCAAAAATGCAACAAGGAGAAAATATAAGAGCTCTATAAATGTAAATGTAACACTAGTCAACAAGCAATCCACAGTATATTTCTTGTGAAATAATTAGCAACACGTTTTTCAATGCCACTTAATGTGTTCTTGTTTGCACAAGGACAGAAAGTGACTGAATTATTATAAGAGATGTCCCACAACAAATTCTAAGACTTCTTTAATTGTCAAGCATCCTTTTTCTCCAGATATGTTTTTGCGGCCACAATCTCACCAAAATATTTTTTTTTCACTCAAAAAATTGCAGATATGAGAAACTATGGTCCCTTCAACACTACCATATAATTCAGATTATCAAAGCAGATAATCCACATTATCTGCTTTGAACTGGATTATCCAACTGCATATTATCTACACTGCCATATAATCCAGATCAAAGCAGATAGTCTGGATTTTATATGACAATGTAGCAGGGGCCTAAATCTAATCTGCATCAATAGAAAAAAGGCAAGTTTTACGGCTCTGACTTTACAGTACATTGAACATTCAGAAATGAATTGGAATATAATTTCTGATAGACACACATACGCCAAACAATGGATGTAGAAACTCAATAGAGCAGAACACTCAAAATATCAGTACAGTACTTCCTTTCTTTTCATGTTTCATGTCTCTCTCTAAAATTTTCACAAATGCTTCATATACAGCAACAATGTGGAAATCCAATTCTTTGATGACTTCTAATAGAAATTCAACAAACACAACTATAAAATAATTAATAAAGAATTAATAAAGCCACTCAATGACTCCACACAGAGCAAGAGCTCTTTCGCACTACCATACAAAGTCATAGCACTATGTTTCCACTTTAACTGTTGTGGCTGCATTCTGTTGCATTCTTAGGTTCTTAGTTTGGTGAGGCACACAGGGCCCTTCCATACAGCCATATAACCCAGAATATCAAGGCAGAAAATTGTAGGAAACCAGTAGAAAACCAGTTATGCCACTGGAAAACATCGGCAAACCGTGTTCCCCAGATGCATACACTGTTCCTACCCCACTGACCATGTATGGACATTACCCTTGAGGACAGGAAGGATGACATCATCTATAGCTGACCTCACCTGCAGGCTACCTCACCTTAAGATGACCTCACCTCTAGCCAATCACTCTGCCAATGATGTAATCCAACTCACTGTTACTATGCAAGCTTTGCAAAGAGCACAAGAAGGTATATAAACAGCTTGGCTGATCAATAAATTTGAGATCACCTTCACCCTCCTGGACTGCCTATTTTCTTTATCGTCACTACATCTGGTGACCCCGACGTGATCCTCCCCGCCTTCTGCTCACCGCTGGAATAGCTTTCGTGCACGACAACGGTCCAACCGTTCCCAATCTCGTGAGTACATGGGTGGAAATGTGTCAACTTACCACCAGCAAGATCATGCTGGGGAGTTGCGCAAGTTGTTGGGGCAGAGGGAGGGTCCCGAAGTCAGTCAAGGAGACTTGGAAGACTTAGTTAGAGAAATTCAGAGCCACTGCCCTTGGTATCCACAGCAGGGGTCATTAAAACCATCGGATTGGGTCAGGATAGGTCAAACCTTCCTTGAAAAACCCCAGGGGACAATTCAACACTTATTGCTGTGGAAGCAATGTTGTGAAACAATCACTCTCCTGGGAGTGACAGATAATTGCCCACCCGTGGCTCCGGTCACGAATCAACCTCTCCCAACTCAGATCATAAATCCTCTTTTTACCCCGCTCGAGATGAGATATTCACAGATAGCCCTCCCTATCCCGCCTTCATGTGTCTTTGCTTTTGAATCATCCCCCGCCGATCCAAATCTCCCCTCTACTTCTCTTCAAAATAAACAGCCAAGTCTTGAAAAATTGTTACAGCCCCAGCCACTGAGAGACATGATTCCTCAGACCATTCAGAATGCTGGGGGCCGAGAAAACATGACCGCAACCCTTCTTGACATGGCAGGATTCGAGGAAGCTGTATCCTCGACTGAGCACATTCAAAACACAACAGCCGTGGTTCCAGACCTAATTTATGGCTCCGGCACATTCACTAAAACAGCTGGACGACCAGAGCTTCCCATAATGTCAGTTAATCCCGCAACATGCGCGGTTGAAGAATCTGACATTAATCACCAAACAATCATAAATATCATAATTCACCTCCCAGATTTTGAGTCTGAAAAGACATATGCTTTTAAAGGGGGAGTTACATAAATAAACAGTGCTTATACCACGTCTGGATGAACCGTTAGGTCACAGACCCCCACCTTTTCTTAATACATCATTGATGAGACAGTTTAACGACCCCTATCCCATTCCCATAGTTTCAATCGACACTAGCTAAGATACAGCTATGTCAATGTTCTCTTTTAACCCCTCTCTTTAAGAGACAACATTAAAACATTTCCATTCAACAAAACGTAAAGCTCCCATATATACTGTCATTAAATAAACATTTGTTACAAAATGATTTTCAGAATGAACTTCTGTTCAATCAGAAGTTCCAGGGTCATAAATACATACACAATATACAGTTAAAGATCAATATAGAGAGTCCTCATTCTTTTAAAGAGTGTTTTGATAAAAAGCTTTCAAAGTTTTATCTTTGATAAAGATAGACAATACACAGTCCTCTAAAGGTTATCAAACTTCATTTTCTTTAACACTAAACAATATTAATTAGTTATAAGATATAATGAGAGCCACTACAACTCTTTAAGATAGTTCTTTATGTTATACTAACCCTCAACTGAGAGATTGTTTGAGATTGTTTTCATTGTTGTTGTTGTTTCATAGTTATAATTTTACTCATTGTTATTGTTTCATAATTATAAGTTTTTTACTGTCATAAATTGTGATAAAAATGTCTTACATACAAAACAGACTTTCATTTGCTTGATCAAGTGTGATACACATACCCATATACAACAATTTAAATACTGATAGAGTTGGTGTTGATTTCATAATCAAGAGTTGTGATTCTTAAAATCTATAGTTCACAACTAAAACACATTCTAAACTCCACCAACAATAACATTAAACCAGGCTTGACACACAAAGCTTCTTGTCCCTTTCGTTTCAAAGGGTTAATTATATATAAGACTCACATTCAATTCATACAATCTTAAATTTTAATCACACCTAAACAATTACATGCTTGGTTTCCATGCCTTTCATCTGATACTTACAGATAATCAGCTTCACAAAAACACACTTCTTACAAAACATTAGTTGACAACACATGCTTACATAATAACAGATCTTGCTATGTTACACTTTAAACATTCTCATTTTAAGATTGAGTTTATTAAGTCTACAAATCATAACTTTGTTTGCTTCCTTTTGATGTTCTTCCTTCTTTCCTATCACACTACAACACGCTACAATCAACACTTTAAAAGTCTGATCTCAGCTTTCACTAGATTTAAACATTCTGTCATTAAATAAAATCAACACTCACTTCTTACAGACAGACACACACCTCTATTCGTTACCCACATTTAAAAATTAACAAAACAATACTCAAAACCAGACATTTATTGCTTTATTCACACATCATATCTACCTTACAAGACACTAAAATCCATGAGACAAAAAATCTCTCCCTCTCTCTCTCTCTGAGAGACCAAAAGCAACACACGCTGCCCAAAAAGGGGGGCATACATTCCACAACCCGTACAAGACACGGCTAGGCTCTGAGATCTAATCAATACACACACACACCAACATTGCCTCCCTTCCCCTTTCTGTCTGTTTTAAAATGATTTTTTTTTATTCATAATTGTTTATACTTGATTACTCTGTTTTATGCTTTTAATTTGTCTCTTTTATATGATATTATTAGATGTTTTTAAATATGCTTTCATTCTGCTTTCATGCCTAATACTTCAAAACTACAATTCCCTTCCTTACACACACCGATCCCCATTCTATACTGTGCTGGTCAAAGACCATAATAAATCATTGATTGATTGATTCATAGCTACCACATCCTTCCTCTACAACAAAACACAACCCTATGAGCCATGCCTTTTCATCCTCAAACTACAAAACCTATTATCCCTTTCTCATTACATAATCACTAAAGTGATCCAACAGCTTTGCTGTTGCTCATTGCCTCACTCATCCACATATATTTCAAAATACATTCCCTAAAGATTTTAATACAACATTTTCCACCTTGGTCGAGTCTATTCTTTCTGAGACTCCACCCACATTGCTACCTAAACCTAAAAAGAGTTTAAAACCACTTTTTTTTCCTTTTATGACTCTGTGTCAGTTCCAAAGCTTTTAAAATCATACCATCCCAATGCTAAGAGTTAAACATGGCTTGCTACTATTAACCTGGGTTTAACACACTCAGTTTTCTTAAAATGTTCAATTGATCTAATACATATGTTTACAGCTCATTTTAACCTACACCCCATAGACACTAAAACAAACCAGCTTTCACAAACAAACAACACACATTTTCCCTCATTTTTCCCTTACACAATTCTTCATGTCACTGTTGACACATTCTCTAATTACATTTAAACAACCCCTCACAAAAAAGACACACCAAACGTGTTCTCAACCACTTTCTTTATACCTTTACATTCATGAGGGTCCCTCCTACAATAAAAACTACCACCAAACCCTCTTATTACAGCGCTACGCTTACAACGTTCTACTCTTCCTACACATCTTTAACATTCCATACGATGGCCACACAAAACAAGATTGCTGAGCGTTCAAATCATACCTCTACAAACCATCTGCTTTTTCTCACACACAAAGAAAAGGGGGGAGTCACCCCCTTCCTCTTTCCTGCTCGTTTTTGGGTTTCGCTTTCCAATGGCCTTCCTATACGTGTTATTTACCATTAATCATTTGAATTTAATTTTATCTGATTCTTCTCTCGTTACCAGGATCCAGAAATATTTCCAAACCTCCACACCCCCTCTCCCTCCTCCTCCTCCTCCTTTGATGCAGGTTACCAGATCCGGAGTGAGAAGGCCCAGCCCCCCTCATCGCCTAGAGTCAAGGAGTTAAAAGAGACCTCATGGGCCATCCAGTCCAACCCCCTGCCAAGAACCAAGAGTTCCTGCTTCAACTGTCATAAACCTATGAACTTTAACAAACACAACTTGCTTTTTGACAACATTGTTTAAACACACATTCTCTGTCATTGACTTCTTAAATCAAGCGCTTTGGGTTCCTGCTCACTACATTTGCCTCTAAAAAGATGACGTGACACCAAGGCCTTCAAAATTCCATTCACCTTCTAGTCTATTCTATGTGTTGTTTCAAATCTCACAAATAACTTCAACAAAATACTTATGCATGTTGTTTTTTAATGACTTAGCTTAACATTTTAAGCAAAACACTGTACCTGCTTGATAAAACTTTTATTATCCAATTTGTTTACTCTACACAACTATTGATGGCTATATAATAATCTGCTACTGCTATATATATCCCATTGTTATAAGCTTCTTGCTAGCCTCACGCTCTGCTGACCTTTCCCCCCGCCTCAAGATAATGTCCTATATATGTCCTGGCCTTTAAATAAACAAAAAAAGGTGGGATGTAGGAAACCAGTAGAAAACCAGTTATGCCACTGGAAAACATCGGCAAACCGTGTTCCCCAGATGCATACACTGTTCCTACCCCACTGACCATGTATGGACATTACCCTTGAGGACAGGAAGGATGACATCATCTATAGCTGACCTCACCTGCAGGCTACCTCACCTTAAGATGACCTCACCTCTAGCCAATCACTCTGCCAATGATGTAATCCAACTCACTGTTACTATGCAAGCTTTGCAAAGAGCACAAGAAGGTATATAAACAGCTTGGCTGATCAATAAATTTGAGATCACCTTCACCCTCCTGGACTGCCTATTTTCTTTATCGTCACTACAGAAAATCCCACAATATCTGCTTTGAGCTGGGTTATCTGAGTCCACACTGCCATATGTTCCAGTTCAAATCAGATAATCTGGGATTTTATTCAGCTGTAAGGAAGGGGATCCAGGTTCTCAGGCTGAAAATTCTAATTTTTTTTCTTTACATAGCAGCATTCCATAGGATGCTGATATGGAAGTTAATGAAATCATAATGCAATAATTGCTCTATACATTGAACTGTACTGAAAAAGAGCCAAGTTCAAGCTATACCTAAGCAAAGCCAGTATGATACTTAAGGGGAAGAGAACATTATCCCCACTCCCCCATTTACTGAAATGTTTGGTAGTTCTGTGCTCCCTGAAGCAGAGTCCAAATAGCACCACACCCACTCACTGCTTAAGACAATTTGCTGCACAATTCAAGCATCAATTCCTTCTTATGATGCTTCTGCAAGCAGATTGTTTCATCCTGCTGCATGGCAAGACCAACGCTGCATATGAATACAATCAGATAGCCCTAATGGAGTAACTAGTTATTGTACTTTAAAATGCTTCAGTGAATTACCAAGGAGGAGAATGAGTTAGTATTAATTGCTTCTCACCACAAGAAGAAGTCTCAAGTGATTTTTGGTGATGACACCTTAGGGCAGCTTTGTTCTGCACTGAGGACATAGGTGGGCACAATGGGAAAATTATCTCTCCTTGCTTAGACTTTCACCTACTCATGTCTTTGCTTATATATGCTATTTTTCGCATCCCCATTCATAATCAAATCATTGAATGATGAAGGCCTTGTTTGATTAAGGTCCCTTCTACACTTCCATATAATCCAGGTTATCAAAGCAGATAATGCACATTATATGCTTTGAACTGGATTACATGAGTCTACTCTGCCATATAATCCAGTTCAAAGCCAACAATCTGGATTTTATATGGCAGTGCAGGAGGGGACCAGGAAATGGCTAAATATTGAGATGATAGAAGATGCTTCATGCTTCAGTCATTATTAGACCAGCCACACTGGAGCATGGAAAGGAGAGGTATTCTTGCCACAAAACAGCAATGGCACCAAGGAGTCCACAGATCAGCCAGTCATGTGAAGTAATTCCTGGCTGGACCTTACTAGCATATACTAGACTGATATTAGGAAATACTTTCATCCACTTTTAAAGGACCTCATAAAGATGAAATTACAGATGATATGTAGTCGTCAACAAATCTCAATATAAGAGATGTAACATATTCCCTTATCAGATTTTCCTCCCCCTTCCCAGTGATGTTACAGCAGGGAAAGAAAGGCCACATAGTGACTCAAGTCACTCAGCGAGTCACATGTTCATCCTTCTCCTTCCCGTGTGATGGAAAGGTAAGGGTAGAGCAATTGCTATGGGGCCTGGGACTAAAAAGAAAGAAAACAGCGCAAAGCTTACCTATATCATAAATGCTGCCCATGATGACCAAATTCCACAGGCCCAAACTTTCTTTCTTTCGTGATGCTGGGGTTTCATGAAAGAGGTGTGGCAATTGCATATGTTTCTGATCGGCAGAGTGTGAGACCGTAAAATAAGGTTTTAAAAAAAGTGGAGCCCTAAACGTGCCCCCATCTGATGAGTCCATAAAGTAGGATTCCTTTTCATCAAATTGTTTAACTCTCATATAACTGTGGAGGAAGCAAAACAAGATCTTCTGTCTACTTACTGAGTGCCAAGAACAGCAGGAAACTCCCACAATAGAATTCTGATAAATGAAGCAAGGCTTTTGTTGATACAATAGTTTTACAATTAACAATGGACAATTTAAATAGAACATTTTTTTAAAAAAAAAAGAGTCAAGAAACAGGACACAAAGTTTTAAATATGTCATTGATTGAAAAAACAATAATACTTCTACTCAAATGTTTAAGGAAATTTATTAAACTGACATTTACAGTCTGCATTCATTTAAAATCATGTTTAATATATTTATGGTCTGAGAACAATAGTTCCATTAGCAGCATTCCTCAAATATTCTGATCTATTACTATCAGTTTCTTGAAAGACGGCTACTTTCAATTTGTCATTCATAATGGGGCAATCTATCTCCATTACATTCTATCCTTGAATAAGTCACTGAAATTTGATGATAAAATATAAGTTATATTGGTTGACAGAAAGAGATATTTAAGATATATACATGTTCGTAAATTATAAAAACAAAGCAAAACTTCATAGAAGAATACCCACAAAGCAAAATCCGTGAACTAACATTATGACTTTGCTTATTCAATCTCAGTTACTGAGCAGAGAATCAGTGAAAAATATTTCTCTTGTGATTTTCTTGTTCCACAACTGAAGTTTTACCTTTGTTCCATAACATTTACAGAAGCAAAAACTGCTATTCCTGCACATCTCTCAAGGTCAAACAACTTTGTAAAACACGAGAGCATGAACACTCAAAAATTGATGTACTCCCAAATGGTTATCACCCAGCTGTAAAAGAAGCATAGAATATATACTGCTAACATGAGGTGGATCTCAATCACCATTTTTATTAATTGTGTGTATCTGATGAGGTAAACTCTTGCTTACAAATATCCATAAGACAAATAAATTATCTGTCAGTGCAATCCTATGCATTACTTCTCAGACCCCATTCTACACTGCCATAGACTCCAAAGCAGATAATCTGGATTTTATATGGCAGTGTAGAAGGGACCTCAGAGTATGTCCCAACAAGTTAAATGGGACTTAGTCCCAGATAAGCATACATAGTATTGCACCTGCTATAGAACAATGTCATAGAACAATGTGACTTTCCAACTCATAACAATCAGAAACTAGATATGTGAACAAAATAATCTGTGTGATCACAGGCAAGCATGGTCTAGGACAACAAAATGGAGCGGGACGCAGGCTGATAGAATTTTGCCAGGGAAACACTCTCTTCCAACAACCTAAAAGACAGCTTTATACATGGACTTCACCAGATGGCCAACACAAAAATCAGATTGACTACATCCTTTTTGCAGTCAAAGGTGGCGGACATCCATCCAGTCGGTGAAAACAAGACCTGGGGCAGACTGCAGTTCAGATCATGAACTTCTTATTGCTCAATTTAGAATAAAACTAAAGAGATCAGGGAAAACACACAGACCAGTAAGATATGATCTCACTAACATTCCTAGCAAATATGCAGTGGAAGTGAAGAACAGATTTAAAGCACTAGATTTAGTAAATAGAATCCCAGAAGAACTATGAACAGAAGTTCGCGACATTGTTCAGGAGGCGGTAACAAAGCACATCCCAAAGAAAAGGAAAACCAAGAAGGCAAAATGGTTGTCTACTGAGATGCTGGAAGTAGCCCAAGAAAGGAGGAAAGCAAAAGGAAACAGTGATAAGGGGAGATATGCCCAATTAAATTCACATTTCCAGAGATTAGCCAGTAGAGATAAAGAACTATTTTTAAACAGGCAATGCATGGAAGTGGAAGAAGACAACAGAATAGGAAGGACCAGAGACCTCTTCCAGAAAATTAGAAACATTGGAGGTAAATTTCAGGCAAAAATTGGCATGGTAAGAAACAAAGATGGCAGGGACCTAACAGAAGCCGAAGAGATCAAGAGAAGGTGGCGAGACTATACAGAAGATCTTTATAGGAAGGATAATAATATCGAGGATAGTTTTGATGGTGTGGTGAATGAATTAGAACCAGACATCCTGAGGAGTGAAGTTGAATGGACCTTAAGAAGCATTATTAACAACAAGGCAGCAGGAGATGACGGGATCCCAGCTGAACTGTTTAAAATCTTGAAAGATGATGCTGTCAAGGTGATGTATGCCATATGCCAGCAAATATGGAAAACACAAGAATGGCCATCAGACTGGAAAAAATCAACTTATATCCCCATACCAAAAAAGCGAAATGCTAAAGACTGCTCAAACTTCCATACAGTGGCCCTTATTTCTCATGCTAGTAAGGTAATGCTAAAGATCCTGCAAGGAAGACTCCAGCAATACATGGAGAGAGAGTTGCCAGATGTACAAGCTGGGCTTAGAAAAGACAGAGGAATGAGAGACCAAACTGCCAATATCCGCTGGATAATGGAGAAAGGCGGGGAGTTTCAGAAAAAGACCTATTTTTGTTTTATTGACTATTCTAAAGCCTTTGACTGTGTGGATCATAATAAATTGTGGCAAGTTCTTGGTGGTATGGGCATACCAAATCACCTTGTCTCTCTCCTGAGGAATCTGTATAAGATCTAAGTAGCAACAGTAAGAACCGACCATGGAACAACAGACTGGTTCAAGATTGGGAAAGGCGTACGGCAGGGTTGTATACTCTCACCCAACCTATTCAACTTGTATGCAGAACACATCATGCGATGTGTGGGGCTTGAGGAATGCAAGGCTGCGGTAAAAATTGCTGGAAGAAACATTAACAACCTTAGATATGCAGATGACACCACTTTGATGGCCAAAAGCAAGGAGGAGCTGAGGAGCCTTCTAATCAAGGTGAAAGAAGAAAGCTCAAAAGCTGGGTTGCAGTTAAACATTAAAAAAACACAAGATTATGGCAACAAGAATGATTGACAACTGGGAAAGAGAGGGAGAAAACGTGGAGGCAGTGACAGACTTTGTATTTTTAGGTGCACCATTACTGCAAACGCAGACTGCAGCCAGGAAATCAGGAGACGCTTACTTCTTGGGAGGAGAGCAATGACCGATCTTGAAAAAATAGGGAAGAGTAGAGACATCACACTGGCAACAAAGATCCGCATAGTTAAAGCAATGGTATTCCCCATAGTCACCTACGGATGTGAGAGCTGGACCATAGGTAAGGCTGAGCGAAGGAAGATAGATGCTTTTGAACTGTGGTGTTGGAAGAAAGTTCTGAGAGTGCCTTGGACTGCGAGAAGATCCAACCAGTCCATACTTCAAGAAATAAAGCCTGACTGCTCATTGGAGGGGAGAATAGTAGAGGCCAAGATGAAGTACTTTGGCCACATCATGAGAAGAAAGGAAAGCTTAGAGAAGACAATGATGCTGGGGAAAATAGAAGGAAAAAGGAAGAGGGGCCGACCAAGGGCAAGATGGATGGATGGTATCCTTGAAGTGACTGGATCGACTTTGAAGGAGTTGGGGGTGGTGATGTCCGACAGGGAGCTCGGGCGTGGACTGGTCCAAGAAGCCACTGACTGAAATGACTGAATGAATGAACAACAACAAAGGTGAAGTTGACAACTTCTTCAACTGAAATTTGATAATGAACAATTGCATCAAATCAAGGCCCCAGCTGTGTCAAAAGTTTACGTCCTAAAAAAAAAGTTTATGTCCTACACAGTTTTATATCATATATATCTGCTCTGTTTACAATGGGAAAATCAGGTTCCAGATTTCATCATATATTAATTGACTTTCCTAAATGCTGAGTGTAGAGGCAGATTCTTGCACTGTACAAATCACATATTAATCAAAACATGTTGAACTGCACGTTGAGCTGAACCATAATAGCTACAAGTGCCTTCAAACAATACTTATGAGGGCCTTCGATTCTGACAATGAACATGTCAAAAGCCGCCTTGGTAAGCAGTATTTAGAAGTCTAAATATTCTATTAGAATAGAGTATAATCCTCATCTTCACAGACCCAAAATGCCCTATGTTTTCTAGCTCTCATGAATTATATTGTGCCTACTCATGGATGGAAGAGAGATAATATGCATGCCTTCTCTTCTCTTTTCCGGCCACTGCCCTAATCTTTTCTGAGTTGTGTTTACATGTGAAACAAGCTAATTGTATGTTTAAAGCAGTGTCGTATTTCTGCTTCTATTTCACACACTGAAGCATTTTAAGTCTTCAGGAACAAGGTAAATATATTTGCTAAAAATGATGCCACACCAGAACAAGATCCAACATTTTTTAAAGTTGCAATTTCTTTTTATGCTATGCAAAGCATCAACTTCCCTGAGAAATCTGCAACCCCTTAACTTGTGCAGTGATGAAAGCCTAATAGATCTTTCCCAGAAATGTGCCTTCAGCGATTACCGCATATTCAGATGGATAGAATATGCAGAAAAAGAAGAAATTTATTATATAAATTTGACGGAAAATGTCCTTGAGCCCAATTGGAACTGCTTCCATTTCTTCAGACATCAGTCTTCACAGAATGAAAAATTAGTGAACCTCTTTCCAATCCCTATAAAAATAGTCTGGTGAAGGAGTGGGGTGGGCAGGAAGGTGAAGATGATTTCGGAGTTATTTTTTCCTAAAAAAATATTTTGCCTACACAGTTAAGTACAAAATGTCATATTTGTATGGTATACTTATTACAACCCCCCTCTGTGAAAATAAAATTTTAAAAATACAAGTAATATACAATTTTCAGTGACAAAGTCGTCTGGCCTAACAATAGTTGCAAACTATTCAAAACATTACCAATTTACTATAGCCTACTGACTATTTCATAGAATAGCCAATTTCTAGGGTATTCAATTTCATGTGGGGTTCTCTGAAGACATGGGTTTAATGTTAAGTGTACCTAACTTTGCATAGATCTATTCCTGATTTTATCAAAGGGAAAAAAATATAATAGAAAAGAAAAAAGGTAACCTTTAAGAAAAGCAGCATGCTTAAGAGGAGCAATTCTTTTACCACCAAAATGTATCCTAGTGAGTAATTAACATGTGGGAGATGTTTTAATTATACATCTGTAATGCCAGATTGAGAACAATGGTATGTCATTAGACTAAGTCATGGGTAAGAGGACTTTAGATCTGCTTGGGTTCTACTGACATACGAAAATCCACCTACCAGAGCCGGGTGCAAAACAATGACTAAGAGGGGCATGACAGACTTTAGTAGGACAATCTACCTTTAATATATTGGTTAGATCAGGTAATCATACCTCGTCGGCTCTTACTCTCAATATTGGAATGCCACAAGGCTCTGTGTTGAATCCTCTGCTTTACATTTTGTATACATATTATTGTGCCTCCATCTACCATAGCAATATTATTACCAAATTCACAGATGAAACAGCCATGGTGGGGCTTATCTCTGAAGGTGATTAATCTGCTTATCGGAATGAGGTAGATCGGCTGTGCTAATGGTGCAGGGACAATAATATAGTTCTTAACATAAATAAGAATAGGGAGCTCATAGTGAACTACAGAAAGAACAAACCAGAAATCCAGCCCTTGGTCATAAATGGACACCAAGTGGAGTGGGTGGCCATTTTTAAGTTCCTTGCTGTCACTGTTAAGGAGGATCTGACCTGGGGCACTGAAACAGCAGCATTGATTAAAAGGGCCCAGCAGAGACAGTACTAATTGAGACTTTCAAAGAACCAACAACTGAATGAAAAACTGCTGATGACTTTCTATTACTGTGCTATAAAGAGTGTCCTAACCTACTGCATCTGTGCATGGTTTGATAACTGCTCAGTGGCAGATAGGCAGGCACTCCAAAGGGTCACCACTTCTGCACAGAGTATCATTGGTTGCTCTTTCCCCTCTTTCGAAGAACTTTATAGGTCATACAGCCTTAAAAAAGCAGAGCATTCTTGGGGATTTATCTCACACAGCATATTCTTTTTTTTGAATTATTGCCATCTAGCAGACGGTACAAGGTGACAAAGACAAGGACAAACAGACTGAAGCCCCTTCTACACTGCCATATATCCCAGAATCTGATCCTGAATTATCTGTTTATCAAATAATATGTCAGTGGAGACTCATATAATCCAATTCAAAACAGATAACCTGGATTAAATACTTGGATATAAGGACATTGTAGAAGGGTTCTAAGAAATAGCTTTTATTCTAGAGTGGTAGCGATGATGAACTCCATGGTTTTGCATTGATGTGGCATTGGGGCTGTGCGGTCATGGTTGGGATGTGGAAGGATGGGTGTGTCGTTTTGTGATGTGTGCTGCAAAAACATGTAAAGTACAATGACAATAAAGCTATGCTATGCTATTCTAATAGCTTCGTAAATCAAGCTGACTTGACAACAATAGATGGGGGGGGGGTGATGAGAGACTTTTCGCCAAGGCTATTGTTAAGTACTTGGAATTAGAAAAAAAATGTCCATCTACAGAAAAACCTCAGGATCTATATCAGATGAGGGCAGCCATTGAGGAGCCATTTCTTCCCTTCATTACGTCACACCAGGCCCGTAGCCAGGATTTCGATTCGGGGGGGGGGGGGCTGAGTTTTTTTCAGGGGGTTTCGGGGGGGCTGAGTTTCGGGGGGGGGGCTGAGTCTGAGAGGTTCTACCCTAGCAAACTTTTTGTATCATTACCCCAATACCCCCATGCATATGGGATATATTGAGTATGGTGATCAGATCATGATATGAATAAGCATAACAATTTAAATCATGCACCAGTAAGGCCTTTTCGCAAACCACCATGAGAATTTCGGGGGGGGGGGGGAGCTGAAGCCCCTCAAGCCTCCCCCTGGCTACATGCCTGGGTCACGCAAATCTATTTGAGGTGAAAACCAATCGTTTGTGGCAACTATAACATCACATTCTGTTTAAAACTGTAGGTTTAAGGTCGTATTTAAAAATAATTTATATTTATTTAAAGTTAAATTTTTTATGGCATCAAGCTTTCAAAACTGACAAGAATGGGTTTTCAATGTTGTAGCATTTAGTGCTGTTGCTATGGTTTGGATATGAATTTTTCTCAAATTTTACTAGCTTTTCCTTTTATAAATTGCATGTTCTTTCTTTAAAAAAATATTATTATTTTATCATGATTCAATACATTTGTTATACATTGTTTGTTTTGCAGCAGATACATATTATTCAATACAACCAACCATACTTTAACTTTGGCATCTAGTGTTGTTTTTCTGCTTATAACTGTAGTGAAATGTCTTACATTTCAGGATTTGTGTAGCTGCATAAGAGAGAGGCAAAGATTTTCAGGTTTTTTTCCCCACAACAGTTATTTTAAAAAGAATTATTTATCAATGAATTGCTGTTTTGGGGAGGGGATTCAATATAATTTTTATTGATAAATTATAGGAATACGGAGGTGCAAGCAGTGTCTTAGCAAGCTGGACATCCCTGGGATCTATCAAACACATGGAGTTGAGAAATACTTCTTCAAAAAGAAGAAGTATGGACACAAACTTCTCAAGACTCAAAAGATCTCACCTTCCCTACTTAAATAAAAGGAGAGAGAGGAGAGGAAGACATTGAATACCCTGGTGATATCAAGCAGGTGGGTGCAGACTTCTATTCACCTCTTAAAAATACTACATTTACATAGGAACTATAAGACTATAAAACAAATTAAAAGAATCCATTAAAGTTTCTGTAAGCTTACCAACTTTGTGGACAAAACACCTTAGGGAGGTAAAGCGGATTTTTTTTTGTTGGAAACCGTAGAAACTAAAAAGGGACCCTTAAAATCTAATTAGTGGAACTATTCTTCAGGAATTTTCTAAGACTTCCAGGCAATACTATCTTGTGAGAACAGCTACAAAAGGGTGAAAATGAATTAATTTGTTAAAGGTTAAGCTATAAGAACCGTGGGAATTAAAATTGTTTAACATACCTAATAACTCAGTGTGTGCCTTTGGACTAATTCCAAACAGAAAATAAGTCACAATTGCAGCAAACACCTGTGAAGCTGTGACTAGTCTAACACCATAATTAAATCATCGGACAGTGCAATCATATAGGGCACATAACATATTCAGCTGATGTCCCCTTTTTAGATCTAGCTTGTTGACACTGTAGAATTTTTTGAATGTCCTCTCTTATGTTACTTGTTTTAAGCCCAATAAGCAACTGTAATGTTAAATGTGTTGTCAAAGGCTTTCATGGCAGGAATCACTGGGTTGCTGTTAAGGTTTTTCGGGCTATATGGCCATGTTCTAGAAGCATTCTCTCCTGACATTTCACCTGCATCTATGGCAGGCATTCTCAGAGGTTGTGAGGTCTGCTGGAAACTAGGAAAACGGGGTTTATATATCTGTGGAATGTCCACGGTGGGAGAAACTCTCGTCTATTGGAGGTGGGTGTGAATGTTTCAACTGGCCACCTTGATTAGCATTTGATGGCCTAGCAGTTCTCAAGGTGTGCTTTCTTACTGCCTGGGGGCATCTTTTGTTGAGAGGTGATTAGCTGTCCCTGATTATTTCTTTTCTCGGGCTCCCCTGTCTTTATTTATTGTTATAATTTTAGAGTTTTTAATACTGGTAGCCAGATTTTGTTCATTTTCATGGTTTCTTCCTTTCTATTGAAATTACCCACATGTTTGTGGATTTCAATGGCTTCTCTTTGTAGTCTGATATGGTAGTTGTTAAGAGTGGTCCAGCATTTCTGTGTTCTCAAATAAAATTCTGTGTCCACAGTGTTAAAATTTAAGCCCAATAACCAACTGCAATGTTGACATTTAGAAAAGGTATTTTCCAGCTGATGATAAGTTTCCAGAAGTGTGTGGCTACTTCTCAATATACTTAATTAAGACTTAATTCAGAAACAGACAAATGTATAACTGGCCTTCGCCCCCTCCACACACACATATCTATACATAGTGGATCCTAAAGTAACTTAACTTAAAGGAACTCATCACAAAGGTCCATGAATTTGCTATGCATCATGGTGAATCCATAGGCTCACATCAAGGTGCACGGAGAAGCCATCGCTCCATGCCCTGCATCGCATAACTTGCCTTTTCCCTCATCCCACGGGGGGAAGCGTTGCTGCCAACTTCCCCCCATTACTGGTAAGTCAACATGGGAAGGCTACTATGTTGCTGCAGTGGCGACATACACCACTTGCTCTTTCTTTTCTGGATGAAATCTGACCTGAAGTAAACTTGTATCATGTAATGGGGTCCATCCTGAAAGGGGTGAACAAGTAGTGTAGGATAGGATGAGGTCAAAAGAAATGTTTTTTTTCTCTTCTCCAGGAGTTTCTTTGGGCAACAAAGAGCACCTGAAAAACCAAGAGGTTTTTTGTACAATGTGAAGTGGATTATGGGTTGGTATTAGGATGGGAGGAATCACCCAGAATTGACAAGAAATAGCCAACGTCTTTTAAATTCTTATCTCCCTCTTCTCAGGATTCAAACAAATGTTTTTGAAACAAAAGTGATATGCAGGGTATTTCTACTCCTACTATGAAAAGCCAGAAACAGTCCATGAGGCTAATTCCTTGTGATATCCTGTGTAGCATTGAAAGAAAGACACTTTATCTAGCTTAGCAAGAGTTTTCATGAGCTCACAGGCCAATAATTTATTTTCCAGAAGCAAGGTTTTATGGTGCTACTATAAACCTGTATCAAAATGGGTTTGCAATAAAAAGATTGGAAAATGGCTAAATGCTGTACTATAATTCTAATAAAGTGAAAATATTACATATTCTACATGCCAGGATATCCTCCTCATATAACCAATGACGACAACAGGAAAGCAACCATCATTCTGAGAGAAAATCTTCTCTATAAAAGACATGAGTCAAGTAAAAACCAACAATGCATTGTGATAGATATCCATCTAGCATCTTCCAAAACTCTGTAGCAATTTGAGAAAATTATCTATTAGTAACCAGTACTGTAGATCTTGCTAGATCATCAGGAAGGCTCTGGTTATAGCCTTCCGACAGCCAGTAAATCTGCATTTATTGTTGGCAAAAGATATCCTTAAAAACTAATCAGAAATCTAGGATCCCAAAAATGTAATTCAGTGTCATCACCTCTTATTAATTATCTTAAGCAGACTGTCACTTTTAGGAGCACTGCCAGGACCTACTATTCTAAACTAGTGGGAATTGAAGTTTTACATAGTCTATCACTCTCTCTGCCAAACAGTGCTGAGGCCTCACCAAACTACAACTCCCAGGACTCCATAGTATTGGGCCATGGCAGTTAAAGTGGTGCCAAACTGTACTGATTCTACAGTGTATTTGTGTCTTGGGAGGATAATGCCAACATCTAATAAAGAAAATAAAAGTGTTTTTATCTAAACTGCCATATTGCGTGCAGCTCATTTGCATCTTTAGCAGCTGGAGAAGGTAGAATAAAAACATTTGGTTATGTACAGTATTTTTCAATCCTGTTTTTAAAATATTTACAAATTCTTGTATATGCTCCTTAATCTGTAGGACATTGTGTTCTACAACAATGTTTTGGGAGAAAAAAGAAATAAAACAAGT
Source organism: Anolis sagrei (assembly GCF_037176765.1). Taxonomy (NCBI): domain Eukaryota; kingdom Metazoa; phylum Chordata; class Lepidosauria; order Squamata; family Anolidae; genus Anolis; species Anolis sagrei. Next base: position 241,045,817 of record NC_090022.1, read on the forward strand.
TCCCACTACAGGGCAAGGTTGTCATTTACCTCCTGTTCAGAAACCAGATTTTAAACTGCATTAAAGCCTAATAAAGTGAAAGTATGTCTGTGTCTATTGAACTTCCACACACTCAACAACATTATCCATTCAACTTAACCACAGAATGACCCAAGAGGGAATCTAGTCAGCCCCCCCCCCCCCCCCGTTTCCCCTCTAAACATACTAAAGGGACCTGGCTGCATCCACAGGCTCCTTGGAGAAATTGTCAAGAGCTTTCTCTGATGGGATTGAGGACACAGCCAGGTTCCCACAGTAAATTTAGAGAGGAAATGTGAGGGGGGGGGCTGGCAAGGGAGGGGGTTGCCATCCCCCCCTCCTTCGGGCTCTTCAAGCACAAAGAACTGGAATGGCAGTGGGGATTGATCCTTGGGATCATGGAAGGTGGTTTCAAGAGTCAATCCCAGGAGACCTAACACCAGAACAGATCCAGACCTTGCAGTACGGTCCTAGGGGACATGAAAGAATCCTCCTCGCAGGATTGCAAGATATCCGGGCGTCCCCTGGGCAACATCTTCGTAGATAGCTGATTCTCTCACTCCAGATGCGACCAGAAGTGACTTGCAGCATGCAAACAAGCAAGCAAAACAACCAAGGGAGCTTTTCAGGACCAACCATGACAATAATCTCAATCAACATGAAGTATGTCAGCTGCCAAAGAACAACTGCTCTATGAACTGTGCCAAGATAAGAAATGTGATGTGCTGTGTGTCCAAGAAACACACCGGGATGAACAACAGAAATGACCATCAATTCCAGGAATGATCTTAGTAGCGGAGAGACCACATGTGCAGTATGGAAGTGCTGTCTTTGTAAAACCAGGCCTCCAAGTCAGCAGTGCCCACAACACTGAAGAAAACAATATAGAGGTTATAACAGTAGAGCTTAATAACATCACAATCACCTGTGTACAAACCCCCAAATTAAGAGTTTTGTTTCTCCTCCCCCGAGAACTTTGATAGGCATCAAAGGGTGACTTTAACAGCCAATAGATGTATAGGGGATAAAAATGGAGGATAAAAATGGAGAAGCTGTCCTGCAGACCACCTGCTGCAATGCAACCTGAGCCCTGCTACATGCACAATGGAGGACCTTCTTATAGTAACACCAGAGGCACTCCAAGTGGCCAGCTACTGGTCAAAGGACATTTAATCAACTACCAAGCTTGCAAACTTTGTGTATTGTTTGTTTGTTTGTTTGTTTGTTTGTTAAAATGCAATATAACTGTTTGGTTTGCTCCTGACACAATAAATAAATAAATAGTACGGTCCTGATCTGTTGAGGGTTTTTTAAAATCTGGAGTAAACTGGGAAATCCCAGTTTATTCTGGATTAATCCAGATTAACCTGAAGTGTCGTTAAGCCGCCTTAGGTTAATCTGAAACCCATCATGGGTTCTGAGCCTGTGTGGAAGGCCCCTCAGTACATCTCCCTCCCTGAGTTGGTGATGAGTGTTGTATGTCACTTATCATGTATAAGAAAGAATGTAATACATTTTAAACTAAACTGAGAATGCATTTTGATATCCTTGATAATATGGTACATTATAAGTACTGCAACATGAAGAGCTTGCCCAGATTCTCCAATATGTAAAATTCTCTTAAGTTACATGGTCAGGTTAATTTTGACTGGCATATAGCCAGCCTGCTACAACTGCAGGTATAATTTGTGCAGGCCAGGAAAAGCCCTCTGACTTTAAAACATCACACAGCTGAGTAAAAATGCAAGCAGTTTATTGAAGATAATAAAAAAGCATTAGCAATAAAAACACTTCATAGAAATATGTAAATCCAAGTAGGTAGAAAGATAAACAGGAATAAAAAAAATCCAGGAAATAAGTCCATCAGTGTTCATGGAAAACTAACACAGGAACTTCTAAGGTAAAACTCCAAACTTTAATCAAGAAATCAAAGAAGGCATATCCTGAATCTATCCAAGGCAAGGTTACAAGGTTCAGGACAAACGTCTTAATTCAATTCCAACATTGCTTCATCTTGCTACAGAATCTGTACTTGGCACTTTTATCCCCTAATCTACTCTATATCCCAAGCCTCCAGAAAAGGATTTCTTTGCAGCTTTGACTCTCTTATCAGTTTTTCTCTCAGCCTGGCAGAATGCTGGAGAGATTGGTGTGTTTGTCTGTTCTGTTTGAAAACATGCCTTCTATCTTCTGGCTCATTAATTTCTGCAGCTGGGCCAGGTGCCGAGCTTTTCTCAGGCTCAAAGTCCTGGGAATTCTCTTGTAACAATCCAGTCCCTCTTCCAGAGACCATACCATCATCCCCGAACTCCTCAGGAACATTCTCATCAGCAAAGACACTTTGAACAGGAATCCCATTGTCATTCTCTACATCTAAAGCACCCTCATCATTAAAAACAGCATAGTCATTCCCAACATCCAGAAGAAGAAGAAGAGGAACTTTTTTTTCTACCCCAGCTCCATCTCCCTGAGGGGACTAGAGGCGGCTTACACTGGGCCAAGCCCAAGGCAACATACAATTAAAAACAGAACAATAACATATTTAAATAGCATAAAAACAGCACAACAATAATAAACAGCATCAAAAGCAACAACAGACTCATTTTTGGAGGGGGCGGGGGCCAATATGCGAAACTAATTAAAGGATAGGGTGGTCAATAAGATGGATAGAAACGTATAGTAGCATAGAAAATAGCATAGAAATAGAGCAATTAAACAGGATCAATTCAGCTTAACTTAAAAATGTAAGAATGAAATATATGTATTTGGATTCAGGTCACGATTCAGAGTACCCTGATCATTAGACACAATCACAGACTAAACACCCTGATTATTAGACACAATCACAGGCTGAACTCCAACACTATAATTGCACAACCTGCATCAGGGTGGCTACATGCAATAAGGATTCTGGGAAAGTTCCAAAATTGACCAATTTCATGACCAAGAAGTGTTGAGAAATCTTTTGTGGGGTTTTCAAGGAGCAGTATTTTAGTGGTTTAGAAGGATTAAATAAAATTATCTGTGAGTGTGAATGGTCTTCAAGAGTAGAACATTACCCTTGGGGGAGTCAATTTTCATCTCGGTCCTATTTTTGATGAAGGTTTGGGGATTTTGGTAAAGGCTTAGGGACTACTTGAGCCACATGTGGCTCATGGGCTGTAGTTTCTGTGCCCCTAGAGTACATTATAATTATGATTAAACCAAAGATAACAAATCTGTCAAATATAACTGTGAAGTCTCAGGTTGATGGCATCAAGATATTAACACCTATTTGAAATTGCAGTTTTAATCCTCCCAATTTATAAGTTAATAAAGCGCTCTTTTACCTGTTTCAACATTTCTGTAGAGCTTTGATTGTGAGAATTCATCAAAAGTAGCATTCTCCTTTTTTACAGTTAAAAAGGATGCTGAACTTCTCATTAACATCTTCCCAAATATGTTAAATTTTTATCTCAGTTGAAATTCTTCAAAGAGCAAGATGTCTTACATATGCAGATTACTTGCCATGATGACAGATGCATGACAGTTAATTGTATAAGCAAAGAAAAAAGCAGCAAGCTTTCAACTGCTAGAAACTATAACTCGGTTAATTGAACTGATTATATCATTTGTATTCCACTTCTTTTCCATAAAAATAAGCTCAAGGCTTTCTCACCTTGCTTTTTAGCTTCACAATAACTCTGAGAGGCCAGAGTGAGGACATTTCCAGACAGCATCAATATGCATTTTTAAAAGTGAGGCAAAAAAATCCGAGGATCTGACAGCAAGTGCACGCACAGACCTCTCAGTCCCAGGGAATGGTCCCCCACCATCCTTACACCTTCCTCTGTAACGGATAAAAATGGAGGGAAGATGGGGGATATCCAGCAGAAGTTTTTTTTTTAAAAATATCTCCAAGATGCGCTGGACCTTATATGAACACATGAGGCAGATTTTTTATCTCTCTTTGCACCCAACTGTTAATTCAAACTCTGTTTAATATTATAAGAAAGAAAGGAATGGCTGCAGAGAGTTCTAGTTGCTTTCCAGTTGTGTTTCCCTTTAACCACCTGTGTGTCCATGGCTCTATTTTTGACAGCCAGATCAGCTGTTTCAGCCTTTTTAAACACATATGCTGGAGCACTCCATACAGGAGGATGGGAAGGAAGCAAACCTTTTAAAAACATCCTTTTCAGCTGTTAACCCGATTCCTCCTGTACTTTCCCCAAACGTTGTTTAGCCACCACCATCCCCTTTTACCTCAGGGGCCTTCCACACAGCTCTATATCCCAAAATATCAGAGTAATCTATGGGGTGACTCTGAACTAGGTGCTAGTTCTTATCTTGAACTATCTCAGAGGTTGTTGTGACAAAAAGTGGAAAAAGAGAATCATATGCATTTTAAGGATGCATAACTATATTATATACACACACATACACATTTGCATAGATTTATCATTTATCCTTCACCTAGCAATCATATAACTCAAAGGCATTACATGCAAAAATACTTAAAATTCATTTTCTATCTGTATCAGATTTATAAATAGTGACAGTTATTTGCCATTCATCCACGCTGAAAACAATATTTTTAAAATTCTGTCAGGATAGTTTGCTGCTTTTTGAAGACAAGTAAGGTAAGTGTGATGGTAAACAATGCAATAATTATTCTATGAATACAGAGATTCTAGCAGAAGGTGACATAAGCATCCTGGCAGGTGCAAGATAAAGAATGGGAACATTTTAACGATCATACTTCAGTAAAATACTAAGAAAACACATATTGAACTCTTACTAATTGCATAGTGTGTTTGACTTATCACTGAAAGATTGTAATATTGTCATGTATTTTGTGAAATCTTGCACATCCTTGGGAGGGAGACTTATTTATTTATTTCAGTTACTTCTACCCCGCCCTTCTCACCCCCAAGGGGGGACTCAGGGCGGCTTACAAACGAAGGCACAATTCAATGCCTATGTCAATTATACAAACATGCATAAAACAATTTAAACAAATTAACAGATTAAAAACATTAAAGGGAATACAAGGCTATATTCAAAGAAAGGCAGTGCTAAGCCACTTCTAAATATTCCTCATTTAAGAGAACCCTTGAAATTTATGAAGTTACAACAAGTTAATAGATGGCATAGGGACACATACTTTACTTAATAAGAGATTCTTGTTTCTGTTCAAATAATTAATTTGGAGAAGTTTTTCTTCTTGTCTCTCAGCATGGTGTATATCAAAAAATAGGGACCCAAATCCAGTTGTCTTCGCATCTTGAAGAATCAGCAGAATATTGTGCATGGGGATGCATAATTTAATCAGACAATAATAAGACTGAGCATACCTCAGAGGATGCTTGCCACAGATGCAGGCGAAACATCAGGAGAAATGCCTCTAGAACATGGCATATAGCCCAAAAAAACCTACAACAACCCAGTGATTCCAGCCATGAAAGCCTTCGACAATACAATAATAAGACTGTCTGCCCCTCCATGTTCCTCTATCTGCATCCTGATCCTCATAGAGATTTTGAATTGCCAGTTTTCTTTTGAAATCTTTTTGTACTGGTTTGCTTAGCTCATGAGAAAGCTGAACTACTTTTTTGGTCTTACTAGGTATCAAGATCAATAATATAAAGCAGCATTGCTGGCCCCATGTGGAGTAAATTAAACAGGAGGATGCTGAATTGGCTTCCAGTCACTTGGCCTATGCCAATTGAGCATAATTTGCAGTTTTGTACTTACTTGAAAGGAGTTGGCTCTGCAATCCATCAGGACTTGTCTGTCAGCACTGGCTTTTACCTCTAAAAACAAGCTATGTTAGTATCTACAAGGGTTTGAAGGGGTGGACCCCGTTGAAGACCATTCCAGATTACAGGTTCACTGCAGTTTAAATAGGTTCTAGGACAATAAAGTGGTCCTTATTGTACCCAGCTATGTGTCTGCTTTCATTATCCCATGGCAGGTCATTAAAATGAAAACAAGATTTTTAAACAATTTTTAACAATTTTCACCTTTCAAATGGTTTGACTTCAATGTCATTGTGCTCAAAATGTTTAACAGTAAGGGATTAAATAAATAAGGTAAATAAATTATGGAGGATGGAATCCAAATCATCTGGGCATTTGTGTCAAAGTAGTCTTGAAGAGCTGCACACATACATGTGAACCAAGGAATAAAAAGCACATCCTAGGAATACATTATTGAAGATAAGCACATTTGGAGGGTTCACTAAACTAGGAAATTTGGTGAGTTGTTCAAGTTAAGAATCCTGACTCCTTATATTTGTTTTGGTTTTCCTGACTGAAATACATTATATATGCAGAGAGCAATAAAATAAGATGTCCACTTTTAATACAGCCTTCTTTTCTGTTAGGTAATTGGAAAAAAAATCTGTGCTGAACACAAGAAGTACAAATACTTCTTATTGCTTGTGGATGTTTTCTAGAAATTACTCATAGTAAGTAAATTCAGTCAGTTACTGAGGAAATTAACGAAGTCAGCTATAAAAAGTGGCTTCAAAAGGGAATCTAAAAACACTGTGAAAACAGAAAAAGTAAAACTAAATTTATATTATTTATGATTCACATATCAATGGAAACAAAAAGCAAATAAATAAACTTTCAATGTTTTCTTTTGCATGTAAAGAAATTTAATCCTCATCATGTTTGCCTGCAAAATTCACAAAGAACTAAACCTATAAAGTAGACAAGACATCATCACTAGAAATTTTGTGAATAATTATTGCATTTTAAACAATTGCTAAGCATATGAAGGATTTCTACTTTTGTTTGCTACTTTGCAGACCAAAAAAGCTAAGATTAAATCACCTCAACAAAAGTTAGCAAAGAAAATTTTCTGGAATTATTTTTCTTTCATCAATATTGTCAGTGTGAACTGCACTGTGGGAATTATCAAGGTGTAGGGTGGTTGTTGAAGGGCCTCAGCCCCCTCTTCCTTGGAAATCTGTTATCTTCTTGGTTCTCCATATAGATGGATCTCATCTTAGTTGGAAGAGTGGTCAACTCCATTAGTCCAAAGTAACATATCAAAGGAAAATGTATTGTTTCAGTTCTAATTAATTATGGACTCTGTGCCTACGACAAGCCACTATGGGAGAAAGACAGGAACCAGAAAATATCACCAAAAGGTATAACATGAAATCTAGGCAAACACGCAACTCACAGAAGGTTAGAAGAAGCACAGATGAAATAGTACCTTTTTTAAAAAATGTAATGATTAAAGATTTGTTATACAATGCATCTGAATGCATTTTTGTTATATTGACATTTCATTATGCCTACGCATTTCAAAGGTTTTCAGATCTAGAGTGACACATCAAACTGTTTGTTTGCAAATCTTGCAAAAGTACTAATTATGTAAATTTGATTTGTTTCAAGTTGAGTTTTTTCTTGAGAAACTCAAGATTTCTTTGCTAAATAGAATACTACATTTAAAAATAATAAAACCATTCTACAAAAATAATGTATGTTATATAACTAAAAGGATTTAGTATGGCAATGTAAATCATGGATTTCTCATAGTCATGTGCAAGAATGAAACTGTTCAAAAAATTTCAATAGCATTAGTTTTTATGGGAGCCCTCATGATATAGTGGTTTGAGCATTGGATTAGGACTCCAGAGAGCAGGGTTTGAATGCCCACTCATGGAAACTCACTAGGTGCCTTTGGGCAAATCATTATGAGGCCATATTATCTTGGCCTCAGGGGAGGCAAATAACAAACTTCTTCTAAATAAATTTTGCCAAGAAAACAAACTGACCATAGGGTTGTGTTAACTTTACTGTAAAATGGAAACAAGTTGAAGGGACATAATAGAGTTATTTTAATAGAAAAGGGCTTTAAAATGGAAGAAATATTTGTATTTAAGCTATTAAGACTTCATTATGAATAAACTAGATATCTACACGAAGCAATCCTTTTAATCACTTACCTTCACCCTTTCTCTCAATCCCCTGTCACTCCTCCAGTCCCCGTGTTATTTCCTCAGCCACCTTAACTTCTTCTGCCTTCATCTAACTTTTCTGCTCTTCTGCTTACTTATGACCTACCATATCCTTGTTTAATCTCTTGCTGTACCAGGGCCTTACCATAAAAAGTTGTGAGGTTGCACCTTCCTGCACTGAATCAACAGCAGACGCTTACAACTCTCCAGCAAAACTGAAAACAAACTGCTACAATCTTCTATCTGTTGGACTCCCCCTTTATCTGCCAATCTTGCTATCCACTCTTTGGTGTCCTGGGTCAACTTAACATGTCATGCCTGCCAGTACATCCCTTTGTGCTATGCCTTACTCAGCTTTTCTCAGTCAATCAACTTCATTTCTCTCACAGGATGCCTTTGAGATGTTTTAAATTTCATTCTCTTGCTGTTTTTTCTGGACAACTGAAACAGTTGTTGAAATAATATGAACTCAAACAGGGCTAGACTGTGTGGGCAACAGTCCCTTTTAAATCTATGTAATATTAATTCTTTCCCCAAACTGTTATGTATGGTTACTATAGCATCAAAAACACAGTTGCAAAGGAAATCTGTATCCTGAAAAGAAACAGTTTGTTAAGTGAAGGAAAAAGCTCAGAAATTAATCAACTATGATATTTAAATGAAAATGGATTTTGGTTCTTCAACAATTTTCCATGCTATATGAGTTTTATTTGCAGAATTTACATTATCTATCACACAACACTTCAAAGAGACTTCCACCTTCTCCCTTCAGTCTTCAACATAGTTTCCTTAGCAGTACTTCCAAGAACACTTGCTTTCTTAGCTTTTTTGACAATAAAATGTCTTCTGATAAATGACATCAGGCAATGGGCACTTGCAGACAGCAAGAAAGTCCATGCTCAACCAGGTTAAAAAAACCTGGGTCGGGGCAACTTTTAGTTCCCACACCACCCTCCAAAATGCATCCTTTCCCCTTCTGGGAAGGCACCAAGATACCCAACACCCCCCCCCCCCCCCACACACACACACACACCCAAAGGTTATAAAATATAAAATAACTTACCCAGCCACCATTAACATCTTCCTGGCATGTAGAAATTATGCCCCAGGAGAGAGGGGTGAGGAGGAAAATCACTCCTTGCCCCCCTCCTGGTGCGTCATTTCTATGTGCCAGGAAGACTCCTGCAGGACGTTAATGGCAGCCACAAGAATACTGATCATGGAAGACTATCCTACTCGTCCAACGCCTAAGTAAAGTAAGTAAGTTATTTTGTATTTTTAAACCTTTGCGAGGGTTGATGCCGTCTGGGTTTTCTGAGCTCATTCCGTCTATTAATCTATACATTTATTGAAGAAATCTTTTTACAATTAAAAGCCTGATTCTAAATTTGGGGGAGGGGAGAGGGTTTAATCTGAGTTTAAATATCAGTAGGCAAAGTTGATCTAATCTCAAAGAAATAATAGCTAGTTTTATCTAGTTTAGCAAATAAAAGAACTATTATCTTAATCACAAAATGTTGGACTCATTTATTTAGTACTTTTTATATAAAAACAAAGAGAGAGCACATTAAGTTTAACAAAGCAACTTAAGAGTAGAATCTACTGGTTATGAACGTTCACAAATATTTTGGTCTTGTTAAAGGGATGGCATTTTATACCTGGGACACTTATCTCTAAATAATGTCACACCATATCATATACTGGCACAATTATACTTTATTTTCCATGTAAATGAACTTAGTTAATTCTCAGACTTAATTCTCCACTGATTCAGAATTAAAATCAGCATAAGCCTTGGAATTTGGAATGTCTGTTTTTCCTCCAGACTTATTTTGATCATATGATGATTTAACTAATTAATAAAAATTAGAGCATTTATATTTATTTAACTAGATAACAGCTCTATCAATTTTACATAGTGTGACACATTTGTATTTCTCTGCATTCTTTGCAATAGATCTCATGTAAAACTTTTGGTACAGACCCTCGTGTTTGTTCCTTTTGCCAAACTAGCCATATGTGAGGCTTAATCCAATTGTTATTCCCAAGTAAAGTAGACCTATTGAATGAATGTGATTCCATGGCTTTACTGTGGTTGGGATTAACAGTTGGATTGAGCCTCAATTTTTTTGGAAAGTTTTTTATATGAAAAGAAGAAATATTGTTTTATTGTGGAAACATATTTCCAACAACTACTGTGCTTTTTTTCTTCTCCCAGAAACAAAATCACCAAACAAATCTCCAAGTTGGCTGTGATAAAAGCAAGTCAATACAATACAATAGAATATTAAGGTAGAGTCTAATCAGGCCTGTTGATGAAGATAGGGGGACCCTCATTCATAGAGTTCCCATAAGAAAAGTTGACTTGATGCCAGTTAACAACCAGGTAGACAATATGAGTCCTGTGAAATTGAATTGAATTGAAGTTCGGTGAAAGGTGAGGTGTAAAAGTAGTATCTCAGAGATGAAAGAAACAGAGACAGAAAGACCTTTGAGAAGAAGAAAATATTTTGTGGTGCTTGGCTACACAAGCCACAATACAACAAATTGGGCCAAAGTGCAGAACTTACTAGACCCCAAAGCTACTTGGTGTCTTGCAAATTAAATGAGCTGAGAATATGAAAGGAAATCATACAAACATCAGAATTTAGAATAAGAGGTTCACTGCCCTAGAAAAATCTGTATTTATCTACAAGCAACAATGCATTGAAAATACACTTGGCCTTGTTAATTTTCTGAAAAAGTTTCAATATGTCTTTTATAAATCCCACAAAAAAGTTAAAGAAATACGTTAAGATCACTATAATTAAACTGATCACACATATTGCATCCAACATTGCTGCTGTTGTGAGCCAAGTTGAGTTTGACTTACAATGACCCTATCTCAGAATTCTTTTCAAAATTCAGTCAGAGAGGTTTGCTTTTGCCTTCCTCTAGGGCTGAGAGAGTTTGACTTGCCCAAGGTTGCCCACTGGATTTTCATGGCTGACTGAAGATTCAAAAGCCGGTCTCCCAGAGCCTTACTGCAACATTTTTAAGCCACTAGAGCTATTGGCTTGTTTTATTTTGTTTTGTGTTTTTAAAAGCCTACATGTAATAAATGACTAAATAAGGACTACAACAGTTCTGATGATGCTTTTATATACTATAAGCTATATTTTATCTGTAATCATTTGCATAACCAAAGCTCCTGCCTTTTTCATCCAAGCTTATCCAGCACTAAATGCTGCTCACTTGTGCAAGAGAGGGAAAGCTAATTTGTCTAATTTGCCAATCGCCGCTGGGGCCAATTAATTACCAGCCGCACATTGTATAACTTTATTCAACTATCTTCCATTTAACCACTGACTAGGTTCATCTCTATTTAGCTTTTCAAAAACACATAAATCATAAATTGAGATTACAAATTGAAAAATTGGTTGAAATTTCATATAATAGCTATAAATACAGGCGTAAAGAACAGAGGTCATGTTACTAAGCGCAAAATAAAAGTACTGTATAAGAAGCAAGCAAAACATAAATAAAAGGAAGGGAAAAAACTCAGTAAAGAATGCAATTTTGGTCTCGTTCTTCCTTCCCTGACTTCTGGTTCTCTTCTATTATATGTTGATTTACACCACACCTCCTGCAGACACTTGAACCCCCCTTTTCAAGGCTAAATTAGAAACATATATACCTCAAGCATTCAAAAAGAAAGCTTTGGGGGCGATTAAATATAAAAATCTAGTGAATAGCAGGAGAGCATATATCATTCAAAATAAAATACATCCTCAATATTTAACAAGTGGCCAAAAATGAGGTAATAATTCACAACTGTCACTTCTTACATATTTTAGAAATCTATACATTGGATTTTTCGAAATGGATTGATTTAACCTCCCTCATCTCTCTTTCTCTCACACAAACAATTTCCAGATGTTTCTCATACTTCAACTTCTGGAATCAGCATATTTCAAAACAGTTTGTTCTAGGTCAACAAGAGGTTTAAAAAAACTTTCATGAAATTGAGGTTTTTTATTGTGTCCTTTAGGGCACTCTCAGGCAGCACCAAAATCCATGTTTTAAATCTAAAACAAAAAAATCCCAGGACCTGACTGCAGCTCTACACACAGACCTGTCAGTCTTGGGATATGGTCCACCACTGTCCTCATAGCCTTCCTCTGTAGCGGATCAAGATGGAGAACAAACTAGGGGCATCTGGTGGAAGATTTTTTAAAAGATTCACTGCATTATGCACTGGACCATATATGGCCATAAGCAAACATCTTCATATAAACACAAGCAGATTCACATGTGCACATATGTCCAGCACATAACAGAGGGATTTAAAAAAAAATCTTCTGTATTGTCGAAGGCTTTCATGGCCGGAATCACTGGGTTGTTGTAGGTTTTTCCAGGCTATATGGCCATGTTCTAGAGGCATTTTCTCCTGACGTTTCACCTGCATCTATGGCAAGCATCCTCACTACCTCTGAGAATGCTTGCCATAGATGCAGGTGAAACGTCCGGAGAAAATGCCTCTAGAACATGGCCATATAGCCAACAACCCAAAAAATCTTCTGTCAGATCTCTTCCCCCAATTCTTAATTCAACCTCTGTTTAAGATTATAAAATATAAAATAAAGTGTTTCAGGGAATTCTAATCTCTCTCCATTTGTGCTTTGAATCACTCATGTGTCAATTTGACAACCCAATCAGACGATCAGCTGTTTCGGCCTTTTAAAAAGCACATGTTCACTGGAACATTCAACACAGGGGGAAGGAAAGTGCATGTTTTGCATGACTGCAGGAATATACAGTCATACAAAGGTGTACTTTTTTCAGGTTGAATTGGGTTTTAAGTTAACCTTTTAAACACTTTTTTACCTCTTAACTCAATCCTTCCTGCACTTTGGCGAAAATTTGTTCCCGCCCTGGCACCTTTAACTTGGTCACTTCCAGATTTTACTGCATGTATAGAAGGGCCCTTAGTCTGGAAAATATTTTCTCATTACATTGTGTTCGTGACTCAATAATTGAAATATTTATTAGATCTTACAATGGAGTAATTTTAATAATATTGCCTGATGGTATTCACATCATCATTAGAAAATGGGTTCTATCTTTTCTGCATTATTCAAGTCACAAGAAATACTTCTTTGAAATTTAACTCTTTTCAGCTGAAATTGTTTATTATTTCCAAAGAAAAAATATATAACTATACTACTAGAATATCTAGTCTTTTAAGGGAAGGTATAATATGGAATAAAAAGTATGCCAGGATAGAAAAGTGTCTCCGCTCCCAATAAAACAATAATTTTTAAAAGACTAAATGTGTTTTAAGTGGACTGAAAATGCACAAGTTGCCTTTCACCTTTTAAAAGGTCTTTAAACAGAACCCCCTATTACACTAGCCTTTTAATGATTTGGATAGAAAATAATAAATTAATTAGTAAGAAGAACAGATGTCGCCAGAGTTACTAGAAGTCATCAACTATTGATACCTCTCTCTCTCTCTCTCTCTCTCTCTCTCTCTCTCTCTATATATATATATATATATATATATATATATACGATTATACCATATATTCAAGTTTCATTTTTCAGTCACAAAACCACAAAAAGAAAAATAATAGGAAATACTTCATTCACTTTAGCAATGTAGCATTACAAGACAGTTGGATACAGTATTCCTTGTGGACATACCATTCATGTAACACTCTACAACATCCAGAATTTTCAAAACAAACTTTGTGTATTGTTCTTTCCCACCTGTTGACTTATAGCAACCTCTATAAGTGTTTTCTAAGGTCAGAAATATTCACAAAGGTTCTGCCAGTTCCTTCTTCTGAAAAATAGCCTACAGCACCTGGTATTCGCCAGGGATCGCCCATCCAAGTGCTAATCAGGACTCTTTTTAGCTTCCAATATCAAATAGAATCTGGTACCTTTAGGCCTTTCAAAATAATAGTGATTTTTCAATCACTAGTTATTCACAAGTTTGAAGCAAATATTTATTACAAAACATAGGCCAACAAACGCTAACTTATTTCTTAATTACTTTACAAGTTGGTGTGCTGCAGGTTGTTTTGGAGAAATTTCCCTCATAGTGATCTCAAATTTCACTGACAGCTGAACAGGATTAATTGAGCAAGTGGTTAAGATAAATCTTCAACAGTTACTAAAAAATACTGAATAGAAAAGCATCTTCTCCAGGTTGAATTAAAAATAATTAGCAGCTGTGCAAGCGCCAGAATTTGGCAATTATTCTCCCGCATGCAAGCACATTGACATTTTATCTCATTAGCAAACCCAGGTTATCCTGCTAAATGTTAAGAGTTTACAGCTTGTGTAAAAGATCAGGTCAGACATTATTTCCAAAATATGGCATTATGTAAAAATATTAAAATCTTCTAATCATGTCACCCTGTCAAATTAACCAACCACATTTGAGGATGCTACTCATCTCCTATAGTAATACGTTATCGCATCTCCGTCTATGAACCCACACGCTCACTCCGGTCATCTGGAGAGGCCCTGCTCGTGATCCCGCCCGCGTCGCAGGCGCGCTTGGTGGGAACTCGAGACAGGGCCTTTTCTGTGGTGGCCCCCCGACTCTGGAACGCCCTCCCAAAAGATCTTAGACAGCCCCCTACACTGGCAGTCTTCAAAAAGAACTTGAAGACCTGGCTGTTCCGATGTGCCTTTTCAGATTAGGAACCCCCAATACCAGGTCCTAGAAGCACTTTAGTAGAACTAAGATCACTGCACACCGCACACTGCACTTACTTTATAATCCTACATACCTCCTGCCACATCAGCACTTTTAATCTTGTACCCATTACTCTGGCCTGGCCCAGTTTTATATTGTCTTGATGTCTCGGTGTATTGTTATTGCTGTTGTTTATCTCTGCTTAACTGTTTTTAATTTGCTCTAGGTATTGTACTGTTGTATTGTGTTTTGAGGCCTTGGCCTATGTAAGCCGCATTGAGTCCTGCGGGAGTTGCTAGCGGGGTACAAATAAAGTTATAATAATAATAATAATAGTAACAATTCTACCATATCTACCAAGTCTATGTTTGCATTCTTATTTTAAATTCTCAAGAATAACCACGAAAGGTATAAACTAAAAGGTAAATTCAAAATGAAAAGCTTGGCTATGACCCAACACAAGTGAGATTGAGCCTTCAGAAATACAAATGTAGAAATCAACCTTATACTGAATCTGACATTGACTCGTTGTTGAGGCCTGTGAAATCTCTGAGGATGAAGAGGGGGACTTTTTGGAGGTGTCTGAGGTTTCTAACTTCTGAGCCTGTTACTTCTGGTGGGGGGACGGGGACAAAAGTGTTCCACCTGATGATGAGAATGTTTTCTGCAAATCTGTTGTTAGGAAAACAAAAAGTGGTTCTCATGAGAATCTGTCAGGGATTGACTTTGAAATGAATGTGAATGCACTTCAAAAGAGTCTTCTCCCACTTTCACGTCATTTTTAAAAAGAGTCCAAGTATCATATCACAGTGCCTGTTTTCTGGCTGAGCTGTATCCCACACTGCCCAGATCTGTACCTAATATACTCAAAGAGTCCATGAACTCTCCCACTGCCCTGCTCCATCCCCTTTAATTCAGGAATCTTAGCAATATTTCAGAGGGCCCTCTCCTGATTTTCCACAAACCTTCCAACAAGATCCTTAATCAGAACCTCAACTAGAAACCTGGCACTGCATCTTGAACATAAAACAAAAACACTTTCAAATTTGGAGGTGCCTAGCATTGTCCTAATAAATTATAGCTGCAACGGAGTGACATGAGTTCTTAATTAATCTAATAGCCCACATATCTAAACTACTGATACACATTTCTCCATATATATTATCAGTTATCATGTAATTGTGAGAAATATTTGTCATTCATACTGTCTGCTAAGTCCCCTGTCGTGGCCATGAGCACAAACTAATCTGTTATAGAAAATGGCTAGAATCTTAAAAGACGAGATTCAGCATACCTGTGCTTTGTCACTGTACATGCTGGTTCATGGCTGGCAGCTGCCAGACTGGATGAATGCAGCACATTTCAGCTAAGAAGGATGTCTTGCCACAGCAGCATTACATTGTTTCAAAACTAGAATTTATATATGCTCTAATTAGCTCACAATTGTACAGTGCAGTACACTTTGAGATACTCTAGAACTGCGCAGAAGGGTTCACTGCAGCTGACACAAATGTTTAGAAAACAAAACAGCAAATGCAATTGCGACAAGCATGCAACGTTCTGTCAGGTTACATGATGTTCACAAACTGCACCAAACATAGATGCTGGTCTTTTTCTTTTCCAGCCAGCTCTATACTGGAATTAAATGCCTTTTTTGACTTGGTACAAGAAAAAGCTTTGCTTTGGCAACAAATGTGTTCATGATAAACTGCATATAAAAGTTCAAGTCTGCTAACAAATTAAGCTCTATGTACATCTATAATGTTATACTGGTGTACTTTTAACATTTTCCTGTGTATATCCTGAGAAAGATTTTTTTTTTCATTGCAACTTTAGGAACCACATATTTAGTTCCCTTGATGATCCATATGTGGAAACAAACCCTAGAGAAGTTACCTTTTCTTAAGTTTGCCAATCAGAAAGCAAACAGAAGCAAACAGAAATTTGGCAGTTTTAGAGGACAGATAAAAACAAACATTTTGTACTGGAGATATTTACACTGCAGACTTGGACAACAAGTAGCAATAGCAGCCAGTAGCAAATATCTCTAAAAGAATTGTTATACCAATTCAAGGAGAATGTGTTTATGAGTGGCTGCTGATAATGACAGCTCTCTTACTTCCAGTATGCCGCTGTATAGTTGCTAGCACACTCATATATTGCTTCTAAGCTCCCCAGAGACATTTGTCTGACCCCTATGTAAGCACAATGGTGGACTAGATTAACCTTTGGTCTAATCCAGAATTATTCTTATAATCTTTTCATAAGGAAAGAACAGTTTTCATGAAACGTGAGTGTATCCTAAATGTAGGAAATATTTCCTTTTCAAGTGGTATAACACAAGGGCATCTGTAAAAAATATTCTTAGTGGAGGTTAAGTAAAAGTCTGCACACTGGTAAGGGTAATTTGAAAATTGCCAAAGGCAAGAAAGAGAAATGCTTCAGAAAACACAGAGATCAAATTAGAGTCACAAAGACAACATGTAGCTAGTGAACTTAGGTTCCTTCCACACAGCTCTATAAAATCCACATTGGACTGGGTTACATGGCAGTATGGACTCAGTTAATCCAGTTCAAGCAGATATTGTGGATTATCTGCCTTGATATTCTTGGTTATATGGCTGTGTGGAAGGGCTCTTAGGAGAACTGAGAGTGGGATTTCCTGAACTTACAAATGTGTTAGCAACACTTAGAGCTCTTCCACACAGGCATATAACCTAGAATATCAAGACAGATAATTCACAATATCTGCTTTGAACTGGATTGTCTGAGTCCACATTGCGATATAATCCAGTTCAATGTGGATTATATACAACTGTGTGGAGGGGGCCTTAGGCAAACATGCAAAAGACACTCCTCGGTTTCAAACATGTAGGCTAATGGCAAACACACTCTTCATCAGATTATCTATCAAATCATTACTGTACTCTTTTGAATAATACAGTGCATTAAAACCATACCAGACTAGTCTACTATTTATCTTATGCTGTTCAGTTTCTACTGGAGTTGCAATTTCAAACCTTGTGTAATGCGGGGAAATGGATGCTAAAAATTCAGCGATCTGGAGTTAAAAACAATAAAGCACTTGCACAAACCAAACCAGCATGAAAGTCACATGGATGGGAGAATGCATTCCCTGAAGCTATTGCTTATTAACTTCTCATCTATCTTTCCCTCTAAGATTATATACGCTAGTCATCGACTTCTAAAGTTGGAAAGGATCCCAAGGGTAATCTGATCTAACCCCTTCCAATGAAGGAAACTACCATTAAAATATCTCTGAGGTACCAGAAGAAGGCCAATAAGTATTACTAAGACAAGATATGTTAGGCTAACTGGAAAAATCATATTTTTCAATGTCCCAAGACTTTGTGCCTTCTCTACATCTCTTCCTAATGTTTAATCAGAATTTCATTTCTTGTAATTTCAACCATTCATTCAGGTCTTACCCTCTGAAGCAGCAGAAAACAAGCTTGTTTCATATTCTTCATGACATTTCCAGCACCACCAAGAACAGAGAAGCATCCCAAGCTCTGAAGACCACCTGGGAAGGAATCCCACTGGAGCACTGCAGCGCACCCAAATACCTGGGAGCCACTCTGGACCGTGCTTTTACCTACAAGAAGCACTGCCTGAACATCAAGCAAAAAGTGGGTGCTAGAAACAATATCATACGAAAGCTGACTGGCACAACTTGGGGATCACAACCAGATAGAGTGAAGACATCTGCCCTTGCGCTGTGCTACTCCGCTGCTGAGTATGCATGCCCAGTGTGGAACACATCTCACCACACTAAAACAGTGGATGTGGCTCTTAATGAGACATGCCGCATTATCACGGGGTGTCTGTGCCCTACACCACTGGAGAAATTACACTGTCTAGCCGGTATCGCACCACCTGACATCCGCCGGGAAGTGGCAGCCAATAGTGAAAGGACTAAGGCAGAGACATCTCCAGCTTACCCCCTGTTTGGCTATCAGCCAGCACGTCAACAACTTAAATCCAGACATAGTTTTCTAAGATCTACAGAGACACTCGCTGGAACGCCTCAGCAAGTGAGAGTTCAAAAGTGGCAGGCTCAAACCCAGAACCTCAACCAATGGCTGAAACCAAATGAGAGACTCCCCCCTGGGCACACAGAGGACTGGGCGACTTGGAAGGCACTGAACAGACTGCGCTCTGGCACCACGAGATGCAGAGCCAACCTTCAGAAATGGGGCTACAAAGGGGAATCCTCGACATGCGAGTGCGGAGAGGAGCAAACCACAGACCACCTACTGCAATGCAACCTGAGCCCAGCCACATGCACAATGGAGGACCTTCTTGCAGCAACACCAGAAGCACTCCAAGTGGCCAGATACTAGTCAAAGGACATTTAATCAACTACCAAACTCACACATTTTGTATTTTCTCTGTTTGTTTGCTTTGTTCTGTTAGAAATGTAATATAATTGACTGGCTGCCCTGACACAAGGGGGGGGGGGGGAAGCACCACCAATTATCCCACAGGTTGGTTTCTAGATCTTTCACAATCTTGGTTCAGTAATTTCTGGATATATCCCAGCTTTCTGATGTCAGAACTGGACAGAATATTAAAGGGTGAAGCTTAAAAAAATAAAATTACTTCTCTTGATCTGGATTCTGCAGTTCTGTTACCATATCCTAGAACTGCACTTTGGCACTGTTGTTTTGTTGCTGCATCACACTATCTACTCATATTCAGCCTGTGATCTACTAAAACTCCAGACCCTTTTCATCTATACTATCCCATTTTGTGCATTTCATTTTTCTGACTATTTTTTTTACCCTACATATATCCTCGTTAAAATTTACTTTACTACTTTTGGCCCAAATCACCTACCATGGAGGCCATTGTGACACCTTATTCTGGTTTTCAAAGTGATTCAAAGATCATATGGCAATATGATGAAAACAGACTAAAACTAAGTATAGAAATAAAATCCTATTATTAATGTAGCAGCATGAAAACAACAATAATATCCCCCTAGCCAGCATAGCTAAAAGTGAAGAATACTAGAAGTTGCAATTCAGCTACTTTAGAGGGCCATAGAATTCCCACTTCCATTTTACATCGATGCTCGCTTCAAGATGAGAACTACATAAACCTAACCATCACTTTCCAAATAGTAGCATATTTAGAGGTAAACAGCACAGAATATCCAGCTTGTCAAGACTTTTGTTCCACAAAATTATACCTAATACGATTCTTAAACATCAAGAAAACCAAGATTATGGCAACAAGAATGATTGACAACTGGAAAATAGAGGGAGAAAATGTGGAGGCCGTGACAGACTTTGTATTTCTAGGCGCAAAGATTACTGCAGATGCAGACTGTGGCCAGGAAACCAGAAGACGCTTACTTCTTGGGAGGAGAGCAATGTCCAGTCTCGTTAAAATCGTAAAGAGTAAAGACATCACACTGGCAACAAAGATCTGCCTAGTCAAAGCCATGGTATTCCCTGTAGTCACCTACGGATGTGAGAGCTGGACCTTAGGGAAGGCTGAGCGAAGGAAGATAGATGCTTTTGAGCTGTGGTGTTGGAGGAAAGTGCTGAGAGTGCCTTGGACTGCGAGAAGATCCAACCAGTCCATCCTCCAGGAAATAAAGCCTGACTGCTCATTGGAGGGAAGGATACTAGAGACAAAGTTGAAGTCCTTTGGCCACATCATGAGGAGACAGCAAAGCCTAGAGAAGACAATTATGCTGGGGAAAGTGGAAGGCAAAAGGAAGAGGGGCCGACCAAGGGCAAGATGGATGAATGGCATCCTTGAAGTGACTGGACTGACCTTGAAGGAGCTGGGGGTGCTGACGGCTGACAGGGAGCTCTGGCGTGGGATGGTCCATGAGGTCACGAAGAGTCAGAGACGACTGAACGCATGAACAACAACAACAACAACACAATTCTTAAAACAGACACTTAACACAAGTTCATACCTATTATTTAATATTTTTCATTCAGATATACTAAAATCAAGAGAATGCTGAATGAATATATGCTAAAAGTAATAACCATAGAAATAACATAAATCCCTTTTCCATACTTTGATCCTTTCCTCCCACAAACTCTCTGCAAGGCTGGAATAGAGCTTCAAAAAGGCTTCTTTGTTTGTTTTTAAATCCCCAAATCTACCAGCAAGCAAAACACTAGTGGGCCTTTGACCATATTGCTGCAGACAGAGAGAGTAACAGTCCCAAAAGTAACTTTTCCAAACTCCGAATTAGAATAAATGTTTGAATAGATCAAAGCTACAGAAAACCATCTGATTCTAAAGGAGGACATCATCAAAGTTAAAAAAAACACAGATGATTTCTTGTTAAACAGATCTCTAAGTAAACAAGAATGAATAAGTAAAAATGGTATTATATTGGTCTTCATTTTTCATCATCAATAAACTCCCCCACAACACATCTATAGAAACATGACAAGAGAATCATAGAATCATAGAGTTGGAAGAGACCTCATGGGCCATCCAGTACATCCCTTTGCCAAAAAGCAGGAAAATCAGATTCAAAGCACACACACACCCCACCCAACAAAAGGCGATCCAGCCTCTGCTTAAAAGCCTCCAAAGAAGGAGCCTCCACCACACTCCAGGACAGAGAGGCCCAATGCTGACCAGTAATCACAGTCAGGAAGTTCTTCATAATGTTCAGGTGGAATCTCTTTTCCTGTAGTTTGAAGCCATTGTTCCACGTCCTAGTCTACAGGGCAGCAGAAAACAAGCTTGCCCCCTCCTCCCTTTGACTTCCACTCACATATTTATACATGGCCATCATGTCTCCTCTCAGCCTTCTCTTCTGCTGGCTAAACATGACCAACTTTTTAAGCTGCTCCTCATAGGGCTTGTTCTCCAGAGCCTTGATTATTTTAGTCACCCTCCTCTGGACACATTCCAGCTTGTCAACATCCCCCTTCAATTGCGGTGCCCAGAATTGAACAGACTATTCCAGGTGTGGTCTGACAAAGGCAGAATAGGGGGGTAGCTTGACTTCCCTGGATCTAGACACTATACTCCTATTTGTGCAGGCCAAAATTTCATTGGCTTTTTAAACTGCCACATGAGATTGTTGGCTCATGTTTAACTTGTTGTCCATGAGGACTCCAAGATCTTTTTCACATGTACTGCTATCGAGCCAGGCATCCCCCATTCTGTATCCTTGCATTTTCATTTTTTCTGCCTAAGTGGTGTATTTTGCATTTGACCCTATTGAATTTCATTTTGTTAGTTTTGGCCCACCTCTCTAATCTGTTCAGATCATTTTGAATTCTGCTCCTGCCTTCTGGGGTATTGGCTATCCTTCCCAATTTGGTATCATCTGCAAACTTGATCATGCCTTCTAACCTTTCATCCAAGTCATTAATAAAGACGTTAAACAGAACTGGGCCCAGAACAGAACTAGGCGGCACTCCACTTGTCACATCTCTCCAGGATGAAGAGGAAGCATTGGTGAGCACCCCTTGGGTTTGTTCACTTAACCTATTACAGATCCACCTAACCATAGTTTTGCCTAGCCCACACTTGACTAATTTGTTTCCCTGCATCTACCCAGCTTGTACTTCTATTGATAAAAGAGATCAGATTAGTCTGGCATAACTTGTTTTTGATAAATCCATATTGACTATTAGTAATGAGTGCATTTCTTTTCAAAGTGTTTGCAGACCACTTCCTTAATTAACTTTTCCAGAATCTTGCATGGTGTTGACGTGAGGCTGACCAGATGTCTGGGTCGTCCTTTTTTCCCTTCTTGAAGATAGCAGGCATGTAGCCGGGTGGAGGGGGGCTTGAGGGGCTTCAGCCCCCCCCCCCCCGAAATTCTCATGGTGGTTCGCGAAAAGGCCTTACTGGTGCATTATTTAAGCTGTTACGTTTATTCATATCATGATCTGATCACCATACTCAATATATCCCATATGCATGGGGGTATTGGGGTAATGATTCAAAAGGTTTGCTAGGCTAGACCCTCTTTCACTCAGACTCAGCCCCCCCCCCCGAAACCCCCCTGAGAAAAATTCAGCCCCCCCCCCCCCCGAAACGAAATCCTGGCTACGGGCCTGGAAGACAGGGACCACATTTGCCCTCCTCCAATGACATGTTTTTTTTTTAATTCCTACATAAACAAGCTGTGAAGAATTGATCTTTTTAAAAAAGAGAGAAAGTAAAAAAAAGTGATGTCAATTCTTATTCCAGTAGGCATTCTAAACATAGAAGGGAAAAAGTGGGCACAAAACCTCTAAAGAACATGACTCTGCAGCTGATGGCAACAGAAGAAGAACATGCAGCTATACCAACAAAGAACAACATCTATGATCTCTAAATGCTCCCATGTGCAATTTAAATGTTGCCTTTGAAAACATACTTTGAGATCTTCCACCCAATATTTTTTATTTATTTGGGTCCATTATTATGGTCCACATAAGCTCTCTTATTTTGTCAATCTACATGCATACCTGAGGCAACATATCCATGTCTCTTCCCATATGAATGAATATATTTCTGTTCCTGAACTTCATCTAATATCTGCATTTCTAGCTTAAAATCTTTACTGAAGTGAAATACTCAATGGTTTAAGACACAGGAAACCATTCACTAAATCAATCAAAACAGAGGACGTTTGAGGTACAAATGGAAAATTCAGTGATGCACAGAAACCACAAGTTTAATGGCAGGCAGTCAACTGAACAAATTGCTAGTGTATGCAACACTTGAATGAGGCCAAAGTAATTATGAATACTAGCCATTATTTTCCTTGCATACCATATTATATAGATATTTTCCAGTTTGGATTGATTTCTAAAGATTATTGGCAACAACTACCTGTCTGTTTCTTATTGATAACAAGCTAAAGAATATTCATTTTCTTACTAAAATATATGCAAATGCTTCATAAATAACATTAGAGAATTTATTCTGGCTGACAAGGTTTTATATCCACATAATGTTTAGCATGTGATATGATGCAAAAAAAAAAAAATTCTCCAGTGCAATCAAGTGAAGAAAACATATACATGACATTAACAGAAAATAAAGCCTTGTAACTGGTAATGGCAAAAAACAATATCCTAGATACATCCTAGAATTACAATATTACTATTGAGAAAACTCAAGTATTGATTCACTAATTAGTGAATCAAGTATTGATTCACTAATTAGTGAATCAAGTATTGATTCACTAATTCTGTGTTAATCACAAGCTCATATTTTTGAAATATTTGATAAAGTCTGTATTCAATTTACGCAAGTACAAAAAATTACATGAGGAAAGTTGTTGATTTAGCAAGTATTAACCACTGTCCTGAAACTTAAGAAGATTGAAGATATACTTTAAGCTGAAAACCTCTATATTATGATCATGAACTGAGCTCTATTGGGTTTATGCTTAAAACAAGAGAATTGCACTGAGAACTGAAGATAATGTAAAATCATCATCCTATTCCCTAGTTAGAAGTGCAAGTTGAGTTCCACATTTCATACTTGTACACTATACAAAAGGAACTACTTACTAGATATACTATGCAAGGAATGTCTGTGAAAGTAAGCATATCATATGTACTAGTAAAAATGGCTTCATGTTTATCATCTTTGTACTTGGGGATTTTAAAATACAGAATGGTTCCATGGAATTTTGACCAATGGTCCCTCTAACGTCAAACCTAAAGTGAAGCTCTACAAGGTAAGACATTTAACTCTGTATAGACAGAACCTTGGACCATTTAATCACTTTCTAAAAACCACACAGCAATACCACAGAGATTTCTCTAAACTGTGAGAAATCAAGCAAACTCCAAGCAAATGCTTGAATGAAATATCTGTGTCTACACATCAATGGCAATACCATTGTGGCTGTTAAAAAATACATCTACTTTCACAGACATCGATTCAGACTCAGATACAAAGAAGCCCTATTCAGCATATTCAGCTATATATAAGGTCAATATTAGGATGGAGATGTGGGTGAATATGTAATTGCTATCCTAAAATACACCTGCAAGTAAGTCTGACTTTCCTATTTCTAGTACACAAACCTGAAGAGGGCTTTGTAAACATGTTCAGTAAATACTCGGCTTCAAGTCAGAGGAGCTCTGAATTCACATTTGTTCAGACTGTTACAGAACCTTCTTCAGTTATTCATAGTCTAATATGCAGTATAACCTACTTCTTCTTGCTCAATGGCTTTTGGATGAGGGTGCACTGAAGTTTAGCTCCACATAGCATCATACAAATATCTGAGCAGCACTGTCATGCCAATGATCCTTCCAAGTGACCCTGCTTGATCACTCTATAGACATGGCTCACATGATCTTGGAGAGAATTCTCTACGTCTTTTACTTTGCACATATTTAATTAGAGAAGCCCATTATGACATTTAAGAGCTACTATTAATGACAATCCACATACAACTCAACCAGCCCTCCTCAACTGACCTTCACTCTTTACCCTGAAGACGATATATTGCTAGGATGTCCCAAAATTTCAAGCATCCATAAAATATCTGGGAACCCTATCTGTTTTGCATCTGTCCATCATGTTCCTCGCAAGAAACCCTGAAAGACAAGTAAGTAGCTTCCTATTACCCACCAAGGCTTCAATACCAGTAACAAAGGCTTTAATGGCCTTGGTGGGTGAACAAAGCCCTGCTGGACAGCACTGGCAGAGTGAGTTCTTGTAGACTCTAATGAACCTCTAATTAACTTTCAATACCACAAACCCCGGGATCCTTCTGGGCCACCTTGCTGGGATAGGATTCATGGGAATTGCTTTACAGTAGTTAGGTTTCTTATATGAACCTGTCTTTGAAAAATGCTCAGAAACTTCAATTGGCCCAAAGAGCTGCAGCCAGGTTGTTAACTGTGGCTTTCCACAGGATGCATACAACTCTCCTGTTACAACATCTTCATTTCAAAGCACAATTCAATGTTCTGATTGTGACCTATCAAGCGCTATACAGTCCAAGCTATCTGAACTACTGTATCAGATAGCCTCAGTCACACCAACTTCCCATTCATGGTTAGTGATAACACAAGAGAGGATCTTCTTAATGGCTGCGCCCTAGATTTTGTAATTTTTCCCTAGCTAGGCTAGGACAGCTCTCTACTTGCTGTGCTTCTGTCAGCAAGTGAAAACTTTTCTTACAAGCTTTTAAGAACTGACTTCAAGGAGCTTTTAATGGTATGCTGTTTTGCTGACTTTTTTCTTTTGTCCTTTACCTGATTTCTTTTAAAAGTGGTTTTATTACTATGAATATTGTAATTGTATTTAAAATGTAACATTGTGTATGTTTCCATACATAAATTTATCTGTATTTGTTTTAATTTCTACAAGATGCTTTAAATCCCAGTAGTAGAAAAAGGTTGGATGTACATACATTGATAAGGAGGTGAAGGGAGAGAATGAGATTCTAAGATTACTTTATACACAATTGTACTGACCTAGTATATACTCATGGATCGGGCTAGAAAAATTAGTAAAACAATGAACTCAAAAACCCTGGGTTTATTTATCTACAGGTCAATGTTATTGTATCTTAATTCTCATCAAAAAGGGAACCATCCCCTTCTTTGAGTAGAGTGGTGAAAGGCAAGAGCTTAATCCATTATGGGATAACCTAAAAAAAATCACTGGCCCTTTCTACTCTCTCCGCCATGGCACTACTTCTGACCTTTCTGAATGCCTGGCTGGGGAAATGCTGGAGGTTACAACTAGCTAGTATCCTGAGTCAGGTTGGTGCTTTCCCCTCTTTGCAGACTGACCCTTGACCTAACCATGAGCCATATCAAAATCCATACTTTTGGCACTTAAATCTACCCTTGATTTATATATGAAATTGGCTTACACATGAGTATATAGGGTAAATTAGTAAGCTGTGCTGAATGTTTTTCTGTTTTCTTGACCTGGACACAAGTTTAGATTTTAAAAACACCCCATATTCTAATTTGTCTCACTTAATCGCATCTTTAGGGTTTTTTTTCCAGAATACTTCCTAAAACTTTACGTGTGACATCAAGTGCCCTAAGGACTGAAAGACTGCAAGGTCCATAGAATCCTTTTCCATAGGTTTAATTTTCTATCTTGCAGAATGGTCAACCATGCCAGTCCCCACTTTCAGCCCAAATTGGTCTGGTCCAGACAGTGGTTTACTACCTGAGTTGCAACTTGACCTGTATCCAAAAGTCACTAAATTAACATGACTATATTAGTTCCATAAGCTTCACAACTCATTTTGCATTCCTGTGATTTTGCAGAAATCCTTCCTGATATTTTACTATAAGCGTGCCACATGCTGCCATCGTAATCAAATAACCCAATTTAAAAGATGTCAGATTGCTTCTCTGCTGTGAGACAATGCAATTGGAGAATCCTAATAAGGAAATTTTTCTTCCTATGCATATTCACAAGTAGGTACCATCTAATGATTTTCAGAATTATTTACTAGACATATGTTTCTACTTTACAAGGACACCTAATGTATTCTTTAGGAGGGAAAATTGTAGGAAAACAATAAATTTGAAAGAAAACAGAAACATCTGTCCAATTGCAATGAACATCAGCCCAAAAAATAAAGAAGGGACATTCCTGAAATACAATAGTGACATGATGCATAAAAATATGAAGGGATGCCTTTAAAATTATCCTAGTAAAGTCTATTTTATTTTTCAAGTGATCAAACATTAGGATAGAACACAAAGATTGGGAATTATGATATTTTCAATCAGTGGGATTTACTCTCGACTAAAAATGTTAGTAATTGTGATAAATTAAATGCCTCGTCCTGAGTCAGATCTTTCTTCCATTTAAACAAGTATTGTCAACTTTAGCATTAGCCAGATGGGTAAGGTAAGTGTTCAGGGACATATGGTGATATTTGGGTGTGTTCAAGATAGAGAACTGATTGCTATGTGGGTTTCAGTTCCTTTAAATTAACGGAATGGTAACGTGATCAGGAGTCTCAAGCACATCTTGTTGGAGCTATACTTAAGTGAGAAATATGACACCAGGAAGGCCATAGTTGGAACTTATTCCTCTCAATAGCAGTTTTGCATTTTCTTTTAAAGCATATACCAAATGTCAACAGAGAGAAAAGAAAAAGTAAGCCCAATAAGTGTCGCATGCCCTATTCATGGCATCTTCGTAGATCAACACAGTTTAAGATAGGTTTCTAATCTTTCTATGCTAGATTTTAGCGAATACAACAAGCCCATAGCATCTTCACAACCACGCCTTCCCCCCAATCTCAACTTCTTGTTTCTCCCTACTTTTTAAAGCAACTCTCTTTGGTCCTCATACCTTGTATGGTCCTTATAGCAATATTTCAAACAACATGAAGACCTATTCCACTTTTCTTTCTCTGTGTAATATCTTTAACCATCAGAACCAGCTGACACCTCCCAACAAAGGATTCCCATGGGGAAGCAACCAGGCTTTGAAGCTGCAAGGCCATTCAATGCTAATCAACGTGGTCAATTGAAACATTCAAACTTGCCTCAAGCAGACAAGAGTTCTTTCTCCCACCCTGGGCATTCCACAGATATATAACCCTCACTTGCCTAGTTTCCAACAGACCTCACAACCTCTGCGGATGCCTGCCATAGATGTGGGTGAAACGTCAGAAGAGAATGCTTCTGGAACATGGCCATACAGCCCGGAAAACTCACTGCAACCCAGTGATTCTGGCCATGAAACCTTTGTCAACACATTCTTTAACCATCTTTGCCTGATGAAGAAACAAGTAGACTTTGAAAACTAGTATGATTTCTTTTGTGCCTTTTGATGAGTTAAATAAACAGGACAAAACAAAGCGAGACATTGCTACACCTACCTCTTCCATTCAGGTTCACTTTTTTTAGTTCATTGCTATTCTATCCTACTCTTTGCATGTCTAGATCTGGGGCTCCCTGCCCTGGCCTACATGCACTGTTTTTGCAGCCCTGGAGACAAGCCGGTTTTTTATGATCTGAGCAGAAAGCATGCCTCGCCTAACAGTGACAAGCTGAGTCTCCCCAACCCACCCCTACTTAATTCATGGGCCATCAATACAAAGACCTGTGGAAGAAGTTTTCCATACAGAGTCCTATTAATCCTCACATAAAAGCTGGACTGTTGTGAACACTATATTCCTGACAGCATAATCCTCTCAAAAGTTAGGATATCCAACACAAAAATAGCTCACCCACGTAACCAAAGTGCTACTGTTACAGCCTGCCAACACTTTTAGTATACTAATGTATATCTTTGATATTCTGTCCAATTTAAAAAAAATAAAAATATATATTAACACAAGAGTCGCCTGTGTCATAGTTTTGGTTTCAAAAGCTCATGTTAAAATATCCTTGTCTCTAAATTTTACAGATGATAAAAAAGGCCATGCAAGGCCAATTTTTGAAACTGAAATACATAAACCCAAGGCTTAGCTTAATCTATGTTTGCACAACCTGGTGTTTTTCAAGGTTTTTGGTTAAAAATTCGCAACAGAACAAGTCAGGATGGTCAGTGGTCAAGGATAATGTGAACTGTAGTCCAAGACACATGGACATCACTGGCTTGGGGAAAGTAGCCATGCATGATGGGGTGATTTTATGATCATAAATAGAAGTATGACTAACTCTAGATCCAACCCAACATTCAGAACGTCAACATACTGACCAGTGAATATGCAAATACAGTATTAGGAAGTTATTTTCAAGACAGGAAAAAAAACCTTAGACTTACATAGCATGAGCCTTTGAAGTTCATGAGATCAAAAGAAGTGCATTATGCCACATTGAAATAAACAAACAGCAAAGCTATTTAAGAGCAAAATTCCAAAACAGCAAAGCTATCTTAAAGCCTCTCCATTATTCTAACATTTTAATAACATTTTTGTCGATAAGTATCTACTATACAATCGACTGGACTTAATGTCAAGGGAAAACCTTTACCT
This sequence comes from Anolis sagrei, assembly GCF_037176765.1. Lineage (NCBI taxonomy): Eukaryota > Metazoa > Chordata > Lepidosauria > Squamata > Anolidae > Anolis > Anolis sagrei. The sequence goes on from NC_090022.1 coordinate 241,075,418, forward strand.
TTACCTTTACTATACAATCAGAACAAATAAGGGTTTTCTTATAGTCACTAACTTACCAGGTATGTAAAGGTAAAGGTTTCCCCTGACATTAAGTCTAGTTGTGTCCTACTCTGTGGGGTAGTGCTCATCTCCATTTCTAGGCTGAAGAGCTGGCGTTGTCCATAGACACCTCAAAGGTCTGCATGATTGCATGTAGTGCCGTTACTTTCTCGCAGAAGCAGTACCTATTGATCTATTCAGATTTGCATGTTTTCGAACTGCTAGATTGGCAGAAGCTGGGCCTAACAGCAGGTGCTCATAGTGCTCCCCGGATTCGAACCACCAACCTTTCTGTCAGCAAGTTCAGCAGCTCGGTGCTTTAACCCACTGAGCCACCAGGTGGCTTAGTATACCTGTACCAAGGTACTATTAACAGACCAATATAGTGGAAAAGTACTACTTTATCTGAAGCATTTCACAGATATCAGACTGACAATAGACAGAACAGTCATCATTTTAACTGAATTTTTTGACTGCTTTAAAAACAACTTTTCTAACATCTTTTAAAGTTAACAATATTTAGGTAGAGGGGATATTTTATTTGATGAATTTACAATGGCTGAGTTTTCAGACTGATGCAGATGTCTCTTATGTAAAAGGGAACATCACTGGATCGAGAGCAGTACCTTTGACCAACCCTTGGTCTTTTATTTTAAAAAACAAACACCAGGAAAGGGTATTTCAGAAAGACATGCATACAACTTTCAGAGGGGTTGTCTGGAGACACATTATGTAGCATTACAGCTAAACTGTCTGGATGTGGCAACTATCTGTCCACCCTATATGCATTGCCTGGATTTCATGGAAGAAAAATTAAACACACATATAAAACACGCAGTAAAAAAAACAAACACATTCTAGTAGTTAAATCCATAATGGTGTCAAAGAAGGGTGGTGGAGTTGCAGCTTTTTAAAAGCCAGACACTTGAAGCCATGCCATACTTGAAGCTACACTTGGTCATGAGGTAGCAAAAAAAAAGTTGTCCATGAGGACTCCCAAGATCTTTTTCACACAACAGCAGAACATGTGAAAAAGATCTTGGAGTCCTCGTGGACAACAAGTTAAACATGAGCCAACAATGTCATGCAGCAGCAACAAAAAGCCAATGGGGTTTTGGCCTGCATAAATAGGAGTTTGGTGTCTAAATCCAGGGAAGTCATACTACCCCACTATTCTGCCTTGGTCAGACCACACCTGGAATACTGTGTCCAATTCTGGGATCCACAATTGAAGGGAGATATTGACAAGCTGGAAGGTGTCCAGAGGAGAGCGACTAAAATGATCAAGGGCCAGGAGAACAAGCCCTATGAGGAGAGGCTTAAAGAGCTGGGCATGTTTAGCCTGAAGAAGAGAAGGCTGAGAGAGACATGATGGCCATGTATAAATATGTGAGAGGAAGTCACAGGGAAGAGGGAGCAAGCTTGCTTTCTGCTGCCCTGGTGACTAGGACGCAGAGCAATGGATTTAAATTGCAGGAAAGGAGATCCCACCTGAACATGAGGAAGAAATTCCTGACTATGAGAGCTGTTCCTCAGTGGAACTCTCTGCCCTGGAGTGTGGTGGAAGCTCCTTCTTTGGAGGCTTTTAAACAGAGGCTGGATGTCCATCTGTTGGGGGTGCTTTGAATGTGATTTTCCTGCTTCTTGGCAGGGGGTTGGACTAGGTGGCCCATGAGGCCTCTTCCAACTCAATGATTCTAGGGTTTCAAAGAAAACATATTCACCCATTTGATGAAAACAGATGAACTGTGTGTTAATGAACAGTGTTTTCAAAGAACCCAGTATTTTAAAATGGTTATTTTAGGTACATAAAGTTGTAATTACAAGTTCTAGCTTTCTGACAGGCTTAGAGTATATTCCATGAAAACTATTACAGCTACAGGCAGGAAAAGCTTTATTGCTTTTTCATCAGTTGTTCAGTCAATGGCTATAAACAAGCTTGCTTACCTAAAACAAAATCACAGCAAATGACAACATGTGATTTTTCCTTATAGAAATCGTGCCTAGATTTTAAGAGTGAATAATCAGAAACTCAAAAGTATCTTGGCTCAGTGATGGCAAAAAAAAAAAAAAACCCCAACAATCTTAAAATATTGTTTCTAGAGACGAAACAGTATGCAGGCAAGTGTAGAACCGGAAACCCATCCAAAATTTTAAATGAATACTATTTCTCTAGGCAATTTTTGACGGCAAACATGGCCAGAGGTGGCCCTAGGTAATTTTCAACGGTAAGCAAACAGTATTTTGGTGCCCCCCCCCCCAACCCATCACTGATACATATTTTCTGTTTGTCGTGGGAGTTCTGTGTGCCCTATTTGGTTCATCATTGGTGGAGTTCAGAATGCTCTTTGATTGTAGGTGAACTATACATCCCAGTAACGACAACTTGCATATGTCAAGGTCTATTTCCCCCCAAGAACGCCTCAAGAGCGCCCCTGGGCAAAATCAACTATACTGGGAATGCTTACTTTGCGTAATGGTTGAGCCGCCCCTGAACATGGCACAGAGGTTTGAGTGTTGGACTATGAGTCTGGGAGACCAGGATCCATCTCTTCACTCAGATAAGGAAACCCAATGGTTGCATTTGGAAAATCCCATTGTCCCAGCCCCAGAAGAAGCCAATAACTAACCTTCTCTGAACCTCACAACCTCTGAGGATACCTGCCATAGATGCAGGCGAAACATCAGGAGAGAATGCTTCTGGAACATGGCCATACCGCCCGGAAAAATCACAACAACCCAGTGATTTTGGCCATGAAAGCCTTCAATGATACATCTTCTTTGAAAAAAATCTAGCCAAAAAACTCTGTAATAAGTTTGTGTTGGGGTCACCATAAGCTAGAAATGGCTTGAAGGGAGAACGCCACAACACAATTTTCTCCATCCCGGTGCCATCCAGGCTTTTTTTTTTTTAACATTTCTGTTCCCCTGATTTTTGTCATGCTAGTTGGAGCTGATAAGGAATTGTCATCAAGCACATCTGATGGGCATCAGGGAGCTTGAAGAATATATGCCTTCAGATAACAAATAAGCCGCTTGCATATATTACTGGGGGGGGGGGGGGTAGTTTGGTGAAAAAAGAGTGAGATTTAAGGCAGATTTTCTGAACTTTATGGAAATGAAAAACTGCTTTTCAGTCCTCTTAAGGGAAAACAACTTGTTAAACCCCAACAAAATTAGGAAATAGCCATTGGGGAGAATTTTATCATGTAATGTGAAGGATTAGAGAGGACGCACACATGCTTTGGACTTGATTTGCAGCGCATAATCCTACCATCTGTCTACCAGTTGTGCCACCAAAGCACCCACACAAGCAGACCCACACCAATGATCTGAGGAAACTTTGGAAAAGGATATAGAAGTTACACTGAATTGCAATGTTTTGCTACTTCCCAATATCACCACAGCAATTGCTTCGGGTGGACAAAGTAACTAAAGGAGCTGACAGCAGCTGCCGGCTAAGGATACATTATATTCATTTCAAAGATACAAGAGACAAATAAATATGGTGTACAACATTTCTTTTGTGATTCATGCCTGAAAAGAAAAGAAAAAAACCATCCAAACTGTTTCTAGCAATTGCCTTTCCAAAAGGGAAGTTGCAGCTGCTGACACTTGTAACAGCTCTATCCCTGACCTCTTGCACCTTTGCTGCCCAATCATATCCATGTACAGCAAGATAGAAGTTTCACTGATATAATGGTTTTAACTTTTGCAGCATAATCCTGCCACATCAACAATGGGTCTACAGCAGATATGGGAAAACCCAGGCCGGAGCCGGATGCAGCCCCTTGGGCTCTTTTCTCAGGCCCTCCTCTCTCACGCCATCCTATCCTTCCTTCCTTCTCTTTCCTTCCTTCCTTTCCTTTCTTTCTCTCTTTCCTCTCTCCCTCCCTCAATTCCCTCCCACCCTTCTCTTCCTTTCTTCCTTCCTTCTCTTTTTCCACCCTCCTTTCCTCCTGAGCAAAATTTAGCTGGGAGAGGAGAAGGTAGAGAGGGAACATGAGGACCATGTTTCAAGATGTAAAAGGGTGTCCCATTGAGGAGGAAGAAGAGAAGAGGAAAAACTGACTTTCTGCTGCTGGGAGGGAGCAATGGGTTCAAATACCAGGGAAAGGAATTCAACTGAAAAGATGAGGAAAAACTTCCTGGCGAGTGGCATAGGCTGCCTCAGAGTGTGGTGGAGTCTCCTTCTCTGGAGGCTTTTCCATAGAGGTTGTCTATCAGGAGTGTCTTGATTGTGCCTTCCTGCATGGTTGGGGGTTGGACTGGATGGTCTTTGGGGGTCTCTTCCAGTGCTAGGATTCTAGGGTTCTATATCAGGAATAACCAATACGGGGTCTCATTGATACACTTTTTCCCTCCTGTCCACCATCTCATCCTGACCAAGACCAACCCTTTCGGGATCCAATCATTTCCAAAAGAGAAGGGGAAGGCAAGGAAGGGGCAGGGAGGGGCTTTGGGGAAAAAACCCCTCCCTCCTGGCCTGCCCGCCCCACTCCAGCCCACCAAGCAGCTCCCAAATTAGAAGGTTTGCCCATGCCTGGTCTACAGTATATCTTAATTCACACTTGTCATTCAGACTTATCTGATCCAGGGTGTTAAACAACAGAAAAGGGAGGAAATGGCTCTCCACTCCCTTTCTTTGAAGATAGCTAAATCTCTCTAGTGTAGTGGGTAAAAATATCAAATATCATCATCTCCCTCTGGGTACGCTCTTTGAGCAGAGACGTCTTCTACTTCCATTGTGAAAACTCCATAAGGATGGTAGCACAACCTGTAGCCACCACAGCAAAACGTGAACCCATGAAGGCTAGTAAAAGTCAGACTAAAAAGGAAGGCTTAAAAAGCTTGAAACATCTATCAAGATGACATCTAGCCATTGCCCACAATGAAGTTGGAAGGAAGCAGGGAAAGGGCCACGGTTGGCACACACTTTGCACGCTTAAAATTAGACTTGGATTGTGGTGCTGACAAAGTCCTCCAGTTCACACAGGCCTGTATCCTTCCTGCATTTGAGGGTGTGTTTTGTATGCAAGGGCTCGGGATCTCGCAAAGCGTCACACACCGCAGGCACAGAGTGGAGCTTGGGAGGAGACCTCTGGCTTCCCTCGCCCTCGCCAGGAGCCCCAAGGCAAGCCCTCCCTTCCGGGCCAGGGATCCCCCTTTCGCAGGAACTTTAATGAGTTTGACAGGCTCCATGCCGAGACCTTTCCTCCTCGCCCCCTCCCGAGCGTCTTAAAATAACATCCGCGACAGAAAGAACAGATTTAAACACACACACACACACACGAATGGAAGAGGGGGGGCATCTCTTAGGCGTTAAGTGCCACCATCGCTGCTGTCAGGGAAGGAAGCGTCAAAACGCAATGACTAAACGCTAAATCTGGATCCCGAGAGAGTGGGAGAAAGGGGAGGGGAAGAGCGGGGGGGGGGGAGCGAGGAAGAAATGCCCACGCAGTCTTTCCACGCGAAGAGACGGAGAGGCACAACTCCTCCTTCCCGTCTTCTCTCTCCTCCCCACATTCCTCAAGCGACATACAACCCAAACTCGAAAGAGGGGCAAGAAGGGAGGGAGGGAGGGAGGGAGGGAGGGAGGGGCGGCACTTGGAAGAACCTCCGAGCCACTTTCGCGGGAAGGAAGAGAGGGAGGAAATATGGAAGGAAAGGTGGAAGGGAGGGAGGGAGGAAAAAGGAAGGGTGGGCTGGCGGAAATACGGAAGAAAGATGCAAGGAAAGAAAGAAGGAAAGGTAGAAGGAAGGAAGGAAGGAAGGAAGGAAGGAAGGAAGGAAGGAAGGAAGGAAGGAAGGAAGGAAGGAAGGATGACTGGAAAGATGGATGGAAAGAAGGAAGGAAGAAGACTGGACAGATGGATGTAAAGAAGGAAGGAAGGAAGGAAGGAAGGAAGGAAAGAAGGAGGGAAGGAAGGAAGGAAAGAAGAGAGAAAGGAAAGAATGAAAGAAGGAAGTAATGGAAGAAGGAAGGAAGGAAGGAAGGAAGGAAGGAAAGAAGACTGGACAGACAGATGTAAGGAAGGAAGGAAGGAAAGAAGGAAGGAAGGAAGGAAGGAAGGAAGGAAAGAAGAGAGAAAGGAAAGAATGAAAGATGGGAGGAAGAGAGGAAGGAATGGAAGAAGGAAGGAAGGAAGGAAGACTGGACAGATGGATGGAAAGAAGGAAGGCATGAAAGAAGGAAGTAAGGAAAGAATGAAAGAAGGAAGGAAAGAAGACTGGAAAGATGGATGGAAAGAAGGAAGGCATGAAAGAAGGAAGGAAAGAAGGAAGTAAGGCAAGGTAGAAGGAAGGAAGGAAAGATAGAAGACTGGAAAGAGGGATGGAAAGAAGTGGGATCCTTCCAAAACAAACCCTCTCGAGTCCATCTCCTCTATCCCAAAGGACTGGGAGCACAGGGAGGCTTTTGGAAGTAAACGGAGAAGGGAAGGGAAGAAGGAAGGCGAAAGAAAGGGAGGAGGAAGGAGTGGTGGTAGTTCGGCTTCTTCCTACGAAGTCGCCCCAAGGCCCCGAAAAGCGGCAGCTGCCCTCCTTCCGGCGGCCTTTGGGCGAGGAGTGTGTGCCTGTGTGTGTGCCCCTCTTCGCCGGCGCCTTTCCTCCCTCGGGAGCCACGAGTTGCTCAGCCTCGACGCCCTTCCCGAGAGTTTCGCGCAGAGTTGGGCCAGACGAGAGGAGGAGGAGGAGGGGGGGGGGAGAGGGCGGCGCGTTCCTTCCCTCCTCGAGCAGCGCGAAGGGGCTTTTGCGGGCTTTCCGTCTTGCCTTTCCCCGTCGGCCACCCGCCCCTCGGGGGTTCCCGCTCACCTCCTTGAGCTCCTTGGCCACGTCCTTCAGGTCCCCCAGGACTAATTCCAAATCGTCCACGATGGTCTTGATCTGCTCCTTGACCTTGGCTTTGGAGGCGGCCGGCGCCCCTTCGGCGGGAGAGGAGACGGACGAGGAGGTGGCCGACGAGGAGGTGGTGGGGGTCCCCTTGGGCTTGGCGGACATGCTTCGCGGGAGGAAGAAGGAGGAGGGGGGAGGAGGAGGAGGAGGAGGCGAAGGAGGAGGAGGAGGAGGCGGGGAGGCCGGTCAGGAGAGCCGCTGCCTCCGCCGCTGCTGCTGCTGAGTGGCCACCGACGACGAAGGGCCCGCGCGACGACGGCGGCGACGCTGCTGCTCCTCCTGGCGCTCGTCCCTCTCCGGGCAGCCGCTGCCTGCCTCTTCGTCTTCTTCTTCCTCCTCCTCCTCGGGACGGCACATTTTGGGCTCCGCTTCCCGAGGCAAGGCGCTCTCCTCCGGCGCTGCCATCAACTCGCCGGCAACTGAGCGGAGACGGGAAGCCCGGGCTGCGGGCGAGGAGAGGAGAAGGCAGACTCCGGTGGAGGAGGAGGAGGAAGCGGCGGCAAGAGCGGGAGCAGCAGCAGCAGCAGCAGCAGACGGGCGGGCGTCGCGCCTGCGCACTTCCCCTCCCTTCCTTTCAGAGGCGCGCGAATCCGCCCCCCCCCCCCCCCTTCTCTCTTCTCTCTCTTTGGAAAAGGCGAAAGAGGCAGAGAAAGAGGGCGCGCGCGCTCCCGACAGCGGCACGCGCCTCTTCCCCTCAACGCCCCCGGCTTTGAGGCAAACTCTCAATCCGCGCTAATCCATTGAGCTCGAGGTGGAGGCGGACGAGGAGGGACGGGAAAAAAAAAGCACCTCCTTCCTTCCTTCCTGGAAAGTCCGCTTCCCTTTTAGCCCATCATCTATATGTAGAATAGTCCTCTAAGAGTTGGGAGAGAGCACCAGTCCAGCCCACTTTAGGGCCACGCGCAGCACTCCTGAAGGTGGCTTGCTGGAAGTTTTCCGGGCTGTATGGCCATGTTCCAGAAGCATTCTCTACTGACGTTTCGCCCCCCATCTATGACAGGCATCCTCAGAGGTTGAGGGGTCTGTATGAGGCAAGTGTGGATGTTGCAATTGGCCACCTTGATTATTTATTTATTATTTTTTAAAATAAAGATTTTATTTGCATACAATAACAACTTACAGTGGTAAACAAAACACAAAACAGTGAACATTTTACAAAGACATAGCCCCACCACCAAGGCCTGAACAAATATCTTTTCCTTCACCATATATTTAGAAATCAACCATTTTATAAATTTATTATGTATTTATGACATTTATATGCCGCCCTTCTCACCTCGAAGGGGACTCAGAGCGGCTTACAAGATATGTGTGTGTATATATATATACACACACATAAGGTAAAGGTAAAGGTAGTCCCCTGACATTAAGTCCAGTCATGTCGGACTCTGGGGTGTGGTGCTCATCTCCATTTCTAAGCCGAAGAGCCAGCGTTGTCCATAGACACCTCCAAGGTCATGTGGCCGGCATGACTGCATGGAGCGCCGTTACCTTACCGCCTGAGCGGTACCTATTGATCTACTCACATTTGCATGTTTTCGAACTGCTAGGTTGGCAGAAGCTAGGACTCACAGCGGAAGCTCACGCCGCTCCCCGGAATCGAACCTGCGACCTTTCGATCAACAAGCTCAGCAGCTCAGTGCTTTAACCCACTGCGCCACCGGGGGCCCCATATATACAATACATTATATTATTAGCATAGTACAATATCAGTATTATATATTACTATATTGTACTATATCATTATATTGTAACATTACTAGTAATATTACATGTAATATATATATATATATATATATATATATATATATATATATTAGTAGTAGTATTATATTGTATTAGATTATATATATATATATATATATATATATATATATATATAATTAGCATAGCACAGGAGACAAGGTGGAACTGTCCCCTGCCCCCCCCCCCCCTTCACACTGGCCCAGAGCGGCAGTTGGTGCTGGGGGAAGGGGTCATTTAATGGCCTTGCAGCTTCAAAGCCTGGCTGGTTACTGCCTGGGGGACTCTTTTGTTGGGAGATGTTAGCTGGCCTTGGAGCCCCCAATGGCACGATGGGTTAAACTCTTGTGCCATCTTGGTTGGAGAGTGCGGATGAGCTCCCTCTGTCAACCCCAGCTTCCCATGTGGGGGTATGAGAGAAGACTCCCACAAGGATGGTAACATCAAAACATCCAGACATCTCCTGGGCAACATCCTTGCAGACGGCCAATTCTCCTACACCAGAAACGATTTGTAGTTTCTCAAGTCGCTCCTGACACACACACACACACACACACACTTTAAAAATTGGCCTTGATTGTTTCCTGTCTGGAATTCCCCTGTTTTTAGAGTATTGCTCTTTAGTTATTGTCCTAATTATAGAGTTTTTTAAAATACTGGTGGTAGCCAAATTTTGTCCATTTTCATGGTTTCCTCCTTTGTCCCCATGCTTGTGGATTTCAAATAGCTTCTCTGTGTAGTCTGGCATGGTGGTTGTTAGAGCGGTCCAACATTTCTGTGTTCTCAAATAATATGTCGGGTCCAGGTTGGTTCCACCTTCGACAACTCCTGAACCCTTCTTCTCCCCATCAGTTCTTCAAAACCAACCCCTTTTTGGCGGGACGCGGGTTTTGCCCAGTTTCTCTCTGCTCGTTGAGAAACAAGGAGGAAGAAGGGCGTCGAAGGAGGCGGGGGAACGTCCCCCCAAACAGCCCTCGCTTTCTTCCCTCCTTCTTCGCTCCTTCCTTCCCGCTCTTTTCTCTCCCCCCCCCCCCCGCCTTATTCTCTCTCCCCTCCTTTGGCTCCTGCCTCTCACGTTGGTAGTCCACATTGTACAACGAATGCCATTTGACACCACTTGATGCGCGAGGATCCTGAGCATAATAGTTCAATGGGACAAGAGCTCTCTTTACCAGGGAAACCTTGCAAACCTAAGCCATCTAACCCTAGAGCAGCATTTCTCAACCTGTTGGTCGGGTCTCCTGGGGGGGGGGGGTTCGAGGGGGGGGTGTCAGATGAGTTGCCAAAGACCATCAGAAAACACAAATATATATTTGGTCATAGGGAATCTGTGTGGGAAGTTTGGCCCAATTATATTGTTGGTGGAGTTCAGAATGCTTTTTGATTGTAGGTGAACTATAAATCCCAGCAACTATAACTCCCAAATGTCAAGGTCTGTTTCCCCAAACTCTACCAGTGTTCACATTTGGGCATATTGAGTATGCGCGTAGAGTTTGGTCCAGATCAATCATTGTTTGGGTCCACTGTTATCTCTGGATATAGGTGAACACTCCAAAACACAAACCCAGTATTTTCTGTTGGTCATGGGAGTTCTGTGTGCCAAGTTTGGTTCAATACCACCGTCTCTTTTTACAAAATCTCAGAAGACCAGGAATGATTCCCAGATTCTCTATTTCAGAAGAGGTAACTGGCAAAACTACCTTGCATTTCAAAACTCTATGAAATTCATGGAATCACCATGACTCGACATGCAGCTCGAAGGCACACACACAGAACTCCCATTTACAGCTGTGTTCACTTAGAGCAGGCATAGGTAAACTTGGGCCCTTCAGGTGTCTTGGACTTCAATTCCCACCATTCCTAACAGTCTCAGGCCCTTTCCTTTTCCCGCATAAGTGACTGAGGGGGGAAAGGAAGGGGCCTGAGGCTGTTAGGAATGGTGGGAATTGAAGTCAAAGACACTAGGAGGGCCCAAGTTTGCCCATACCTGCATTAGAGGCAGCCAGATCACAGTTTACAGGGTGTCCCCCCAAAAGTGTACATCTTTAACAGGCTGAAAGATGCCAAGACTAGAGAAATGTCACAAAATGACGAGAGAAACTTGATACAATGTTTTCTATTCTGTGCTTCTCCATACAAGGCAAGCAATGCACATGCATCAGGCACACTTTGACCACCTCAAATAAAATGGCAATTTAAGATGGAATTTTCAACTCTGATTCAATCATCATTGTAGCATTTATTCTTTCATAGAAATGTATTTCCTTAGCCTTCAGATAATCACCATAGCTACTATTGGCTGTTAAAGGGTGTATACAATTTTGGGGAATATGTGTTTTGTAGGGATAGAGAAGAGGATTTCCCCCAGGCAGGAAGCAGCCAGGCTTTGAAGCTGCAAGGCTATCCAATGCTAATCAAGGTGGCCAATTGCAAGATTCACACCTGCCTCAAAGAGACAGGTGCCTCTTTTTCCTACCATGGGCATTTCACAGATATATAAACATCACAGCTAGTTTCCAACAGACCTCTCAACCTCTGAGGATGCCTGTCATAGATGTGGGCAAAACGTCAGGAAAGAATGCTTCTGCAACATAGCCATACAGCCCAGAAAACTCACAAAACCCAGTGATTCTGGTCATGAAAGTCTTTGACAACATGAGGAAAGAACTGCTTCCAGCTTCTGGAGCACACTTTTCTCACATTCTGGTCAAATTGTGATAGGAGGAGATGACTGCAAGAGACCAAGCAGGGGATGAAAATGAGGGGGTATTTAAAGGAAAATTAAGGATCAGATGGAAGAAAAACAGTCTGGAGGAGGGTGGCTCATATTAGACAAAAGTTTTCTGTAAAAGCCCTTTCTGTGGAATTTATAAGGAAATTCCAGAGGCTGAAAGGATCAAAGGGGAGAAAAATCAGTGGAATTCAACTGGAAATTATAACAGGTCAACCATGAAGTAAATTTCAGAGGAAGTAGTGATTGTTTAAAAGAGGTAGTAAAATATGTATGACTGGTTTTTTTAGGAGAACAAATAATGATTTCCAGGCGTATTAAAAATGCGATAGAAGGGGGTGTGCTGGGTTTGATTCCAAGACTCCCCTGAATACCAAAATCCATAGATGTCCAAGTCCCATTGTATACATTGGCATAGTACAATGGTGTTCTGTATATAAAATGGCAAAAACAAGGTTTGGGTTTCAGATTTTTTAAAGAAATGCTTTCAAAATGTTTATAGTGGAATCTATGGATTCAGCATCCTGGGATGTAGACAGCTGGCTGCATATTGTATTAAATCACATTGTGGTTGAACATGGGGCGGGGAATAAATAAATACATAAAAGAAAGGGGATCTGGAATAGATCAAAACTTCAAGAATCCTCCAGCCAGTCTACTTGTCACTTCCCCAAGTCCTGTTTAATATGGTAGATGTGCTTAAATGAATAGTAGAATCACTTTACTACTACTTTACTACCATAGTAGCAATTCTCATTGCTTACTATAAGTTACAGTCCAGTTGTGACTTCTCATTGCTTAAATCTGTCATCTTGTCACCACAGTAACCATTCATTCATTCATTGGTTGAGTTGATGTTGATGTCAAAAATAGTTTTCAGCAGTTACATGATTCATTATCCTTGCTGTGAGATGCAATATTGATTCTTCCTTCCTAAAAGTGACAGCTAAGAAGCATCTGAAACAAACACTTCATCAGCCTGGGTTACTGAACAGGCGTCTCGCTCATCCAATTACCAATCAGCACCAACCTTGTTTAACTTAGCTCAGGAGAGTTAATGAGATCACAGTTGCTAAATGGTATGTTGTGTACAAGATATATTTAATGAGTATTCATTAAACAGCTTTATTTGTATTCAGTAAACAGTGCTCCACAAACAGCTTATTTGGATAACCTTCTTGAATCCAAAGGAGTGTAGTGTCTAGTTTGAGGGAAGTAATAGTGCCACTCTGTTCTGAGCTACTCAGACCTCATCTGGAAAACTGTGTCCGACTCTGGGCACACAAGTCAAGAAGGATATTGTTAAGCTGAAAGGTGCCCAGAGGAAGGCCAGCAAAAAGGTCAAGGGTCTGGAGGCCAAACCTTATGAAGAGCAGCTTGAAGAGCTGTATATGTTTAGCTTGGAGAAGAGAAGGTTAAGAGGGGACATGGTAGCCATGTTTAAATGTTTGAAAGGATGTCATATTGAAGAAATCTAAGCTAGTTTTCTGCTGCTCTAGAGAGTAAGACACAAGAGTAATGGCTCCAAATTGCAAGGTTGGAGGTTCCACCTAAATATTAGGAAGAACATCCTGCTGGTAAGAGCTATTTTAGTGTGTAATATGCTGCCTCAAAGTGTGGTGGAATCTCTCCTGGAAGTTTTACAAAAAATGCAGGGTGGCAATCTATCAGAAGCGCTTTGATTGTGTCTTCCTGCATGAAAGAGGGGTTGGACTGGATGGTGCTTTTGGTCTCTTCCAACTCTACAATTCTACAATTTTTCTAAGTCCTTTTGGATTTCTTCAGTTTCTATTACTAGTATTTCATAATAATAATAATAATAATAATAATAATAATAATAATAATAATAATTACAACAACAATGACAATGACAACAACTTTATTTTTGTACCCTGCCTGAAAACAATGCCTAAAAACAATGCATAAAAAACACACACAGTACAATACAAAAAAGTAAAACCAATAGCACATAAAAAACAATTTAATATACATTGTGAAACTTAGAAGTAGCTACCATAGTGGTTATATTTGGATACATCTTGAAACTGCTTTGAGTTTCAATGGCTACTCAAATAAAAAGATCAAAGCACTGGCACACAGTGGTTCCTTGATACTGGATAAGTGAATCTGTTCTTGGTTTTAGTAAAAAAATTATTGGAGTTACACATGTTGTTGAACCCTTTTTGGCAATGCAGGTCAGCACATTAGAAAAATCCTTTACTGTTTGGATTAAAACTCAGAGCAGATTCATCATTCCACTGATGTGAAAGCTTTCAGTTGCCACTGCCTGAATTTAAACTTGCAACAGAAGTATTACCTCTTCTTCAATGACAATACTTGAAAAGTTAAAATAATATTCAGATCTAATATGATTATGTGAAAGTATGGCCCATCAATTTTATAAACTCCACAAAGTACTAACAAATTAAATCGCTTTTATGTTTCCCTCAATGCTGAGTAAAATTTCTGAGGAATAAAGTTGTTTACAATAACTACTATAGATCAATCATATCCACAGTCTCCATAAGACTGCCAAATATAGCACAATAGTAACATTTGTCTTTGTTTTTCTTTTTTCAAAAAGTTTGCATTTTGGAAATTTGTTTTTACACAAGGTGAGATGCAGGTTGATGCAGCATTGTTTATCCACACAGAGCATTCATATAGCAATTTGTATTGAAGTTATAAATAATAGTGAATGTATTGTTTAATAGTGAATGTATTATTTACAATGTTTTAATGTATTCTATAATTCTATTTTAAAATGTTTATTTTAATTGTACATTGTCTTAAGGCATCGAATAGTTGCCTATGTGTAAAGTGGCCTTGAGTCCCCTCCAAGGTTGAGACAGATGGGGTATAAATGTCATGAATAAATAAATAAATAAGTTGAGGATAGTTGTTAATAAAGTAATTATCTAATTAATCCAGGCACATCTAGTTAAGGGAGAAAGAAAGAAAAAGTTGAACCCCCATAACAATCTTTCCCTTCTTTGCAATTGTACAGTATTGATATTCCTATAAGTCAGTGATATTATTTCCCCATTGTATCATTGTTCTGTGAGGGTTTTTTTTCCCCCTCCTTCCTTCTCTAGTTCAAGTATCTTAGAAGTTACCAGCTTGTTTTCTATTTGTATCACTCTTTTCACAATTATTCAGCAATTCCATCCCTGGCAATAATTTCTTTTGTGCAGTTCTCAATTAGCATTTCACATATTCCTTACAGTTTCCCAATGGTATCCTCTATACTACTTGTTTATTGTATAGTTGCCCCACCCTATCTATGGATTCTAATTACAGCACCATCTTATGCAGATAGATTTAAATGTGAGATTATATTAAGTGAAATTCTGTATTCTCTCACACAAATCTGACAAGTCTATTTAGAAGGCCCTGTTGTCAGTGCCACTATTCTCAAATGAATGTTTAATGAAGGTACAAGAGGGGGTATTCTTAGTGGCTGTTCCAGGTTGTGAAATTCTATGGAAGGTTAGGCATCTCGTTTCACTAGTCTTCTTTCAGCAAGACCATCCACTCAGACAAACCTTTGTCAATGGCTTACTGAAAAAAAGAATTTTCATGAATTTAATTGATTTATAGTGTAACCCCTGTATCTGTGGGTGATACACTTGTGTACTTACCATGAAAACGGGATTTTGTGGAAACCCAATTGAAACAAATACTTTCCATCAAGAGTTACCATAGATTCACTCCTGGGAACCCAGAAAATTCCTAGTGAGATATCTCTAATGAGTTGGCTCTATGGTAACTTCTGGTGAAAGAACATCATAGAAGTACCCAGAGGACCCTGAAAATTGTGAGAAAGGATTTATCGTGTCAGATGTAGTTAAGTGGAAGTGCTGATACTGGCCCCATAGGAACTTGTCTTTACAGTATTTTTAAAGTGCGTTTAATCAAGTCGTATTTAAATATTATAATCTGTTTTTAAAGCATTCTGGTTAACCTTTTTGCCACCTGCTTTGAGTCCCAGTTTTGGGGGATAGATAGAAAATTAAAGAAAGGAATAAATTCTATTGGACTCGATACTTGCCTCCAAGTTATTTGGTACATCATTATAACTTTATGTCGTTTCCTATCTGATTTGTCATCGATCCACTCCGTTGGGCTTCATGCAAATCTACCATTTGACAAAATTAATCGTTCATGTGCTTTTCTTTTCCATTTCTGGTGGAATAGCTTAATCATTGGTTTGTCCTATTGAGTACGAGGTCTGCCCAAGGGCTGCTTGTGGTCTCTTGGTATCCAGTTTGTAAGTCACCATGTGTATCGGTTGTCTTTGGTTTGTGGTATATGCCCTGCCCATGTCCTTTTTTCCTCATAGATCTCATTGACCACGCCACTACCCTGGTTCTTTGATGCAGCTCTTTATTGCTGACTTTATCTTTTATTGTCACACCACACACCCTTCTTTCCATTGGTCTCTGAGCCATCACCAGTTTTTCCTTCTCTAACTTTGTTGTTGCTCATGTTTCAGATGCATATAACATTGCAGGTAAAACTGTAGTGTTGAAGATATCAGCTCTGACCTTCATTAGAAGCTTATCATCTTTTAGCACTATACAGTTTCAATTAAAAGCCATCCAAGCAGCCTTGCATCTTCTTGCTCATTCATCATTTGCCAAATTATATGACTCTACTTGTTGGCCAAGATATACATATTCAGTTACTTTCTCAAACCCTTGTGCTGGCAGGACTACTGACCGAAAGGTCAGGAGTTCAAATCCAGCCAGCGGGGTGAGCTCCTGTCTGCCAGCTCCAGCATCCCATGTGGGGACATGAAAGAAGCCTCCCACAGGATAGTAAAACATCCTGACATGCCCTGGGCAACGTCCTTGCAGGTGGCCAATTATCTCATACCAGAAGCAACTTGCAGTTGTTCAAGTTGCTTCTGACACCTAAAAATCTCCCTCAATTTCATCTCTGTTTATAACGATGCGGCCCTGGATACACTGCTATATAGTTTGCTATACCTTATTAGCTATACTTTACATCTTTATTGAAGTTGCCCTTTATCCCTTGAAAAGACAGTGTTCTCTATGTTAATATAAAGTATGTGAAAGTGGATGCTTCATTATGATCTCAAAGGTTATTTAACAATAAACGAACATATCTGTTGTAAACCATTCCACAATGTTTGTAGAGGATTTCAATGGTAAAAGTATCATCCTTGTGGAATTCTAGTTTCTAACTTTTCTCTCTCAAAACCATTGGACCAGTAATTGTTCAAAATATGTTTAGATTTCTTAGATGATGTTTCTACTTCTTCATTAAAATATTCTTCCTTACTAGTATAAATTCAGTCTCTGTTGACAAACATTTAAGTGATATCTGAATGGAGAGTTACAGTATGTGCACTGTGGGATGAAATTGATATGATATAAGATAGGTGTGAATCCCATTAAACAGAATATGACTTATTTCTAACTAAAGTTAAATGGGATTGGTCGCACTGTAAGCCATTTAAATATTTTAAATAATTCAAATATTGCATATCAATTATTAAAAAGCCACGGAACAAGAACTCATCATATTTAATTCCTTAACTTTTTTTTTAAAGTAGCTTTACCTCTGTTTGGCTGTGCAGTATATGTATTTTTGCAATCTTCAGCTAAAATCATGATGATGATCGTAAACCATTCTCAGTCAATTTGTAAGTCTAGTTATAGAATGGAGTTTCACATGTGTAGCTCCCCATCAAATTTTCAATCCTCCCCCCCCCCCCTAATTTCATTGAGAGAGACATACTCTTACTTCTTTTCATAAATAAAATTATGCTTTCTCCTTGGATAAACATGGCAAAGGCTGTCTTATACAAATAATATGAGATAATTATCAGGGTGAGTTCAGAATTAGCAACAGTTTTTCCTTTTAGTCCTTTATCATTTAACATTGATACTTGAAAGTATTGTGAAACCACGCTTATGAGAAAGCAGGGTTGCCCACTTTTTAGTTGATGCTTCACTTACATATTTGTGCTCTTAATGGTAGTCTGATGTGCAAACATTGGCCTCAATCCTGCTATTAGAGCCAACTGGAGCATAATCCATTGCATCAGCTGGATTTGCCCACTGTTGAATCATCAGTCAACAACTGATTCAAGGGCCTTTTTTTAGTTGGAAGGAGCCAATATTATTTCAGCCATTATCAGGCACCAAGTTTGTAAATGACTAAATTATTGTCTTTTTTATTGTGAAATGCTTTCCTATTGATTTCTGTCCATAAGCTGCTGTTTAAAGATGCAAGACTGGGCCTGGTTATTTTTTTCTTATCACTTGGCATCTTGGTTCAAGGCATACAGCATTTCTCATCGGTACTATTGTTCTTGTATTTAGTAGTGTAGATATTTTTTAAAGTTTAGTCCTGGGAGTCTTCCCTTGAAAAACAAGAGTTATCTAAAGAAAAATGCCTTTTTGTTCTTTCAAAAAGCTCTCCACAGCGTACACAGAATGCTAGCCTTAAAAACTAATTACAGTTGCTTCTGAGTTTCTAGAGCTTGACTGTCTGAACGATATTATTTTTGGGTTGTTGGCCATGTTCCAGAAGCATTCTCTCTTGATGTTTCACCCACATTATGGCAGACATCCTCACAGGTTGAAGAGTCTGTTGGAAACCGAGAAAGTGAGTTTATATATCTGTGGAATGTCCAGGATGTGGAAAAGAACTCTTGTCTGCTAGAGGTATGTGTGAATATTGCAATTAGCCACCCTGAGCATGTGGACAATGTGGACAAGCATGTGGACAATTTCAACACAAAGAAGGAAACAAAAAAAATGAACAAAATCTGGCTACCAGTATTTAAAAAAACTCTAAAATCAGAACAGTAAATAAAGAGCAAAAATCAAAAAGCAGGGGAATTCAAGACAAGAATCAGTCAGGGCCATCTAACTACTTGTATTGGTTTTTAGCTTAGATTTTAAAATTTGTTGAAGTTTGAAGTATATAACCTCTTGGGTTTGATGTGGATGTACGGGACTGGGTCCCCCTGTTATGATCTGGTCATTGGCCATAATAAAGTTTAATTACTTACTTATCTCCCAACAAAGGATTCACCTAGGCAGCAACCAGCCAGGCCATGAAACTACCGGCCATTAAATGCTAACCAAGGTGACAAATTGCAACAGTCATACTCCACCCTGGCCATGCCATGGATATATAAACCTCACTTTCTTAGTTTCCAACAAACCTTCTCTGAACCTCACAACTTGGATGCCTGCCATAGATGCACGTGAAACGTTAGGAGAGAATGCTTCTGGAACATGGCCATATAGCCTGGAAAACTCACAGCAACCCAGTGATTCCAGCCATGATAGCCTTTGACAACACATAGATTATTTTTATTTTCCAGTTTTTAAAAGTTTTATATCCTATAATGGTATATACTATCTGTGTTGGCAAAATAGATATGATGCCCTGTCCAAAGGTAGCATGCAGACAACTTTTAAATCTCTTTCCAGCCCATCTATCTCTGCACCCGGGTCCTTTTTCTCCCAGTCCACCTCCCTTCAGTGCTTTCAACAAGGCCAGATTTTAAAGACCTTTCCAGCCAAGTTTAAGATTTAGAGGAAGCAGATTGGGAGAAAGATAAAGGTGTTTTAAATGGGGGTAAAATATGGCTGGCACTGTTGAAAGGATAGGAAATTGAGGGGAGGTAATTTGGGAGGCAGAAGAGTGAGAAAAGGAGACTGATGGCCAAAGAGAGCTTAAAATCTGGCTGGCTTTATTGAAAGGACAGGAGGTTGAGGGAAGATTGACTGGGAGGCCGAGGAGTGGGATGAGAAGATTGATGGAGAGGAACATGGTTAGCTCTGTTGGAAGAAGAAGAGATTGTGAGAGGGGTGAGGAGGTTGAGATAGTTAGGCGGCATCCAGAAACTCACAAATAACCAAATCTGCAACAAAACCCCTGAACTGTAATTGTTAGAACAGAAAAGGTGCTTATTTATTTCTAGTTCCAAGCCACAATACTCTGTCTGCTTATTTTAGAGGAAGCTCCATTGAACAAAGTAGATAACTACAATAATTAATGACCACTATATACCATTATAGTTTCATAGAATTGTGAATATCAAGAAAAAATGGTTTCCCTTTTAATTCAAATACATCTAATGTTACACTGTTGAAACCACAACCACAAAACCTGGTTATCCTTCCAAAATCACTGTTTTCCCAACCTTTCAAAGGAGTTTTCCAATTTAAAAGATATATTAGGAAAAAATGCACACAATGACGTATCTATCCATGAAAACTATGTTCAGAAATGTGTTCCTTGCTGTGAGGAATGAATGCTGTAGTGTATATAACCTGGGAGCAGAGAAGATAAATGAAGCCATAACATTTAGCCATTTGCCCAGTGCAAGTCGCTCGGAAAAAGTGGACAAAGGACACTATTTTTCATGTCTGTGCTTTCAGGTATCCAAAGGGAATTTCATTAGGATGATTACATAGCTTTTGGAGCACCACAATGCAACGTTATATACACACCTCATTGAACTGAGTGGCATCTGTACATAGTCCCACGTATTTCTATTTATCAGTGGTTTGTGCATAAGGCATTTTAATGTGATATAACTGGGAAATATCTTCTCAACTAGATTTCATGCTTGTGTGACTTATGGTATTTATGCTTTTAAAAATATATTATTCTGAAAGCCCCAGATGGATATTTCACAAGCCAACATAAAAACAATCCAAGAATTAGGAACTCAAAAGAGGATTTTATTTTGAGTACCAGAAAAGGTCCCTGTGTAAACAGAATGATGGACTAGTCATACCTTTGATCTGGATGAAGCATGGCTATTTCTACTCACTTAAGTAAGTAGAGCATTGATTCCTTTCATACAAAATGCTGCATCTAGTTACTTAAATAACATTTCACACTTTGGTTGAATGATATAATTTAGGCTGAGAAGCTGAGAGGAGCCATTTTGTAAAGGCTGCTGTTAAACAACGGAGGGTCAGAAAGCTTTGCCAAACTACTGCAGCTGATGCAAGAGACTTCCCAGCAGAACAAAATCTACCCTCTGCCCACCCTTTTCAAAATTCCCTGTCTTTCCACTCTCCTTGTTTACCAATACGTCATCAGTGAGCAAATGTCTTTCTTTCACCAAAGACAAATAGCTTGGTGTCAGACGCAAACTATTTCCTGTGAAAAAGTATCCTTTTACCACTGGTATTCATCTGAGCCACACATTATTGCAAACATCTGGAGCTATGCAGAGAAACACTACCTGGATTCTTTCCAAAAGCAGCACAATAAGGGCAAACTGAGAAAAGAAAGGATTACATGAATAAAAACAGGAAGAGGATGTGGGGAAAGAATAGGTAGAGTACAAAATCAGTCTTAAGAGAAGCAGGATAAACAATCTGTATTCCTTTAAAAGATCTTAGGAAATAACAATTTCTTCTATTCAGTCCCTATTGCATCATTCACTCTGAATCTTCTTTTATAGTACATATGTAAACATTTACACCATGTATGAATAGGGGTTGATTAATAGATTAATGATAAATAACAGATGGGCACAATTTCAGTTTTATGGCTGCCCCCCCCCCCTTCCACATGTACTGTAAATGGATCATGTCCCATTTACCATTGTGTTCAGAAGTAATAAACTCTCTTTTTATATATATACAGAATTTACTCAAGCTTCTCCAAGGGTAAATGCTCTCAGATATAGGCTTGAATCCTGCTGGTGTAGAATGCCATCACAACTATGCCAGCACAGGCTGTGGCAGCAAGAGGCAAAAGGGTGCATGTGTAACAGCTGTGAAAGAAATAAGGCACAGACACATAACTTCTCAGAAATTGAAGGTTTTACGTACCTTCCCTCACTACTGTGCCACCATTTGCATTTTGCATTAGTCAGTTATAGTATATTTGCACTAATAGCAGTTTCATAACACTTTAGCTTCCACAGCTCCATCTTATGGAATCCTGAGATTTACAGTTTGGTAAGGCACCATCCCCAGCTCCTTGAAGGAGCTGGGGGTGGTGACGGCCGACAGGGAGCTCTGGCGTGGGCTGGTCCATGAGGTCACGAAGAGTCGGAGACGACTGAACTAATGAACAACAACAAAAGGCACCATACTTAATATTCTGTAATAGAACTCTCGAATAGAAAGAACTTTAGGGGATGTTCTGGATACCTAAAAAACTGAAAATCTCAGGATTCCATAAAATGAAGTAATGACAGTTAAGGTGGTATCAGACTGCTGCAACTATATAGTATAGACACACTCAGAAAAAAGCAAGATCATAACTTGATAATAGATTATGGATATAAATAAATATAAATAAATATTATATAGAGACAATCCTCAAGTTACAAACATCTGACTTACAAATTACTCATAGTTAAGAACAGGAATGAGACAACAAGAAGTGAGAGAAATCTATCCTTAGAAAGGGAAATTCACTCCTGAAAGAGTTATTATGGGGAAAGTGTGTCCACTGAAGCTTTATCACCATTCCGTTTCCACAACAGGCCACATTTTTCAAAATCCAATTATCATAGTGACTAAAATGAAAGTAAATCTTCTGAACAGGGGCACAGACAGCAAAACAAACTCCAAAGTTCCTGTTTTGACTTACATACAAATTCAACTTAAGAACAAACCTACAGACCCTATCTTGTTTGTAACTTGGGGACTGCCTGTATTGATACTTATTAATATTGTTAGGGCTGGTAAAAACTGATTTAGTTAATGGCCCACCTAGCTGTATTAGTATTTGAGGCCTATTTCTTTCCCTTTTAAATATTCTGATAACATTTCTGTGATAGCAAATCACTGTTCTTACCTTGACAGAAATAGCCTTCCTTTACCCTTAATGGGCTCCCTTGCTATGGAATGGAAGATGAAATATCCTTCCCTCCACATGAGAGGAATGGATGACAAGTAAGGGAGAAGGCTTA
The DNA here is from genome assembly GCF_037176765.1 of Anolis sagrei. NCBI lineage: Eukaryota > Metazoa > Chordata > Lepidosauria > Squamata > Anolidae > Anolis > Anolis sagrei. The sequence goes on from NC_090022.1 coordinate 241,097,758, forward strand.
ACGTGCATCCATTTTCAGGTAAAAAGGCAAAACAGTGTTGTTGCTATTAATGCAGGAGCATAAACTCATAAAGTTAATAAAATAGTAGTTGTCAACAAATTACAAATTACAGTCTTTTTAAAAAAAGTTATTTTGATTGTTTATGTTATATATCGGGGCAATACATATTTCCAGTTTTAATTAATTGTGTCATTGCAGAATAGAGAAGCATATTATGACATAGAGCAGTGGTTCTCAAACTGTGGATCCCCATATGTTTTGGCCTTCAACTCCCCGAAATCCTAACAGCTGGTAAACTGGCTTGGATTTCTGGAAGTCGTAGGCCAAAACATCTGGGGACCCACAGGTTGAGAACCACTGACATAAAGGCTGTTTGCTTCCTTTTTTGCTAGAATACTTACTTACTTAGGCGATCCCTCTTTGTCCGAGTAGGATAATCCTCCAGGGTGGGTCTGTAGCTGACTATGGAGCCCTATTCTTGATCTGCATCATCTCCCACAGTGAGGGCATTGATTTCCAGGTGGAAGGTGGTCCCGGTCGGGGTTGGCTTGACACACCTTCCTCTTGGCACATTTCTCTCTTTCGCCCTTCATTCATACCTCTTCAAATTCTGCAGCACTACTGGTCACAGCTGATCTCCACCTGGAGCGCTCACAGGCCAGGGCTTCCCAGTTCTCAGTGTCTATGCCAGAGTTTTTAAGGTTGGCTTTGAGCCCATCTTTAAATCTCTTTTCCTGCCCACCAACATTCTGTTTTCCATTCTTGAGTTCAGAGTAGAGCAACTGCTTTGAGAGACAGTGGTCAGGCATCCAGACAACATGACCGGTCCAGCAGAGTTGATGGCAGAGGACCATTGCTTTGATGCTGGTGGTCTTTGCTTCTTCCAGAATGCTGACATTTGTCCGCTTGTCTTCCCAAGAGATTTTCAGGATTTTCCGGAGGCAGCGCTGATGGAATCATTCCAGAAGTTGCATGTGATGTCTGTAGACCACGTTTTGCAGGCATATAGCAGGGTTGGGAGGACAATAGCTTTATAAACAAGCACCTTGGTATCCCTACGGATGTCCCGGTCCTCAAACACTCTCTGCTTCATTCGGAAAAATGCTGCACTCGCAGAGCTCAGGCGGTGTTGTATTTCGGTGTCGATGTTGACTTTTGTGGAGAGGTGGCTGCCAAGGTAGCGGAAAATGGTCAACATTTTCTAATGTTACACCATTAAGCTGTATCTCTGGCATTGGAGAGGGATTGGCAGGTGACTGCTGGAAGAGGACTTTGGTTTTGTCAATGTTCAATGACAGGCCAAGCTTCTCATATGCTTCTGCGAAGGTGATTAGAGTGGCTTGTAAGTCTTCTGAATGCACACAGGTGACATTGTCATCAGGATACTGGAGTTCTATAACAGATGTTGTTGTAACCTTGGTTTTGGCTTTCAGTCTGCTGAGGTTGAATAGCTTGCCATCTGTCCGATAGATGATTTCCACTCCAGAATAAACTAGAATAAACTGAGACCACAAAAGTCATTGGATACAAATAGCCAAAGACTAGATATCTGAATTAGTAAAATTGTTTAGCGACAGGTACAGGTGGAATGTATCACTTTCAGATGTTGGCTGCTTATTATAGGTGACAATTTTGTGGATTGCAGTGTGCAAGTTGTCACCTAAAATACACCTACAACCAGTTTACAGGGATGTTTCTTCTCCTGCAGATGACTCACTGAGCCTGGTGGCTTCTATGTGGAACAATGAATCTCCTCTAGGATTTAGTCCAGCCATTCATGGAGCTATCCATGGTGCTCAACCTTATTCTTGAAATAGCTTCTCTGAAGAGTTCCTCTGACTTGGACTAAAACTAAAACAGATTCCTCCCTGGGAGCCATTAAGTTACAACTAAGCCAAGGTTGCCATCTTAAACACAAGTTTAGTGGCTAGGACAGTCGAGAATGGTTTGAAGGCAGCAGAAGTGTCCAGATGTTTCCCTATAACTGGACACAGAATACTGGCAATCAGCTTTCACATTGCATTTTCTTGCGCCATAATGTTTTAATTGTTAAAAATATGGCAGTCTGGTTCTGTATTCAACCTGACAACCCTACATAGAGCCTATCTTTATATTTTCAAGACTGTAGTAAAGGCTCCTTATTCTGGAAATGCCTTGCAACTGAATTGAATCGATTTAATTCACTTTAACAGCTTTTGTTATGTAAAAAAGCCACTCTGGGGGAGCCTTGACAGAAACCCCCTTCTTGTTTACATTAAAAGGGATTGTTGCACCGAAATACCAACAACAGCTCCCCCAGAGGGGATTTTTCTCAGGACTGTGACAGGGAGAAAAAGAGTGACATTTCCTTTCATCACCCCAGCCCCATTGTTTTGAGAACACTCAGGTTTCCCCATGGCTGTTATTTACATAACAAAACAACACAAGGCATAATTGCATTCATGTATTTAATGTCACTTTTAGTCAGACCCTAATTGCACTCATGTGCTGTTGCATTATGCCAGTTTTGTTTAATCACATTATTCTTACTGTAGATAGGCCAGGCATAATGTAATTCTGAGCTAACAAGAATATGTTAATTAAATTGCAAGCGGATATCTCTCTCCACCCAAGGTTAATATCTTGAGGGAACCCTCAAGAACCAATGCTAGCTTCTCCAATCCCACTAGGAGATACACATTTTACAAAACTCCATTTCTAACACAATTTTATAGTTAATAAAATAATATTTTAATTGAGATTTCAATGTTCATCATGTTTTCCTAAAATTTTCCTAAACACTTATGCTGTTCACATCACATGCAGAATAAAAATAGAGAAAGGTTAATTCCATTTACTATCTTTCAAAGACTCATCACATGTGCAGCCACATATCCATGTCATGTGTGCTTCACATCCCCATGTGATGTAGCTGAATGTTACAAAGAGTGCTTTGCTGGACATCAGTTGATTGTATGTGGATAGGTGCACGCATGACAGCTGTTTGTAGAAGTGATTGTGATACTTCAATTGGATTAAAGTTCATTTGGGTTTGCCTAGATAATCTTACCAGTGCTTGAAGAAGACCAGAGCAAATTTACACATGAACTTAGAAGTGGTGCAAACTGAAGCAGATCACTGAATTTAAAACAGTTTATGTTTGCTGGGAGATCTCCCATGTTGATTAATCAGCACCAGTCTATACAAAACAATTAAATGAATTTATTTTCTAAAATATGTACTAATTCATTCATATGATTGAAAACCCATTTTAATGAGTACAAGAGGCAAAACACTGTTATATGCTACAAAGAAAGAAAAATTAATGATTAAAGAGATCTCAGCTGAGAGAATAAAGAAATCAGTGAATAAACAAAAATATCTATTTAATGACTTTGATCAACTATAGGGATCTCTTTGGTTTCTTTATTAAATAGGCATATATTCCATCCATTCTAAATAGGCATATATTCCATCCATGCATGACTTTATTTGAGAAATTCCTTGATTCCTTATCCAAGAAGAGAAGGCTGAGAGGAGATATGATAGCCATGTATAAATATGTGACAGGAAGCCACAGGGAGGAGGGAGCAAGCTTGTTTTCTGCTTCTTTGGAGACTAGGACGCGGAACAATGGCTTCAAACTACAAGAGAGGAGATTCCATCTGAACACGAGGAAGAACTTCCTGACTGTGAGAGCTGTTGAGCAGTGAAACTCTCTGCCCTGGAGTGTGGTGGAGGCTCCCTCTTTGGAAGCTTTTAAACAGAGGCTGGATGGCCGTCTGTCAGGGGTGATTTGAATGCAATATTCCTGCTTCTTGGCAGGGGGTTGGACTGGATGGCCCATGAGGTCTCTTCCAACTCTTTGATTCTATGATTCTAGGGTATTACATTGAACCCATTTTTATTTAAGAGAAACATTCTCATGGCTAAAATCTTCTGTACTTTTCTCTCACTCTTCTACACTATTTCTGAAACATAATTACTCATGGGTGTTCTACAATCAAGTCAGTATCAATGGCTGGAATCTCAATGGACAGGTACTGATACAAAATCCACAGTTATGCATTTATAACTGGGGCATAATCACAAACCTGCAATGATTTCTACTTTAGGTGGCATGTAGGGACTGTAAAAGTCTCCCAAGCCCTGAAGCTGGTAAGCAGCTGCTGAGATTGACGGGGACCGTTTACCCTGTTGATTGCAAAGTGACTGCTGAACATTCTCATCTCCCCGTTCCTTGTGTAAGTGATCTGCTTCAGTCCATCAGTAGAGATCACTCATGGGAAGGGGTGGGAATGACAGACAACCACTTCTGAATCTACTTAGACTCTACTACAGAGCATCATAATTATGACATGTAATGGCTGTAAAGGATTCTGCTGGACACCTGTACTTTCCCCAAATGAGACAAAAAATAAATGTTAATAGATGACATGCAAGTAATTCTGGGAAACTAGCCAAATATTAGCCAGGAAGGACTTACAGAAAAGCTGCCATATATCAGCATTTCTTCATTTGGCAAGGGCAGTGAGCTTTGATAATGATCATTGATCAGTTGTTCTGAGGATGGGAGAAAAAAGGTCTTGGAATCAGTGGCCTCATTTTATTGAATAAGTAATCAGAACTATTACAACCAAAAAACATTTTTTTGTTTTCATGCAGCAGTTTTTTTCCTACTTTCAGCATACAGATCACAGCTGGTGAATGTGGGTACAAGTATACATTTGGCTCCTTTTCAATGATAGTCATCAATCTCAACAAAAATAATTGCTCCGTACACTGAAATTAATGGGCAATGAATGCCATTTAATTTAAGATATATCTTAAGATAATTACTAACCAAAGCATTTTGTAGCTAACTCTTAAAAGGTTCCCTACACGTCTATACAAAATAAATTCAAGAAACTGCTAAATGTTCAGATTTTTTAGACCATTGTCCAAATATGTTTGAAATTTTATTGGCTACAGAACATCCATATCTCTGAATGGAGGAATAATCTCACACAACCAAATCTAAATTGACTCCTGCATGGTTACATAAAGCTGGACTTATTCCTTTATAATTAGTTCTGCAGCATGTCATTTGAGGACAGAGCTTCTGTCCCTTTCAGATCTTATAATGCTTATTGGTGCAATCTCTTTTGGAATCTCGGAATCCACCATAAGTTCTCTGAAAGCAAACCAGGCTGGCACAAACCAAATCATTAGCACTTTCATGACTTTCCCTCAATAGCACTTTCATAGCTGATTTCAAAAAGCTTCCCAGTTCCTCTCACAGCCATTAAATTGCTGTATATCATTGTAAGAAAGCAGAAAGCCATTCTATCTGTATACCTTGTGCTAGTTCATCTCCTTTTTTGTACTGATAGTTGCAGGTCTTTCTTCTGTTTTTTTAAATCATTAACTATGTGCTCCGTTACAAACCTAAAAGCGAAATAGGGGAGGGAAAGAGAGAGAGGAAGCCAGTAAGCCCACCTTAGGTAGGGAATTTCTATATCAGGGACAGGAATCCTACAGCTATAGGACAATTTTTGCAATTGTGGGAAAGGCTGCAGTCCAAAACCATTTGGAGGGCTTTATGATTCTCCTACTCCCTTTTCTCACAAGTATATTGATTGAGAAACTGTATGCAGTGAATATTGTCCTGCTTTGATTTCTCAGATAGAAAAAAAGGTCTAGAAAGGCATATAGCAAATGATGGAATAAATGGAGAGGCAATCTATGAAATACTGAAAAAAATTCTCTGTCGATAAAGGGAACTATTATGTCAATTGACTGCTCTTTTCTACCTTGAATTGACTTCTCTTTTCTACCTTTTCTACCTTGACTGTACTCACAAATCTGACTGCTATCTGCCAGCACAAGGTAGTTCTTGGGTTTACTGAGATTAAGACTTTCAAACAAGTATGGCACAATTAGTTGAAAAGAATAGTTCAACTCCACAGTTTCTTTGGGCCCTTCCACACAACCCTATATCCCAGAAAATCCCACATTATCTGAGTGTGGAATCAGACAACCCAATTCAAAGCAGATATTGTGGGATTTTCCTTGATATTCTGGGATATAGGACTGTGTGGAAGGGCCCTTAGAGTCCACACTTTCTACTCTTGTTGGGTTTTCTTATATCTTAAAGGTCCAACGTTTACAGATATGGTGTACTTTTGGCTGCAGTGTTGCTCTTGTATATGTAAATCACGGTTGTGATTTACTGATATCTCAGTAAATATTCTTTCTTGGGGCTCTTCCACACAGCCATATAACTCAGAATATTAAGGCTAAAATCCCACAATATTTGCTTTGAACTGGGTTATCTAAGTCTACACTAACTTATATTCCAGTTCAAAGAAGATAATGTGGGATTTTATTCAACTGTGTGGAAGGGGCCTTGGAGAGCAACTTTTACAACTTTCACCTATGCATTTGTAATTTCATTCATTGAATGTAGCATGTAATTTGTGTGACTTAACCTTTAAGAACAATTAAAGGCAAACCTTAACAGCTGGAGAGAGAATTTGGGGAAATAATCCATTTTCATCCATACTGACATGCCATTGTGCACCCATTTTCATTTGCAAAAAGGCGTTGGTAGCCTGTAGGAACCTAAATGTTGCATCTGTGAGTCATGTTCTGATGTTTGGTCCCATTTCACGCACAAAATTACCCTAATGTCCTTTAAAAGAGAAAAAAATGAGTATATGGCTTTTGGGGTGGGGGGTGCAAGTGGCTTTGGAAGCCAGAACAGTGAGTTTCAGGGTCTCCATGTGACCCACAAGGCATGCTTTCTTCAGCCCTGCTTTGGGGTATACAAAACGAGGAAGTCTTTTTTTCCTAGTAAATACAAATCAAGGAAACATTTCCAAAAAACATGTAAATGATCAGTCACCTGCAGTTCCTTCTATGGCAATGCTAAATTGAGAAATAAAAATTCAATTACCAATAACTTATTAAGAAATTAATTCACCATTTCTTAAAGTAATCTCCCTAACTTACTCTATCACATTCAGGGAACCAAGAAGGCCTACAACTATCTTGAGAGAAGAAACATTAAAACTGTAGGAAAAAGACTGGCTAACATTGGAAAAAACAGTGACAGGTGTGGGAGAAAACTCTCTAGAGCCCAAGCCACAGAAGAGCAGAGTTTGGGAAAACAAAATCTTCTTCTTAGGCAAACCCTCATAGCCCAAGGATGATGGTCCTCCAAGTGTAGTATCTTGACGGTGGGTCCGTAGGTGGCTGTGGAGCCCTTTTCTTTACCCACATGTTCTTCCACAGTGAGGACATTGGTTTCCAGGTGGAAGATGGTCACGGTCAGGGTTGACTTGATGCACCTTCCTCTTGGCATGATTCTCCATTTTGCCTTTCATTTGTGCCTAAAAGCAAAATAGAAAATAAGGGGGAAATGAGTCTTGGTTTAGAATGGGGTTTAGGGCAGGAGGAAATATTTGGTTGCTTAGATTACCAATAACTTATTAAGGAATTAATTCACTATTTCTTAAATTAATCTCCCCAGGGCCCTTTCAATACAACAGCTCTTATAGTCTTGATGGGAAGGTGCCTTGTTCCCATAGGAATGTGTAGGATGTGTGCAGAGTCTTTCTAGGAAGAAAAGGTGAAATGCAACTCTCTCCAACCATGCTTTTTCCTCTATAGATGCTGGACGGTTTTCCATTGTATTTTGTAATATTTTATTGCATTGTGGTATGTGGCAATGAATCCTTTTTAAAATCTTAGGGCGCTTCCAGACATGACTAAAACCTGCATCAAAACGGGTTAAAGTAACCTGCTTTAATGCAGGTTCTAGTCCCCACCCTCAACCCAAACTCGGGCTTTCTCTGGAGCAGTGGTTACATGCCACCCTGAGTCAAATCAGAATAGCATGGAGCCACCTGAAGCCCCCCAACTTAGGTCCCCAAACTTACCAGAGATGCTTGCCGGTAGCACAGACCTCTCCCTACAGACCTCCTGGCATGAGAAAATGATGGATCAGGAGTGGGGAGGGGAAAAATCTCACACCATTTTCTTGCATGTGCTGCCAGCGGTCCTCTCTGATAAGTTTGGGAAATTAAATGGGGGGGGGGGGGCTGGAGGGGATGAGGTGGGCACCATCCTGCTGCTCCAGGCTTTTCAAAACTTGAAGAAGTGGGATGGCTCTTGGGACTCACCTCCAGTGCCATGGAACATGACCCCAGAAGTCAGTCCCCAAAGGCCCAATACCTGGGCCTTTCAGTAAGACCTGGATCTACTAAAGTATTTAATTAATGTGGAGTAAATCAGGGAAACCCCGCGTTCGCTTTTACCGGAGGCATTTTTTTCAATGAATATCTCATAGAGTCTCAACCAATTCAAAATAGTTTATAGCAGCCACAAAAGCAGCTACTTTCAAAGTAAGCACCGCATACTTGAAATAACATTTTCAAACCAGGAATAGAAAATGTTTCAAATTTCATTACATTGAGTAATCAAATATTTTTTTCTTCTTCCAACCAATCCTCAAATTTCTTGAATCTTCCTATCTCCTTCTCTCCCTACTTTGTCCATTCTGCTTTTTATCTTTCTCCTCCTTCATGAGTTCCACTCTTAGGGAAGAAATGGGATGTAAATGAAGAGATTTAAAGTGATTGATTTTTTCTCTCTCTCCTCTTTTAATTATACAGTTAAGGTAAGATGGGTCCAAAGAAGATTGTGTTTGTCAGGTACTTGATCATTAAAACTGAAGATAGCACAAACTGAATTTGGCCCCCTGCATACAAAACATGAGCTGTACTATTGCAGACCACATTTCTTGATGTGCAATGGAGGAGTAAAGAAGATGCAAATATTTAGTTTGTGCAAAAAGTTTTTTTTCATATATTCAGAGGCTCTCAAAAATTTCAGACAAAGAATTATTTACCCTTTATTCACTAGGTGATCTGTACAGCTATCAACTTATTGCTGGATCCATCTACACTGTGAAATTAATGCAGTTTGACGCCACTTTAACTGCTGTGGCTCAATGCTGTGGATTCATGGGAGTTGTAATTTGAAAAATATGCACTATTTGTTAGAGAAGGTTAACAAAATTGAAAAACTACAGGTGCAGGTGAGTAGTAATGTGAATTGAGGAGCTTGTAAAATTAGGTTCCGTATTTTGGGACAACCTGTCTTTGTCTGACAGCAACCTGTCATTGTCTTACAGTCTGACAGAAATGAGAGGGCTGGGCTCCTCTCATTTCCAGATAATAATCAAATTATGAACTTATGAAAATTCTAGGTAGAAGACATCTGTGAAAGGACAAATGGGGCTCATTTGAAGGAGCCCTTAATAAAATGTGCTACCATAAGATCAAGAGAGACAAGCTCTATTCCATGGTTTGGCTGGCACTAACACCTTAATTTACAATTTCATTTATGATAACTCAATTAATTAAACCAGTTCAATTGCACACCAGTGTTGAAAAATCCTTTTCAATATAGTAGTTGCTTTAAATGTATCTTGAGGTGCTGAATTTGAAAAAAACACCGTAAAAATATCATACCATATAAAGTTCTTTTACAGATTAAATATTTCTACCAGTTCATTTGTTGCTTAGTTTTGATTAAGTCTAGCCACTGATTTTCCATTACAAATTTATTATAGTGCTTTTGAACAGATTTTGTATTTCATATCAGCACCTTACAGTGTTTTGAAAGCCTATTAGAAGACTTTAACACCCCCTTTTACTCTTTACTCCCCACAGAAATCTTACTCAATACTGTATTTACTCAAATATAATGCTTTCCTTTTTTTACTAGATTACTTTCTCAAACTTAGAGTGTGCATTAGTTTCATATAATATGATAAGAACTTTTGGGGGGTTCAGGGTTTTGAAAATTGAGGTGTGTATTAGATTCAGTGGCACATTAGACTTGAGTAAATAGGTTATTACAAAAGAAAAACATAAAAGCAAGATGTGAATTTTAAAAAACCTCAATGTGATGGAGCAGATCTGAAGTCATTTTTAGATTTGGTATGCAAAATTCTATCAAACCACTACACATTTTTTAAAAGTACTTTGACTCTCGGTTTTGAAGACCTGTGCAACTAGTGTTGTAGAAGTGAATTGATATTTAATTTCTAATGTGAATTTTAATTGTAAAACCTAGCATTTGAAAGTGAATTAATCAAATTAATTTTAAAATCTACTATTCCAAACTATATGTATATGTATATGTATATAGATAAATATGGAGACACAAGTTCCTTGGATGGCCACACAATAATCCATTCAATGCTGCAGTTGGTGGAGAATGAGGCCCACCAAAAGAGGTTTATTTATGGAGAGTAGTGGCAGATGGTTCCTCAACATTATTGTCCTAACTATCTGTGCCCTGGGGGTATTGATTTCAAAAGCAATGCTTGTCAGTGACATTACTCTCCCATCCCTGCCACTGAATTTTTGCACTTTCCCTTACCTCTATCTAGAAATTTTGCATGAACTCAGAGCCCTCTGAACTCAGCATTTTTATTGCTCCCATGGTACTGTTTTTATGATGTTATGTTTTTAAAATTATTATTATTATTATTATTATTATTATTATTATTATTATTATTATTGCATTACGTTTTAACTCTGCTCTCTGGGCTTTGCCCCGTGTCCCTTCGGGAAGATGAAGGCGAAGTATAAAAATAAAGTTATTATTATTATTATTATTATTATTATTATTATTTCAGTGGAGGCACTGAAATGCAGTACCTACATTCCCCTTGTTCCCAAACTATGGCCCCAAACTAAGGCCTGTGGGCCAGGTGCAGCCCTCCAAGGTCATTTACCTGCCCCCCCCCCATCCTAATCTGAGTGTCACCCTAAGTCTGAAACAACTTGAAGGCACACATGAACAACAATCCTAATTCAACTTGACTATCTCATCAGCCAAAAGTAGTCCAACATTTCCCATTGAACTACTGGTAAGTTTATGTTGGTTAAAATTGTTCTTTGTTTTAAATGTTGCATTGCTCTTTCATTTTATTATTATGCTGATTCACAATACAAATAAGATATGTGCATGGTGCATAGGAATTCATTCATATTTCGTTTCAAATTGTAGTCTGGTCCTTCAACAGTCTGAGGCACCGTGAACTGGGCTTCTGCTTAAGAAGCTTGAGGACCCCTGACCTATATACACAATTGCAGGTACAAAAATCAGGTCCTCCTCTATTTTAGTCCCAGATATGGCATTGCTAATTCATTTCCATTAACTGCAATGGTTGAGAAAGTGGGGAAGAAGAGGGAAAGATAAAAAAAACCTTCTCTCTCATCTTCTGTCATGGTTGCATTAGGAAATAAGAGCTTTGGATTTGATGGTAGATTCATCACAGAGTTGTGTTTAAATCAAATTTAGAGGAAGGGCAAATGATTCTTTTAAAGCTATAGCTTTTATAGCTTTTAAAGCTATCATGCTAAAGTTAAGGATTTCTACTGAAATCTTTAAAAGATCATAGAAAGTGAAAACACTTAAACAAGTGGGATCCCTTGTAGCACCAGGAAAGTCTTGATTGTAAATTTTGCATTTGAGAATAGTAAATGAAAAGGATTGCATGTTACTTTACCAGAGTCTTTTCCTCTCCTAAATTATTTGAAATGCTTATGATTTTTCCATTAATAGCATATTTTATACCATTCCTGCACCACACATTCATATTCTTTATTTCTGCCACTAAGTAGCAAGCCCCAAGCATTTTAATTTTCATGAATCATATTTGCATAGATGCAAACTCCCTCATTTGCACAAAAGAGCAGTAGAAAATTAATTTTAAAACACATTTGGTTTCACATATGTTTTCTATAAAGCTGTTATTTTAAATTGGTTTAATTAGAGGAATTTGTCATACTTAGTGGAAGCTGGCATTACGGCATGGTTTCAGCATTAGAATTTAGGCAGTGAGAGGATAGAGACAAGACTATGTTCTCTAAAAATGGGCTTCACAATGTTCACTGGCAGTTGATGTAACACACATTCTGTTTAATGGCATCTAAAAGGTGTTTATGTGTGGATATGTCATCTTGTGTTGCACTCCAGGACAGGAAAAAGCCCTCTGATTTTAAAACACACCACACGTTGAATGAAGAAACAAATCCTTTTTTATTGAAGCTTAGTAAAACAGCCAGTAGAAAGAAATGCTTGTAAGAAAATAGGAAAGTTCCAAAAAGTAAAAGGTCAGTAAAATGCAGTAACTCAAAGCAATGTCCACAAAAGATATAAAAGCAACCCAAGGCAATGTTTATCCAGATAGGAATCAACAGGATGCGAAGACAATCCAAACACTGCTAATTAACACCAAAAGGCTAGAAGTATCCACAAGAACAAGACCCCTTAAACATGATTTCCACGGCACATGAACTTGATTTCCAAACGATGCCTGATCTAACAGGTTTTCCCTTGAAGCAAACCTTATATCCCAAATCCCAGAAACTGGTTTTGTTTTCCCCCACCCTTGACTCTTATTTGATGAAGCCTTTTGGAGCGATGTAAACCTTGAGTTTGTTGTCAGTCCTGGCTGAACTCCAGCCGCCTGTTTTTCAACTCTCTTTCTGGCTGCTCATTAAAATTTCCAGGTGTCAGATTGTTTTCCAAACCCAAATCTTGAGAGCTCACAGAGAGAGGGAATAAACCATCATCCCTATGCCTAGCAGGAATATTCTCATGAGAAATTGCCCTTTGCACTGGGCCCTCTCTGTCATTGTCTGCAAGAAAACCATTGATCAAACCATCTCCATCTTGCACCTCAGCCTCGGCACCATCATTTCCCTCATCATTTCTCACAGCATTGCCCACATCATTGCCCACATCAGAAGCATTATGATCATCCTGGAACACAAACACAGGCTGATTCCCAACATCTTGTCCTATAACAGTCTGCATATGCACAGCCTTTTGAGAAAAAATGAGCTTGTTTCAATAAATTTAACTTTTAAAAAATGTGTTATGTCCTAATAATGATTATTAAGATTACGTATATAAAAAGTTACATAATCCAGAAACTGGCTGAGCTATTGGCAGGAGCTGTACAACAGCAAAATAAATCTGGGGGAGAAAACTTAACCTTAGACCTTCTAGAACTTATACTTCATAGCCCTAAGATCCTCTAAATGTTCTCACATATATTTAGGAGATTATAATGAGGACACAGTGATAGAAACTTTTCATAGATACCTCATTTGTGTAACTATATTCCAGTGGCTGTTTTTCAGTCTCTTCTATCCCAGACTCTGAAAAAAATCTGTTCTCCTTTGTCTATAACTGATATTTACTACAACCCACATACCTGCATGTCTGATACCCATAGTTTCATCTACTTGCACCTGACAAAATATGTCCTCTTGAGGAATTTTCTTGGGCCCTTTCTACACTACCATATAAAATCCAGATTATCTGCTTTGAATTTGATTATATGGCAGTATAGACTAATTTAATCCAATTCAAAGTAGATAATGTGGGTTATCTACTTTGATAATCTGGATTATATGGCAGTGTAGAAAGGTCTTGGTCTACCAGGAGATTCTACAGTAGGTTTCTGCAGGAAATTACCTAGAAAATTCCCAGAAGTGCATCTACACTGTAGAACTAATGCAGTTTGTTACCACTTTAACTGGCATGGCTTGATACTATGGAAACCTGGGATTTGTCGTTTGGTGAGATACCAGCACTATCTATCAGCAAAGCTACTCAGTGGATGCCAGGAGCTCTCCAGAGCTCAGTGGTTGGCTGCTGTGGCAACAAAGAACAAGCCAGGTAAGTTTCATCCCTTTTACCTTGTGTTGCAGAGCATAGAGAAAAGGGAATGGCAGCACAAATTAAAACTGGTCCACACCAACCCAAAACTGCTGGACTTCTCCGGGGTTTCAGGAAAACTGAAGAGCAATAGTTGATTTCTGTTAATGTGGTGTAAGGCCATCTTAACATGTTTTACCCTGTGTTATGGACCAGAAGTCCCTGGATATTCCCTGGATGTCCAGGAGTGAGTTCTGTTTTGATTTGAGGTTTCTGACAATGATTTGACAGTAAACACAGAAGCATACTTTCCTCCTGCCCATGAACTTAAGAGAAGTCCCTAACCACTTAAGAAAGCAAAATGTAGTGAGTGGGGAAAAAATCTCAAAAACATTTTCCTGGCTAATAACTATCTGTGCAAAGGTATCTTGTCTCCTACTTCAACTATTATTATTTTGTGTCAAAAGCATTGCATAAATGTTGTAAAGCAGTGCTTTTCAGTTGGGAAGATTAGCCGTTTGCAAGAAACGTTGCCCAGGGGATGCCCAACTGTATTTACTCAGTCTTTGAGGAGGCTTTTTCATTGTCCTACTTCAACTGCAGGATTACTAGGCATGGTCATGAATCAAAACCAATATATTTCATGTATTTATTCTTGTTACCTTTCTCTCTCTCTCTCTCTCTCTCTCTCTCTCTCTCTCTGTGTGTGTGTGTATATATATATATATATATATATATATATAATTTTACCTTATTCTTTTTAGAGACTCATTAGATTCATGAGACTTTTTTCTGCTATCAGCAAAAACTTTATTTTTTATCCCCACTGTGCTTTCCTTCTATTAGATTGATTATTAAATTCATTCTTAGAAAAACGTGCTTGTTGAAATCTATTTACCAGTGCAATTATTTTCAGTCATTAACCTGTCTCCAGAGGCTTCTGGAGTGGTTTGCACCTCACTTTCACATTTTAATACAGTTTTTGGGCCAACCCTTTCCTGTGTTCCTGAATCTATATGAAGAAAAGCATCACTCATTGCTGTTTTATGACATGCCTTGGGAGAAAATTGGAATCTGATTATACTTTGGCAAATTATTACGATAATGCTTTCTTCATTTAAGATAAAGTGAATTTGAGATAACATCCTCACCAAATCGGTTTTAATCAAAAAGGTAAAAGAGATAAGAGACAAATTTTCTTTCTGTCCTGAGAATGAATTAGGCCATTTGGTGTTCTCTATCGACCATAAAAGTAGCTGTAAAGTCCAATGACCTAATAAAGTCATGGTCCCCTATTAAAATGTCATAATTTGAGATTAATTGCCTAATTTCTTTAATATGTTGAAACAATTTATGGGAAATTTGATTAGTCAGCACACTTCTCGAGTTTAACATTTCCAGCATAGGAATCCTAGAATGGATGCATGCTGCGGAGAACTAATTTTTTACTCCCTTTTGCAATTCGCTGATGGTCTTGCTCTAGTCGATAACATTTTTATTCATAAATAGTTGTGCACACAATTTTATTTGTTTCCCTGTCAAAAGATCATATCCACCAAAAACAAACACACCTATTTCTGAAGGTTGCTGAATGTGAAAAAACTGGAATACGGCACATGGAACATCCATTGTGTATAGTGGTCTGAGCGTTGTGCTAGGACTCTCGAAGACCATACTTTGAATCCCAACTCAACCAAATCATTTGATAAGTTTACAGATAAGTTAACTTAAAGACATATAACAACACAATGGCACAGAGGGCAACAATGCAGAAAAATGGCAAAAACCTGTAACTGGAGCTGTGACTATATTGAACTCTATGGTATCACACTGGTGTGGCATTAGGGGTCATGCAATAGTGATTAAAATGTGGAAGGATGGGTGTTTTGTTTTGTAATTCTATATATATAATGTGAATGGGAATTGCATTTAATTTTGTTGTATGGTGTTCAATGACAATAAGGTTATGTATTATTCTAATTGATGGAGACGGAAGTGTTTACACTAAAGCATTGAGTATAATCGTTTCTCTACTGTTCTCCAGGTTTTCAGACAAATTCTTGAACATACTTGTCTTCACATTTTCTGGAACAACTACTATAATTAGGTCTATAATTTTCATACAAATGTTCAGGGTTCAGATTCTGGGTCAATAGGGTTGGATGTTTCTCTCTAGAAGGGAAAGAGTCCTTGGATAACCCAGAAGATTTTAGGGGTAAAATGAGTAAGCATCTTAGTCAACTGCCTTCTAGAATTGCTCATGGCTTCTTATAAGTCAACTGAATTAAAGTCAATTAATGAAGTCATGGGTGGATGTGAATCCCATTAATAATATGGACATAGAATTCTTATTTTGACCAATCTCTCTCTCTCTCTCTCTCTCTCTCTCCATACAAAACTAATATATTTCAAAGATAGGTATATAGATTGTCCTGATTTTTAAAATGCCCTAAAGCACTAAAGTTAGGAGGGGGGATCATTTTCAGATGAACAGCATTGCAGCACTTATCTCTCTCTTCCCCTCCCTCTCTCCCCCCTTTCTCTCTCACACACAGAAGTGAATTTTATTTTGAGGGAACAAAAAACAACAGAAAACCACCTATCTCTCATCTTCCATTTCTTCAAGAAAGACTAAATAGTAGGCTCTGTATTTAGACTGAAGTACAGTTGTAATCCTATACAATTTATGATTAAGTCCCATTAAGCTCAGTAAGATGTCGTGGTAAACATGCGTGCAATTACACAGCCCACTAATTATATTTTTGCTACAAGTGGCCATGAAGCATTCATCCTACGGTTCCTATATACAGAAGGAGGTTGCTAATTAAGTTTCTTGCAGGGGCGAAGAGCCACAACAGCAGCCAAACATATGTGAGGAAGCTCAGAGAAAACATAGTCCAGAATATGATTCATAGCCAACACTTATCTTGCTTCTGTAGCTAAATTTATATGACAGAGTTAAGCAAAGCAGAAGGACTGGGCAGCATATAGATATCCTTTTGATGAGTCTCATAAAATCCACAACCAGTGACAAGTCAGAAAAGGAACACACGCCTACTGGCAGGCATTTGATGAATTTCTGTAAAAATCTTCTGGCAGGTGAAGCGTCATGGTTTTTTGTAAGCCTAGTCATCTGGTAATGGATGGTGAGTAGAAACTGAAAATATTACTTCAAGAAAATGTGGGAGATGCAGTGACAAGGCAAGAAATGACTGATTGATATGTGCTATTTTGTGTTAATTGAATCTTTTAACCGCTTTAAAAAGGCAAATATGAGCTTTTAGAAAAGGGCTTCTAAATTCTGCAATTCTGGGACTAATAGTAAAAAAAACTCAAACATTTTTAAAGCTCTGGGCATTACCTATGATCTTTCTTGTATCAAATACTCCCACAAAAAGCACATTTTCTGGGAAAGGTCCAATTGGACTCAATAGCTCACTATGGAGGAGGCACCAAGGCTATGAGTTGTCAGTGTGTCACCTTGATTTGAACTCCCCCCACACCTCCTCAGCTCTTGTATTTGCTGCCCATCTATGTCATTTTTCTAAAGATTTCATACTTTTTGAGTGATCTCTACCCCAGACCAAGTAGTCTCTTTTGTTAGTAGCTTTTTCTTTTCACCACCAGTCTTTCCTTCCAACTAGAATAGCTCAGAAAATGACCAGTGGCTGTAATTTATCCTGCCTGGCAGGTGACATGTTTGAGCAATTGCCCATAAGTGTGCTGATATCTGCTCAGAATGTCTTGGAACTACTATCTCAATCTTCTCATGATAACTACTTCAGTGTCATGGTAGGGAATTTGAATGTCAAGCCACCATGCGCTGATTGTAATTGCTGGTTATTACTGCACTGATGAGCCAATGGTGATCTAGAAGAAGGCCCAGAAGAGAGCTCTTTACAAACAGCTCACTCAAATCTGAAGTCAAGTTTGATTTTACCAAAGGGGATGTATGTCTCTTTTATATTACATTTCCTCATAACATGGAGTGGTGACATGTGGCTGACCAACTAGTAGTGAAAAGCAGCTGCATTCTACATATGAATGCATATGTATTTTCACGTGATTCTCTCTCTCTCTCTCTCTCTCTCACACACACACACACACACACACACAGTCACAATAAAATGGTGAATAAAATTATGGAGTCAGACTTTACAATAAAATTTGTGACTTTAAGGTCCTGGCTCATTTTAAAAAGAAAATTATCTAGATACTGGATAATTAGATCAAGATTTATAACTTGGTGGCCAAGCACGAAATGATGCCAGAACAATGCCTCTGACACAAATGTCTGTGGGTATATTAACTAAAGCCATGACTCAGAAAGTGCCATTGTAATGTGATCAGACAGCCTAGTTCATCCCATAGGCATATACATCCATATTCATCCACATATTCTTGAAAGGCAAGGCTAACCTCAATCCAAAATAAGTTAATGCTTTCCTGTTCAGCTTGCCCTTCAGAGTCCTAAACTTTCACCTACAAAGTGAATCCCTAACCTACATTTCCACTATTTTTTTATTGTTAAAAAGTAGTTGTCGTAATCACATGGTCTTCCATAAAACATAAAATTTTGAACAGGGAATCTATGTGCTGATTTCATTCCTCTTTTGTAAAGGATTAGTTAAATTTTTGTTGTTGTTGAACAAAAGCAAGATCCTTTTGATTCTCTGTATGTATTTTACAACTTTTTCTTAACCTTCCTCTGTTACCTTTGGTCAATAAGTGGAGTAGGAACTTTCTTTCTGCCAAGTACCATTTGGATATTTGTAACATCATTTGCAGGCCATACAAAATTAGAGAGAGGGAAGGGTTTTGAGCAGGCATAAGGAAAGGGGACCTCGGCCATTGTGAAAGGGAGGGAAGCCACACTTAACCCACAGGAAGAAGGGAGCACCGAGGGGAGCTTAGCCAGTGATCATGCCAGTGATCATGGCCTTGGAAGCCCTGGCAATTTCTCAGGAAGTGTTGCCACCTGGACGGAGGGGTTGAAGGGGAGCATGACTGCCAGTCATGGAGGGAGGGAAGGGGCAGACAGGCAAGGGGAAAGGGAATCTGTCTGGGTCACTGATCCTCCTCTGGCCAGAATAAGGGCATCTCTTTCTGGCTGCATCCCCAAAGGAGCTGAGTGAATGACAGAACGAAAGAAGCAGGCCAACTGCTCCCCAGAGCTGATAGCGACTTCTGCTGACCAAAGAAGAAGAGAGAGAGGCAGCCATTAATGCCATGGAGCCAGACCAAATGACTTTGTTGGCCCATGGGCCAAAAGTTCTCTACTCCTGGTCTTTAAAAAGAAAGGAATCTGTATGGGGGGAGGAATATGGGATCTGATGGATTATGTGCTAAATAAACACAATAGAATGTACAGATGCAAAAGAACTGTACAAGTGAAGATTTTGGCTTAAATCCAGTTATTAGTGCCAACTGAAGTCCCATCAGTGGAATAACTAAGAGTCTATTAATCAATGTGTCAACTATAGTAAAAAAAAACTAGCAGTTGAAGTCAGGCTTGAGTTATATACTGATACTAATGCCAAAATCAATTTACAGCTATTTTGTATAGTAAGGTGAAAATGGTGAAAAATACACATGATTACAGCATGTGAACAAACTAAAAGGGACGGATGTGCAAAGAGGAAAACATTTTACTACCAAAAGACCCCATTTTGCACAATGACATGAGGACATAAAATTCAACATTCAGAAGATCAGTGTACTGAAAACAGGCTATAAATAATTCACAGATAAAGCACAATAGATAAACGATTCATAGATAAAGCATAAAAGATAACATTATTTATATTCAAAATTTTACATTAATAGCAATCAAGAGTATTGATTCTTAGAACACTACACTTGAGTGATCTTTGCCAGTGATTTCCAGCCAATAGTCAAGGACTTGGTGAGTTATAGTGCAACAATATTGGAAATCACTAACTGAGACCATTCAAGAATGGGCTTGAATGCTGTGGAGTGCACCAACATCATGCTTCCTTGCTTGTCCACAATATTATGTTCATTTATTGCATTGCATTTTTGTAATCCAAACATTTCTGAAGAGTAGATTGTCAGATTCATGGTCTTCATTATACATATATAGGCCGAATATCCCATATCTAAAATTCTTGAACCAGAAATTCGTTGGATTTTAGGTTATTTTGAATTATGAAATTTCTGCAAATTCATACAAAATTGAGATGGTACTAAAATCTAAATATGAAATTCATTTATGTTTCACTTTTACCCTATACACATCAGAAAGTAAAGGTCTATCTCAGCTACCATGGATAATTATGATGATCAAACTGTGTTAATAAAATTAATGGATTTAGCCTTACCACCTCATTTATTTTACTCTAACAGATCTAATTCAAGGTTATGATGATCTGAGTATGGATCCTAAATAAACTGCTGAAAAATTACATTAAGGTTGCAGTATATATGTTTATGAATTAGTCCCATATTGTTGTGAATTAGTTACTCTTTTTTTCATTGACATTGAATCCTAGAATCATATAGCTGGATAGATTTAAAGTGTTTTGCAGGCTGTACCATATTCATTTCCAAGAAGATGACTGTCAATATTGCATCCCATTGAGATTCATGCTATAAGATCCAGTTTAATGCAAAAGCATTTGGTATATTTTCAAGTGTCAATGAAACCACATGAAATTAGAATAACATCCCCATCAGCCCAAGAATAAATCAATTATTTATCCTGATAATATAAACTGCCAAATATGAGAACTAAATACTGTGCCACAAGAAGGAATTACTCTTTTCATGGGGGAAAGGAATGAATATTTACATATTAACACAACCTAAATCTTTTGAAATTATTATGTCTGACTCTATATACTGTATATGACAAATACGTTATGTGTGGGGGAAAGAAATAAAACCATTCTCATTCCTACAAATATAAAACCTCTAATTTTCTCAGAGAAAGTCTAGAAGAAACCCAACATGCATGAAGGAAGAATTGGCTGAAAGTCCAAGAGGGAGAAAATATGAAGAACTGGAATCTTCAGCTGATCTTCTTGCAATATGTGTAATCTTAGAAGCCAATTCTTCATCATTTTTGTCTCCAGAGAACTCATTAGAATACTTTAAAAGACATGTCAGAGATTATGCTATCCCTTAACAATAATATAGGGAAAACAATGGAAACCTGCCAACATATGGCCCTCATGTCTCAGTGCCAGGCTCTCCTGGATTCTATAAAAAGGTTCTGAAATATCTTGCACTACTTTTCTTATTCCTTTATTAGCTAACTTCCATGCTGACAAAAGTATAAAAAGAAAGCAAACTTTAAATGCCTTTGAAACTCACACCAATAGATCATGCTTTGTTATTATTTTGGATATTTCCCCATCCCATTGTGTACATTAATTGAAAACTTCATTTTGTTCCACTAGTGTAAATTTTACAAACCAGAACATTTCCAAATACACTAAGAATTTATATGTGACAACTCAAAAATATTAACACTTCTGCTCAGAAATAATAATTATTATTGATTGCTTCCACAAAATATTGCAGCTTGTTAACAGAAAGTAGCAGAACATTGAAATAAACTGACAGATAGCATAATTGTTGCTAATAAAAATCATTGTATATTAAAATTTCTAATGGATTTCTTATCATATGACAGTGCATTCATTTTAGGGATTTTGTTACCATTTAATGAACTAACATTTGTTAACTGAATCAAATAAACAAATATAATCACTAGAGAAACATTTAATACAGTTGCAATTAGTGAAACTTTAGTTTACAAAGAAAACATAAGGGGCATTCTCCAGCGAAAGTGATGGCTGTTTATATTCCATTGATGAAATTTTAATGATTTAAATATTTTTGCTTATCTCAGTAAGCAAGTTATGTGCTAGAAGTCTCTCGGGCCTTTGAAATCTCACATGATTGAGTGAGATCAACTGAAAGCCTATTTATAGCCTTGCATCCTTGCTGGTCAGCAATTATAATTAGTTATGGAATTATTAGCTGAACCTTCATCTTAGCAGGTAGCACCCCAAATTTTGACAGACTGTATTTAGGAATCTTTTGGCATACAGCCTATCCAGGTTGGAAATCTTGATACTCTCTTGGTCACTCTCTCTGCCTGCATCCTTACTTTTCAAGTCCTCAATCTCTGTGTCCCATTCTCTTGGTTGTTCCCCATCTTGCTTTGGTGGCAGGGTGTGTGAAGGTTGGAACAGTAAGGAGATGGAAAGGACACCTACTCATTGGAATAGTAGGAAGGTGCATCACTACAACATTTTCATGATTCCTTTCTTTTTCTTTCTCTGTTCTCTTTCAGCTCTCACAACTCTCCCACTCTTCTGTTTTTTATCTTTTCCTTCCACCTCCTTAATTCCACCCAATTCCACCCAAGTCCCCTCCTTTCCACCCTCTCATACAAGCTGATCATACCAACCATGCACAATGTGGTCCTGTTGCATCTCTCAACTCACCATTCTCCTCAATTTCCATGGCTCCCATCATCCTCCAATATTATTAGGAAGGTGACACATTGCTGCTGCAGAGTCTAATATGAGAACTTAGGTTGACCAGCAGTTGTCTCTACATTTTGCAGGCAAACCGCTGCTCACATTCACAGTTTTTAGCTAGCTCTGTTTCTTAAGCAGCCTTCCCATTACATTCTGGGTAGTGGGGTACAGCTTTAGGTGGAGTAGCATGCAGATTTCTCAAGCCAATATCCATTAATGGGGCAAAGAGGAATTCAATGGGATGCTTTGTCTCCTACCTTCATTGAACTGGCTGTGACTGAAACTGTGTCTCACATCATTATACTCCATCTGGGTGAGAATGACCTATTCCAGACAGCTAAGTTTCACCTTGTCAGCATGTTGATGGAGGATCTCCATAACATCTGCTATCTATTTCCTAGTATCCATATTGTCATAGCTCAGGAGTCAAACCTAGCCCTGATGGGCAAAGAAAGAGCTGAATAAAGATCTTAGAGGAAGTTTCTTGCCAAGCAAAAGGAGAATCTCTTAATCAAGGACAGCTGGTTGCAGCCCATTTAAGAAACATCTCTACTTACATTCCTTGTTGGAAACAGCAATCTGATTTATGCATCTGACATGGGATTTCCACAGTTTTGCTTCAGATACCTGAAACTTTTATCGTTGAAGTGGCTAAAAGACTTTTTTGGCTCTCAGTCTAAATTTTCACTTCTCTGCATTCACAAGAAAACCCTTTCAGGCAGGTTTGTTACCAGGGACTTTGCTTGGTTTACTTCCAATGCCTTATATGCATTATTTGCTGATGCTTGGAGTAAACTCTAACAACTGTCTGAGTATGGGCTAAAACTTAAATTCAAACTTATATTTCATGGACTAACTACTACTCTGATGGGTGGAGCAGAGAGTGCATAATAGTCATTACTGCCACTTGGAAGCATGCTAGTTGTGATGTCATCTGCAACTTCAGCCAGATAGACAGAGCATATGTGCAAGCCCACCATATCTCCACAAGGGCGATGGTGACCACCTCTTCTCAGAAGATGACTTCTTGAACTTCCTAACATATCAATTATGGCAATTCATTCAAAAGATTTGCCAGGGGAAAAAGGTATACCATGGTAGGCTTAATCCTGTGACAGTTATAAAAGAGAACAGAGGCCATTGTACACAAGTTAAATTGGAAGTAGATAAGCCCATGGTGTGATGGGCAATTTGGTGGAAGGAGCAGATCTGCAGTTTCCACCAAACTGTCCATCATTCCATGGACTTCTTTACTTCCAATCTTTATAATGTAAATATCTGATATACAGGATATACAGGATTTAGAAACTTATTTTGCTTGCCCCATAAGGTGATGTGAATTTGTTCATTAGAGCTGTTTAATATTCATATTCCAGTTCTGTAATCAACTTGCACATATTGCATGGGGAACTGACATCCAAATTGTAAGTTAAATTATGTTTTAAAGCACCTTTCAAAATGGGAGGGACCTGAGAGACTTTCCAGATGCTGTTGAATGGCAACTTCCTGCAGCCATAAACCTGAAATCTATTGTTATTTTCCAACAAATTAGACCAACTAAACCAATGAGGCTTGGCTGTGTGGTGACTTGCCATTCAACACATTATTCTATGGGTTTACTGTAAGTGGGACTAACTGATGAGATTTAGTCTGGAGCCAACCTATCCAGGGGTAGGGAATGCTGATAGCCAAAGGGCCACACAATTCACACATTGGCCTTAATTTTACTAAAACATTTCCCATTCTACATAAAAGCAGTTTCATATAAATAGATGAAAGAGTAATCCATTTATCTTAGGAATGGCTTACTGCTTTAAACCCCTGCTACAAATAATGAAAAGAAAATAGCTGTTTTACTATTCACTGAGAAATGCAGGTGATAAATTATAGATACCATCTAATGGGCAATCCTAGGAACCATTTTGCAAGCACAGCAGCCTATAGCAATGGGAATAAAGGTTCAGACTCTGATGTAAGAGCATAGCTGATGCTTTCACTTTTGGTCCACAGCCAGGACCAATTCCTGCCCAAGGGCAGAAACAGCAAGCAGCTGAAGTATGCACAAATTGAACAATTTAAGGATAAACATGCCCAAAGTATCTTCCACTCACTAATAATAATAATAAGCCCTTCCGGTTAAGATGGCGACTGCTAACAGCTAACCTCCCGTCCGGGTAAGGCGATTGCTCTTAATCCGAGCTTAATCTGATCCATCCGCCCCTATTCTGAACTCCTGTCATCGGCTCCTGAACCGGCATCTCCTCAGGACCCCGGAGGGGGGCTTGAGGGGAGCAGAGGAGGAAAAACCAAGGAGGGAAGAAGAAGGGAGAGGAAGGAGGTAGAGCGAAGGCCGCTACTATCGATACGGCCTAGCACGCTCCCTCCCAGCCCGTTTGCTCGGTCTAACCTGGCCTGGAACATCTAACCCGCCAGCTGCCAATTACCACCCGCTGTGTTGACTACCGGAGGGAGGTCGGAGCGGCCGCCCTTGGAGCTCGGCAGTGTGCGCCGTGTTGCCTGTGTTGCTGTGCTCGGACTCATCCGCGGCTTGGATTAAACTGCGGACCGGAGCGGAGGCCTGGGCTGGTTGGAGTGGATTGTGGGGCTGCCGAGGGACTGCCGAGCCGGAGAGAGTTGCTGGGGCAGCTGGCTGTCGCTCCGAGAGCTGCGGTGCCAGCGAATTGCCGTTCTGCATTGTCCATCTCCACCCACGGCTCGATCTGGCCCTGACTTTCATCTGAGCCCTCGGCCTGTGTCCCCAGCGTGGCTCCGCTCCCCGCTCCCCGGATTCTGTGCCGATCCTTCCGCGCCAAGCTTGAACTCCTCTGCACTCGGAGGTGTGATTCCTCCGCGACTCCAACTGAGACAGGCCTCGTACTCCAACTTTCTCCGAGGCCTGGAGGCGTCCCGGCTGCTTCTCCCATGCCCCGATACCGCTGGGGCAAGCTCGACAGGGTGAGCCGGCGGTGACTCGGCGCCTCCCTGGGAGAGCCTGACCAACGCCGCGCGGTGACTCAGCGTTTTTTAAGCTCTCTTGCGGCGATCGTGATCTCTAGCCTGCAACGCTCTTAACCAGCAACACTAACCTCACGACTGCTAGGCTGTCTCCTGGGTGGTTGGAACTATATATATTGCTACATAGCTGCTGTTACATGCTTTGTGATCAACCGCCATTACTGTAACGCCACCCACCGCGTTACTGCCTCCATTTCCGGAATTATCCAGCTCATCAGCAGTTCCGGTGGCCATCTTAGCGATCCGTCACTCTGCTGCAAGGCCCCAGTCACCCGACCCTGACACTGATGGTGGGAGGGGGAGGAGGGAGACCAACTGGACTTTACATCTACCAATAGGACTGAGGACTATTCGATCAACTTGCACATTCATTGCGCTAGTAAATTGTTGTCTGAGCCAACGCTGATACCTGCCAACTGCCAGCACTTTATATGGGCCAACGCTATTAAGTCTTCCAATTACCAGCACTTTATTTGATCTATTGCTGCCAAATTTTACAACTGTTAGCACTTAGAGGGGCCAATTGCTGCTAAGGTATACAACGGTCAGCACTTCATCCAACAACTTGCACTTTAACCCTGTATAAGTAAGGTTATTAAGTGACCACCATAGCAGTCAGTCTCTGATAACGCGTTATTGTATGCACTTAACAGCTTTCTATGCACTTTAACAGCTTAGACTAAATCTTTAGCACTTTAAGACCTAGCAATTTAAAATCTACTACTACTTGAACCTAATATCCTACCTCAACCCTGTATCAACTCTGTTCCCCAATGTCAGCATTCCTCCCTTGGGGTCTGCTTATTGTGTTACTGGTGGACTGGGAGGACAATAGAGGGTGGAACGGGTGGGGGGATCCTGGAATTAACACACCAGGAATAGGAAAGAATTGGACTGAGACTGAGTGGCAAAAGTATATAATCTGGTACAAGTCATGGGTTGAAACTACGAATTCTAAGTGCAATATGGTAGAAGAAGGGTATTCCACTGGCCGGGGGGCCCCCATAGAGCCCGTGACGGGGAGGGGGAGATACGGGAAAGGGAGACCACCAATTCGGCTAATTCGGCCTAGAAATAGTAAAAATTTTACAGCCCAAATTCGGCCTAGGGAAAGAAGGAAAAAAAACTTAATTACTTGTAATCGGTCTCCTGACTTGGTAAGTGGGTGTACCCAGGTTGGCAGTCCCTCTGGGTTGAAGATGGTGCTGCTGAACGCCAGATCTGTCAATGGCAAAACATCTTTCATCCAAGATCTAATCTTGGAGGAACGGGCAGATCTGGCGTGCATTACAGAGACCTGGCTGGATGAAGCTGGAGGAGTTAATTTGACCCAGCTTTGTCCGCCAGGATTCTCTGTACAGCACCAGTCGAGACCTGGAGGGCGGGGAGGCGGAGTTGCGGTGGTCTATAAAAATTCTATCCCACTGACCAGAGGCCCCATTCCACAGTCAACCAATTTCGAGTGTGTCCACCTGAGGGTGGGCGACCGGGACAGAATAGGGATTCTGTTAGCGTACCGCCCACCTCGCTGCACTACGGTCTCCCTACCTGAGCTAGCGGGGGTGGTCTCGAGCCTGGCATTGGAGCCTCAACGGCTTCTTGTGCTGGGGGACTTCAATGTACATGCCGAGACTTCCCTAGGAGGAGCGGCTCAGGACTTCATGTCATCCATGGCAACCATGGGGCTGTCCCAACAAGTATCTGGCCCCACCCACTGTGCGGGACACACATTAGATTTGGTTTTCTGTCAGGGATGGGAGCAAGGTGGCGGTGTTGAGGAGTTATCCACCTCTCCGTTGCCATGGACCGACCACTATCTGGTCAGATTTAGACTCACCACACCTTCCAACCTCTGCAGAGGTGGGGGACCCATTAAGATGGTCCGCCCCAGGAGGCTTATGGATCCGAACGGATTCCTGACGGCTCTTGGGGATTTTCCTGCCACCTCGGTTGGTGATTCTGTTGAAGCCCTGGTGTCTCTCTGGAATGGGGAGATGACTAGGGCCATAAACACGATTGCTCCGGAACGTCCCCTCTCAAGTAGCCGAGCTAAACCAGCACCTTGGTTCAACGAGGAGCTGGCAGCGATGAAGCGAAGGAAGAGGAGACTAGAGCGCGTGTGGCGTTCGGACCCGAGCGAGTTAAATCGAACACGGTTTGTTGCCCTATTAAGGGCATATGCCGTGGCAATAAAGGCGGCAAAGAAAGCTTTCTTTGCGGCCAATATTGCGTCCGCAAAGAACCGTCCGGCGGAGTTGTTTCGAGTTGTCAGAGGGCTATTGAACCCCACCACTCCGGATGGGAACCCTGACAACTCGACGGCCCGCTGTGAAGCATTTGCTCGGTTCTTTGCGGACAAAGTCGCTTTGATCCGCTCTGGCCTGGATACCACGTTAACGGCAGTCTCTGAGGATGTAACACGAGCATCTGCTTGTCCGATTTTGATGGATTCATTTCAATTGGTGAAACCCGAGGATGTGGACAAGATACTTGGAGGAATGAGAGCTACCACATGCATCCTAGACCCCTGCTCATCCTGGCTTCTAAAGGAGGCCAGAGGGGGATTGGCCGAGTGGGTGGAGGTGGTGGTTAATGCCTCCCTTCGGGAAGGCAATATTCCAGCCAGCTTAAAACAAGCTGTAATAAAACCGCTGTTGAAAAAACCATCACTAGACCCCACTCAATTCGTCAACTATCGGCCTGTTTCCAATCTTCCCTTTTTGAGCAAAGTCCTGGAACGTGTGGTGGCCTCACAACTCCAGGTATTCTTGGTAGACACTGATTATCTGGATCTGGCACAGTCTGGCTTTAGGCCGGGACATGGTACCGAGACAGCCCTGGTCGCCTTAGTGGATGATCTCCGCAGAGAGCTCGACAGGGGGAGTGTGTCCCTGTTGGTCCTGCTGGATCTCTCAGCGGCCTTCGATACCGTCGACCACGGTATCCTTCTGGGACGCCTCGCGGGAATGGGCCTTGGTGGCACTGTTTTACAGTGGCTCGGGTCCTTCCTAGAGGGTCGTACCCAGAAGGTGTTGATGGGGGACAGCTGCTCATCCTCACAACCTTTGTCTTGTGGGGTCCCGCAGGGTTCAATACTGTCCCCCATGTTGTTTAACATCTACATGAAGCCGTTGGGAGAGATCATCCGGAGTTTCGGGGTGCGGTGTTATCTGTACGCAGATGATGTCCAACTCTGTCACTCCTTTCCACCTACTTCTAAGGAGGCTGTTCAGGTCCTGAACCGGTGCTTGGCTGCTGTGTCGGACTGGATGAGGGTGAACAAATTGAAGTTGAATCCAGACAAGACAGAGGCACTCCTGGTCAGTCGAAAGGCCGAACGGGGCATAGGGTTACAGCCTGTGTTGGACGGGGTTACACTCCCCCTGAAGACGCAGGTTCGCAGCTTGGGTGTGACCCTGGATTCATCGCTGAGCCTGGAGCCTCAGGTCTCAGCGGTGGCCAGGGGAGCATTTGCACAGCTTCGGCTCGTGCGCCAGCTGCGCCCGTACCTCGGGAAGTCGGACTTGGCCACGGTAGTCCACGCTCTGGTCACATCCCGCATAGATTACTGCAACGCGCTCTACGTGGGGCTGCCCTTGAAGACTGCCCGGAAGCTCCAGATGGTCCAGCGCTCGGCAGCCAGGTTGCTAACAGGAGCAGCTCTCAGGGAGCATACCACTCCTCTGTTGAGCCAGCTCCACTGGCTGCCAATTCCCTACCGGGCACAATTCAAGGTGCTGGCATTAGCCTACAAAGCCCTAAACGGTTCCGGCCCCACCTACCTCTCCGAACGCATCTCCTCCTATGAACCGACACGGACATTAAGATCGTCCGGGGAGGCCCTGCTCTCGGTTCCGCCTGCGTCACAGGCACGGTTGGCGGGAACGAGAGACAGGGCCTTCTCGGTGGTGGCCCCTCGGTTATGGAATGCCCTACCAAGCGACATCAGACAGGCCCCTTCGTTGCTGGCATTTAGGAAGAAGCTCAAAACCTGGCTTTTTGAGCAAGCGTTTGGCTAATCAGCGCAATTGTACACAGAATGACGGTAAACTGAACATAGGAACGGTATAAGGATATGAGACTGGATCTTGGTTGCGATCGAGGCACTGTATGAATGGTTGTGTGTTTGTTATTGGGTATGCTGTGTTTTAATTGTTATTGTTGTGGTAATTAATATTGTGTAAACCGCATTGAGTCACCTATTATAGGTTGAGAAACGCGGTATAGAAATAAAGCAAATAAATAAATAAATAAATAAATAATAATAATAATAATAATAATAATAATAGCAACACCTGTGTGGGGCCATAGCAACACCTCTTTGGCCCTGCTGTCTTACAATTCCTGGGCAGGGTGCCTCCATGGCCACACAGCCTCGCGCTGAGAGTACTTTACCGGCCTAACTGCCCACTGCTGAATTGTGTGGCCCTTTGGCTATCAGCATTCCCTACCCCTGGATAAGTTGTCTCCAGACTAAATCTCATCAGTTAGTCCCAGTTACAGTAAACCCATAGAAGAAGAGCATACCACCCCTCTGTTATGTCAGCTCCACTGGCTGCCGATCCAGTTCCAAGCACAATTCAAAGTGCTGGTTTTGACCTACACAACCCTATATGGCTCCGGCCCAGCGTATCTGTCCGAACGCATCTCCCTCTATGTCCCACCTCGGAATTTAAGATCTTCTGGGGAGGCCCTGCTCTCGGCCCCACCTCTATCACCAGTGAGATTGGTGGGGACGAAGAGCAGGGCCTTCTCGGTGGTGGCCCCTCACCTGTGGAATTCACTCCCCGGGGAAATTAGGTCATCGACATCCCTCCTCTCTTTTAGAAGGAAATTAAAAACATGGATTTGGGACCAGGCATTTGGGTAACCTGGCAAATAGATAAAGGACAATGACGACTAGAATTGATAGGAACTGACAATGTGGAATGAATTTATGGATTCTGAGCTGGCAAACGTTGAGCATGAGATTGGTTTTATTGATTATGATGTATAATTGATTGTTTTAACTGTTTATAATTGTTTTAATTGCTGTTATATATGTTTTATTTGTACTGTTGTGTAGGCATCAAATTGTGCCTTTTGTAAGCCGCCCTGAGTCTCCCCTCGGGGGTTGAGAAGGGCGGGGTAGAAATATGCGAAATAATAAATAATAATAAATAGCAACACTTGTGTGGGGCCACAGCAACATCTCTTTGGCCCTGTTGCCTTACAACTCCTGGGCAGGGTGCCTCCATGGCTAAACAGCCTCGCACTGAGAGTACTTCAATGGCCTAGCTGCCTGGCCATAGCAACACCTATTGAATCACTCCTTGTGTCTTAATTTTATTACATCAAGACCAGAATGAAGTCCAAAGAAAATAGTGCACAAATCTGAAACAATTATATCTTATAAGCCGTTCTGAGTCCCCTTCGGGGCGAGAAGGGCGGCATATAAATGTCGTGAATAAATAAATAAATAATATTTTTTTTGTTCTCAGTAAGGCAGTTAAATGCATAGATTTCATGTAGAGCTAGCCTAAGATATTTTGCTGTCTAAGGATAGGATTTCTCTAGACATAAACATGCACACAGAGTACAACACACCAAAGTCAAATGGACGGGACGATTTCTTCAATGCTGGTCCACCATACTCCAAGACAGTTGAACAGCAAGGAGGGGCAGGGTGGGTTATGTGAGATTATATTTATTGTTATTCCACTATCCCACCCCACTGTATCTGTCACTTGAAGCAGCCACTTCCTCCTGATTAATGGTACAGCTGGTTTTCTTAGTTAGTTATAATAACTCAGGCCTGTACAGAACAATTTCCTTTAAAATGAAGCCACATGCTTTTTCTCAAAAAGCCTTATTTCCACATCAAATGTCAGTAAGCAGACCTCAGGTGTTTCAGCTGAATTGCTACTCCAAAAATAGGTCACTTGACTTGAAGATGTACTACAGCATGAACATTTTGCTCAATACGGAGAGTGCAAGGCACAAAAGCTATCATTTTCAGAGTTCTAAATTTAATTATACTTGTGAAGTTGATCCATTCAATTACACAACATCCACAGTTACCACACCCTGGTAATTGTTTTATCCAGTCAGGAAGAGTAGGTTTCAATGTTCAGCTTTATAGATAACCCCATTAATGAAGCACGACTGTATTTTACCCTTTTGAAGTACCCTTTGGAATTGGAAAAATGGCCTGAATCCAAACAATTATTCAGTGCAATTTAGTGTGAGTTGTTTCATCCACAAGAGGGACATGCAAGAAGATGTTAAAATATAGGGCGTTCATGGTTGCTGGATCTGTGCAGCCTTCCAAAATATATTGCATTCATTGTTCCTTTTCCATCATTTTGGAACCACTTTTTTACTCCCAACTTCCTTAATCTGAATCAGGCATACATATCAACTATTAGTTTACATAAATTTTAATGGGATCTAGTTTGCTCACAATTATTGTAGGTTTCAAGAATAATGGGGGAAATATGTTTATTTAAATTAGTTATTCTATTTTTGCAAAGATGGTAAAAACCCATCCAACATTCATACTTACCAAAATAAAACAAGTAAGAGAAGCTCCGTATGTATTGGTTGTTTTCATTACCCTACTTTAAAAATATGTGCATCCATATCACATGACTAGTTTAATGAAGAAACAGCATTATACATGGTTTTTACTGGTAAACAAAATTCACACTTTCTTCCAAAGGACGATTGTTATAGAGAACCAGCTCATAACATTTTCCTTCAGCAAGGTCTTGTCTTTTCAAAATTGAAAACTGGTCAGATTAACTAGGAATGGACAGTGGTCAGCTATTCCTAGTCAATAATGGCTGGGCATACAGCAAAGTTTAAAGTTGTAATTAAATTCATAATTAGAAACATCAAAAGTGTTTACTTTATTCATTGTGTTCAACTTACAGTGTTCCTAATCTCTTTTGCTCTAAAAATCTACACACTTGATTGCTGAATTGCTGAACTTGGTATGATGAAGACTTTAGATGGGGTTTAGACTTAGAACCATAGAGTTGGAAGAGACTTTGTGGGCCATCCAGTCCAACCACCAGCCGAGAAGCAGGAAAATCACATTCAAAGAATTCCTGACAGATGGCCATCCAGCCTGTTTAAAAGCCTCCAAAGAAGGAGCCTCCGCCACTTAATCTGAGAATTACCTTCCAAAGAGATATATATATATATATATATATATATATATATATCTTGAAATATGTATTTCTGACCTGATTTTGATCAAACTTGATGTTTAGATTTAGGCTGTGCACTGAACATTTTATTCAAGTGTGAAACTGATTGACCAAATTAAGCCTCCCCCCTTTTTATTTATTTATTTATTTATTTGCTTTATTTCTATACCGCATATTTCAGCCCAAACAGGCGACTCAATGCGGTTTACAAGGTACAAATTATCATAACAATGTCAGTGCAATTAAAAACACAACAAATATAACAACAGGATCAACAACACCAATCCACAACAATTAACAAACAACATGAAACAAACATAGCGCCTCAATGAAATCAGATCCGAACTCATAATCCTTGTGCCATTCCTATGTTCCATTTACCATCTCCCTATGTTCGGTTGCACTGTTTAACCAAACGCTTGTTCATAAAGCCAGGTCTTGACCTTTCTCTGAAATGCCAGCAACGATGGCGCCTGTCTGATGTCTACCGGTAAGGCATTCCATAGCCGAGGGGCCACCACTGAGAAGTCCCTGTCTCTCGTCCCTGCCAAGCGCGCCTGTGACGCAGGCGGGACCGAGAGAAGGGCCTCCCCAGACGATCTTAATGTTCTAGTCGGTTCATAGGTGGAGATGCGTTCGGAGAGGTAAGTGGAGCCAGAACCGTTTAGGGCTTTATAGGCTAAAGCCAGCACCTTGAATTGTGCCCGGTAGTAGATTGGCAGCCAGTGGAGCTGGCTCAACAGAGGAGTGGTACGCTCCCTGAGTGCCGCTCCCGTTAGCAACCTGGCTGCCGAGCGCTGGACCATCTGAAGCTTCCGGGCAGTCTTCAAGGGCAACTCCACGTAGAGCGCGTTGCAGTAATCAATACGGGATGTAACCAGAGCATGGACTACCGTGGCCAAGTCAGGCTTCCCAAGGTACGGGCGCAGCTGGCGCACAAGTTTTAATTGTGCAAATGCTCCCCTGGACACCGCCGAAACTTGGGGTTCCAAGCTTAGCGAAGAGTCCAGAATCACACCCAAGCTGCGAACCTGCGTCTTCAGGGGGAGTGTAACCCCGTCTAACACAGGCTGTAACCCTATACCCTGTTCGGCCCTTCGACTGACCAGGAGTGCCTCTGTCTTATCTGGATTCAATTTCAATTTGTTCGCCCTCATCCAGTCCGATACAGCGGCCAGACACCGGTTCAGGACCTGAACAGCCTCCTTAGTAGTGCGTGGGAAGGAGTGACAGAGTTGGACGTCATCTGCGTACAGATAACACCGCACCCCGAAACTCCGGATGATCTCTCCCAACGGCTTCATGTAGATGTTAAATAACATGGGGGACAATATAGAGCCCTTGTTGTGCCTCTGGTTAAGATTCACCTTGCTTTCTCTGACAAAACCAGCCAAACTTGTGAGGTAGGAAGTTTATTGAAACAATCAAAGTATAAGCAGTAAAAAGATCAGTGGTACAAGGTAAAAAATCCAATAAAATCCCTTTGAGTCCAAGCAGGAGACGTGAAGCAAAGCAGCAGAGTAAAAACCAGGAAGTAGCATAAGGTTACATGAAGCAGGCTGTTTCCAAACCTCAAGCCCCCGAGCCGGAGCTAAAGCGAGCCATATCGCAACGTTGAAACTGACACAGGATCAATTCCAAGGCAGGTTACTTATACGTTACACATCAAAACAGCAAACATCAAACAAGCAGCTAACGAGCAGTTTTCCCACCAGATGAGCTCAACACTTCGCTGCAAGCCGTGAACTCCTTCTCAACACCTGGCCAGCATGACCTTGCTTCCCAGCAACTGACTTATCAGCTACATTCCATTCTCGTGAAGACACAGGCCTGTCTCTAGATTCATGAGAAAACTGCAAGCCCACATCTGCACTACTCTCATTCCCATCATGCTGGTGCTGAACCACAACAGCCCTGTGGAACCCCACAAGACAATGGTTGTGAGGTAGAGCAGTTGTCCCCCAGCACCACCTTCTGAGTACGATCCTCTAGGAAGGACCTGAGCCACTGCAGAACAGTGCCACCAAGGCCCATTCCCGCGAGGCGTCTCAGAAGGATACCGTGGTCGACGGTATCGAAGGCCGCTGAGAGGTCCAGCAGAACTAACAGGGACACACTCCTCCTGTCTAGCTCCCTGCGCAGATCATCCACTAAGGCGACCAAGGCTGTTTCGGTACCATGTCCCGGCCTGAAGCCAGACTGTGCCGGATCTAGATAATCAGTGTCTACCAAGAATACCTGGAGTTGTGAGGCCCCCACATGTTCCAGGACTTTGCCCAAAAAGGGAAGATTGGAAACAGGCCGATAGTTGACGAATTGAGTGGGGTCCAGTGATGATTTTTTCAACAGCGGTTTTATCACAGCTTGTTTTAAGCTGGCTGGAATTTTGCCCTCCCGAAGGGAGGCATTAACCACCACCTTCACCCACTCAGCCAATCCCCCTCTGGCCTCCTTTAGAAGCCAGGATGGGCAGGGGTCTAGGATGCATGTGGTTGCCCTCATTCCTCCAAGTATCTTGTCCACATCTTCAGGTTTCACCAATTGAAATGAATCTAACGAAATCGGATAAGCAGATGCTCGTGTTACATCCTCTGAGACTGCCGTTAACATGGTGTCCAGGTCAGAACGGATCAAAGCGACTTTGTCCGCAAAGAACTGAGCAAATGCTTCACAGTGGGCTGTCGAGTTGTCAGGGTTCCCATCCAGAGTGGTGGGATTTAATAGACCTCTGACAACTCAAAACAGCTCAGCCGGACGGTTCTTTGCGGACACAATATTGGCAGCAAAGAAAGATTTCTTTGCTGCCTTTATTGCCGCGGCATATGCCCTGAGAAAGGCAATATACCGTGTTCGATTTAACTCGCTCGGGTCCGAACGCCACACGCGCTCTAGTCTCCTCTTACTTCGCTTCATCGCTGCCAGTTCCTTGTTGAACCAAGGCGCTGGTTTAGCTCGGCTACTTGAGAGGGGACGTTCTGGAGCAATCGTGTTTATTGCCCTAGTCATTCCCCCATTCCAGAGGGATACCAGGGCATCAACAGAAGCACCAACCGAGGTGGCAGGGAATTCCCCAAGAGCCGTCAGGAATCCATTCGGATCCATTAGCCTCCTGGGGCGGACCAACTTAATGGGTCCCCCACCTCTGCAGAGGTTGGGAGTGGCAGTGAGTCTAAAGCTGACCAGATAGTGGTTGGTCCATGGCAACGGAGAGATGGACAACTCCTCAACACCGCCACCTTGCTCCCATCCCTGGCAGAAAACCAAATCTAATGTGTGTCCAGCACTGTGTGTGGGGCCAGATACTCGTTGGGACAGCCGCATGGTTGCCATGGAAGACATGAAGTCCTGAGCCGCTCCTCCTAGGGTAGTCTCGGCGTGTACATTGAAGTCCCCCAGCACAAGGAGCCGCTGGGACTCCAATGCCAGGCTCGAGACCACCCCTGCTAGCTCAGGTAGGGAGACCGTAGTGCAGCGAGGTGGGCGGTACACTAGCAGAATCCCTATTCTGTCCCGGTCACCCACACTCAGGTGGACACATTCAAAATTAGTTGACTGCGGGATGGGGCCTCTGGTCAGAGGGATTGAATTTTTATAGACTACCGCAACTCCGCCTCCCCGCCCTCCAGGTCTCGATTGGTGCTGTACGGAGAAACCTGGAGGACAAAGCTGGGTCAAATTTACTCCTCCAGCTTCATCCAACCAGGTCTCCATAATGCATGAAGATTTCACATTAAGATGAACAATGTCAGGTAAATTTCCTATCTTTCTACACAAAAACTTAGCTTATCTGTCTGCTATGCTATATAATATTTGATTACAG
Source organism: Anolis sagrei (assembly GCF_037176765.1). Lineage (NCBI taxonomy): Eukaryota > Metazoa > Chordata > Lepidosauria > Squamata > Anolidae > Anolis > Anolis sagrei. The sequence goes on from NC_090022.1 coordinate 241,134,009, forward strand.
AATAACCAAGGTTGAAGTGTTATCTAATGGGACCAAAACAAAGATCACAATAAAATTTAAGACCACCCTTATCTGTGACTATGGGTACCTCCTGATTTTTTAAATTTTTGTTTATTTATTTATGCTCTAGGATGCACATTTCTGATTTTTCATCAAACTAGAAATTTAGATGTCGATTTCCTGAGTGTGTTTATTCTTAATTCAGAAGTGATCAACATACTACAGTGGTCAAGAGTTCCATGGAACATTGCTCTTTTGTGTCCCTTTTCATTGAACTTTGTGAGGAACAGAATTTTAAGGTTGTGAACCTATGTTTAATTCAAGACATACCTCATAAAGTGTATGGATTTCTTAGTTAAGGTGTACATTGTCTCATCACAAGGCTAATTTTAGTGACAATCTGAATTATAACAATTATTTTACTACTGCAATCTTCCTTCTAGCTTCTTGCTAACCAATCTTCTTTGCAGTCATTTTCCCACCAGTGTGTATTGCATATTTTCTACTGCTTGACCCATGTGATATCTGTCTTTATACTTAGTTCAGGATCTAGTTAAATTGTACGCATATACTGCATAATAGGTTGTTATAAGATGACATACCCTCAGACACAAAATGGCTTTGCAAATTTCTTCATTTCCTTGTACTAATCTAGAGAAATAATCCTAAACAACTGAGGTTAAAACACCCACCTGCTAGCAACTGCATATTCAGTTCTAGATAAAGCATCATATTTCATGGTGTTATTAATACTCCAGAAACTAATCTGAACAGTAATTTTTTTCAGACTAAATCTATGGAAGTGGGGAGAAAAACAATGTAAATGTTATTGCACTTCCAATTCAAAATTTGCATAACTCAGGAGGAAAAAGGATGAAAAACATAGTGATGCACATTCAAATTTATAGTACATGCCCACTGAAGGCTTGCCAGGCAACTCTGACAGTAAATCTTACATGTTTCCTGTCCATGTTTAAACATGTAGACAGATGACAAGTTATAATAGTCCTACAAAATGACATATACTCAAAAGTACTTTATTGGTTTAATTTAATTAATCTGAGCATGAAATATCATGCTACTTTGCAAAATAATTTCCTGTTGTCTTTGAGATTTGTGATTGGGGTCACTGACAAGTTATAAATGGGTAACATGCCTTGTTATATTAGCTGCTTTCAAGAAAATAAGACATCTACATCTAATAAAGAACAAAACGACAACATGCTAAAAGCATAATCAAAGAAATTTATTAACACCTACACAGAACAAGGACACAAATCAGGATGTAGAAAAGATTGCCCTGAAAACCAATCATAATCAATCTCTTCAGTACTCCAATAATTCACCAATAACTCACTGACTCATTTGAACATTCCCCTGCTCTAACAAAAAAATACCAGGTATCAGATTAATATTCATAGAATGTGTTCTGCCCCAACAGGATTTGTTCTGTTGTATATCAGGTGGAAGTCTGCTGAACTGTGAACATCTCATGTGCAAGCAATAAAGAAGATGCATTTCACATAACATTAGAAAGAAGATAATGAGAAATTAAAATGTTTTACTGCATGCATACAATGCCAGTCAGAATCCATAGGCTCCAGAAATGTATGTATAAGTCACATATAAGTGAAATATGCTACAAGAAATTATCCTTATCATGCCCTTACTTTTTATCTGACTTACTAATATCCATGTTGATGTGCTTAACTTGGCTGAATTTGGTGTGATCTAACAAGGCAATTCCTACATTCTTACAACCTGCCAAGCTAGACTGCTGGGTCTGCATCCATGCTGGCAAGTAAATAACACTTTACAGCTTTTCTGAGTTACCTTCAGTTTTAGAACTATCCAGGATGTTATGGCCTTTGTTCTGCAGCTATCAATTGTGCTAGAGTGTTGCTGTAGAGCTAGCATTGAATTATGGAACAAACATGATTTACCCAACACAATAAGCCCATATGGCGTGTTTTATATAAACACTGATTTATGCCATTATATGGTTACAAAAACTCTTGCAAACCTCATCATGTTTACTGCTGCTGAAGATGTGTCATGGAACTAATATACCTAGAATCATAGAATAATGGAGCTGGAAGGGTCTCTATGAGTTGTCTGGTCCATTCTCTTGCTAAGTGCAGGACCTCCTGCTATGGCATCACAAACAGGTAGCTGTTCATTCTCTTTCTGAAGATACCCATAGGAGGAAACCCCACCTCCTCTCTAGGTAATTGGTTCTATCACTCAACTGTTCCATCTACTGTCAAGAAGATCCTTCTAATGCTCTATCAAAACTTACATATTTATAATATAAAACCACTAGACCTAGGATCTCTTCATAAAGAACTTTCCCTTCATTTCTACTTGTTTCTACACACATCAAAGATGAACTCCTGATGATCACATCAAACAATGCAGGACTGCTTCTGGTGGTTGATAGTGGCACTGCATCTCCACAGCATGTAAGAATTGGAGGATTTCAGAAATGAACACAAATTTACTCCAATCCTTTGTTTGCACTTAGAAATGCTTTTTCCTTGTGATGGGAAGTGGTAGATTTGTCTAATTACTTTGCGATGTTTCAGTGTGGGTGGTCTGCTAATGCCCCTTCTGTTTCCATTAGTGGTTTAAAGAGAGTGTGGGCCTCATTGAAATAAATGTTTTAAAAAGTATGCCTGTCTCTTTTAGTGTAAAGGGCTGAAGGGGAACTGAAGGATCTCATGGAAAGTAGTGCCTCAAAGAGGAGAGTGGTGTCTGACTCCTTTAGTGTAGGGGCTTAAAGCAGTGGTGCTTAACCTGTGCGTCCTCAGATATTTTGGCCTTCAACTTCCAGAAATCCTGACAGCTAGTAAACTGGCTACAATTTATGGGAGTTGTCGGCAAAAACACCTGAGGACCCATAGGTTGAAAACCACTGGCCTAAAGGGAAATGAATGATTCCATGGAAAGTGGTGCCTCAAAAAGAATGCCTGTTTTAAAAAGTCTGCTGGTATCCTTGAAATAGTTGAGCAAGAAAGGGAAGGAGGAGATCCTGTGTGATGTGAGTGAGTAAATTCTCTGTCTACTTTAAAGATGGAACACCATGAAACACCATTCAAAGAAGACAATTCAATTCACTTCCCTTCCCTTGAGTGATGACATCCCTAGATCTGCCTTTTGAGATAGCAGAGAAAAAGCCTTCCCTCTTTGTGGAAACCTTTAAGGTATGTATCATGTTATCATTTTTATCGTGTCATCAAGCTATCATTCATGTATTCTTTGAATAATTAATTTTATATAAAATTGATCTATTATCTTCCCAAGGTACTGCAAGATGATAACTGTATAACAGTTTTGTTTTCATTTAGCCAACTCAACAAAAGTTCCTCAAGATTCTTTACCTTCACCTTGATCTCCTCGGGAATTCCACCCAGCTTTATATTCCTGCAACACTGTCTTTCAGCTGAATTAATAGCTTCATTCGTTGGCTGTTCTATCTCTTTATTTTGATCAGCCTTTTTCTGAGCTGATTGTGCAGTTTTTAAACTGATCATTCCTCTTCCTTTTCCTCTTCCATCTGGTTTTGGAAATGTCTGAGGTCAGATCTGATATTCTTCTCAATTTCTCACATTAATTCTCCCAATTCTTTTATACTGCATGCCATCTTCTAGTTTTCCTTCGGCACCAGGTCACTGGAGTTCTCTCTTTCTCTTTCTGAAATTATACATCTGTCCTCCTACAGCATCTAATCTTTCTGAGCATGCGTGAAAAAGATGGGGGATTTTGTTAACCAGTTAAAATTCATGAAAAAACCGGGGTGGGCGGGGGTGGGGTTAAACCTGAAAAAATGGAGGTTGAACCCATAACCCCCCCCCCCTCCCCGGCTAAGGGCTTACATGTGCCTGACTTGAAGATGACATCAAACTGAAGACATTATGGAAGATCTTATTAAGTCTAAGATTTAAAGATGATTTCCGCTAGTTTCCTGTTTTCTTTTTGTTTAAAATTATTTTTTAATTTGGATTGTACAAGTAGAGTTTAACATAACTACATTTCCTCAAAAGAAAACTTAGAGGATAAGAAAGGTGGTTTACAGTGTGTGTGTATCGAATTTAGCACAGAAAGAAAAAAAATCCCTATACATTCGTCCCTTCCAGTGTCGTTTATTGCTTACACTTATATCCATTCCTTTCTCACTGTTTTTGCCCTCCCCACTCCCTCTCCTGAGGGAACTACTTTCCTGTTCTATTTACCATTGCTGTGTTGGTGTTTTAAACCATGGGCGAATATAACACATTATGTTTGTACATGGCAAATGAACATGTACAACAGCCCATCTGGACGTTGTGATGATGTAATGGATATTAACCTATTTATTTCTTTTTGTTTTGCCTTATTTAATAAGATTGGGTTTCTCTTTTTATGTTGAAGAAAGCAAATGAAACAATAATAATAAGTTCATTCCTGCACAAAACAGTTTCAGGAATTGAAAAGCCAATCCTCAACTAGCAGTCTTTTAATTATTGAATTTCTACAACCATGTGGCTATTTGCTTTTGCAAGGCTATCTACCAAATAGACAAGCAAAGAGAATCTTTTTTTTTCTTAAGAAATTCTGGAAAGACTTGGCTGTGTTTCAAAACTGAATAGTTTGGCTAGCTTCCCATCCTTTCTGTTTTGAGCGGGTATCATTTGGACAGTGTTTCAGTTTCAGATGTCAGTGATATCAGGCATCTGTTCTCCATAAAAGAAGTAAGTTCTATAGCAATACATCAGGAGTTCACCTATTCTGAAAACAGGTTCTAGTCAAGCTCACAAAACCCACATGGGAGACCAAGACAATAAATAATACTTCCCTTTTATTTCCTCAACAAAAAGAACTCCAGTGGACTATCTGCTGTTAATAAAACATGTGCATGGCTATAGTGATATAGATTGAGTTGATATTGCTCAATAGCAGTATCCTTTCAAGACAGAAAACAAGAACTAATGAGTTCGAGTTCAAGATTATTTTATTCTAGTTCAAGTTTATTTTATAAGTAATGTTTGCAATTTGTAATGTGGATTTTCAGATGCTTCTTGTCTTTCAAAGGTTATCAAAGTTAGAATCATAGAATAATATAGTTGGAAGAGACTGCATGGGTCATCTAGTCCAACCTTCTGCCATGCAGGAAAAGCACAATCAAAGTACCCCTGGTAGATGGACATCCAGCCTTTCCTTAAAAGCCTCCATGGAAGGAGCTTCCAACACACTCTGAGGCAGAAAGTTTCACAGCTGAACAGCTCTTACTGTTGTATCATGCTTAGTTCTTCCTAATGTTCAAGTGAAATCTCCTTTCCTGTAATTTGAACCCATTGCTCTGAGTCTTCATTTCCAGAGCAGAAGAAAGCAAGCCTGCTCCCTCTTCCTTTTACATATTTATACATGGCTATTATGTCTCCTCTCAACCTTCTTTTTTCATTTCATTTTTTCTGCTTATGTGTAGTATCTTACATTTGTCCTTGTTGAAGTTCATTTTGTTGGCCCAGCTCTCTAATTTGTTAAGGTCATATTGAATTCTGATCATGTCCTCTAGAGTATTAGCTATCCCTCCTAATTTGGTGTCATCTGCAAACTTGATAAGCATGCTCTCTAAACCTTCATCCAAGTCATTAATAAAGATAGTGAACAATACTGGACCCTGGACCAAACCCTGCGGCACTCCACTAGTCACTTCTTTACAAGATGAACCCTTGGTGAGCACCCTTTGGGTTTAGTCACTTAACCAATTACAGATTCACCAAAGAGTAGCATTGCTTAGTCCACATTTGACTAGTATGCTTGCAAGAAGATCATGAGGGACTTTGCCAAAGGCCTTACTGAAATTAATACATGTTACATCCACAACATTCCCTGCATCTACCAAGCTTGTATCTCTGCCAAAAAAGAGATAAGATTAATGTGGCATAACTTCTTTTTGAGGAAATCCATGTTGACTTTTAGTAATCATAGAATTCATTTCTAAGTGATTGCAGAATCTCTCCTTAATGATATCCTCCAGAATCTTTAGTGGTATTGATGTCAGGTTAACTGAATGATAAAAGTTGAGCACAAGACACAATTGATTGACAAGAAGGTGAGAAGGCTTCTTCCAGGAGAAGTATTGGTTCAATATAAGAAAAGAGAACTGCCATGGTTAGTTCAGAGAGTGAGAAACAGATTGTGGGTTGTTTTGTTCTGTCTCTAGTACACAGTAGGACATTAGGTGTTTGGGATCATATCAAGAAGGTTTTAGGAGGTTCTTCAACCACAGGAGAGAGTTGCATTGGGTATAATAATAATAATAATAATAATAATAATAATAATAATACTTTATTTATACTCCTCCACCATCTCCCCAAGGGACTCAGAGTGGTTTACATGAGGCCAAGCCCAACAACACATCAAAACAACAAGCAATAATAAAACAACAAGCAATAAACAAAATAAACAATACAATTAATATAACTCACAAGTAGACAATAACACACAAGAATTTAAAAACCTATGGCTGGGCCAGATGTAATACTTAAAAGTTTAAAAATAAGTGCTGGACATGAACAGGGAAGGCACACTGGAACAGCCACGTTTTCAGGCTCCTCCTAAAGACTGCCAATGTGGGGACTTGTCTGATATCCTTGGGGAATGAGTTCCAGAGTCAAGGGGCAACCATGGAGAAGGCCCTCTCCCTCGTCCCCACCAATCGCGCCTGTGAGGGAGGAGGGAGCAAGAGCAGGGCCTCCGCAGATGAACGAAGAGATCGTGTGAGTTCATACACAGAAATGCGGTCACATAGGTAGGCGGGTCCCAAACCGTTCAGGGCTTTCTAGGTCATAACCTGCACCTTGAATTGGGATCAGAAAATGAATGGCAGGCAATGGAGCTCCTTAAACAGGGGGGTTGACCGCTCCCTGTAAGTGGCCCCAGTAAGTAATCTAGCTGCTGCCCGCTGGACCAATTGAAATTTCTGAGCTGTCTTCAAGGGTGCATGTAGAGTGCATTACAGTAATCTAATCTGGAGGTGACTAAGATGTGGACCACCCTGGCCAGATCAGACTTCATGAGGTACGGTCGCAGCTGGCGCACGAGTCTTAGTTGTGCGAAGGCCCTCCCAGCCACCGCCGATGGCTGGGCTTCAAGCATTAGCGATCAGTCTAGGAGGACACCCAAGCTGCAGACCTGAGCATTCAGGGAGAGTGCAAACCCATCAAGCACAGGTTGCCACCCTATACCCCGATCTGGCTTACCAGATCAACCAGGAGGACCTCTGTCTTGTCAGGATTGATCTTCATCTTATTCATCCTCATCCAAACAGCCACAGTGGCCAGGCACTCATCCAGTACCCGAGGGGCTTCCTTGGAATTAGGTGGAAAAGAGTAGTAGAGTTGGGCATCATCTGCGTAGAGATGGCATCCAACTCCAAAACTCTGGATAACCTCGCCCAGCGATTTCATGTAGATGTTGAAAAGCATGGGGGACAGAATAGAACCTTGTGGGACTCCACAGGTCAAGGGCCAGGGGTCCGAGCAGGTGTCCCCCCGCTTAACCATCTGGGAGCGTGTGATGGCGTGATTGGCACCACCTATATGTATAACTGTTAGCTACAAGATTTAAACTGTTGTATCATGCTTAATCCTGCCTATGTATAGTTGGATTGATTGGTTATTTATAGCTGTCAATCAATGTTGTTTGCACCAGTTGAATTGCTTTCTCAGCTCAATTGTTTGGCTCCACCTCTTCCTGGAGTAGGGGGTGCTTTCGTTTCTCATTCCACCATCAGATTTTCTACCAGATGGACGTGAGTAAGAGACTTGGCTCTAAAAGCCCTTGATTAAGTTACCTCTCAGCATCAATTCTGAGATTCTTACCCTTGAGACTTATGCTTCATGTTCAGATCAACCTGAACGACGTTGGGAAGTCTCAAGCGCCTTCAAACCAGTTCTTTTTGGCACCAGAGGAAGACTTTGTGTCTTCAAACATAGGCCATTTGGACTGGGGTTGTGGATTGCTCTGGCATTCACAGCCATTGAGAAAGAGGGACCTGGAAAAGCTTCTCAGCTGCAAAACCCCTTGGACCCAAGACAACCAGAGACTGTAATGTATGTTTTCCTTCGCTCCTTTGAAACTTCCAGCTTATTGCCTTAAAGAGATAACTCTTTGTGAACAATAAAACCTATTTTGAGTTATCTATAGTGTTTGGGTCTTTTAGAGTTCTAGTTTCCCTAAAGGAGGGCAAGAAGCAATCCCCTGGGGAAAGTTGTCATGTTCATGCCTCTTTCACTAAGAGCTATAGCCCCCAGGTGTGACGGCATAGAGCGGCCCTCCAGGAAAGACCGGAGACACGACAGAGCCGTGCCTCCAAGACCCATCCTGGAGAGCCATCCCAGAAGGATACCATGTTCGATGGTATCGAAAGCTGCTGAGATGTCCAAGAGAACCAGCAGGGTCACACTCCCCCTGTCCAGCTCCCTGTGGAGGTCATCCACCAAGACGACCAAAGCAGTCTCGGTATCATGGCCAGGCCTAAAGCCAGACTGTGACTGGTCCAGGTAGTCGATGTCATTCAGGAATCCCCAGAGCTGAGAGGCAACCACCCGCTCCAGCACCTTGCCCAAAAAAGGGAGGTTGGAAATTGGTCTGTAGTTGCTCAGAACCGTGAAGTCAAGGGAGGCCTTTTTCAGGAGTGGTCTCACCACATCCTGTTTCAAACCAGATGGAAATGTCCCCTGCTCCAACGATGCATTAATGATCATCACAAACCAATCAATCAATCAATCCACCCCTGGCCGATTTAATTAGCCAAGAAGGGCAAGGGTAATGGCCTCTTCACTCCCCACCCCCGGTTCGGCAGGTGGGGACTGCTCCTCGGCAGTGGTGCAAACCCTCTCTCTCCCCACCCCCAGTTCAGCGGGTGGGGGGGATTCCACTGCGGTGGGATGAATCCCAACAAGCAGCTAGACAGGCCCAGTTCGCCTCCGGGACGGTAGACGATCCTCAGCAGCTGTTTCATTCTGCAGCAGGGCAATTGCTCTCCAGAACGGCAGGGTGATCAGTTGTTTTAAACCCCAGTGATTATCTCCTGAGCGGCAGGTGATCCTCAGCAGCTGTTCCAGCTTGTCGCAGGGAGGCCCTTCAGTCGCTTTCCGGAACAGCAGAGCGACCAGCTGACGCAGGCCTCTGAGGCACTCCACAATCACTGTCCTCTGAGTTGGTGGGGGCCAAAAGGCAAGGAGGCATCTATATTGGCCTTCTATTTTTCATGAGTTTGATTATCACAAACCTTTTAGAAGTTTTTAGTGAAAGAGTACAAACAACAGAATATATATTTCCATTTTGTTCATTTAATTTGTATTTTATATGCAATTTCACAACATGTAACTTTTTATTGGCATTCTAAATTATGATTACAAAGAAAAAAGAAAAATAAGATGAAGGGAGAAAGGATAATACATAGGATATGAATATGGGTCACACATATGTTAAAATAAGGTGATACATTTTCTTGAAGTTGTTGTTGTTGTTCATTCGTTCAGTCGTCTCCGACTCTTCGTGACCTCATGGACCAGCCCACGCCAGAGCTCCCTGTCGGCCGTCACCACCCCCAGCTCCCTCAAGGTCAGTCCAGTCACTTCAAGGATGCCATCCATCCATCTTGCCCTTGGTCGGCCCCTCTTCCTTTTTCCTTCCACTTTCCCCAGCATAATTGTCTTCTCTAGGCTTTCCTGTCTCCTCATGATGTGGCCAAAGTATTTCAATTTTGTCTCTAGTATCTTTCCCTCCAGTGAGCAGTCTGGCTTTATTTCCTGGAGGATGGACTGGTTGGATCTTCTCGCAGTCCAAGGCACTCTCAGAACTTTCCTCCAACACCACAGCTCAAAAGCATCTATCTTCCTTCCTTCCTTCGCTCAGCCTTCCCTAAGGTCCAGCTCTCACATCTGTAGGTTACTACAGGGAATACCATGGCTTTGACTAGGCGGATCTTTGTTGCCAGTCTGATGTCTCTACTCTTTACTATTTTGTCGAGACTGGACATTGCTCTCCTCCCAAGAAGTAAGCATCTTCTGATTTCCTGGCCACAGTCTGCATCTGCAGTAATCTTTGCACCTAGAAATACAAAGTCTGTCACGGCCTCCACAGTTTCTCCCTCTATTTTCCAATTGTCAATCATTCTTGTTGCCACAATCTTGGTTTTTTTGACGTTTAGCTGCAATCCGGCTTTTGCACTGTCGTCTTTCACCTAGGCAACTATTAAAACAATTTTACATGTTTTTATACATTTTATGTGAATTTTCATGAACTTTTAAAAATGTAATCAGACAGGACAATGATAATGGTAATAATGCCAGCATTGTGTTGAAGTATCTCAGCATAAGTTGAAATGTTAAATTAATGGAGGTAATTCAGAAATCCAATAGCAGCTTTTCCACTGATTCTACTGAATCTGAAGTGTAACCAATATTCCTGGAGTAAATTTATTGAAATGCCCATTGAAACAAATTACTGGATAATGAGAAAGTAAGATGAGGGAATTTTCCAAACAATCAAACCATGTGTGCCCCAATATCCCTTCTCTTAATGTACATTCCTGCCAGAAGAAGCAATGTCCATTAAGAAGTAGAAAGCATGAGATAGTGCAACAATGAAACAAAATACTGAAGCATGCTGTGGTGGAAGAAGGGAAAGTCTCAGTGTTGTTCTCCCCAGTTAATAAAACAGGGTCACAACAGCAATCAACAAAATGATATGGCCAGCAAGGTAGAGGATTCATTCCTCATATCATAGCTAAACTGCTGTGACTCTCATCCTCCTCCTCTTCCTCCTCTTCCCATCATCATCCAGATTTATAACCAGCATTTTTTCCAAATTGGGACTCAAGGAGGTTTATATATTAAAATAAGGCCCACCTGCAGTCGAGTGAAGGACAGTCAGCACTGTTGCCACGGTGGAGGTGGCTGGGGGATTGATTTGGCCAGAAGGAAGGTCAATCGGGAAATGAGAGCTGCCATGGGGCAGAAGTGTACAGGGCCAATGTTTGTGAATGATTTAAAAGAGGGGATAACGCCTAGTGGGAAAAGTGAACTTGGCAGATGCCTGCCTCTTTTAGTGAAATGTTAAAGGTTAGATAGGCATGGTAGACACTGTGACACGCCCTCCCCCTTTAGGGAGCGAAGGGTTGACTCTCACAGTCAATATAAATTTTCAGAAAATGGGAGCTACCCTTGGGGTTAGAATGAGGGTTTTCACTCTTAAAAAAAACTCTGAAGTTTGGGAGGGAGGGCACTCAGGATGGCCTTTCAGCAATTATCAACTGAGAGGTGCAGTCAACGAATTTTGGTTGGCCTATGGGATCCTTGGTGCATGCATGTCCTTGGAAGTGGTCAGAGGAAGAGACACCTAGCCCAGAGACAAGGCTCACTAGGTTGTCCAATACTGTTCATTATCTTTATTAATGACTTGGATGAAGGTTTAGAGGGCATGCTTATAAAGTCTGCAGATGACACCAAATTAGGAGGGATAGCTAATACTCCAGAGGACAGTGCTCCAGTTTTTAGACCATGCATATGCAGGAATGCAATAAAATAATGTCAATGACAGCAGTGGTGTAGCCCAGAACCTTTTTTAAGGAGAAAATTGACTATGTAGTTTATAGACTTACAGATCCTTACAGCTGGTATGACTCTCCCATCCATCTTCTCACTGTTTCTCAATATACATCCCTTCCTCGGCATCTAGAATTCTTCTTTTTCTAGAGTGAAAGATACATTACAGTATGTGCTCAGAACATGCATCCCATATCATTTATTTCAATAGACAAACCAGGTTTTGTATGAAATGCCTGAAAGCTCCCCCACAAATCTAGTCTGGATGTAAATTAATCATGTCCCTGATGTATCATGATTGTATGTCTTCTGAATGCCAGAATCTTCCAAGAATATAACACAAATCTTAATGGAGACTCATACTCCATAACTTTATCAAATGATCAATAGAAATGTCAGAAATCAATGCAAAAGGCCATATACACCAGTTACCATTATGATAATTGAAGCACATTATTCACATTACTGCCCTGGGAAGCATTCCAAGAACCAGACCGTTTGCATGTGTGGTGACACCAAGCCTTCCACTGAAATGAACAGTGATGCTCTTACAAAGGAAGGAAAAAATTGTAGAAAGCCCTGGTGCCTGAAACAGATTGCTGAATCAGGGGAATTGTAGCCTCAATTAGAAAACCTGATTGAATTAACTATTGAAATTAATTCTCCATGACTGACTGAAGAAAGAAAGGAGCCAGTTCTTAAAGAGTTTAAAATTGCTTCATAAGTTTTTGCTTCATCTATTTGCTTTGAATCTTTTCTTTAACTTAGACAAGCAGCAGATGCCCCCAAATAAGTCTTCCCCACTCCCATTCAAATGAGCAAAGAAAGGATCAATGCAAAAAACTGAAAGTGAAAGTTAAAAATGCAATGACCCAGGATTGTCTTTGTGTGATATGTGATTGTATTTTATGTGATGTGTTTAATAATGTTTAATGTTTTATCAGGGGAGGGTCAATTTTAATGTTTTATACTGTTTTTAATCAATGGCATTGAATTGTTGCCAACACTGTGAACCGCCCTGAGTCTCCTTTGGGGTTGAGAAGGGCAGTATATAAATACAGCAAATAAATAAAATAAATAATCAACTTATCATGATAGCAGTCATCCCATTACATTCCTGCATTTCAACCCACAATGGATAACTTTTTTCAACACAAGGGACAAGTTCAGTTACAGAGAAATTCCTATGCGTTGGTGCATAGAAATCAGAGCCAAAAAGTGGGACTTTAGCTTAACAAAACGTGGGATTTTAGCCTGTGAATATGGGCTTGTGTACACTGTACAAAACATGCACTTGCCTTTTAGATGCTGCAGTCCTGACACACAACATGACAATTCACTTGTAATGTGGTTCTTTAGGCTTTAATCTGGTTTTAAAACACCTTTTCTTTTACACCAAAGTTTTACAGAAAAGTTGGGGGGGGGGGTTGTATGTGGGTGGCTCTTCAGAGAAGTATTGCTTTGCTGTGTTGGAGGGAGAAGGTAGTAATGGGTGGAACTGGTTGGTGCAAAGTGATCACCCCCACCACCACCACCACCACCACCACCACCACCACCCCCCCCCCCCCCCCGGAGATGGTTCTTCTTAAAATTAATTGTATCTTTTAGGACTTGTATATCAATATTTATGTACACCGCTGAATAGACAGACAGACATATAGATAGAGATAGATAGATGATAGATAGATAAATAGATAGATGATAGATTCGCATGAATGATGGGGGGGGGAAGGGGGGAGCAAACATGACTGTGAGCGGCCAAAAATAATGCAAATAATTGCAAATGTTAACCACCTCATAACAGTGAGGTGAGTTTGCCAGGAACAAATGTGTAGTAGTCAGTAATGGAAATGTCACAACTATGGGTGTGACATTAACAGGGTCACTGCAGGGCCAATGTGAACTGAAAAAAATGCAGTGCTAGACATATTTTTTTTCATCAGTGTAGATAAGCCATAAGCCTTAGGAGAGCTTTTTCAATCTTTTAGAATGAAAGAAAACTACAGACCCCAGAAATCACCAGCCGTTAAGTAAAGGGAGGCACATTCATCTCAGGAAGTCAAAAGGGACACATTGAGGGGAGATGTAATTTCTTGTCATCTAAGTTTTCATCTGAAAAGGAGGGTGCTGTTGAAGACTTGCAATGAAAACAGATTAGAGCTAAATACTGCATTCTGAAAAGCTAGCTACAGATTTGTAGTAGATTCATTAGCTAAAAGCTATGCATGCACATTCCAGGACTGGCTGTGAAAATTAACTTGAATATTTTAACTCTGAATAAGTTCACAGAAGCATTTGACTACCCAGCTCTATGTCCATCTTTCTGTGACTTTGTGGCTGCTATTGGCAGATGTCAGAGTGCTAGTACAAATAGAGTAGTTCCTCGAAGCCCAAGACTGTTCATCCCTTCATTTTTATTATTGTGTGCTTCAAGTAATTCAATCTATGGCAACCCTAAGGTGAACCAACCATGGGTCATTCTTGGCAAGATTTGTTCAGGAGTGATGGTTGCAGAGGTTGAGATAGTGTCTTGGTCAAGGCTACTCAGTAGGTTTGAATTCTAGCTTCCCAACATTCTGGTTCAACACTCAAACCACTAATATAATTTTTCCAGATTCAGGGACTTCTCATGATATTCAGAAAAAAATATTTTCTTATACTCCTTTTTCCCAAGTTTTCGGAGTTCTAAACTACTCTTCATATGTCACAAAATGTTAGTATGGGGTGGAGTGTGTGTGTGGGGGGGGGGGGGGAGGAAGTTGAGAGGTTGACTAAGTTCCTAATGCATGGAATCATACAATAATACCACAGGGTTTTCTTGGCAAAATTTCTCCAGTGCTGAGTTTGTTTTTGCCTTCCTCTGAGGCTAAGAAGATGCAACTTTCTCAAACCCAATCAGGGGGTTTCTGTGGTTAAGCAGGGATTTGAACCTGGGTCTCCAGAATTATAGATCAAATAACTACTTAATTGTAATTAGTTCCCTTCCTTTTATCATGTAAGTATAATTATGTTACATTGTGTGTGTATCTCAGTGAGGGATGTTTTTATTCCTTTTCTAATATGGTTAATGTTTAAAGTTACATTTATAGTTGTGATATATGGGGGGTATGAATATCATGAGAATCAGCTGCCTCTTGATAAGGTGTTGATGTTTACATGATTATGAGGTAGATTCTATTTTGTTCAGCAGGTCAATATATTACAACATTCAATATTTAAAATAAGGAAAAGTTATTTTAAAGTTTAGCTATTGAGAAATTGAGAAATAAAAATTATAGCTACTTTGGACTTTGAATTATAGCACTAACTAATCAATTGAAGCTCATGGCTTTCATGTCAGTGGAATGGGAAGTCAATTACAGATTTTGAGCTGAGCTATAAAGGAGCTATCTAAGGTGCTGAAATCTCAATTCAGTATATTGAGCAGCTCTTTTCAAGTTCAGACTAAAATTTGGAATGGATTTTTCACCAATTGATCTGGAAACTACCAGCTGCTATGGAAACCAATTGATTTTTTAAAAAAGCAACTTTCAAGTTCTGCCTGCTATTTGCACCCTCAGTAACATCCTGCAATTCTTCAAAGTGCCTCAACTGTCAAGTCGACCATAATTTGCTTCTATTATCCTGATTTCTTCCAACTGTATGCTATCAGTCAGGTGAGGAAGTAAAACCACCAATAGCATGAGTGATACTGATTTCTTCATTCTTGGAAGCATACAGACAAGTATTTGTCTCCATCTTTTTTAAAAAAAGAAAGAAACTCTAATGACTTTGTTAAACATTGACTGGGTTTACTGGCCTATAGAAAACACTTGGGGTTGCTGAGGTTCAGAGATTGTTGTTAGAGAGTGATGTTAGAGTTTCTAAAGACTTCTAATGTGCACATGCAAACAAACAACTCCAACATGCTATATGCTTTTAAAAGACTTAACCTTGTTGCAGGCAAAAGTCCTAAATGGGCAAATTAAGACAGGAGAGAAAGCACATATTTGTTTGAAATAATTGCATCTCTACAGGCCATTTTGGTTCTGAAGGGCCAAGCATATCCAGTTGGGAGCTGCAACATCTGGAGAACTTAAATGATTCCCTCCCCTGTTACAAATAATATATATACTGGAAGGAATGGGTGAAGGAGGGTGGAAGAAATATGCCATGAAGTGAGCATTCCCTGACCCTGTCTGAAAGTGGACTGCAGGTCCCATGAACTGAGAAGAAAAGAGGGATGAAAAAAAATCAAGCTGATAAAGCAGTAGGAGTAGTATCCTGGAAAAAGGTGGCAGTGAACTTTGGTCACAGAATCGTATCCAGTTCAATAGTCATCTGGATGGGGAAGATGGGAACTATAGTCAAACCCCATACCAGAGAATGCTGGCATAAGCATTTTGTCATTTTGGAGCACTTTGAAGCTGCACAAGTATTGGGAAGGATTAATTAGGATTAGTGGGAAAGTTCTTCTAGTTCAAATTAATCAGCCTTCCTAGGTCTCCTAAAGCTATGAAACAAATAAGCTCATAACATCTCAAAGCATTTTGGAATGACAAATGAAATGAAGGTCAAGGATGAGTGCCAAATGGCATGTACCTCTGGACATCATATTTCCTATAACATTTCTGCCAACATGATAGCAAAAATATTATTCCCCCTTATACACACACTGTATGACACAAAGCTGGAAAAGTAGCTCTCTATTCACCTAGCCTCAGGCACCCACAGTCACAGCTCAGCAATCTATGTTTTGGCAGCATAAAGGAAATGGTCTCTTTGTCATTTATTCACCCTCTTTTGTAATTCCTAGAAGGCTGCCAGCTTGCATTTACTAACAACTCACTTGGTGATCCCATAAGTGGTTTCCCTGTCAGAAGTGTAATGAAATTGCTCTGGGTTTTATCACAGGTTTTAAAAGAGCTATCCAAGGTGTTGAACCTCTACCCAAAAAAAGATTCAGAACAATTGCTATCTAATGTTCTGTGGCATAATGCTCCCCTCAGTGTAAGACATGACATAAGTCATCGTCCCATAATTATTCAGAGCAATAATGAAATTGGCCCATCCACAAAAAGACAGATTTCTGTATAACCAAAGGACTCCTCAAATATGCAGAAACGTATTTGTTTGTTATTTTAAAGAAATACACATTTTTGCTCATGGGAGTAGAATGAAATGAAGGTCTTGTGAACAATGAACACAAGGCAATCCTTTCATACTGCTTCTTCTCTGTCCCCTTCAAGCTTCTCTGATTAATGTCAGTGCTAACAACACACAAGTCTTATATTAAAACAAGTGTGTGTCTACCCAGGTGCTTTGATGTGGAGGAAGAGGCAGACATTCTGGCTATAAAAAGTGTGTCTCTGATTTGGATCACCTGCCTGCCTGCCTGCCTGCCTCCTTCCTTCCTTCCTTTCTTTCTTCCTTGCTCCTGGATGCACTCATGATTGGAAGAACACTTCTTTAGCTTAGTAGCATCACACGTACTTTGTCCCTTAACAGTCAGCATTTGAGAGCATTTGTGTTGTAGTGTTAAGATCACTGAGGTTCAGACCTGAAGAAGAAGAAGGAGGAGGAGGAGGAGGAGGAGGAGGAGGAGGAGGAGGAGGAGGAGGAGGAGGAGGAGAAGAAGGAGAAGAAGGAGAAGGAGAAGTCACCACCAGGTCCTGCCTGATCATGGAAGCTAAGTAGGTTAGTTCTTTTGTTGGGAGACTGGAAATAAATATTAGTTGCTGTAATTATTACTTACTTTGCTGTTACACAATATGTTACTGCATATTACACTTGCACTTGAGATGGTCGTGGGACCAAGAGGAGGGTCTCCCCTGTCAATCTCAGAGCGCACACCAGTTCATAAAAAGAGATGCTTTCTCAAATATAGGTTGGACCCAAAGTGTATAGGGCTTTATAGGTAATAACCTGCACCTTGAATTGAGTCTGGAAACTTGTCAGAAGCCAGTGGAGCTTCTTCAGCAGTGGTGTGGTATGTTCCCTGTACCTAGCTCCAGTTAGTAATCTGGCAGCCAACCTTTACACTAGATGCAATTTCTGACTATCTTCAAAGGCAGCTCCACATAGAGTGCTAAGGATGTAACTAAGGCATGGTCCACCATGGCCAAGTCAGGCTTTTCAAGGTATGGTCGCAGCCGGTGCACAAGTTTTAACTGTGCAAAGGCCCTCCTGGCCACCACCGACACCTGAGCCTAAAGCATCAGCACTGAGTCCAGGAGGACCCCCAGACTGTGGACCTGTATCCTCAGGGGGCACAGGTTGCCACCATATACCCCAATTGGCCTTGTGACTGACCAGGAGGACCTCTGTCTTGTCTGGATTAAGTTTCAGCTTGTTTGCCCCCATCCAGTCCATCACAGCTGCCAAGCACTGGTTTAGGATCTGAGGAGCTTCCCTGGAATTTGGTGGAAAATAGTAGTAGAGTTGTGTGTCATCTGCATAGAGATGACACCCAGCTCAAAAACTCCGGATGTTCTCACCCACCCGTTTCATGTAGATGTTGAAGAGCATGGAGGAAAGAATGGAACCTTGCAGAACCACACAAGTCAAAGACCAGGGGTCCAAGCAGGTGTCCCCCAGCTTCACCATCTGGGTCTGATCCTCCAAGAAGGAGGGGAGCCACTGCAACACAGTTTCCCCAAGACCCATTTCAGAGAGCCAACTCAGAAGGATACCATGGTCAATTGTATCAAAAGCCGCTGAGATGTCCAAGAGAACCAGCAGGGACACACTTCCCCTGTCTAGTTCTCTGCAGAGATCATCCACCAGGGTGACTCCGTTCCATGACCAGGCCTTGTGAAGGATCAAGATAATCAATGTCTTTCAAGAATCCATGGAGCTGGGAAGCAACCACCCGCTCCAGAACAGTCTTTGGGTACTTCAAATGACTAAAATGTGTAACTTGGCTTGCAGTTTATCATGCATATGGTGAAGTGAGCTGGGACTTGTTAGTCTTTTAGATGTAAAAAAAATCTGTTGTTTAACTTAAATACTTTTCACTCTGCATTTTATTATGGATGCCACAGGCACACTTAACAACCTATCTGACAGTAAAAACCCTTTTTACAAAGGCTTTTTACACTCAACCCCAGCCCCCACCTTTCCTGCTCATGCTCTATCTGGACATTTTAGCAAAATCAGCATTAGTAGAATAGTTGAAGGAAGGCTGGAGAAAATAGGCTTTCATTGTCAGCTTGCAGTAAAACAACACAATAAAAATAGCTTAGAAATAATAAGATTCTGCTTTAACCAATCTCTTTGAAGTTCTGTGTGCCTACTCCCAGAATCCATTAATTAACTTGCCTGGACAACAAAACAGAGAGAAAGGGGGACAGCTGATAAACTTGTATCATTTAGATAGAGCAGTGGTTCTCAACCTGTGCATCCCCAGATATTTTGGCCTTCAACTTCCAGAAATCCTAACAGCTGGTAAACTGGACGGGATTTCTGGGAGTTGTAGGCAAAAACACCTGGGGATAGAGCATATTAAATAAAAAACAAAAATTGTAAGTTCAGCCACCAAAATGAAAATCATAAGAAAGGGAGAATGTAATGCCAGAATTTGTTTTGGAAGAAGCCTCAAGTGATATATTTGTTGTTTTGTTCCTTCAGGATGTTTCCTACTTATGGTGACTCTAAGGCAAACCTATGACACGGATTTCTTGACAAGATTTGTTCAGAAAGGTTTTGTCTTTGCCTTCCTCTTAGACTGCCAAAGTGTGACTTCTTAGTGGGCTTCCATGGCTGAATGGGGATTTAGATCCTGGTCTCCAGATCCATCATCCAAAGTGGAAACCAATACACCATTCTCTAGAATGTTCAAAATGTGTTTGTTTCGACTTGCTTGTTCTATTGTGTCTGCCTCTGCTACTAAAGTTTCTGTGAAAGAGATGTTAGGAACACCTTCACTGTTAACACCTTATATTGGTGGTTTGTTAATAATAAAATTTCAGACAATATATGTAAAGGAAAGAAGCTAAACTAAAATACTAGGAATATATACAGAGTATTTCTGTCTGTCTTTTATTCTGCAGCTCCAAGACATAATTCTGTGTACATTGCTAATGCAGCTGTCACTGTGTGGGAGAGATGTGGTGACAGAACCATCCAAGTGCAATGCAGTAGTTTATGAACACTAGCTTTACTCCCAGGTTGATAATGCATTTAGAGTGTATTCCTGCTGGAAAGATGTGTGTTGACTCTACGCTATTGCTTGCCTGGTAAATAAGCATTCTTCAAAGAACAGTATTAAAAATAAAGCCAGACAAAGCAATCCATTTTAATCTCAAATACAGCCATATCCTGTCATCTTGTGCTAATGTGAATTTGAAACCAATCACATGTGGGGGTTTGGTATTACTGTTTAAAACATATGCCCCATAGCACAGTGGAATTTATCTCAAAATTTGTCTCTAGGCCAGATAACTCCAATTTTTACAGACTGCGCTTCCAGAGCATACACTGCCTCTCTACCTGGCCATCTGCTAAATTCTGAATTCTGAATGACAAATAAAGTCCCTATATATCTGGCAATATGCAGTATCATGCCAGAATGGTTGACCAAAGGCTATGCATGTGTTTGTGTGTGTATGGCTTTCCCACACTGCTAAGGGTTTCTTAAATTGCCTTCAGATGCCACTGAGAAATATAAAATCATACATTTTCACTACACAAAAGCAGCTCAGTTCCTGCCAGTTGCAAAACTACACCTGTTTTGCACATTTGTCCAACTAAATCAAGAATGACGAAACCAAGTAGAAAATAAACTTGTTGTATATGTAATCATCTTCCAAAACTGTAAGATTAGAGAGAGGCAAGGAAGGGATGAACTAGTTTGGTCAAATATGACAGTCCAGTACAATGTTGAATTTTCATAGCTTAAAATATGAACCTGACATTCTGTCTTCACATATGAACAGAACATTGCAGTCCTTCTCTTGCTTAGATTTAAACTGACATAGACAATGGCTGTTCTCTCATTCTACACACACACACACACACACAAACGTATATTACACTTGTGGACTGTTCTTTCAACTACCCATCCACCAGCTGGCACCTGGTGGAGGATTGTGTTAAATGCAGAACTAAAATCTGCAGAAAGCATCCTCACATAGTTCCCCTGTCATTCCAGGTGGGTCAGAGCAGTGTTGATCTGTTGCTTTATATGCAAACCAATGGCTGTCCAATGTATGTGGAAGGCAAGAAATGATATGCCTGCAGACCAGTTTTTCAAGGAACTTCATAATGATGGGAGTGAGTGCCACTGGTCTGTAGTCATTAAAATTACCAGTAGGGAATCAGGACAATGTTGGAGGCCTTCAAACAAGATGGAATAATAGATTGAGTTAAAAATTAAGTTAAAAATCATAGTAAAAACACTGGCCAATTCGTCAGCACAGTCTTTAAGCACCCAGTCAGAAATGATATCCATTCCTGCGGCCTGCCTAGGATTCACAGCCTTTAAAACACACCTTACTTCATGTTCCTCCATGGTGAGATGAAAGCTGCAACTGCCCAGTGGCTGAATTCCAGCTACCACTGGTGGCCTTACTTCAAAGCGGGCAAAAAAGTGATTGAACTCCTCTACCAATAAAGCATTTCCCTCCGCAGGAATGCCATTGTTTGATGTACAGTTAGTAATTTGTTGAATCCCTTGCCACACCTGCCTCGCGTTGTTACCCCAGAAATTATCCTCAACTTTCCTCTTATATTCCATCTTGGCCTGCCGAATGCCTTTCTTGAGACTTGATCTGGCAGCACTGTATTTTACCTCATTACCAGACCTGAAAGCATTGTTTCTGTCACACAAAAGTCACTGGACTTTCTTGGTCATCCAGGGTTTCTGGTTGAGATAAATCCAGATGCATTCGTCCACAGTGACATTATCTGTGCAGTATTTGATGTAGCTCAGAACAGATGCACTATGCTCTTTCAGTTCTGAGTGATAGAAAATGTCCCTGTTTGTTCTCTCAAAACAATTGTGAAGTTGTTGGGAAGCATCTTTAGGCCAGGATTTCATAGTGGTTGTTTCCTGAGAGAAATATATGCTAGTGCAAAGAATAATGACAAATAATCTGACTGCCCCAAGTTTTATGACCTTGCAGCCCTGTTTAATGTTGATATACACTTATCCAGCATGTTAACTCCCTGGTGCCACACTTAACATGCTGATAGAATGCAGGGAGCTTTCAAGTCAGCATGGTTAAAATCCCCTCCTTTAATATACACAGTATCAGGATATCTTTCTGCTGGTTTTCAACTGATTTATACAAAAGTCTCAGCGCTATGTTAATGTTTTTATCAGGTGGGATGTAAATTGCAGTCATCGTGACCACATTAAACTCTCATGGGAGATATATGGGTCTGCATTTGACAGACTAACAACTGGATATAAGCCACTAGTTACACCTAAACATTATTGCTCTAGTAACATGATAAAAAGGAATGAAACATATACTCTAACTAGAATGTATTGCTATTTTTAAAAAATAAAATAAAATATATCAAGGTGTTTCTCAAGGTGGTAATTTGCCCTAGATATAGGCATGATGATAGGCATGTTGTTTAAACACGTGTTTCTTTTATAAAGATTTGGCAAATATGTAGCAAGTTAGTGAGTAAATTGATGGTGCTTCCCCACATATTCTCCATGGTCTTCAGTGAAATTGAGAGCAACCTAGATTAATCCAATTGTGAGTGAACTATGGCTCCTTCCAACTGTTGTGTTAATGGCTGTGTGTTTTTTAAAAAGTAAGTTACAATAAACCTAAGCCATTTTTAAAAGGCAGCAATGGCATAATGGAGTTTCATTATTTTTGACCTTTTGATAATAATTATGGGTGCAATATATAAAAGAGCCAATTTGCAGTGAAAAGTGTAATGTTTGCAGCACAATACATTGTTTATATGGATTTGTTAGTCTTAGAATAGATTTAAATAATACATCCTAGATTTTCAATTGCTGAGAAGGGTAAACCAATTATGCTGCGGCCTGAACAAGGAATCCATGAAGGTCCTTGATGAGGGAGACAGTGGGGGAATCCATAGGGCAGTGGGGCAAATTGTGGGGCAGCTAGATGAATCCGCCACCCAGCACCTCACATTGCTTGCACCACCCGCTTGCCCATCACATGCTGGAAAGTGTGCCTTTCTGGTGTATCCCCATGCTGTCTCCATTATTTCCTATCTGAACAAGGGTAGTCACCTGTGTTCAGATTTTCCCCTCCTAGCACACTTTACTGGTGCAGCTGGTACGGAACCCTACCAGAAGTAGATGTGCGCCATGTGATGAGATCTGGTGGGTTCCATGCCACCGGTGTGGCTGAAGTGTTCTAGGACAGGGAATTTTTTCCATGTGATAAAGTCCTAAATACTATAAATTCACCAACTTCTGTTAGATCTTGGAAGCTAAACAGGGTCAGCACTAGTTAATACTTAGATGAGAAACAGATAATGGTTCAGTGCTGTAGGGTAAACTTTAGAGGAAGCAACTGGCAAAAAAAATCATCTTGAGTATTCCTTGCCTATGAAATTCAAGGAGGCAATCTGAAGGTACAATAAATACATACACACATATTTGGATGGGGGAGGTACTACAAAAATCAATTCTGTGTCTTTTAAGTATTCGAAGAGTCCTCACCCCAAAAACATTTGCATTGGTTCAAGTGACAGGTGGAAAAGAGTACCATTTTAAGACTTGTGCAATGTTGCAGCAATTTAGATAAATATATCATTGGCATGAAAAGGTTTTGTGCTCACTCTGATCTGCTTCCAGTCCATGTCCTGTCAGTAGACTTTTGTTTTAGCTAAAAGTGGAGCATTCATGATGGAGAGGCAAAGGGTGCCGGACTTTCCACATTCCTCATGGGACACCCTCTGTAGAGATTGTAGACTTTGTTAATTAATTAGTTGAATGGACTCATTTAGAGCCTGATTAATTAATGAGTTTCATGGCTGGTGGCTTAATGAATGTTAATTGGGCAACATATTTCTTTTTAAAAAATCATGGAATGTTTCTTTTTTTTTTCAAAGTTGCAGATGACAGGGGTCATTTCAAGAGATGTTTCCCTGTCTGCCTTTTCCATCATATAAATATAAATATTCCCTTTTCTTTCAAATCTATGTATAAATACTGTAAAATAAACTGAACAATTGATTGAAAAATCATATAATTCCCATCCAAATATAGAGTGTTTCAAAAAGATGGTTCCAATTTGGAATTGCTATACCTCCGCACCCACAAACTGCCCATAAAGGAAACTCTTATCACTTGAAAGTGAGGGGAATAGAATTTCAAACAATATAATCTAGATGCCTCTCCCAGTGCACAAACAGCCCCCAGCTTCAGTCATTCACATGATGGTGACCAGGGCAGTAGTCAGAAAAAAATTTCGGGAGGGGTTGAAAATTTGGGGGGGGGGGTTGAAAATTTCACAGGGGGGTTGAAACCTGCCTCTTAGCTCATGCTGAAGCAAAGAGCACAGCAGGGGGTAGACCAGCCTTCGGGGGGGGGGATTGAACCCCTCCCTCCTCCCCCCAGCTACAGGCCTGATGGTGACCCCTACAACATAAACTCTATAAGATACTCTCCATTGTGGAGGGTTTTTTTTAAAAAAAGAAGATTTGTTTCTGTCTCAAAATGGTTAGTAACTCATTTAACCATTTGTAACTTCATGTTGTCATCATGAAATATGCTGCTTTGAAATTGAGTCCATCATTTTGAAACATCTTGTATCAGTATCAGTTGAATTAAACTGATGGTTTTCAAACTTTAAGTCCAGGGAAAGTAACAAACACTTTGAAAGAAGACCTGGCAGCCAACATATGTCTACATCTGAGCACCAGAAGCTAGAGCACTAACATTTCTGTGTTAGTGCTGAGCTGGAAAAAATTAGTTAATGGAATGCAATTCTCAGAATTGTCCAGCATATGACAATGCCACCAAAGTGATTCTGGGAGTTATGGTTCCTAGAATAAATTTTTTCAGTTGCCAGATAGCCGTGGAAGCAGCATGTAGGAAACATGCAAGAAGTTTTGCCCACATAGTAATTACTTTTTGCTCCATCTTATTTTCTTGCTAGCTATTTTTAGAAGGCATTCTGAGTTGGCAGTTTGCATTCAAATGTATCTTTTAGACACTATTGAATCTACATACATGAATTTATTCACCAGAACTCTGTAAGACAGAAGTGGGAGAAATGTCCTAATATGCAGACCTCAGGACAATTTTGGATACTTAACTTTCTGTCCCCCTAAATACCATATAGGTGACAGATAGCATTGCCACTATATATTGGCCAGTCTGGAACTGTTTTAAACACAGAGAAGGCTTTTCACAAACAGAAAGTAAATGCCCTCCCCCAAGGGATAAACATTGGAAAGGGGTGTAGGGATGTGACCATTTAAGTGCTCTAAAAGGGCTATTTCAACCCATTAATGCCTGAGATTTACCCACCCCTGCTGTAAAATAAGCTGGTAATACGACTTATTTTCATAATTACATATGTGGTGGTGAGGTTTACTGAGAGATAACGGCTTATCTTAAAAATCACCCACTGAATTAACAACAGTGGCAAGTTTCATGTTTCTTTGCTCATAGCAAAAAAAAAAAAAAACATCCTGTTTTTTTCTGGAACTAAACAAGACATTCTGAAGGAAAGGGTGCCTTTTCTTTCTTGATAATAGGGATTAAAGGAAACAAAATATACACACCTAGCTTACACTCATATAGAATTCTTTGTCATATCAAAGAACTTAATATGAGGGCAGTCGAAAGACAGTAGCATATATCACAAGCAGAGCAATTATTACTTGAAACAACTTGTTCTACACCATCACAAAGGGTCTAGCAGAGAAATTACACTGTGTTAGTCTTTCTTGGGACCTTCCATGCAACCATACAACCCAAAATATCAAGGCAGAAAATCCCACAATATCTGCTTTGAACTGGGCTATCTGAGTCACACTGCCATATATTCCAGTTCAAAGCAGATAATGTGGGATTTTATTCAGCTGTGTGGAAGGGGCCTAGGTGAAAAACTATGAGTAGATTTACTTACAAATACTGGGAGTTTCATAATGTTATGGTAAGAGGCTCTGTACAATCTGGAGCAAATCCACATTCTTTCTCTTGGGGCTGATCCATAGTGTTAAATTCCAGATCAGCCCTGGGATGGTTTTGTTTATGCCTCTGGTCACTGTACTGGTGAAAAGGCATTTTGACTAGGCCCAGTTTGGTGCCATTGGATGGCTTCCCTTGCCTCTTCTGCACCCATTCTCATTGTAGTTGCAGTCAGCTAGTCTCCGTCACTCATTGTCAGGGTGATGTTGGCCAGGCGTACCAGAGTGACCAGAAATGAGAGATAGGAGGAATCCCCCTCCCTTGTGTCTGATCACCCTTGTGTCCTACAAGCAACAGACACTAGCCATGTAATGCCTGCTGGCTACTCCCATGACCAAAAGAGGAGGAGGATAGTGAGTGCCATTCCATGTCCCTGGGCCACCCAACCTGTGTAAACAATTGTGGCTGGTTCCGTCTTACAACTGCTTACGCAGCTACAAAGCAACAGTTTGCTCTGGATTAATTTGAATCAACCCTATATACAGTGCAGCTGCCATGGAGCCAATTCCCCCTCCCCCCCCCCCCCCACACACACACTTTAGAATAAAGGATTACTGTGATCTTCAAACATGGAGGAGAAAGGAAAGCTGTGAACCACAAACTGAAGAACAAATAAATTCAGACTAACTGAAGGCTGAGGGAGGGAGAAAGACCAACCAAAAGGAAATGACATGAATAGGTTCTTGTGGGGTTTTTCGGGCTATAGGGCCATGTTCTAGAGGCATTTCTCCTGACGTTTCGCCTCTAGAACATGGCCCTATAGCCCGAAAAACCCCACAAGAACCTAGTGATTCCAGCCATGAAAGCCTTCGACAATACAATGACATGAATACATTCTATATCTAACGTAGAATGCAAGCATGCTAAGGTTGCTATTTCTAACAGATTTATATTCCCCATAGTTTGGAATCCTACTTTACATTCCAAGGCTATTGCGCCACAACATTTTTTACTTCTGCTCCTACCACCTACATTGTTTTGATTACCCTGACATTTAACTAACAAAAGTGTTGATATTTGTATTTTTTGCATGAATGTTGGACATGGATGGAAATTGTTTTTAGGAATAAAAAGGGATTTTCCTCATCCCTTGATGTACCATTTCTTTGCTTTTTTCATATTGATGTGCAGGAAAATAATTGTACAGCTGCTGCATTTGGCACACAATTTGTAATTCTTTGGAAGGCACCAAATAAAAGTTAAAAGCATGTATAATTCCCACAACAGCTGATGGCAATGCCAAAATGACAATTTATTTCCATTAGAACATGGACACTTTTCAAGAGGAAATAATCAAGCACTATGATTTAGTTTTTAAACAAAGAAGAGAAGGGGGTGAAATGACATGAAACTAGAAAGTATTAATTTTACATATTAGCAAAAAGATTTAGTTGAAAAAAGAACATTTAATTAATAGATTTTATGGAATGTACCTATGGAACATGGTTAGGTGTTAATTTTGTTCCATCTGCCATTTTATCATTTCTGAAGGGATGTATTACTCAAAGCAGAAATCTCAAGCTACAACTCACATGAGAGAGCCGAAACACAGCAAATACTTTACAATTTATTTCAGATGGATACATTTAGAAGGATAAATCTTTACTCAGTTCCCTGAATTGTGTGGCATACTATGGCAATACATAATCAATGCATTCATAAACTATTGAGCTTAGATACCAGGATAGGGTAAATTCACCATCAGATCATAAATCTGTTCTTTATTAAACAAAAGTAATCTGATTCATATCTTAAATAAAAGTGTACATGGTTTCAGTATTTCTCATCCTCAGATAAATATGTTGCCACATGACTACTAGCTTCTTAATTTATTTTTAAGTGTCTCATTTTTCAAATACTATAATTTAATTCTTTTTATGTTTTAAAATCACTGAGGATTGGTTTTACCTGTGACTAATATCACATCTTAAAATAACATTTTAATTTGGCTACAATCTGTTTAGAATGAAGAGATATGTAGGCCAGCAAGACTGTTTTTAAACTAACTCCGTCAGTTTGGTGGCGTAGGAATTTTTCTCTCTCTAACCAAGACCTTTGGATAATACAATGAAAAGAGAAATTCATGACTTTATCATGCGAGCCTGATGTGCTGTCAGAAGCGTACTAGTTTAATTACAAAAACATACTGGATTGCATCAATTATTACCACACGTTGTGTTAGTGCTTTAGTGATCCATAGTGCATGCCTTTCTAATTTTTTTATTTTTTACTTTTCTTTTCAATATTTTTGCAATTAATTTCTTATAGAATCAAGAAGCAATGGGCGTTCCTCCTTGCAAGGAGAAGACTCCCCACAAGGAATGACTGTCTCTCTTCTTTAGGAGGTGTGGGAGAAGTTAGGTGTCCCTTCCCAAAGGAGGAATGACTGTCCTTCCCCACAGGAGGGAGGGAGGGAGAGCCGGTTGGTAGTGTTCTAAATATTATGCACACTGATATCACATGACTAACTGGAAAGTGAAACTGCACTGGGAGGAACTTTTAACATGTAAATCCATTGTGCAAAAGGAGTATGATTAGGAGACATTAATGAGTTTTACCCATCAATTAAGTGGAGTGCTCCTGGAACAGATCGACAGGACCGGCACAGCATTGTGTGATGAATAACAGCCAAAGATACCATTATGCCCTGATAATATCACCAATGGCATGCAGAATATAGCAAAAGGTGTTCCTGCACAATACTATTGTATCAGTTAACCAGTACTTTAATGAATTATAATTACGTTTTCCAAAGTGGTTTAATCTCTGTCCTCAGAAAAAATATATAGTTTGGGGAAAATACTCTACTTCTCTTGATAAGAACATTTTAAGCACATCACTAAGATATTAATCCTATGATTTCTTTGGTTGAAGCCACGACAATTAATGTGGTAGCAATGAAATCAATATACAGTAATTCTGCAGAGCAAATAAAACTAAATACTCTATAAAATTCTGCTTCTTGTTGTCCACCCTCAGATATTACACTATTTCATCCTCACATGAAAAGATGAATAATTTCCTAAGGTTTCTCCTTGCTGCATAGGAAACAACCCTTTTGGTGTAATTCTCACTCTGTATTTGCATATGCTAAAGTATTTTGATAAATGATTCAGCATAGAAATATGTGTTTTCTTTTCTTGTTCTTTTTTCACCAGAATTGTGTGATTCTCCCCTCACTGTTTCCATATATGTTTTTCATCCAAGATATCTGTTTCATATGTAAAAAATTCATACAGTCTTACACATACAAAAAACTTGCACTTTTGTTTATATGTTCAGTAGCTTCTGACTTTTGATGACCTCATAGACCAGCCCATGTCAGAGCTCCCTGTCGGCCGTCGCCACTCCCAGCTCCTTCAGAGTCAAGTCAGTCACTTCAAGGATAGCATCCATTTATCTTGCCTTTGGATGGTCCATATTCCTTTTCACTTCCATTTTCCCCAGCATCAGGCATGTAGCCAGGGGGGAGGCTTGGGGGGGGGGGCTTCAGCCCCCCCCCCAAATTATCATGATGGTCCGCAAGAAGGCCTTCTTACTGGTACATTATTTAAACTGTTATGTTTATTCATATCATAATCTGATCACCATGCTCAATATATCCAATATGCATGGGGGTATTGGGGTAACGATACAAAAGGTTTGCTAGGGTAGACCCTCTTTCACTCAGACTCAACCCCCCCGGAACCAAACTCAGCCCCCCCCCCCCCCCCGAAACAAAATCCTGGCGACGTGCCTGCCCAGCATCATTGTCTTCTCTAAGCTTTCCTGTCTTCTCATTATGTGGCCAAAGTATTTCATCTTTGCCTCTAAAATCCTTTCCTCCGATGAACAGTTAGGCTTTATTTCCTGAAGTATGGACTGGTTGGATCTTCTCGTGGTCCAAGACACACTCAGAATTTTCCTCCAACACCATAGTTCAAAAGCATCTATCTTCCTTCGCTCAGCCTTCCTTATGGTCCAGCTCTTGCATCCATAGATTACTATAGGGAATACCATTGCTTTAACTATGTGGATCTTCATTGCCAGTGTGATGTCTCTACATTTCACTATTTTATCGAGATTGGTCATTGCACAGTGTAGAGATATGTTTATTATAAAGTGTTATTTATAATGTGTTTAAACTGTATTTATGTTTTACATTGGTTGCCATGTCCTAGCTGTGAGAGATAGGTTGCCATGGTGACAAGGCAAGAAGAGGAGGTGGGCGGAGCTTAAGGAGAAAAAGGTTTGAAAGTGACAGTTAAGTTTCAGTCAGGAGGAAGAGACCCTGAGAAGAGGAGCAGAGTCGGATAAGAACTCTGGGAAAGTAACTCAGTCAGGAGGATGAGACCCTGAGAAGAGTAGCAGAGCCAGAAAAGGACTCTGAGAAAGTAGTTCAGTCAGGAGGATGAGACCCTGAGAGGAGGAGCAGAGACAGTTAGGGCTCTGTGGTGTGAAGCAGTATAGATTCAGTTAGTTTTAGTGTTTGTGAATATTTCTTCAGCAAGGGAGCTGAAGGGAAACCTCGTTAGATTGCTTGAGTTAAAAAAGAATCTAACAGAGAGAGGGTTTTTGGATCGCCAGTAGTGGAAGACTAGAGATCAGTGGTTTGATCCGGTATAGGACAAATAGGACAGTGTGAATATTTACAACAGGGAACACTGAAATAATAAAGCACTTCACTTGAAGAAAGAGTTTATAAGATTGTAACATCTAAAGCCTGAATGTATCTCAACCAAGCCATTTTGTAACCATCAAGCATATGCCAAGCTCAACATCTCAATATTGCAACAATTACGCTTTGTTTAATAATAAACTTGTTCTCTTTGTATTTTAAATCTGCCTCCTCCATTGATTTTACGTTCGGTGCATTCCACTCTACCAAAGTTACCTCACAACGCAAATAGGGATAAATGGAGACTTTAAGACCAGCGTCTCTAAACTTATTGGTGGCAGTTTAATTTAATAGCAGTCTAGGAACTTTCTTATATTTTTGGTGGTCCCATTTGGTGGGATTAACACCACGTCTTTACATTTTATTGGTGGCATTGATACCGTTCTTTACACACAGAAACCTGAAATTTTGCAAAAAATAACCACATTGGGTTTTTTCTCCACAAAAAACAACCAACGTTGCACTAATATATTATTGGCAAAATACTGTGCAGAAAGCAGCAACCTTACACACACAAAGCTACATACAACAATATTTGTTGTTAAACCTTGCTCCCTCCTGTCAGACAAAGAAGCCGCACTTATTTCTCCATAGAAAGTATTTCCCACAAAAACTTTAATTATGCAAATATGGAGCAATAACTATACAACACTCTTGTCACTGTGTTATTCTTTTGGATTTGGTATCCTTTATTTTGGAGAACCCATTTAAGCCAGGAAGTTAAGAACAGCAAATATTTGTTTCATCCTTCCTCCATAATATCCAGTCTGTACACATGTCTGATATGACATGGAACTGGACCACCCAGAAGACATTCTCATGATTAAATGTTATTGTTTTCAAAAGGGCAGAATTACTTGAGAAGAGTATATGGTGCTGGAGTCAACCTTATATGGTTGTCAATAGCATTCATTAAATGTATCTATCTGGTCATATAGTAAAGAACTGTACCGCTGTGCATTTGGAACTCATTAGGACAGAAACCATTAGGCGCTCAAGCTTCTTCTTAATCTGTAAAAGCACTCACAGCGTGCATGAAAAAGCAAGAGCAAAGTCAGGAAAATAATTGGAAACATATTATCTGAAGTGGAAAGTCTTTATTATGTACATTTTAGGAAAACATGATAAGAGAGCATATGTTTCCAACTTTTGCATAAGACAGAAGGGCTGGGCAAAAGCCTTTGGAATTTTTGTCAGAAACTAATTTCAAAATACCAGTTTGTCAAATCAGTATTAATTTCTCTGACACTTCTAAAGTGTGATTTGAAGAGTCAAGTCCTTTCTAAATTTCCCTTGTTCTTTGTTGCTAGGGTAACAAATAATAGTGTGATGATTTCTGGCACATGGATTCTTTCAAAATGTCACAACAGACATCATAGTTAATAAGAATAGATGGCACTAATCTTTGGCTGAAAGAATTTAAAAAAAGGTTATCCTTTGGCTGGAAGGATTAAAAATTAACAAGGTACTAGACAATGGGTTGAATCCACATTTAGTCATGCTGCATAGGTCTATTTAAATCAGTGCAACTTAAATTAGTTGTAAATTAAGTCCAATTGATATCAGTGAGCCTACGCAAAGCATGATTAAGGACTTTATCACAACAGCCTATTCTCTTAGGTTCTTCATGGATAGGCCAAGGTTTAAATAGGAAAACTAACCTAAAAGAAGCCCTGTGCCAATGAGTGAGTGTCAAAGAGTCACCACTGCAACAAAGACAACACAGAGGATCATAGGTCTTTTCAGCTTCACCTAGTCTCCTCTTATTACTCTGCCTTGGCAGACAGGTACCAGATACCTGCCCAGTATCCCTCTTTCTTTTGGCTGAGCTGCAATCAAATGGGATTTGGTGAACTTAACTGGAGCTTAGCCAAAAAGCTCCCACTACTACTGTCTTTCTGGTCATGCAGGGTTTGGCAGGCAGGGACACTGTAAATTTCCATATAGCAGGAGCAGAGTAAGATCTAATACTACTTCCTAGACTCTGGTGGCATAGACTGTCTAAAACAGATGAGAGGTAGTAATTTTTTACTCCCCACCAAGTGTCTATAGAGCAGTGGTTCTCAACAATGTCTTATATCACCTCACATTTTGTTCTGAAGGATGTGTGGTTCTCAACCTGTGGCTCCCCAGATGTTTTGGCCTACAACTCCCAGAAATCCTAACAGTTGGTGAACTGGCTGAGATTTCTGGGAGTTGTAGGCCAAAACAACTGGGGACCCACAGGTTGAGAACCACTGCTATAGAAAGTCAACACATCCTTCAGAACAAAATGTGAGGTGATATAAGACATTATTGATGTCCTTCACAGCAACCATGGAATGGTAGTCTTTCCAGAACGTGGGGACATCCTTCATAGTTGTGTCCTTCACATATCCTATGGAAGTGCTACTTAAGCAGAGTAAATCAATTGCGGGACACAAGTTTTACATGGAAATGAAACAGTCTAAACCAAGGATAACATTCATGCAGCCCCAGGTATTACAGGATCGCTACTTTCAGGAGTCCTAGCCAGCATAGCCAAAGACAAGTAATACTAGGAGTTGGTCCAGTATCTGAAAGACTACATGATTCCCACTGCAGTTTTAAAATGCACTCAGGGATATTTTTGTACTACTCATGCATGCAGGAACACACAGTCAAAGCACTCTCCCAAGCTCAGCCTTTGAAAATATTGTGGATAATATTACCTTTTGGCTATTTGTATACAGTGTATATGGAACAGAAATTAAACAGAAATTAATTCCGTGTTTAGACTTGGATCCCATCTCCAAGATATCTCGCAACCCATACACAAATATTTTAGCCTTCCCCACAAAAAATCCAAAGTCCAAATTGTAAAGTGAATAATTGCTTGCCAAATAGTAAGAAAGGCATGAGATGTTTATGAAAAACTGATAAAAGAACTGTATATGTCCTCCTACTGATTTGTTTTCATTTAACCATGAAAAGTATCTTACACAGGCCTACATATATGGAGAACTATAGACTGATGCAAATATTTATGCATGTAACTTTGAAAAGAAAGCAATGCAGACATTTCCTAAACAAATGTCTGCTTTTATAATGCATCTAACATTTTTACAAACGTGTGTATTTTTCCAATTGTGTGGAGGTGGAATGAGTCATCTCTATGCTAACGTGTTAACCCTGAAGCTATGTTGTAGGGTAGTAACCCTCAGAAAGAAAGAAAGAAAGAAAGAAAGAAAGAAAGAAAGAAAGAAAGAAGCAAGCTAAGAAGCTCTCTGAAAGGGTGAAATTTTTAAAAATGCCCCCCCCCCAACATGTTTTAAAGATCTGGAGATATCCTTTTACTATTCAAAATTGTCAAACCATAATGGAGCCCCTAAATGTTACCTTAACCTAGTAGTGATACATCCTAAAGGATGGCATTCTGCAAGAACAGGAGCTATTGCAACAAGTTATTATACACAATTCCAATTAAGAGCTGGACAGTTTTCATACCGCTGGTACATTAGAAGTGTCTATTGTTGGATGAATTAGGCTAAGTACCATCTCATTCTAAAGAACTAGCCCTAAGCTATTCCCAGAGCAACTTGAAAGTTGTTAGTCTCCTCAGATTTATTGTGCTTCCTCAACTCAAAAAAATCAGTAGGCTTGAAGCTTGCTATTGAACTACATAAGCCATAACAACCACCCACCCCCCTCTGCTTGATTTAAAGACTCACTGCAATTAGTAACAAAATACTTATTCTTTGCACAAGGGATTTAAATATAGTCAGCGGCTTCTAGTGCAACTCCTCATTCAGTTTCAAGCCACCATTTGCATCCAAGGAGAGATGCAAAATTAGGAGGTGCCCTCCACAAAACCACAGGTGAACTTTCCTTCCATCTCAAAATTTCTAGCAATTGAATTATTTAAAACTTCAGGGGGGCTTTAGAAATACTGTTTTAGGCATCCAAAGTAAAGAGTCAGGCAAATTTATTAATAGAATACAAACACAGTATTTGTGCATTGCTAGAAATTTGGGGACTGAAGGGTAATTTAATTTCATATGGGAAAGGAAAATTATTCGGCTATTGAAGTGAAATAGAGTTAACTAGTTTTAAAAGCTTTTTATTTATTTATTTATTTATTTATTTATTCAGTCATTCATCTATTTTATATTTATTGTAATTGATCTGTTGTAATACATGTACAGGCAGTCTCCAAGTTAAGTCTCTTCCATTGTGTTTTTCAGTGTTTTTATGAGTGATGGTCACTTGTTAGCCTGATAAGTGTCTTGTGTCCAAATTTGGTGTCAATTCGTTCAGTGGTTATTGAGTTATGCTAATCCCACAAATGACCATTACACACACACACACACACACACACACACACACACACATGGAAGGTTTAATAACCATGTGGTGTTTGTTTTGTTGCCTGTGCCCCTGTTCAGAAGATTTCACCTCAATTTCTGTCGGTGATTATTGGATTTTGGAAACAAGGATTGATGGTAAAGCTTTAGTGGAGATATCTTTCCCCATGATAACTCTTGCAAGAGCAAATGTCCCTTCCTAGAGGTAGATTTCTCTCACTTTCTGTTGTCTCATCCCCCACCCCCCAGTCTTAACTATGAGACATTTGTAAGTCAATGTTTGTAACATAAATTTAATTTCATTTTAGCATTTATCTTATTGTAAATTCTGATGATTTTCATTTTTAGATGTCAGTTACTTTTAGTCTCAGTTCTGAGAAAAAAAATATTTTTCTTCTTCCTCCTCCTCCTCCTCCTCCTCCTCCTCCTCCTATTATGGGAGGCCAATGCCCTCGTTTTGTCGTTATGCCCCCATAACAAAGGCATGCAAAGGAGCCTTCTAGTAGTTCCCAGAACAAAATCTTTCTTTTTCTCTCTGTTGCCAGCTGGGGAAAAATCCACTCAATCTATAAAATATATACCACATTTTAAGGCACTTAAATTAAGCACCATCCTTCTCAAATTCTCAAGTGTTTTTGTACGGGTTAATTAGAAATAAAATTGGGATGGAAGCAACAGGCTTAGGTTAATCACATTTCTCTGTTAATAAACTGTCATTTCCACAGGAAAGCACTTTATTTTTCCCCCTCTCTCATTTTGTACAGTTTAATCTTTGTGAAGGAGGTGGTCATAAGTTTTTGAAACTCACCCTACTACTCAGTACTAACTTGCGTAGTATCATTTGGGATGGTAGGACAGCACAACTGTTAGAATAAGAACAAAATAATTCATATCTGAGGGAAGAAATGGGAGATGTGTAGCAGGGGATCAGGTAAGGAGAGCACATTTTTTCACAAAATCTGTGGGAGGAATGGATGATGACAGTGGGATTACGGGTTTTTTTTTTCATGTCAGGAGTGACTTGAGGAACTGCAAGTCGCTTGGCCATCTGCAAGGACGTTGCCCAGGGGACATCTGCATGTTTTACCATCTTGTGAGAAGCTTCTCTCATGTCCCCGCATGGGATGCTGAAACTGACAGACAAGATCTCACCCCACTCCCCGGATTCAAACTGCCAACCTTTTGGTCAGCAGTCCTGCTGCCAAAAGGATTTAACCTACTGCACCACCAGGAGCCCCGGTTGGGATGACAGTAAATAGGGTATTCATCAACAGGAAGCACCACACAGGAAGCACCACAACCACACAGAAGCACCAATATAATAGCAGAACTGGTATTGTATTTTTCTTAAAAGTTTAGGTGGGTCTTTCAAAGAGGGTGAACTGAGAAACAGGAGTCAGATGATCAGCATTTTGGTTGCTGGTGTGACTTCAAATTGTTTCTGACATGGTGATCCTAAGGTGTTCTATCCTAGAGTCTTATCACAGTTTCCTTGCCAAGATTTATTCTCAAGGAAGGTTGCCTTTGCTTTCCTCTGAGGCTAAGAGAGTGTGATCTGCTTGTCCACTCAATGGCTGTCTATGGCCAAGCTGTGATTTTAACCCTGATCTCAAGAGTTTGGATCTCATCACAAAGACCCATGGATTCGTGACTTGCTTTACCCCTCACCCATTAGGGAAAGCATCATTGTTGGAGTAAGGCAAGCTCACACGCATTTCTGAAGAGACATTCCTATCTGTCCCTTGCTTTAAACCGATCTCTTCATTTACAAACTTTATTATTCTGATTTGAATGTGCATGTAAGTTAAATGAGTTGACTACCATTTGAGACGTGTCTTAGGTCATGTAGTCTCTGGGCGCATGTTTTGGAAAGCTATATAAAGAGGATGTTTTCCTTTGTTTCACCCATTTGCTTCTTTCTCCTTCCACTATCTTTTTGGTTCTTTTGGATGAAAGAAGGCCTGTTCGCCACCTTAAGGCCGGATTTCATTATTCTGTCTGAAACCAAGGAATTTGTTACCTATATGAGATTACATCATGCAATTTTGTAAGTAAAGTTCTTTTTACATTTTATCTCTGTGTCTGAGCTGGTTATACTTGCATGTGTATTTCTTTAAAAGGGGAGAAAGGGATTGCTGTGTTTCTTTTATTGGTCTCAGATTTTTCTTAAACCCTCTGCCCGGTTCTTAGTCCTTAAACTTCTTGCTGTGTATCCTGCGGCGTCTCTCAATATTGAGGCATTTAGAGTAAAGTGGCATTGATTAGATGTTGTAACGATCATCTGATCATGCAAACCTATTGACCAGGCAATGGTATTTATTCATTAGTCACTGCCTGGCTTGCCTTCATTGCTGTACAGGAACACAGGAAGGCTCCCATGTAGCTGCAGCAGTATGCACCACTTCCTCTCCTCTTTCAGCATGGAGCCTGGCCAGAAGTCCCTGTGTATCCTCTAATTGGCTCTGCACTGAAAGTGGAGAGCAAGCAGCATACGATGGGCAAATCGGCCTGTGTGATGGGGTAAGTCCAATGCTCACTTCACGAAGGTGACTCTTCAATAGTTGCTTACCACTATCAGTATTATAAATGCTTCTCTGCTTTGTTGGAGCTAAAATTAGTGAATAACACAGAGCTTATCATCTTCCAGAGCTGGGGAGGCCACACTGAACATCTTAAAAGGCTCAGAGGGCAAAGCCCTATCTTCACAGCCTGGTCTGCTTTGATAGTGATAGCAACACTGCTAGTGCTTTTTGTCATGTAAACAAAGTATCTGGAAACCAGGCAGGGTGATTCATGCTTCCAGATGTTACCATGAATCATCCTTAAAAGGGGGGACATTGCCCTTGTATGTACCTTGACAAAAATACTTCAGGTAAACAAGGTCTGCAGGGAATATGGCCTCAGATAGTATGATCCACTTTTAAAATAGAGCAGCCATTGTACACCTTATTTACCTGACAAAATCATTTATTTTTCCATAACTATTCTAAAGGTTGTGGTGGGAGTACTTATGAGCACTGCAAAGACAACCAGGGGACACATTAAATCTATGCATCATGAATTGTTCTGTCTTGGATTAAAGATACACTTACATTACTTCATTTTTTGAAATCTGAGAGTTCACCTGTTATGGACACCCCCAAAGTAGTGAGAAATTCCTGGAACCATGTTAAAATAGCCTTGTTTTCCTTTTTGAAGGACAAATCACAGTACACTTATGAGGCTAGTAATATTTGAATTTATTTATAAACATACAAGGTAATAGGCATAGAGAACAACAATCCAATAAACAAGCAACTCTACTGCTTCATGTCAAGTGCCCTGAAAGAGATTGCTATCTCTGGCAGTGGCATGATCATGGGGAGGGAAAATATAAAATGTGGGCCCCACACTTCCACAAGATGACATATCACAGAGGATGACACCAATTTGTAGAAGCAATTTGACAGTGGAAAAGATTGTCTTGGAGGGTAATATATTTAAACAGAGGTTGGATGGGAATCTTTCAATTATGCTTTAGTTGCATATTCTTGCATATCAGGAGGTTGGGCTAGATGTTCTTGTGATTCCTTCAAATTCTATGACTCTATGGTGCTATATATTTCCAAAGACCCCAGTGCATCATTCCATAATGGCTACTTATTTGTTTATACATTCCTAATTTGGTTTTATTTTATTGATATTCTACCTCTCTCCCTAATGGAATCTAAAGCAGCTCAAAACATAACTTAAAATAAACTACATTTTAACACAAGGTGTCATGATTTGAGCATTCAGCTATTACTCTGGACACTAGGGTCTCCATGCTCAGCCATAGAAACTCGCTGAGTGGCCTTGGGCAAGTCATACTCCCGCAGCCCCAGAATTCCCTGTGAAATATTTCCTTTAAAGTTGCCATAGGTCAGAACTGACTTTATGGCAGATGACAACAACCAGAACACTAATGAAAGCGTAATGATCGTAAGTTTAAAAAAATATATAAGATATTCCACTAAACCAATTCAATACAACTTACAACTTCATTAGTGGACTTTTGTGTGAAGGAAATCAAGTTGAGAACTTTTGAAGTGTCCATATTAATCAGAGGATTCTGGTGGAGTGATTGCTGTGCCATGGCCCAATGTACTTGGGGATATTTCCCAATGAACATCTGGATAACAGGAAGGAAGTAGTGGAACACAAAAGAAACACTTGATGGACATCAGAAATATCCAATTGTGCATTAGAAGAACCCAAAACAGCAAAAGAGCCCAATGTGCACCAGTCCTCCTTTGCTGGTTCTTATATATCTTTGTAATTCTCTCACTTAGCTAAGGATCTTTAAAGTTATGCAGTGCAGACTGTGATGTAGAATCTTGACCTATTATTATTATTATTATTATTATTATTATTATTATTTCGTTTACTTATACCCCGCCCTTCTCACCCCGGGGGGGACTCAGGGCGGCTTACAGTGGGGGCACAATTAGATGCCCAAAACAATTCACAGCAATGCAAATAATACAACAATTACAACAATTAATTAAAAACATCAGTACATAATAAAAACATAAAAACTATCTCATGATCAGGGTTCAGAGTCCATATATCCATTCCATTCCGTTTGTCCTTGTCTATCATCAGATCCTTCAGTTAGCCTTCAGAATGACCAAAGGCTTGATCCCAGATCCAGGTCTTCAGTCTTTTCCTAAATACCATGAGGGAGGATGCCGATCTGACCTCCCCGGGGAGTGAGTTCCACAGGTGGGGGGCCACCACTGAGAAGGCCCTGCTCCTCGTCCCCGCCAGCCTCACTTGTGAAAGTGGCGGGGTCGAGAGCAGGGCCTCCCCAGAAGATCTTAGACTTCGAGGTGGGATGTAGAGGGAGATCCGTTCGGACAAATACACTGGGCCAGAACCGTATAGGGTTTTGTAGGTCAAACCAGCACTTTGAATTGTGCTCGGAATTGGATCGGCAGCCAGTGGAGCTGGCGCAACAGGGGGTTGTATGCTCCCTGTACGTCGCCCCGGTGAGCAATCTGGCTGCTTCTTGCTGGACTAATTGTAGTTTCCGAGCAGTCTTCAAAGGCAACCCCACGTAGAGTGCGTTGCAGTAATCCAACCGGGATGTGACAAGAGTGTGGACCACCATGGCCAGATCTGGCTTCTCAAGGTACGGGCGCAGCTGGCGCACAAGTTTTAATTGTGCAAAAGCTCTCCCGGCCACCGCTGAGACCTGGGGTTCCAGGCTCAGCGATGAGTCCAGGATCACTCTCAAGCTGCGAACCTGCGTCTTCAGGGGGAGTGTAACCCCGTCTAACACAGGCTGTAACCCTATACCCTGATCGGCCTTACGACTGACCAGTAGGGCCTCTGTCTTGTCTGGATTCAATTTCAATTTGTTAGCTCTCATCCAGTCCGACATAGCAGTTAAACACCGGTTCAAGGTCTGGACAGTCTCCTTGGTGACAGGTGAAAAGGAGTGACAGATTTGGACATCATCTGCGTAGAGATAACATCTCGTTCTGAAACTCCGAATGATCTCTCCCGGTTTCATGTAGATGTTAAATAACATCGGGGACAGAATTGAACCCTGTGGGACTCCACACAACAACGGTTGTGGGGCCGAACAGGTGTCACCCAGTAACACCTTCTGGGTCCGTCCCTCGAGGAAGGATCGGAGCCACTGCAAAGCAGTGCCCCCGAGCCCCATATCCCTGAGGTGACCCAGAAGGATACCGTGATCAACGGTATCGAAAGCCGCTGAGAGGTCCAGCAGAACTAACAGGGACACACTCCCCCTGTCCAGTTCCCTGCGCAGATCATCTACCAAGGCGACCAAGGCTGTCTCAGTTCCATGTCCCGGCCTAAAGCCAGACTGTGCCGGATCCAGATAATCAGTGTCTACCAGAAACCCCTGGAGTTGTGTTGCCACCACACGTTCCATGACTTTGCCCAAGTAGGGGAGATTGGAAACTGGCCGATAGTTGTCAAATTGAGTGAGATCAAGTGATGGTTTCTTCAACAGCGGTTTTATAATAGCTTGCTTTAAGCTCGCTGGAAATTTTCCTTCTTGTAAGGAAGCATTAACCATCACCTTCACCCACTCCGCCAAACCCCCTCTGGCTTCCTTGATCAGCCAGGATGGGCAGGGGTCTAGGATGCATGTGGTGGGTCGCACCTCTCCAAGGATCCTGTCCACATCCTCAAGCTGAACCAATTGAAAAGAATCCAATAAAACTGGACAAGCAGATGCTCTTGTTACATCCCCAGAGACTGCCGTTAACATGACGTCAAAACCTGACCGAATCCACTCAATTTTATCCGCGAAGGATCGAGCAAATGCTTCACAGCGAGCCACCGAGTTGTCCGAGGCCTCGCTTTTTGGCGGATTTAACAGGCCCCTGACAACTCGGAAAAGCTCTGCCGGACAATTCTTCGCTGATGCAATATTGGCTGTGATGAATATTTTTTGGGCTGCCGTTATTGCCACACCGTAGGACCTTAAAAAGGCATTCAGGTGTGTTTGGGCTGTTTTGGTGGGGTTCTTGCGCCACACGCACTCTAACCGCCTCTTCTTTTGCTTCATTGCTGCCAGCTCCTCAGTGAACCAAGAAGCTGGTTTAGCTCGGTTACTTGAGAGGGGGCGTTCCGGAGCAATAGTGTCAATTGCCCTAGTCAACTCATTATTCCAACGAGAGACCAGAGCATCGACAGTATCACTAGCCAAGGAGGTGGAAAGATCCCCAAGAGCCATCAGGAATCCATTAGGATCCATAAGTCTCCTGGGGCGGACCATTCTAATGGGTCCACCACCCTTGCGGAGGTTAGGAGGCCCAGTTAGTCTAAAACTGATCAGGTAGTGATCGGTCCATGGCAACGGAGCGATGGTCGGCTCCTCCATCCCGTCACCCTCATCCCATCCCTGAACAAAAACCAAATCTAAAGTGTGCCCGGCACTATGGGTGGGACCCGATATTAGTTGGGACAGGCCCATGGTTGCCATGGCGGCCATGAAGTCCTGAGCCGCGCCGGAAAGAGGGGCCTCGGCATAGACGTTGAAATCTCCCAAGACCAAAAGCCGTTGAAAGCTCAACGGCATGTTCGAGACCACTCCCGCTAGCTCAGGTAGGGAGACTGTAGTGCAGCGGGGTGGTCGGTACACTAACAGAATCCCTACCCTGTCCCGGTCGGGCCGAATAGTAACATTAATTTTTGGAGTTGTCAATGTCCTATTAAGAATTTTGGGTCGAATTTGCTTTTGTCTTTGATTTCTAGAATCTTTGGAGGTTGCCAATTTGTTATTAAGAATTTTGGGCTGAAATGAATGTTTTATACTCCTTTTCCTGTATCTCCCTCTCCCAGTCACCACCTCAATGGCGGCCCCCCCACCCGCAGCCCCACCTCCCCTGGTGACGTTCCCTCCATTTGCATTAAAACCTAATGCATTAAAACAATGCAATCACACCATGATATGGACCTTAGGGTGAATCTGGAATCTGTACTGAAAAGTTGTCAGGCAGTGTTGACTTCTGACTTATGTGTCACTGGAGTAGTGAATTCCTTTAGCCCACATATTTAAGGGGCTACCCATGAAGTTGAAATCTACCTCTAAAAAGATCCAACAGCTGGGATATTTTAGCTTAGCAGCCAGAAGACTGTCACTTCCCCGTTGACATGGCACTGTGTAGAGGAATGTTCTTAGCTCATTTGTCCAGAATATATTTACTTGTAAAATCTCTCAGGTTGAGTTGTTACTATCTTCTTCAGATAGGCCTGGGAAATTCTCCTGTCAGAAGCTTTGGACAGCAACTGGCAGTTAGACCTGGAAATATAATAATCTGACTTTAAAAAGTAATGGGAAGGGATCTGGAGTTATCAGGGTCTCCTGGAAAGCTGGAAAGCCACAAAAAGGTGGTTGGTGTCCACATGGAGCCTGTAGGGTGCACTCTGCTTACCTTGGTTTAGTAAACATTGAGTAAGATGGGCCAGTGGCTTGTTGTAACTCCCTTCCTGGAATAAACTATTTCTCAAAAACCATAAGGTGTACGTTCCCTGCTTTGCCATACTTGCATCAGATATAAAGAGGATATTACTCCAGCAAAACTGAAAAGTGGGCATGTTTAATTCAGCATCCAAATCCCAGAGCTTAGTAGAGCATGTCTTCACTAGAAGTGCCTCTGGCTGGCTTTAAAGTATCTATGTTCCCAGCTACAGCCATTATACATTTCTGACAGCCTCTATTCCCAACCTGCCTGACATTTGGTGCCAGCGTATGGTACTCAACTTTTACATTTTAAAAGTTGTTGGCTGAACCACAGAGATCTCCTTTCATTTCTGCCAAAAGTACAGAATGGGAAATTTATTTTTCATGTTATTTTTCATTTCATGTATTCCCTCGACTTAAGAAGGGAAAATGTTCAACTGAGCTACATGTAGAATAAGAGTACCTCTGCTGTTTTGGATTAGCGGTGTTCTGTTTCTCTTGGCCTTGCTCATTATGTTCAGGTATTCTAGCAAACTTTTCCAACTCAAATTGGCATCCTGTACAGGACCTGAAAACTTAAGAACTGAAAACCCATATATTAACTCTGCCCCCTAGACCCCAATCTACATGGGAAATGTATCCCAAGCATGGTTACACACAGATCCCATCCAAACTGTTACATTGCCTACAAACAGTGGCAGCTGGTGGCTCCCAAGTGAATGGGAGCCACCAGCTGCCACTGGTGTGGCTTTTTGTACATACATTTAAAGGACTAAAATTCTAATCCATTTTAGAAATAGATTTCATGTACTGATTAACTCTTTTAAAATTTTGACTAAAACATATAGAGTTAGGCACTGTCCCACTGATATGGGGGACACCAAATTCCACAAGCCAAAACTGTCATTGGCCAACATCTATGGCCAGGATGTACCTTGGCACCTCTGTGTATAGGCTACAGTATCAATAGACCCCTCATGCCTTCAATATACATGACACTAAATGCCTAAATAAGAGTACTATAAGATGATTATAAGGTAAAGGTAAAAGTTTTCCCTGACATTGAGTCCAGTCGTGTCCGACTCTGGGGGTTGGTGCTCATCTTCATTTCTAAGCCGAAGAGCCGGTGTTGTCTCTAGACACCTCCAAGGTCATGTGGCCAGCATGAGTGCGTGGAGCACCGTTACCTTCCCGCCTTCCCGCAGAAGTGGTACCTATTGATCTACTCACATTTGCATGTTTTCAAACTGCTAAGCTTGCAGAAGCTAGGCCTAACAGCGGGAGTTCATACTGCTTTCCAGATTCAAACCACCAACCTTTCAGTCAGCAAGTTCAGCAGCTCAGCGGTTTAACCTTCTGTGCCACCAGAGAACCCAATAATAATACAGAGGCAGAATTTTTCAGAAATAAACTAATGTGTGAACAGAATAGTGCCTGCTAAGAACAGAAAGGCTAAACTTTTTTCTTGTTTTGTTTTGAAAACATTTATCAACCTGTAGTGATCTGTGGCCCAATCAAACTGCATTATATGACAGTGTAGATGGGACCTGTGATGGTTTAGAAAATTACAAAAGATGTCATAGAGTTACTAATGTTATGTTTTTAATCATTTTTTTTTGTCGTGTCAGGAGCAACCGCTCCTGTTGTGAGAGAATTGGCCATCTGCAAGGACATTGCTCAGGGGATGCCTGGATGATTTTTGATGTTTTATCATCCTTGTGGGAGGCTTCTCTCATGTCCCCGCATGAGGAGCTGGAGCTAATAGAGCTAATAATGGAGCTCATCCGCCTCTCCCCGGATTCGAACCTGCGACCTGTCGGTCTTCAGTCCTGCCGGCACAGTGCTTTAACCCACTGCGCCACCGGGGGCTCCTTTTTTAATCATACCAACCAGGTTATATTCTTCTAAAAGCTTGATTTTGTACCAGTTAATTTTATATGTGTATCAATAAAGTCATTCCTATATTAAAATAATACATGGTATGTGTCTAATATTTATTTCCTACATCAGTAGATACCAGCAAAAAATAAGGTGTCTCTTTCTCCCTGCAAGTAAGTTTCATAACAAGTTTTAGATTGAACCAAATCAAAGCGGCATTACATTA
This sequence comes from Anolis sagrei, assembly GCF_037176765.1. Classification (NCBI taxonomy): domain Eukaryota; kingdom Metazoa; phylum Chordata; class Lepidosauria; order Squamata; family Anolidae; genus Anolis; species Anolis sagrei. Next base: position 241,178,774 of record NC_090022.1, read on the forward strand.
ATCTTTGGCTGATTTGTTTGTGTATGAAATTTCACACTTTTATGAACAAAAGCAATGTTAATAACCCCAAGATCACAAATCAACAGTAGTCATTCTGATGTATATACATATTATTAATTTATAACACTATCTTGCTAGGTTGGGTAAGCAAAAGCATAAAAAGGAAAACCAACAGCCTTAATATTATTTTTTCAAATGGCTGTGCTAATTAGGCTTCATGGTGTGCAGAGATATTCTTAATTAATGAAATATGCCCAACAGAGATTTTTTTAATAAAAAAAGATGATTTGTGTAATGAAGGCCAAATTTAAGAATCTTTTACTACTCTCATTGCCCCCCCCCCCCCCAAAAAAAAACCCCACAAGCATCATTTTGTACCAGTTAACTTTGCTTCCACAACATGGCACCTTGGAGCTACATCCATGTTGCAACATGCATTTTAAATGACTTTCTTATGCATGTGTTATAAATGCTTTATACTGAATTCTTGTTGCAAATGAATAATTAGTAATTTTGTCTGCATGTTATGTAAATTATTGTGTCATTTTAGCTATTCTTTGTTATTTCCATCATTTTATTTACCCTCAGACAGTGCAGGGAGTCGCATAAATGAAATCACAGGAAACAATCACTAAGTCCCTACCCAACTGAAGAAGTATGCATGAGAGACCTTAATGAGTATGAATGAAAGTCTCAGATTTTGTACACATTTTCATTTCAACATTAAATGCCCCCATGTGGTTTAACCTTCATTCTTTGTGAAATGAAAATATATTCCCTAATTTGTCACTATTAGTCCTGTTTCACCTCCATCACACACTAAGTATCCCTGGACCCAGGGCCATCTCAAGACTTTTTTTCTGTCTGAGAAACGACTTCCAATAGTGCTTCCCCACCCAGTATTTTTTAATCAAGTTGCATAGTACCTAAAGTCTGTCAAGTAACTTTGACAGAAAATCCACAAAAACTTATTCAGAGCCATAAAAATTCTATAGGAATATATCAAATATCTAACAAATTATTGTCATACCATCACATCCATAATCAACCACTTGAGGCTGCTGTCTCACACTGCCTAATAGATGAATCTACACTGTCAAAGTAATCTAATTTGACACCACTTTAACTGCCATGGCTCATGGGAGTTGTACAATGGTGAGGCATCAGAAGCACTTGGCAGAAAAAGGTTAAATGACCTTGTAAAACTATTCCAATGATTAAGCCATGACAGTTAAAGTGGTATCGAACTGCATTAATACTACAGTGTATATGCACTTCCTACTTCCCAGCCTGATGTACCAGTGTGTTCTCCAGAGCTTCTGCATTATGCCTGATAGGTTTCCAAGACTGAACATGTCTGATATCTTTTAGATTTCTTCCTATCTCTCAACTTTCAAATCATTTATCATTTTAACTGTTCTATCCAGCACCCCAGTCAATCTATTGGCATTCCTTTTAAAAAAGAATAGTCCAAGAAAGAGGCAGAATGACGCTGGCAGTCTGCCAAATGTCAGCACAGTAGGAATCAACTTCACATGGCAGGGATGCCCCTTGAAGCTCTAAAAATAGAACACAAGAGTAGTTGACTGCATATGCAATCCTTTACAGACAGATATTAACAAAAAGATACTGTAACTACCTATCTGTGATCCAGAAAAAGGAAAAAGAAAGAAAGAAATCATCCCCTACACCCTTCTCTTGAATAAGTAAGAAAGTCTTCAATCCCTCCTTCAATTTGGAGTCTAATGAAGGGCTTTTTAGGATATATAAATTTAAACCCTTTGTCATCTTTTAATCCCTGCAGGCGTTTGCAGTAAGCTCTTCAAGTGCAAAAGGCATCTTTCTTTTCATGTGAAATATCTATTGTACAGCTACTTGTTCTTCTGAGGAATAGAACTACAGATAATACAAAAATGCACATGAACTGCACAGTCATGTACTTCATACTATTGGCATTTTCCAATGAGAATTAAGAACATGGTCCTATGTACATCTACTGAGAAGCAAGCACAACTCAGCTCAAAGAAACTACGGACACACAAAGCTGCTATCCCACAGCATTAGTGCAATCAGGGAAAAAAGCTATTTGTTGGGATGCTCACCCCCGCCACCACACCCCTCCAGGCCCTTCCACACAGGTGCATATCCCTCTACAGGTCACAGGTTTACCTGAGGTATCCAAATGACACCTCAGGTAAAATTGAATTAATATGAAATAAACTGGGATTTCCCAGTTTACTCCAGATTAATTTGACACCTAAAAAGATCCAGGCGTTAATGTAAGGTCCAGATATTTCCAGGTGTGGGCCTGTGAGGATTCACTCTTGGGACTGCGTTCCACAATTCTGGGGTCAATCCTGATTGCCATCCTGGTTCTTAAGGCTCTGGCACAACCAACTCTCCCCTCCCAGCTCCCTGCATGCACAGGTCCCTCAAAGACAACTTCTGATGCATTCAACCTCCCAACACATCATTGGTACACATCAGAAGCTTTCTTTGAAGGGGCTGCGCATGTATCCAGGTTCTTCTGGTACATTTTTGGGCAAAGGGGAGGGGGTAAAGGGCATGTGCCCCCCCCCCCCCCCGAAAGCATGGAGTTTGGGAGAAGTGTGGAATCTAAATCTTGGGACAAAGATTTAGCCCTGTCTGGAAGGGTCCTCCATCATCATGTAACTGTGATACTTCACTGATTTATGGTCCCATGGTCTGTACATGTGGTTAAAAGCATAACCTCACCCTTGGCAGTTCCACTTCTTCATAATGTTATGTATATATGTGCAACTTTAAAATTTCAGTGAAGGTTTATAATTTTTTTTAAAAAAAACCTCTCTGAACCACTACAAAGGAGAGTGGGAGAGAGTGGGAGAGAAGAAGAATCCAATCCTGTCTCCCCCACCCCCCATGGCAGAGGAGACAATCCTGGTCATCACATGAGGTAAGTGACAGGACATGTTTTCCTGTCAATAGCAGGGGACAAGTTTAATGCAGAGAGGTGGCAGATTGGCAGTGGGGTGCACATGGTGTCATATCATGGAAGCTGCCACCAAAGGTTACAGTTCTGGTGGAATGCCGGTTTTCCATATTTGTGCAATGCTAATTTTCCACCTTTGTGCATAACCCTCAGGTTCTGCCATCAAATTACAATGATAAACAGCCATATAAGAGCATAAGCCATATATACTGTAATTCAATGGAACCTGTTTCCAAGCAAATTGAGTTTGACACCCCATCACCCATCGAATGTGTGTGTAGAATATATTTATAATTTCTCTAAGTGTAACAAAATCATAGCATGATCTGACCTATGCAAAATGTATGGGGGGAAAATCACTTTCATCTCTTTGCAAGCAACAAGGACATTATCCAGCACCAGAAGGTAGCTCAACTATAACATTATAAACAGCTTACCTGTTAAGTTAATCTCTACTGATGAATCCCTTTTATCAGTATAGAATTGTTTGCTGCCCACGGAATTCATATACTCATTTGTTTTGTTCAATGCCCTGATAACCTGCCTTTCCACTGACAAAATTCACACAGGTTAGACAATAAAAACCCAACAGGACAACACAATTAACCAGCAAAACAGAAAATTGCCCATTTAACACAGATTAAAAACTGGTGTTAAAAATAAAAATAAAAAAGGAAACAAGAGCCTTATGAGTTCCAAAGATGAGCTATCACAATACTGATAGGTTCCAGGGAATGATCTTAATACTCATCATTTATTTATGATCTTTTTCTGTCCTGCCCCCTCCCCCTTTATGCTAGTGCAGTAACACTGGCACAGTGTATTTCAGCCTTCACATTGTAAATGAACAGCTATTTCCAAAGCTCCTTCCATGCTCCTCTTCTTTAGGCAGGTGAATACCTTCTTTGTTTCGGCAGGCCTTTGAAGACTCATTATCTGGGGGTAAGAGCTTTTCATAAGGTGCTGTACAATCAATATTTGTTCTTTTTTTGCTTAATGGTCATACATTTAACTGCTTTGAACTGTATTGATAGTTTAATTATATTTTACCATAGTATGTTGTGATTTTTAGTTGCAGGTATTTAACTGTTGTTTGGTACCTTGAATCTTGTACTGAAAAAAGGAAGTAATATAACAGTAGTAGTAAAACTAATAGTAATATTGATAGTCTGATAACAATGATACAAGCTACAATGGTAGTCCTATATACAGTGAATTATAGTAGTCCAGACAATAGGTAACTTTGTCAAGGCTATCTCTGTCCAGTAGTCATTACAATCATGCTACAGAAGAACTCCAGATATAAGAGATAAGTAGGATCAGTTAACATGCCAGGAGCAGAATCAGTTGGCAGAATGCAATAGGAAACTCAATTTTATCTTAAAAGCTTCTTCTTGCACTTACAGATATGAACAGGGAGCCACTTCACAATGGGATGTCCCCCTTTCTCCAACATCCCCAAAAGTACAAAACTTCAGCAATATTTTGTTGAAACCAATGTGTACTGAATGAGAGAGAAAGAGTGAAAACGTGGCTCTGTGACCAAGCCTTTGGAGAACTTGTGAAATAGCTTGATTTGGAATGATGTGCAATGACAAACGGAACAGCCAAATTACACTTGAGGATTACGTGATTAATTGTGAAGATATTGTCTTAAATGTTTTTAATTGTTTTAATGTATTTCATAATTCTATTTAAATGTTTATTTTAATTGTACATTGTTTTATGGCATTGAATAGATGCCTGTGTGTAAGTCACCTTGAGTCCCCTCCAGGGTGGAGAAAGGTGAGATAGAAATGTTGTAAATAAAGAAATAAATACAATATACATCTGCATGCATTCAAACTACTGTTATTCGGGTTACAATCCTGTCCACACTTTCGTATGAGTTAGTCCCAATGCACTAAATGAAACTGAGTTCTGTATATACATGCAATAAGTTATGTGTAATAGATTTATGCAATTTTACATATAAGGCAAAGTTATATCATTATCAATGCACTCATAAAGTTTGTGTCAGTTTTTCTTGAAAACTGATATTTGCTTCATTTTACATTTAGAAGTGGGGTGAGTGACAATGGCCATTTGTTGGGAGCCCCTCCCCCAGCAACAACTGACACTCTGGAGTCAGAGAGAAGGAGGGGAAAAAGGAAGATAGAGTTCCACCATGTCCCCTGAATCATTGATTGGGAGTCCCTCCCCTCAGCATCAACTGATGCTCTGGAGTCAGAGTGAAGGAAGGGAGCCAGGAAGACAGAGTTCCACCATGTCTCCTGGGTCATTAATTGGGAGTCCCTCCCCTCAGCATCAACTGATGCTCTGGAGTCAGAGTGAAGGAAAGGAGCCAGGAAGACAGAGTTCCACCATGTCTCCTGGGTCATTGATAGGGATCCCCTCCCCCCAGCACCAACTGACACTCTGGAGCCAGAGGGAAGGAGGGAAGCCAGGAAGACAGAGTTCATCTCCTGTGTCATTGGTTGGGTGTCCCTCCCCTCAGCATCAACTGAAGCTCTGGTGGAGCCAGAGTGAAGGAAGAGAGCCAGGAAGAGAGAGTTCCACCACCCTGCCCCTCCACCCAGCAACAATATAGTAATATATAATACTAATATTGTGCTGTGCTAATATTATAATATATTGTATATACATATAATATTGATAATAATATTATAATGTACTACAATATAATACTACTAATAATAAAATATAATAATTATATATTTTATATTACATGTAATATTACTAATAATATTACAGTATAGTGGTATAGTACAATATAGTAATACATAATACTAATACAGTGCTATGCTAATAATATAATATATTGTATATACATATAATTTGTAAGCTGCTCTAAGTTCCCTTTGGGGTGAGAAGGGCAGCATATAAATGTTGTAAATAAATAAATAAATCCCATTAACGGAAATTAAATGATTTGTTGATTTAGTCACAAAAGGAGCTAAGAAATACAACTCTATTTGTCTCTCAAGCCATACCTGTTACGAAGCCCAGCATTTCAAAGCTGAGTTAAGAATAGTTTTAAAAGAAGAACTTTTGTTAAGTCAAAAGTGCAAAGACAAGAAATACTGATTTCATAGCCATTTTGTTCCTGAATCACAAGAATGAAATGACAATGAAGAATCAAACTGAAGAACCAAACTCATTTTTCCCCCTGGAAATGTTTTTGCCATTCAAAATGATTTCAGCTCAGATAGGAATGCCATGTGTCCCATAGAATTCAGAAGATATTGTATTATACTAAAGCTGAACTGATGCAATTCAGTTGAAGTGAATATTGTGGAACCTAATGGGTTTTTAAATGGGTATACACTAACAACAGTTAGGTCAAGAACATGCTGAATCATATAAAAAGCAAAGACTGCCTAAAAATAGGTCATAAATGCACTGTACAGAGTGCAGTGGGTTTTTTGTTGTATGATGTGTGTTTATTTGTGGCTTCATTTTTTATTTACACGTTTAAAAAAATTTAATCAGATCTTTTTTCCTCCAAAGTCTTCAACAGATACACCACAGGTTTTGAAATTAGATCTAGACTTCTGACTTTATTGTATACAGCATAGTAAAGGTAAAGGTAGTCCCCTGACATTAAGTCCAGTCATGTCTGACTCTGGGGTGTGGTGCTCATCTCCATTTCTAAGCCGAAGAGCCAGCGTTGTCCATAGACACCTCCAAGGTCATGTGGCCGGCATGACCGCATGGAGCACTGTTACCTTCCCGCCAGAGCGGTACCTATTGATCTACTCACATTTGCATGTTTTCGAACTGCTAGGTTGGCAGAAGCTAGGGCTGACAGCGGAAGCTCACGCTGCTCCCCGGAATCGAACCTGCGACCTTTCGATCAACAAGCTCAGCAGCTCAGTGCTTTAACCCACTGCGCCACTGGGGGCTCCGTATACAGCATACACTTAGCTTATTTCATTCTTATTTCTTAAAGTCTCATAAGACAAAGCTGAGGCAAGTTTTTCATCTGCCAACCAAGCAGTCATCACAAATGTTCATTTGTCATAGAAGGTGGAAGCAGTTCCTACTACCCATTAAGAGTATTAAAAACTTGGGAGTATGGCATAAGGATTGTGTGGTATGCCACCAGTGGAAAAGATGATTTCCAGATGTTGCATTGTTGCATCAGCCCAGGCCAGCATTATCAGCACTAGGACACTCAAGTTTAACATTATCTGAGTATCCTACCCCTCATTCCCCACTTCAGCATTTTTCCAATTTAATTCACTGCTGTGACTGCCTCCTGCAGAATTCCTGAGTTTATAGTTTAGGGAGGGGCCTTTAAACTGCTTATCCAGAGAAGCCCTGGGCCTCCCTAAACTACAAGCCCCAGAATTCTGCAGGAGGCAGTCAAAGCATTTAAAGAGGAATCAAGTGGAAAATGCTCATGTGATGAGGCCAATGCATTTCAGCCACATGTGCTTAGATCAGTGGTTCCTAACTTGTGGGCCATGGACCACCAGTGGGCTACAAGGACGAAAATCTGGTTCCGAGCCTGCTTCCTCTTTATTTATATATTTTATTTATTTTATTTCTACTCCTTTTGCACCATCTGCAACTTCTTCCCTGTCGTTGGTCAGCCTCGCTTCCTTGGATAGATCACATCAGCTCTAGATTATTAAATATGATTTTCTGTGGGCGAGCAGATGGCAACTACTGGATGACATATGTTCTGTATCAGAAACTAGAGCTGATGTGGTCTATCCAATGCAATTATCTGAATCAGCACCCCAAATAACCAAATCAAATCTAAAGTTGACCAAAAACGAATTTGTAACCCTTCTGGTACTAATGTTGGAGAATTGTCAGTGGTCAATGGTCCCTCGTCAAAAAAGGGTTGGGAATCACTGACTTAGATATACAAACTTCAGACAGAATAATACATGACCTTTTATACCATTAATGACATTGCAGACATACAGTGTCAGTGGGAAAATGTCCACAGAGATCATCCAGTTATGAAGCACATTTGCTCTGTTGTACTAACCTCACAGGTTCATTATCTGCTTTGAATTATCTGGATGATATGAGTCTACACTGCCATACAATTCAGGTCAAAGCAGTTAATTTGGATTTTATATGGCAGTGTAGATCCAGCCCAGGATTTCATAGCTGTTCTGGAACTCCCTTCCTATAGAGATTTGAATGGCATTCTCTTTTCTATCATTTTATAGATTGGTGAGAACATTTTTGTTTTATCAGACCCTTGAGGACTGACTGCCCTAGGTGAAAGGGTCTTTCATAAACTGTGCCATTTATATTTGCTGTTCTTCTTTTTAATGGCAGTGCTTTTCACTATTTTTATTGATGGTTAAATTATATTTCAGATTTCTGTATAATAGGGTTTCCCCAGTTGTATCTGTTTTAACTTGCATAAACTGCCTAAACTCCATTACATTTTGTAGCATTATACGGAAATTCTTTCATGAAGTTATTGTGTGAGTAGCAATAGTAGACACATGCTGGCACAAGCATCCTTGCATCTCTCTCCATTTGTGCAATAACATTGATTTGCTGATCCGTAACCCTGCTATATAACTTTCACATACCTTCATAACCTGCCTTCCTGTACTATGACTGCTCTGTAGTTTTTTATTATCATTTTAAGCAATTTTGCAGTTCCAGTGGTAGTTAATTAAGAAACAAAAACCAATGTAAAGTAAGATTTAAAAATAGCTCTGGAACAGTAAAGGGAAATGTGGAGAGGAGGGGAATACTGCCCCTTGAGGTTATTGTAGTCCTGGCACAAAATATGAACAGTCCCATCACACAAAGTAAGTGACAGGAATGTTGCAGGATTGGCAGCTACTAATGAATTTTGCCTGTGAATATTGGGCAACATGTTACTAATAGAGAAGAGGCAGACCAGAAAAGAATTGTGAATAGCGTTGTGTTCTAATGCCACTTTTCCTCCATTGTATGCTAAATGTGCAGTGAGAAAACTACCATGGCCCTTTAATACAGTTCCTGATGTCGTGGTGACCACCAACCATAAAATTATTTTCATTGCTATTTCATAACTGCAGTTTTGCTACAGTTATGAATTGTAATGTAAATATCTGATATGCAGGTATATTTTCATTCACAGGACCAAATTTGGCACAAATACTTGATAGGCCCAAATTTGAGTACTTGTGGGGGGGGGGGGGGTTGGGGGGGGTATTTTGTCATTTTGGAGTTGTAGTTGTTGGGATTTATAATTAACCTAAAATCAAAGTGCATTCTGAACTTCACTAACGATGGAATTGAATCAAGTTTGGCACACAGAACTCCCATGACCAACAGAAAATACTGGAAGGGTTTGGTGGGTGTTGACCTTGAGTTTTGGAGTTGTAGTTCACATACATTCAGAGAACACTAGACTCCACTAGACAATGATGGATCTGGACTTGAATACTCAATATGCCCAACACTGGTGGGGTTTGGGAAAAATAGAACTTGGCATTTGGGAGTTGTAATTGCTGGGATTTATAGTTAACCTAAAATCAAACAGCACTCTGAACTCAGACCACAAGAGATTTGCACCAAACTTGGCACATTACCTACATGCCCAACATTGAATATTGGTGGGGTGAGTGAGGAGGCTGTTTTGAATTCTGGGAACTGTAGTTTACCAACACCAAAAAGGAAGATAAGGACAGGCGGAGAGATCTTCAGCCTTCTTTGCCATATGTATTTTCTGATGGTCTTTGGCAACCTCTCTGAAACCTCCCTCATGACCCTCCCCAGGGTTCCGACCCCCAGGTTGAGAAACACTGCTTTAGGTTGTAGCACTGTAAGAACAAGATAGAAAGATATTGCAACCCATAGAAGATTTGTCCAGCTGGAAGCAGAAAGCAAAACAAAAATGTGGTATTAGAACAACAATATACAGAACACTGTGATGTATGTGGATTTGACATATTTCTCACCTGGAGAAGGAATATATATATTAGTGAGGCTCAAAGCTATCAAATGTCACAAGTCCTGTAAGCTGGTCTGGAACTAGATCATTAGGAAGTCTTCCCATTTTCAGCTGGACAGCCAGACCAGACCCTATAACAAAGGTGGCCTCAAAATGCTGCAGTATTGACTTGAACTGATCAAACTGACTGAGTGAGGTCAACTGACCTTGCAGTCCAAAGCACAGACCTCAGAGATTCTGGCTGCAAAAGCCCTACTGTCTCAGCTAAGCTCATGTGTGTGACATGCCTTGCCTCAGCTAACAAAGTCTCCTCTGCAAATGGTCAGTCTCTGCACTGTTACCTTTAAATTGAAGTGCTCATTGAAAAAAGTGCTCCCTGCATTCAGTATTTCCCCCTTGTGATTTAAAAGACAGAAGCACGTTTAGTGTTTTTGACACTAGTAGCTTACCTAAGAAGATGTGAGCCTGAACTTATTACAGCCCATATTGAGGGTAAAATAGCCAGAAAATTGACAAGGAAGTGACACTGGTAGATAGTGAAAAATGGATTTGTAATGAATTTATATCTGTACTCCCGCAATGCCACTATACATACGTCTCAAGTGCATGATAGTCTCCATAGCTATGCTACCAAGAAAAGTTTTTAAAAATCATCTCCCCCTTCCCCCCCCCCATATGTGTGTGTGTTGCATATCTGCCACATACCCACTAATAAGCAGCATTGCTTAGCATACTAACTAATGAATTAGGGTCTTGTGATCATCTGGTGGTCATAGAACATTTAAGTAACCAATGGTAGTGTAATACCCACCATGTAGCACTTTAATGAAACCTAAAATCCCATTAAAAAGAGAAGGAAAGGAGTACAACATGCCACTCCAAAATAGCAAGACCACTAATACAGTTTCCAGGAGTGTCTTATTCCAACACCAGGGAAAAACATGTTATATCCAAATCAACAAATCAGTTGTTTCCATTCTTATATCCACAAGCAGCAATATATATAATTAAACATTTACATTTTTTTTCACACACAACAGGTAAAAGAAGGAAAGGGGAAAAAATAAAGAGGAGGATGGGGTAAATGGCGTTATTGGGTTGCTGTGAGTTTTTTGGGCTGTATCGCCATGTTCCAGATGTTCCCCTGACATTTCACCCACATCTATGGCAGGCATCCTCAGAGATTGTGGAGTCTGTTGGAAACTAGGCAAGTGAGATTTATATATCTGTGGAATGTCCAGATGGGAGAAAGAACTCTTGTCTCCTTGAGGCAAGTATGAATCTTGCAATTGGCCACCTTGATTAGTATTTAATGGCCTTGAAGCTTCAAAGCATAGCTGGTTGCTGCTTTGGGGATCCTTTGTTGGGAGGTGTTTGTTGGGAGGTGTTAGCTCTTTATTTACTGTCCTGATTTTGTCACAGAGGCGGGGCGAAGGATTAAGAGGACAAGGAAAGAGGCAATATACAAAGTTATAAATATTACATCTATTTTTCATCTCTATTACACTTACATACATTATTTAACATATTAAAAGTTTTATATATTTTCTGTAACAAAGAGAGAAGAGTGATATTGTCAACTAATTTTAACCTAATAATCATATGGGTTTTCTTATAGTTGAAAGTTGTCATTTTTTCTTTCTGCATGTGTAAATATATGTATTTTATAAAATAAAATATGTATTTTATCTTTCCCTTCCTATTACACTTTTCAAAACAATTCCCTTTGCACTTTCATACTTATTCAGTTCATGTGGATGAAATCCACTCTTCACTGGTTTATCTTTATAGTGTGCTTACATGCTTATAGTCTCTAAAGTCTCTGAAATGATAACAGATACTCAAAAGAAAAACAATCTAGTAAGATTCTAGTCAAACTGAGACATTCCTCCTTGAGCAAAACTAGCCACACTACATTAATTTTTGTGTTTTCAGTGAACCTTTCATCTTCAACTAGATCACCTAACTAGACATTTGAGAAAACATTTATAAGAAAGCAAAACCATATGCTGCCTTTTGCCCATTTTCATAGCAAGAAAAAAATCAGTCCTGCTTGGTTCACATCAGTGTCAATGCAATAAAATTGCTTTTCTTTGAATGAGTAGATGGGCAGATATTTTATTTCTAGCAAAGTTCCAATGATTTATACAAAAAAAATCAAACACTTAGATCGAACACTAGCATATAGGAAACTGCTTGAACACCAAGCACAAAGTAGCTGCACACAATAACATCCTGCGGAAACTTACATGGGTTGCAGACCCAAAATGAATAAGAACATCAGCTCTGGCCTTGTCTTACTCAACTGCTGAGTATGCCAGCCCTGTTTGGCATAGGTCTGCCCATGCAAAGCAGGTGAACATAGCATTGAATGAAACATGCAAAATAATCACAGGGTGTCTTAAACTTACACATGTTGATAAACACTACACGCTAGCTGACATTGCCCACACTAACCCCCCGATGTGCGATGGGAAATTGCTGCTAAATGTGAGAGAAATAAGATAGAACACTGTGAAAGCCATCCACTACATGGCTATCAACCTCCTCCCAGTAGACTCAAATCAAGGAAAAGCTTTATGAGAACTACCACTCCTCTTGGCATCCCTCCAGCAACAGCAAGGGTATCCCTCTGGGCAGCTAAATCAGGAAATCCCAACTGGATGGCCCCCTGCTAGGGTCTTCCTCCAGGGGCAAACCAAGAATGGGCAACTTGGAAGTCCCTGAATAGACTCAGAAGCACAGTGGGCAGATGAAAAGACAACCTGGCAAAATGGCACTACTTAAAGAATCTCATACCTTATGTGACTGTGGAGCAGAACAGACAACTCTGCATCTGTGTGCTTGTCCAATGTGCCCTGCCTCATGTACAGAGGAGGAATTGTTGGAGGCTACAGACAATGCTGTTGCTGTTGCCTGTTTTTGGTCAAAAGATATTTAGCCGCCTGTACACCTTCTATTTTTACCTGTTTTATACTAATTTATGCAATGCTTTTGATACGAAATAAAACAAATGATTTATACATTTGGCCCAGAGTATAAATATGGTCAATAAGTAATCCTGTGTCTATTACAAAAGCTTTTCCCTAACTTGCAGTGTAAAATGGGGTTCTGTCCAACAATATTTAATTTTGTAGGGGCGTATCTGCAAGTTTTATTTAATATAATTCTTGTTTATGACTGTGTACAGACAATACAAATTGTATAAAAGCTCATAGGACAATATTTATGTATGTATTTACTTATTTATTTATAACATTTCTACCCCGCCTTTCTCCAACTCGGAGGGGACTCAAGGCAGCTTTATACCCAGGCAACCATTTAATGCCTCCAAAACAATATGCAACTAAAACAAACATTTAAAATAGAATTATTATTTTTTTTGCAAATAAATTTTTATTGAGTTATCATAAACTACAGCGAAAGAGGGGGAATAATGTGAAGAAGATAAGAAAGTAGGAAAATTATAGACACACAAAAAAGAAAAAAAGAGAGAAACACATCCAAAATCAAAATCAAAAATTGTGCAAGAAAAAAGTGTCCAAAATCATAAAAAATAAAATAGAATTATTAAATACATACATTAAGACATTTAAAACATACAAAACAATACCTATAAAACAATACATTCACTGTTAGCCTCGTTATCCAAAGTCATAATCTGAGCCATTCCAATATTCAATTGCACATAATTCCGTGTATCTATTGCACATGATCTCCAAAGGCTTGATCAAAAGTTTTCACTTTCTTACAGAAGATCAGGAGTGAGGGGCTGATCTAATATCCTAGGAAGGGAGTTCCACAACCGAGTGGCCGCCACTGAGAAGGCCCTATCTCTTGTCCCTGCCAATCGTGCCTGCAAAGAAGATGGACTGAGAGCAGGGCTTCCCCAGACAATCTTAAGCCTCAAGATGGTTGATAGGAAGAAAAATGTTAGGACAGGTAAGCTGGGTGGGAACTATTTAGGGCTTTATAGACTAAAGCCAGCACTTTGTGCTTGGTAGCAAACCAGCAGTCAGTGGAGCTGACAATACAAGGGAGCTGTATGCTCCCTCTATGCAGCTCTGGTGAGCAATCTGGCTGCCGCCTGTTGGACCATTTGAAACTTCTTAACAGTCTTCAAAGTCAACTCCACATAGAGCTTGCTGCAGTAGTCTATTTGGGATATAACCAGAGTGTGGACTACCATGGCCAAGTCTGACTTCCCAAGTTATGGGTGCAACTGGCACACAAGTTTTAATTGTGCAAATGCTCCTCTATTTAGAAATATTGAACAATGTTGGTGTTCCCAGGCACATCATCCTCACTATATTGATTTGAGGCCAAAGACCTGATTCTGAGTTGGAAAGCTTGTAGCTGCCAAGTGGTTAAGTTGTAAGGAAGCACAATTTATGACTCTACACATTGTATTATTGCTATTGTTGGTTAAGACAGAGGGCTTTCTGAGACATAAATATATATGGGGGCAAAAAAGATGCAGGGCAGAGAAGGCATCATTATAATAAGTTTTATCAGATATAGCAAAAGGCTGTTATAATATAGGGAATAAAATATGAACAAAATTAAAAATAAATTATTAAAATATTAGCTATAACTTTAAAACCATTTTACAAGCCCCTTAAAACCAACACATAAAAAGTGTACAAGTAATATTTATACTACAAAATACTCCTTAATGAAACAAGAACATAGTTTCTTAGCTGCCACTGTAAATTGGGCCTTGCATCAGCTAGCATATCTATATTTATTTACCTGTTGAGGTATGCAGTCTTATATATAACGTGTGGCACTAGTATTTGTCCAGGAACAGAATGAAAGGGACAAAACAACAGGTAATGGATTATGTCATCAATCTTACTACAACCAAATACTCATTTTCTTTCGGTAAGTGAAATGCTTTAAAATCTTCCTTCAAGATATACAGAAGGCATTTGCTGGAATCTGAGTTTGGTAAAAGGCCATTGGAAATCATAGTTTCAAAACATTGCGATTTTCATGATTGATCTGAATCTGTGGATATTACGTGGGAAATTGTGCCCAATCTCCACTTGCTCTAAATTGGTTAGCATCATAATAAAGAATCCAGATTTTATTATCATAAAGACAAAAGCTGGATCTACATTGCCATATAATGCGGTTTAAACCTATATAATGCAGTTTGAACTTCATTGGACTGCATTATATGGGTCTATACTGATCACAATTGTGCCCAAACTCCAAATTGAAATAGATCAATTCTAGCTGAAATTGAGGCAAAACTCTTTTGTTTGAAAAAGCAAAACCAAATCATCAGCACGAAGTAAAATTGTAGTCTTGCAGTTACTAATAGCCAGAAGGGGAATTGAGGGGGAGACTATTTCTGGAATCAGATCATTTATATAAACATAAAATAAAAAAGTTTGCGGAATACAACCCTGTTTCACTCCCCCAGTTGATGAGAACAGATTGTGCTAAATCACCATTTAAACCCATTCTCACTTGTAGGAATTATTTTGGTGTAACAGCTGAATAAGCCTCATCCACGTTTGTTTTAGCCAGTATACATCATAAACACCGCCTCTCTATCAAATCAAATGCTGATAAGAACTTTATAGAAGTTCTATAAATATATTAATTTGAGATAATGATACACTTACATATAAGATTATGTAATGTCAAGTCTTGATCCAGAGTACTTCTGCCTCTCCTTAAACTTGTTTGTTCGTCATAGATAATAGATAGATAATTATTATCCCTTTCCAGAGATTTGTGTGAAATGTGTCATGTATAGAGTTTAGAGGCCACATATAAGGGGGATCCTTTGTGTGTCCCCTTTTGAAGATTGGCACAACAATGATAGATTGCCACTCAGAAAGAAAGTTGTCAGTTGAGTTAATATTATGTAAATACATCATTTTGCTAGAATAGGTGCCCACCAACCAATGTCTATTGTAGATACCTTAAAGGAAATTATATTTTCTCCAAGGGCCCTTTGATATGTGAAAATCAGTGAAAATTTTCAAGTTTACATGTCAACTTGAAAATACAGATGACCGCTCAGGAAATTTATCAGAACTCTGGACCATATTGGCTTTATAGTGAAGTTGCTTCCAAAGATGTGCCTAAAATGGACAGCTCATACCTCAGAAGTAATTGGGGAACAGGCTCACTGGTCTTATATACTTTCTGTAACCACTCCATGTCAAATTACAGAATTTGGCTCCCTTGTGTTTACTAAGGGTTAGACCCAAAGATATCCACTTAACAAAATAAGCCTTTCACAGGAAAGGCTTTATATTATTTCCATTGTTGCTTAAGAAAAGAAATGGTTTTGTCCATGCGTAAATGTTTCAACTCTTTTGTTAGCTTACTCAGATACTCTTTCTTGGATTTGGACTCTATATCAAACCTGATCTGAAGGTCAGCTGTATTAGTATGTGACCATATAATCAACCACACTGGTTCCTTTGTCAGTTAAACATGTAAAGTACCCCTTCAAGTGGTCTGTACAAGTACTATTAAGGCAGATGAGATGAAATTTACAAATTAAAGAGATAAGAGTTTGTCCAGGCTTTTTAATTAACTTGCAAAGAACAAGGAATCCTTAAAACTTCAGATCAAACCCTAAGACTTTTTCCCCATCAATACACTGGTCAACACACATTTTGGTGACTCAAATGTTAGACCTAATTCTGGGTACATGTGGCCAGGTGATTCCAAAATTGTGCCAGTTTTCCCTATCAGATCTAGTTTTTGTGATACAGAACATATGGCATATACCAGTCGCTATCTGCTCACCTATAAATAATCATGTTAACTATATTAAAGAGATTCCTCAGAAGTGCCACCAGAATAGCTGAGGATCACAACAGATTGCTTTGATTCTGGTGCCGCCTACCCATAGGGATCTGTTGCCCCACACTACCACCATTCTGGCTTCCCTCCTGCCTCATCACATGGTGGAAAACATCAGGCAGCTGGCTTGATTTTATAATTTTCAATATAATTTTCTTTCGCTGCCAGCTATTTTTGGGTGGCGGCAGGTTTTTTTTTTTGGGGGGGGGTAGCAATTTTGCCACAGAGCCATCCTAGATATAATTCACTGGGGTGTGATGGGAGCCAGCAGGCTCTGTGGAAAAGCTGCTAAAACCCTGTCATCACTGCTGAAAAATAGCCCATGTAAAGAGGTCCTAGGACACTAGAACTGATGCAACCAATGCAGTTTTTTTAATAAGCACCCTAAATAACCCCAGGAACATGTCTAAACACCAAGACACCAAGAAATGTTTTTTCTTGGACTGTATAGTAGTTATTGCTCAATCTAACATTAAAATCACTCCAAATTAGAAACAAGTGATTAGGGTAATCTATAGGTGCAACGATACTGTAGAATGAATGCAGTTTGACACTTGACGTGCACCATCACATGACGCACAGCAGGCCCCGCCCACATTTCACCCAAAGTGGAGGAGAAGTGTTGAAAGACACTTTCTCCTCCACTACTTTTGATAACTCCGATTGAGCTATTCCCACTTTCCTGCCCTCACTGACACTGCCATGTGATGGCAGAAAGGGTGGAGGGGCAAAACGCATTGCCGTGTGTTCCTGAGCTTTCTGCCATCTGCTGAGGGGAGGGAAAGCATACTAAAGGACCCTCTCCCCTCCATGTAAGGGGACATGGGGTACCACGAGCCATTCTGTGTACGGTTCCTTTTGCCAGCAATTGCCGGAGTAATGACATGACCTGAAAGGGCCATGTGAAGAGGTCCTAGATCTTCGAAGATCCCCCCCCCCCCACCGCAAGAAAAAGTTAACATAATATAACCAGATTCTCAGGGGAATGTTTTACTTTTACTATTTCAAGAGGACAAAATGATGTCTCATATCTATAATTCAAATCATAATTCCCATTCTTTAATTTGATAATTTATGGTTATGAGGACTCAAATATATTTAGGATTGATCTTTGAGTGATATGAAGGCAGTCTTCATGTGAATAAATATTATATTCATTCAGATTTGTAGAGATGACTCCAAACACAGTGACCATGGTTACTATGCATGAAAGGCAAAATCACCATGACTCTTGACTTTTTAGTTTTCCTGGGATACAGACAGGAGCATTTTATTTCCACTGAGGTGCTTTTAAAATTCCCAGATCTATTATAGCTTCAATAGATTGCAATGTTACTTTAAGATCAGAATTGTCTTGTTTTAATGCCGTTAGAATAAAAGTATTTACTTTTGCTGAAAGAAAGCACGGGTCTCTAAATAAGTTTGCGTGTTTTTCACATGCACAATATCAAACCTGTGAGATATTTCTGTAGCTTTCTCCATCAAATTTCTATTAGTATCAGTAGCTATAGAATTTAGATGATTAAAGGAACATCTACACTGTAGAACGAATGCCGTTTGACACCACATTAACTGTCATGGCCCAATGCTTTGGGATGAGTCTGAAGCTTTGGTGAGGCATCAACCTTCTTTGGCAGAGAAGGCTAAAGATCTTGTAAAACTACATCCAATATTCCATAGCACTGAGCCATGGCATTTAAAATGGTGTTAAACTGCATTTATTCCATACCGTAGATGCACCCATAGGGTGCACGTTCACTACCCAGAAATGATGATGTTGATCTAGAGTGACTACTCCAGATCTCATTGCTACAATGCACACCTCTGAGATGACTCAAGTGCTGTAAAGCAACTGTACTGTGTGGCCCTGGACAGCTGGATTGTGGCCACATGGCCGAGTGGTACCAGAACTGGTTCGCACTACTCAGCTGCAATCCTTACCTTGTCCCTGACAATCTCACATTTGTGGTGATCACAAGGCTCAAAAACAGTGCTGTAAGCCACTCAGTGCTGTAATTATGATATCCAGAGTGACAAAGCAAAATGGAGGGGTGGGGAGGAATCACTCTTTTCTTTCAACCCTCCTGTCTCTAATTGCTTTGTCACTCTATCATCACTCCAAGCACCACAACCAGTTATATGTCTGGTGGCATCACAAACAGTAGATCAAGATGGCAAGCTAGATCTCTCTGCTGAACTCAAGCTGTCCAAGCCTGGGAAAAGCAGGGTGTCAGTGTAAACAGCTACAGCTGCTTATATGTGTACAAAGTTACAGTTTTCTCCAGATATTTTGGGAAGCTCGTATCCCATGACTTCTGTTAATGTGGTTCCAGGTCGTGTTAACCTGCATCTATCAACGGGTCATGCAAGCAGAACAGAATGGATTCTCTCTTCCTTCAGAATAAACATGTCAGTGAAGATGCACCATAAGAGATATATCTGCTGAAACTCTGGCCAAAAGCTCTGGGTGCAAATAAAAGGATTGTCAGGTTGCGTACAACTGGTCTTTGTTACCAGTTGTATTATCTATTCATTCATTCATTCATTATTGGATTTATACCTTGCCTTTCCCTCACAATGGGATTCAAGGCAGCTTACAATAATCAAACAATTATTTTACAAAAGTTGAAAATGAATTAAACACCCTGAAAACATATTTAAGCATATTTCCAATAAAAGTTTAAAAGATAAAATACTAAAACCATTTTAAAACATTAAAGAAACGGCATACTACTTAGGCATGCATACACTACAGCTCCATAATTAAAAATTCAAGATTCAAAAGCCTTCCTAAGTAAAAATGTTTTCATTTGCTGATGGAAAGAGAACAGGGAGGAGACCAACCAGACTTCCTGTGGGAAGAAGTACTACAGTCTTGGCACACTCAATACTACAGGACTCTAGTCTCTTCATTACTTATGATCCCCTTTATTGGAGTGCTTGAGTCTGGACTGCTTAAGGAATTAATCACTCTGTGCACTGATTCTAAACTGGTATACCAGATATCTCTGCCAATTGGAAGATTATGGAAATCTCACAATGGATGAAAAACACAGCCAATTGAAGATTTTGGATCCAAAATTTGTGAAATGCTGAAATCACAAGATGAGAGCTCACAGGTCTGTGTAATATCTATGCAGGTGTTGCCTAGTTGGCTAAACAAGCAATGCATCTTCTTTAGGATTACTCATAAGCATTTTGATTCATACTAACCAAATTACCATAAAGGAATTGACATGTATTCAACTCATCTTGGAGTATCATGACAGCAAAAGTGTGTGTGTGTGAGAGAGAGAGGAGGGGTGACTGCATTGCTTGCTAGTTTTTTTGTGTTAAATAATGGGTATGTAAAATTGGAATTAGAAACCAAGACATAAATCAATGTTAAGGCAATGGTAAAGCATGTGGGGTGTTAGAATTATAGAACTGGAAGACACCACATGGACCAATCAGTTCAATGCTTTACCATTCAGACATATGCAATATGAAAGAACTCCAGATAGATGGCTATCCAGCCTCCATCTAAAAACATCCAGAGAAGGAGACTCTGCCATAACCCTTCTGGAGATGGATGATCAGCTGGTCAAGACTGAGGGCCCTTCCACTCAGGCAGAAAATCCAACATTATCTGAGTATGGACTCAGATAACTCAGTTCAAAGCAGATATTGTGGGATTTTCTGCCTTGATAGTCTGGGATATAGGGCTGTGTAGAAGGGCCCAAAGTCATGCATGTTAACCATGGTCTGCAAGATAGGCTGCATCATCAAAAACCTTTGTGGTAAAAGTGTTCTTTCCTTCCTAATACAGAATGTTACAAACTTGTGGCCAAAGAAATGTTTCACCCAAATTCCTTTTCAATCGCAAGACCTTAGCTTCCAAATTCTGAACTTTGGGAGGAGTTGAAGGCGTTTATTTCAACTCCGCTCTGAACTAACAACTTCTTTGTTGTCACAGAATATATGTTTATTATTGGAAATCCACTTTATGTATGTATGTATGTATGTAAGTGTGAAACCCAAATGGCTCTTTGTAGTGCTGTGAACTGCAGTCTTTGGAGTGAATACATTACAAAACATATATATTAGCATTATGAACCAGGGCAGAAGTCTCAGTTAAAGTGAAAAAGACATTTTGTAATTCATTAACCACCCAGTGCCAATTCAAACCAATGGAAGGTTGCTCATCATTGATAACATTTACCATCATGGAGAAAGGAAACAAAGAGAGAGGAGCTAAGTTCTAAAAGGCCATGTGTTCAGACTGATCCAAAACATCAGTGATCTGAATGAACTATCTCTTTGGAAGATAAAGAGTAACTGTGTTTCTTCAGTTTGAATACACACTCATCCCCCCTCATAGAATCAGAAGAGACCATCTGGGCCATCCAGACCAACCCCCCCCCCCCCATCATACAGGAAAAACACAATCAAAGTACTCCTGACAGATGGCCATCCAGCCTCTGTTAAAAAACTTCCACCACACTCCAGGGAGAGAGTTCCACTGCTGAGAGAATGAATGCTGAGAGAATTAGACCCAGTTTATAGTTTGGTGAGGCTGTTAAAGGTTCCTCCCTAAAGTACAAACCCCATAATTCTGCAGGAGGCAGCAACCGGATTTAAAGTGGATTCATTCTCTAGTGTGATGAGATGGTTAACATTTATGAAGTTCTTCATAATGTTCAGGTGGAATCTCCTTTCCTAGCTTCCAGGGCAGTAGAAAACAAGTGTGATCATGGTTCCTTATCTAAAATGGGTGCTCTCTGTTTATAGCATCCAGGAGTCTTAGGCCCCTTCCACACACCTGAATGTAAAATCCCACATTATCTGCTTTGAATTAGAATATATGGCAATGTGGACTCAGATAACCCAGTTCAAAGAAGACACTGTGGGATTTTCCACCTTGATATTATGGCTGTGTGGAAGGGCCGTAAGACACACACCTATAAGACCCACACTAATTAGCTTAATTTTTTTTTCTGTTGGTGACACTGAAATTAGTATTCATCTTACCAATTGGTGGTTTTACAATGAAATAAATATGGTATTAACATGGTCTCATTCAGCCCTTAAAACTGAGCAGTGAGAAGCTGAGAAGGGCAATATGTTGTACCATTTAAAAGAACTATTGATTTTTACAGACATTGTGACCCAAAAGACCTTCAGTTCAGTTCTTCCCTAACCTCTGGTCTCACCAGATATTTTGTCCCTTGAGAAGTAGTTTGTCATATACGAAAAATGCTTTAGCACTATTGCTAGGATATATATGAGAAGAACACAGTTGTGTTAAGGTCATCTAAAAGTCCTTGTTGGATGTCTTCATAATGTTTAGAGTTCTTTATAGAAGTTCTATCTTCATTTGTGTCAGAAATCACTCTTTTATTTGTTTGCCTTAAACTTTATGAAAATATTAAACAGCTAGTACTATTACAGAGGAATGTATAGTCATGTAATTATGGAAAGGTTGACTGTTGAAAACTTTTGTATTTATAAATGTATCCTGGCAGAAAAACAAATTGAAGGAACCCAAGCTGAAATGCAAAATAAATTGAGAATGCAAGAAAAAATATTAATGCATTGTATGCTTTTATCGAGGGCCCCCTGGTGGCGCAGCAGGTTAAACAGCTGAGCTGTTGAACTTGCTGACCGAAAGGTTGATGTTTCGAATCCAGGGAGCAGGATGAGCTCCTGTTAGGCCCAGCTTCTGCCAACCTAGCAGTTCAAACATATGAAAACGTGAGTAGATCAATAGGTATCACTTTGAGGGGAAGGTAACAGTGCTTCATGCAGTCACACCGGCCACATGACATTGGAGGTGTCTATGGACAACACCTACTCTTCAGCTTAGAAATGGAGTTGAGAACCACCTCCCAGAATCGGGCATGACTAAACTTAATGTCAGGGGAAACCTTTACTTTTTACTATGGTTTTATCAATAAAATTCATTGGTCAGTGCATATTATGTCTTAATGATTATTTTTTCCAATCTTAATATATTTCTGCATTTTAGCATTAGTATGAATTCACATGGTGAAATACATGTGGAATTTCTTGTGGAAGGTGATGGAAAATCCCAATACCACAAATAAAAGAATTTATGGGGAGAATTCAATTTGAACAGAATGTGCAGACTCATTGTCACAAATTATTTAGGGAGACAGATTTTATTAGCCAAGTGGAACAGGGAACTTACAAACAGGAAAGATGACAGCAAGTAAGATAACAGTTCCACTATACCTGTCTCAGCAATAATTATTCCGCTTCCAGCCACAATCAGCAACAATTTGATCACTGTGGTGAAAAATTAACTTCTGAGAAAAGGACATTTCCATTCATTTTGAAAAGTACTTTTAATTCCATGTTATCTGGAGCTCTAGCATAACTTTTGGAATGCCTTACCCATATAACATAAAATGAAAACTACTTATGGTCTAAATAGTATGACAACTCTTCCTAACACATACATATGTGTACCCACACTAGTGAATTTAAGGGACAGAACCAATGAGAGATGTAGTCCAGCATATCCAAACATTACTGCAGACTTAGAGAAGTTTGTAGAAACAAAACCGCAAAGGAAGTTAATGGATGGGTTGAGATTTGGTTTGTGGAATTTGGCCAAAAGGCATGCCATTTCAGGGTTGATTTTCATCTAACCCCTCATTCTGGGGTTACTGGGAAGTTATTCGATTCGGGAGGGGTGCTGCCGTTTCCATTTGGCAAAGGTTCGGCCCTTTGGCTACAATTGGAAACTTTAAAGGCCCAATCCTTAGTCATTTTAAGGCATATCTGAACAAAACCTACCTCAGTTTTAGACCTCATTTACAACTGTAGACCTGCCAAGTTTCAGAACAATTCATCCATCTACTGATTTTTTAAAAATTATTTTAAGTTTACCCTAACCTTTTTAATAATAAGACAAACACAAGAGAGAGTTCTGGGAATTGTAATTGCTGGCTGTGTCCATTCTCAGCTAATCATAGTATAGGAATAACCAGGCCTTTTATTAGCTGAGAAACAGAGAGAAAACCTTCAACTCCCATCATGCTCCGAGAGAACTCAGACACTTTTCAATGCCTGCCCCATGCAAGTGCTGCTGGGAAAGCAAGTTCCCAGCAGAGCCCTTTCTGGAGGAGGAGCCTAGGGAACTTTTCCAAAAAAACTGAATACTTCATTGCCGGGAAGGGAAAAAAGATGTTGCAGGATCTTCTCTAGGAGCCCCGTGGCAGACCCCTGGTTCAGGTATATTGCAGACTTAACTCCATCCTCTCCAGTAGCTGATAAATCTGGCTCTCTTGAACCATTTTGCCTAACCTTTTGGTTCCCTCCTCTCAATTCTGTTTTCAGGGGATTACATGAAGTGGACCACCAAATATTACAAATCACTTTTGGTCAAACTGATCCAGGCCCAAGACTAGTTGAGATATGCATGTGTATCACATTATGTCAGACATTCTGTGAGTGACATGTGCAGGCATAAATCATCCTTACAACTGTTTACATTTTCTGGGGGTAGTGAGGTGGGGCTGTTGAAAAGGTTATTCCCTCCCTCCCTCCCTCCCAAAGCCCATCCTACATAGAATCTCAACAATGATGTAATTATTTTGCATCATTTAGAGGCCATAGCTAGATGCCTTTCCAGTCTCCCTTTACTCTGTTCAGCAGAAGCAAGAGAATGGATGGGGAGGAGGAAAACACAACTTCAGAGGATCAGCCATAAATTTAGGGAGAAAGGCATAAGCAATTATAAAACAGTTCTGTATGTAGAACTACTATGCTGTGCTGAAATATAAAGGGTTCTCGCTTGTGACTGCAACACCAGATTATGACTTACATTTGAATAAATCTTCAGTATGACAGTTATATACATAGATCTTTCATTTCAGTTTTCCTCATCTCAAACTAAATGATTTTCACTGAACACCATTCATAGCTATACATGCCAGTCATTGTATTCAAAAGCATTGTATTCTAAACATAAAATGGTGTCCATTAGAGTGCTAATTACTGTAAAACTACACCCTCTGCTGAGTTCATTGATGTTTACACAGAGAAGTTATGGTCAGTTCCTCTCATTACACAATAGCCAGAAGTGTGGAGGAGCCAGTCTGAACAAGCTTATGTGGAACTCATACATACACTTATATGCTAAAATTCAGTCTTTCCACTAATAAAAGATTTGCAATGTAATGCACAAAATCATTATAGTATAAAGATTGAAACTTATAGATATCCATTCATCCAGTAAGAACCATTCAGATGTTGATTCTGAACTGGATTTTTTAAAAAAGAAATTACAACCAAATAGTTTTCATAATTATCAAATATTTATTTGTTTGGATACAGCAACTTGTATTGTTTATAAAACAATCCAAAAGGCATTCAGTAGCAATAAATTATTTAAATACTATAAACATCGGCTCACTATTTAGTTATGTTTTGGTTGGTCCAAATACACCCTCCATATCCATAGATTTTATATGTATAGATTCAACCAACCGTGGCTTTAAATTTTTTACTTTTTTTAAAAAAAAACAAAGCTTGATTTTGTTTGGCATTTTATATAGAGAACACCATTTTACTATAGTATTGTATATACTTTTGAATGCACCGATTTTGGTAGTAACAAAGAGTCCTGGAACCAAACTCTAGTATGCCAAGGATCCAATATATTATTTTATAATGGTTTTGGGTGGGTTTTTAAAAAAATGAACCAAAATGACTGACTACCATTTTGGGGAGTTTTATGAAAGCACGGGGGACAAAATTCCTACAAAACTTTCATATACTTTACAATTAATAAAGTTAACACCTCTGGTAACTGCAACAATATTGTACCAGAAGTTGTACTGAAATGTGCACTTAAAGACAAAGACAAAGACATTCAATTCATGCAGTCCATAGATTAAACATTGCCTGAGAACTTACTTTGGAGTTTTTTATGTATAGAGTCTAATTGATGAAGACAGTTGGAGCAGAAGTTGGAAAAAAGGGCACATGCATTTTACCCTCTCATTTCAGAGTGAGGATACATATTCTAAAATATGATGAATGTAGTCTGAACATTACTTATATCCCAAGGCATTAATGACTGTTTTGTGACAAAGATAGGCTATGCACATACTTAAAAGGAATCCGCAAGTTAATCTATTTCACTGTCATGCTTGTACTTTCTTCTTGCTTGTACTTTTGCTTGTACTTTTAAAAATGTTTGGAAGGCATCATTTTCTTTTCAAAGTTATCATGGCTACTTGTGAACATGCTATATTTAAATCCAAAAAAAGTGATTAGTACTAACTATGATTTAGAGTGGGTATGTAGGTAGAAGCCACAGGGACCTACATTGTTTACTCCTACAATGTTTACTCCTACATTGATAACCTAATTAACTGGGAAAAATTGTGCATCATATGATACTCCCTCTTCACCTGTGGCACAGAGCCTACTGGCTCCTATCCCAAGATGTAGATCTTCTTCTGGCAGGGTTCCATAACACAAGTAAAGAGGTAGTGCTGTAAGCCACTTCTGTGGCACCATGGGAAAGTTTCTGTGTTGCATAGGTAACAATGGGGGGAAGGCGGGTTGCAGATGCTTCCCCAGGTGGGATGGGGCAAGGGGGGAGCTGGGCAATGTGGGGTGATGGGTTCCCTATCATAGAATCATAGAATCAAAGAGTTGGAAGAGACCTCATGGGCCATCCAGTCCAACCCCCTGCCAAGAAGCAGGAATATTGCATTCAAATCACCCCTGACAAATGGCCATCCAGCCTCTGCTTAAAAGCTTCCAAAGAAGGAGCCTCCACCACACTCCGGGGCAGAGAGTTCCACTGCTGAACGGTTCTCACAGTCAGGAAGTTCTTCCTAATGTTCAGATGGAATCTCCTCTCTTGTAGTTTGAAGCCATTGTTCCGCGTCCTAGTCTCCAAGGAAGCAGAAAACAAGCTTGCTCCCTCCTCCCTGTGGCTTCCTCTCACATATTTATACATGGCTATCATATCTCCTCTCAGCCTTCTCTTCTTCAGGCTAAACATGCCCAGTTCCCTAAGCCGCTCCTCGTAGGGCTTGTTCTCCAGACCCTTGATCATTTTAGTCGCCCTCCTCTGGACACATTCCAGCTTGTCAATATCTCTCTTGAATTGTGGTGCCCAAAATTGGACACAGTATTCCAGATGTGGTCTAACCAAAGCAGAATAGAGGGGTAGCATTACTTCCTTAGATCTAGACACTATGCTCCTATTGATGCAGGCCAAAATCCCATTGGCTTTTTTTGCTGCCACATCACATTGTTGGCTCATGTTTAACTTGTTGTCCAAGATCTTTTTCACACGTACTGCTCTCGAGCCAGGCATTGTCCCCCATTCTGTATCTTTGCATTTCATTTTTTCTGCCAAAGTGGAGTATCTTGCATTTGTCACTGTTGAACTTCATTTTGTTAGTTTTGGCCCATCTCTCTAATCTGTCAAGATCGTTTTGAATTCTGCTCCTGTCCTCTGGACTATTGGCTATCCCTCCCAATTTGGTGTCATCTGCAAACTTGATGATCATGCCTTCTAGCCCTTCATCTAAGTCATTAATAAAGATGTTGAACAGGACCGGGCCCAGGACGGAACCCTGCGGCACTCCACTTGTCACTTCTTTCCAAGATGAAGAGGAAGCATTAGTGAGCACTCTCTGTGTTCGTCCACTTAACCAATTACAGATCCACCTCACCGTAGTTTTGCCTAGCCCACATTGGACTAGTTTCCTTGCCAGAAGGTCATGGGGGACCTTGTCGAAGGCCTTACTGAAATCCACCTGTGCCACCTGTCAGGCACTCCCGGATTCATCACAATGCATGGTGAATCCCGATCTTAATGTGATGCGGTCCTTTGCCACATACCCTGAAAAGTGACACCCAGTTTCCAGTTTCAGACAACTTTCTTTGTTTGGGGCGGGGGGGGGGGGGGGAGAGTTAGAGTGCTGCAATGGTACCAACCACTCTTGGACTAATGGCTTTTGATGAATCTGTAGCAATTTTGCTCTTCAGTTGAGGAGTATAGGGGTTTGGGGTTTTTCAGGGTCCCAGAAGGCTGCAAAACATCTCTGGGGGCACAGGTGGCCTACATGTGACCATTAGAGAAATAGGCCCACCCAGCCCTGGTTAAAGAAATAGCCCGTCAAAACATTAACGACAAGGATTGTGAACTCTGGTATTCGAATTGGCTCTTTTCACCATTCATGGTTAAAGGTACCCTGCTTCAAACAACAATGGCAAGGCTACAGTTTTCAGTTCTGGTGTTCTCAGACTTTGAAAATGATGACAGGTTAGGGAGCATGGACTCTCTAGGAGCTGAGATTTGTAGATTATTGTAGTTCCCTAGAGTCAGTACCAAGGGTAATTCCTTGGCCCATTCATCCCCTACTTAGAATTCATAGCAGCATGCTGTAAACATAGAGCGCCAGACCCAAAGGTGATCCAAATAGACAGTTAGTATCTCTCTAGCATTAGCAAAATATTTTGATAATCTAATATAATTTCAAACTTTCATTAAGAAGTGAAATGTTTAAAGTTAGGGGCATTACATCATTTGGGAGACTGCAAATATTGAATTCCTGTTACGTAAAGTGATTATAGCACTATTATATAAAATACTAACAGCATGCATTACCAAAATAATAATGATACCACATTTTCATTTCAACTGAAATAGAAAAAAGTCAGTTTTAATTTTAAAAAATCCCCATTTTCCTTGGACAGTTTTCCTCAACGAGTCCTTTTGCACATGGCACAATTTTCAATTAAACTTTTCAGATGACTGCAGAGGGCAAGGATCATAAGTCAGCCATCTGGCAAACCATGAGGTTCCAGTTTCCAAGACTAAATCGTTATACATGAGCTATCTTAATACCTACAGACTGACTTTAACATCGGCTATAGAAGTAACAACTAAGATATTACTGCCTAGCAAAACAGTATTAAAATGAAACATCATGTGCAACATGTGGAACAACATACCAGGTCTGGACACTTCAGATCTCCAGCAGCGTGTAGAATTTATAGTCCTCATTCAAACTATCTGTGTCAATTCTATCCTAAAAATAGTTTCTTGCTGGATGCACCTCCATCTAAGCAATAAAGAAGATGAAGTCATACAAATGAATATACTTTATTATTAAACACAAGGTACATTGGGGCTGTGCTTAAACTTCTTTCAATACACAATTCCTTTAAAAGACAAATATGACATTCCTTAGAGAAGGAAAGTATTGCATTACAATTAATAATGTTATTTGCAACACTTTTTGGCGGGGATTATTTTGGTAATGTAACTTTGTTATTTTTACAACATAATATTAAGAATAGCTGACATTATTGACATCTCTAGGGTAAGAACTAATTCTATAATGTCCAGTGCTCATTTCTGAAGCACATGGAAACAGACCCTAGCAGCCATTTTCAGGAGTTGGGTGTCTGATATGGTCCTAATATAAAACTGTGAACTGAAATGATGCTCAGTGACCAGAGAGGGATGGAGTCTAAAGAGCTATGATCACAAGCTGGAGTGGAAGCCTGGGAAACATACAGAGTTTAAAGGACTCTTCTAGTGAATTTCAGCAGTAAGGGCTATCACTGTGTGCTTATCATAGTTAGCTTGCCTTCTGCCATCAGGTACTCCATGTGCATAATCAAGAAGCTGCATTTGTGATAAATTTCCCAATAAGCAAGCTATCACATGAGAAAAAATGATAGCTTGGAGATAGTAAGAAAAATGCAAGTAAGACATTGGTTCAAAGAATGTAAGATAATGTGGTGTCAGTCAAAGTGGGGCTGCTTTAATATATAGTTAAATAAAGAAGATAAGAAATGCCCGATAAACAGAGCATTTCTAGTTTTTCTCATTATGTCACTATCAGCTTCAGCCTAATGTTATCCTCCACGACATGATCAGAACCTGTCTGTTTCAGTGTCAGCCTGGGAGTAACATCATCTGCAGGTTTTGATGGCTTTTGATATTGTGGTTTAAATAACAGGGAAGAAAAATGTTGTTTTCAAATATCAAACGAGAAAAGAATCTCAGCATTACACTTTGGTGAGATACCATGGAGCAAACAGATTTCTTCTCATTATTTTATAAGAAACAGAAGTTTGAAATGTTTGAAAAAATGTGTATAGCTAGATATGACTTTTTATGTACTAGAGGGAATTGCACTCAAACTTTCAGCCCAAGCCTAAGTATATTTACTTTTACTGAGTTATACAGAGTTTCTCTTATACATATGCTTAATGCTTCATGGGTATATTTCTATAGAGGTGGCAAAAAAACAATATAACCCCTAGGAAATACAGTCAACCATCCAAACCATCCACATTAGAGAGTTTTGTGGATTTGATTATTCATGGATCTGATTACTATAAGAATACATTTGCTGTAGGAAACTAGGTTCTCCAGTGTGATTCTACAGTCAACTTCTAATGCATGGAGGACCTAGAGATTTCTAGAAAGGTGTTCTCTCAGGGTTTTTTGTTGTTTCTCCACTGTTGCAGGTGCCTTGTGCCCCTAACCCCAGTCAATGTGGAGCGCTGACTGTAAACCCATGGTTTGTGTGTCCAACAGAGTCACTTCCCATTTATAAAGTCTTATTCATATATTTATAATAACAATTTTACCCCAAAGATGTATGCATTCTGCGGATGTTGCTGACTTCAGTCATTTGTGGGCATGGCAATAACCTGGCACAATGCAGATTTCCCAGTTACCAGGGCACTGGTCATAGATGTGCTGTGAGGTGGCCATGTTCAGGGGAAGGTGACTGGAAATGAGTAGAGGAATACATGCCTTATCCCCCTCTTCTAACCAATTTTAGGGAATGCATTAAGGGATCTGGGGGATTTTTTGCTTTCAGAAATATACCTAGCTTCCCGGCTATTGGCTCTGCATTACTTCCAGTTGAGTGGGAGAAGCATAAAGAAGCTCACACTCACAAGGGTCCCCACTTGCAGTTTCACCATAGTTTCCCCTGGCTATTGGGCTGGGAAGGGTGGTGCATCAGACAAAAGGCAGATCCTGCATCCAAGCAGAGTGTAGAAGACCTGGGACTGGAACTATAGGAAGATGCATAATGAGCCTGCTTCCTTAATTTAGCTGTATTTTGTATAATTTTGTATAACGAGATACAAAAATAATTTGTAATGTATTGTTTGCATTGTTTTGTTTCACTATCCAGATACATAATGGTCCAGGCCCTCCAGAGATTGAGGAATTAATGATTTTGTCCTCATAATCTCTTTGTCCAAGTTGTGGTTAATTTCATTCAAACAACCTGACTCTGTGCTTTTGCTTTCTACTTCTCTGATCTCTTATGCATTTTGGTATTAAGGTCACAGATTATCAGATCTTCTCTTCTTTTCAATACATTTGCCAATTTGATTAACATTATGCTAAACCTAGTTTGTGAATTCACTTATTTTTTTTATCTGCCCTGTGGTTCTAAAGTGTTACATTTTGTTTTTGATACTGGCTATGGGAATTTGGAAAATATAAGTTTCAGGTTGGAGAATTTAAATAGGGGATGGTTATGGACTGGATATTAAGGAACAGAAAGAAACAGAATTATCAAAAAGTTACTATGAGTTCAAGTTTTAAGAAACACACCAAAAAATAATAGACCTCTAAACACATGTATTTATCCCTCTCCTGCAAACACCACAAAGACACAGAGATGCTGAGGGGAGGAGAAACCAGTTTTGCAGAAAGCCATGTGATAAATTTTCTTCTGATTGGCTGACAAGGAAAAAAGCAGCATGCAGCTGCCCTTGTAAAGCACATCAGCAGCCCCCGCCTCCTCCCAATTACAGACAACCAAGTATGTTACATTGGGGGAAAAAAGCTCTGAAACATTAAATCTTTACAAATCTCTCTGAAAGTTTTGAAGGCTTGTGTTTCAATTTGTAATGCTTCGGAGGGGTCCCTTTCTGATTAGTAATTTAGAGATTCCTATTAATAAATCATAATCTCTGAATTGTGAAACAGAACTCCAAAGCTTTGCACAGCTCTGACTGTTAACATGGCCAATCCACAAAAAAAATGGAATAATGGTAGATAACTAGATTACTGCAACACACTCTACATGGAGCTGCTTTTGAAGACAGCCCAGAAACTACAATTAGGGCAAAGGTCAGCTGCCAGGCTTCTAAATGGAGCTAATTATATGGAGTGCATGATGCCCCTATTAAAGTAGCTCCATTGGCTGCCGATAAGTTTTCAGTCCCAGTTCAAGGTGTAGGTTATGACTTACAAAGCCCTACATAGTTCAAACCCCACCTATCTTCGTGACTGCATCTCACTCTATGTACTGGCGTGGGCTCTAAGATCTGCAGAGGAGGCCCTCCTCTCACTCTCACCATTGTCACAAGAATGATTGGTGGGGATGAGGGAGAGGGCCCTCTTGGTGGTGCCCCCCTGGCTTTGGAACACCCTTCCCAAGGAGATTAGGCAAGCTCCTTCATTGTCCTCCTTTTGTAGAGATCTGAAAACCTGGATGTTCCAACATGCATTTGAGAATGACTAATCCCTGCTTGTAAATGCCCAGTCCAAAACTCTGTTCTCTGCACTTCTTCCAATCCCACGGCTCTATACTATGCTGTTTTGACCTATTCCAGGCCCAGTCCTCTTTGTACCCTGATCATGCCCATCTTAGTATTTCTGGTTATTGGTTTCTGTTGTGTATTGTTTGAGTGAGTTTTAATGCTGATGTTTTATAATCTTATGTTTTATTTAATTGTGTTTTATTTGATTGTTATGTTTCGTTATGTTTCATTTTAATCGTGGGTTTTTTTGTTTGTAATGGATTTTTTTTTATTTTTTGTAGGTATCTTGTCCCATGTGCTAGCTGCCCTGAGTCCCTTCGGGGAGATGGAGGCAGGATATAAAAATAAAGTTATTATTATGAATATCATCATTATCATTATCGATAAGATTACTTTACATAGAAATTCCAAGCATATCTATCAGAAATTAGTACCACTGAGTTTAATGGCACTGCTCAAGTAAATCTATATAGGATTACATGATGATATGCTGTTTTAATTCCATGGCTAGATTTCAATGCAGGGAACAAATCTTTTTGAGATTCATCATGCCCTATTTCTTGTTGAGTAAACTGACTAAAGATGATTGCAAATGATTCAGAAAGAACATTGTTACAACTTTTCCTCACTAACTTTACTCAAACATATTGGCAGGCCTGGTCAAAGCAGTAGAGGTGGTCTCACTCCAGAACAGTGAAATGGACACTCTCCCCAGCTTTGGCCATGAGCTGCCATTGCTCATTCAGAAGCAAAAGTACAAATGCACTGTTGAAATCTCAACTGCGCAGCAGGTGTGTGCCTACCAAGTGTAGCTTAGCAACTGCAGCACTGATGAAAATGTTAATTACACTCAACTGAAATGGGGGAAAAACAAGTTGTGGTCATTTAGCTTATGACGTATTTTTAATCTTGCTCTTAATGTCAGTTGATTTCTAGTGCTCTTGCTTGAGGCAAAATGCTACTATTTCGAAAGACCAGTAAGAAACATCTTAAGGTGACTGACTTGCAGAAGCCCCAATGGAAGTAAATATAAGTTTGCCATAGTAATTAGGATGAATGAGCAGGGCAACATGAAGTATATGGGATGTTGGATTTATTATAGAAATGACAAATAAAATAACAAGAAATGTGAAAAGTGTATTGCCTAGAATAAAAAATATATACTCTCCAAGTTACATGCACTTTCTCCCTATGAATTCATACGCACAATTTGCATAATAGTCTTGATTTGAAACAAAAGTCAGATCTCCAGAGTCCAATAGTAGGGTCTAGGTATATTTTTTGAATGAACTGTAAGAAACTCACATTCTCTTGAATAATATTGGGTTTTGTCACTCCTATCAAAGTTTACTATTAGTTTATGTGTTTGTTCTCTGAACTGATGCTTTGGTGAAACCCACTGTTCCCAAATATGCAGTATTACTTATGCAATATAATTAATAAATTTATTAAATATCCCTTGACAATAGGGATCACTCCTAAATCTCCTTTTGAACTTTGAGTCATAGGTAAAGGTAATGGTTTTCCCTTGACATTAAGTCTAGTCGTGTCTGATTCTTGGGGGTGGTGCTCATCTCCATTTCTAAGCTGAAGAGTTGGCATTGTCCGTAGATGCCTCCAAGGTCATGTGGCTGGCATGACTGCATGGAGCGCTGTTAGTTGGCAGAAGCTGGGGCTAACAGGGGGAGTTAATCCTGCTACTCAGATTCAAACTGCTGGGCTTTCGATCAGCAGGTTCAGCAGCTTAGCGGTTTAGCCTACTCACCACCAGGGGCTCATTTGAATCATATCACAGTATAAAATGGTTCACCTTCACTTAAAACTACAATATGGGAAGGGTAGTGTTTGGTCTCTGCCATCAGACAAATGGGTTTGGGAATCTCTGAAAGCATTCTGGCAAAATATGAATAGCTGGGCTGTGGCATAAGAGGGTTATTTAAGATTTAGTGGACTTGCTAGATACTTTGCTTTGGCTCAGTAATTCAAAGTTGGAAACAGAGCAAGGAAGTGAATGCTCCTCTGTTACTAATCAACTTAACAACTGTTCATGCAGTTTTGGAATGGGAGGTGGGCCATGCCTGCACACTTCACTTTTCTTTGTTTGTTTCTCCACTATAGCAACCTTGGGAATCTATCTTCCAGGGGCATCACCCACAGAAGAGTGCATCCCCAACCCAGTCCTGTGCAAGCAGCCATTGGGAATTGGATGCTAGCCATGAGTTATCCTGCCTAGATAGTTCTTGAATGGCTTTGTTCTACATTTGGCTGCGAGGAAATGCTGGTCTCCATCAGCAAAAAGAGCTGGAATGTTTCTCTGCTGCAGACCATCTGCTGAATCGCTTACCACCAACAGAGCTTATCTTGTAACAGCTAGCATCAGTGTTTAGTACCAAACAATCTTGGAGACAACCAGTTCCAACATGGAGCTGAAGTTTACAGGAAATATTTTGCTCTAAAATCTGTTTAAAGATTCAGTTTTTACTGTCAGAAGAAACATGTTTTCTTTTTAATTGAGGTGATTGTGACATTAACTGTCTACTGCAGCTTGTATATAGGATTTATTGTCTTTCAACCTTGTTCATCTTATGGCGCTTCTTAAAAACATCTGAAAAAAGATTTGTGAAAGAAAATTAAGGAAATCTATCATTTGTATATTCCTTTATTAGACCATCTCTGGCAATGAAGATTACATATGAGAAGAAATGACCTTTCAGACTGAAAAATTGGAATTAAAGCTGGGGGTTTGTTTTTATGGTTTGTTCTTTTAACACTTACTTGTATGGTTGCCCATGTAAGAGTATGGATTGCAGTCAGACTCCTTTTACCAGGTTTTCTTAAACATAGATTTCTTGTATAATCTGAAAGAAACACAAATGGTGGAAAGCGTGAATCAAGGAACTTGAAAGGCACTGCAGACTACTTCAACAGAGAAATCAGCCACAGCAGAGTACCTGATGAACCAACATGGACACAGCACATTACTTGAGAACACAGAAATGCTGGAGCACTCTAACAACTACCACATCAGGCTACACAGAGAAGCCACTGAAATACATAAGCATGTGAACAATTTCAACAGAAAGGAAGAAACCATGAAAATGAACAGTATCTGGCTACCAGTATTTTTAAAAATCTAAAAATATAACAGTAAATAAAGAAAAAAACTCGAACACAGGGGAACTCCAGACAAGAAACAATCAGGGACACCTAATCACCTCTCAACAAAAGATTCTCCCAAGCAGTAACAAGCCACACTTAAAAAGTGTCAGCCATCAAATGCTAATCAAGGTGACTAATTGAAACATTCACACCTAGCTCCAGCAGACAAAAGGTCTTTCTCCCACCCTGGCCTTTCCACAGATATATAAAGCTAATTTTCCTAGTTTCCAACAGACCTCACAACCTCTGAAGATGCCTGCCAAAGATGCAGGTGAAATGTCAGGAGGGAATGCTTCTAGAACATGGCCATAAACCCGGTGGAAATACTATTCATTCCACCTACAGTAATAGGATTACCAAAATATAGGTATTCCAAAACAGAAACTCCCAAAATCCCAAACACTTCTGGTTCCAAGCAGTTTGAGTAAGGGATACTGTAAATATATATAAGTGATTTTATATCATTGTGTGTTAGAGAAAAATATTTATTATTATACATATGGTAATTTTTAACAAAATTCTGGTGGTCAGAAAATCCAAAATTTTCTGCAGTCAAATGAGCAGAAAAAGTACTTAACCTATGGGGTGGATTATGATGGAAGTAGACATCATTTAAAGAAATTATTCATCCATAAACAGAAGCCTCATCAGGACAACCTTGTGAAGGTAAGTCTGATATTCATGGGGCTTCCACACAAATGAACTTTCTTGGATCAGTGACGACAATCTCCCTCCTCTCACAACATTGCCTCTTCTGGTATCTCTTATAATTTTATCTCTTGTACCCATCACTGCATTAACCTTACAGAATCTGTGGCTTATTGAGGTGATGCCCTTCATCATCTTGCAAAGATTGTATTTGCTGCACTTTGTGGAATAACAGAATATTGTTCAACATTTTTCTTAATTATTCATCTTCCCTCCCACTGCCTGCAAGTATGTGTAAAGCTATGGAGCTTAATATTAATTCACACAAGGAAAACAATTGAATTAATGAACTGCACATACAATATCATTATGCAAATGTTCTGCATTCTCCCAGACTAATTATCTGTATTGGTTCATAACTGCCCAAATGTTGGGCAAGAATTACTCAATCTTTTAGAGTTACAACTCTAAAATGTGATCTGGGCTAGGTTAGTCGAGCTTTGCAGTTATTTGTGAACTACCCGCTTTTGACAATATCTGTTTACCTGTTTATGAAGTTCAGTGAAGTTTAGTGAGTTTTCTATCAGTCTGTTCATCATGTTTTGAATTTTTTTAATGAGATATCATAATATTATCTGCAGTTCTTGTAGTTAGACACTTTCCATCAATCATCATAATTTCATCCTTATTAAAATTATCATGAATATGAAACCATATCTCAATTTATTCAATAGGACTTGTTTCTGAATAGACATGTACAGGCAGTCCTCAAGTTACAAACAAGATAGGCTCTGTAGGTTTGTTCTGAAGCTGAATTTGTTTGTAAGTCAGAACAGGAAAATTTTTAAGTGTAACTCCAGCCATATATCTTTGAATAGCATAGAGAAGAGTTTACTGTGATGTTTGCTTTGCTGTCTAGGCCTCTGTTTAGAGGACTTCATCTCACTTTCTGTCCCTGAGATAATTGGATTTTGAAAAATTTGGCTTGTTTTAGAAACAAGGATTAATCATAAAGCTTCAGTGGAGACACCTTTTCCCTATGACAGCTCTTTCAGAAGTGAATTTCCCTTCCGAGGGGTAGATCTCTCTCACTTCCTGTTGTCTCTCCCTTGTTCTTAACAATGAGTCATTCATAAGTTGGATGTTTGTAATTCAAGGAGTGTCTGTATTGTTCCTCAGTCTATCAATGTGAAATGCTTCTGAGGGAGAGATAAGAGCAATAGTACTGGATCTCTGAAAGAGTCTAATAGTCATAGTGGCAAAGAGGAAGCTGAACAACAACTTCTGTGATAAAAACAAAATAATAGGAAGTTAGCAAGCAAGCAAATTAGTAATTTGTGGGTATGGTCATGCAAAGGTTGTTCAATCTCTTGGGTTCACATTTGTCAGGGAAGTCATCCCACACAATGGCATACTGGCATCTTCAATTAAAACATTTCTCAAAATTCCTCTGTCTCTTACTATACTTTGAAGGCAGTGGTACTAAATAGAAAAGATCAGAGCCAACTATGCAGAAATGTACAGAAATTATATTATTTTGGGATTAATATTGGTGAAGCATGGCATTTATTATTTTTTCCAGTTGAATAATATCACAAGGCATTAAATTATGCTTCTGTTTCCCAAAACAACTGTCTTGCTGGATCATGCTGAAGTCTACAATGAGTAGCCACCTAGGGGTATCTGAAAAGTTCATAGGTAGGCCATCTTTTGCCCATAGTGTTTGATTAGCAGTCTGTCCATCTGACAGTCTATCAATTGTAAACTATATACCTTATCTTTTGCCCAACATTGAAACTGAACATGAAAATTCTACTTCTACCATGACTGAGAGCAAATCATAAATCTGCACTGACACAACCAATTTTAAAAGCAACTTATAATGTGAGCTTAACAGTGCTACTCACAAATGCGGACAATGGTTAAGAATCAAACTTTAGGTCCCAGTCAACCAATTATACTCTTTGGTGACCTAGTTCTTTTGTTCCAGTCAGTTAAAAAAACTGACTGGAACAAAAGGGGCTTTATTTCAATCAAATTGTTCCTGTCAATTTAGATTCAATTATAACACAGGGGGTTTCCATTTCTTCTTGTTTAGGTTTTCACCACCAACAAAAATATTGATTTTGATTTTCATATAAGCACAATGCTGCAATGCAACCTGAGCCCTGCTACATGCACAATGGAGGACCTTCTTGTGGCAACACCAGAGGCACTCCAAGGGGCCAGATACTGGTCAAAGGACATTTAATCAACTACCAAGTTTGCCAAATTTGTGTTTTTTTTATCTGTTTGTTTGTTTTGTTCTGTTAGAAATGTAATACAATGGTCTGGTTGTGGATGACATGATAAATATAAGCACAGGAATTCACACCATCCCCAACACAACTTCTATTCAAAGCTGCATCTCTTTCTCTTTGTTTCCAAATGGAAAAAAACATATTGATGTAAACCTAAAGTCACAATTTTAAGTCACTTTCCCATTTTGTGGCTTAATTCTATGAACAGAGCTAAATGGCAAACTCATAAATTGTTTAAAGACTTTGTTCAGTATATACACTGTGACTCTACACAGTGCTCCTTATGCATTATGAATTGTCTCTCTTTCATAACTCAAAATTTTATTGCAACTTTTTTTGCTAACCTAAAAACATAAATAGTTCTTTTCACAGTCAATATTTTTCATTCCTGAGTCTACATTACATAAGATTTCAGAGCCACCAAAAAGCAGACCCTGTTCAGGATCTTCCTGAGACTAG
Source organism: Anolis sagrei (assembly GCF_037176765.1). Classification (NCBI taxonomy): domain Eukaryota; kingdom Metazoa; phylum Chordata; class Lepidosauria; order Squamata; family Anolidae; genus Anolis; species Anolis sagrei. The sequence goes on from NC_090022.1 coordinate 241,217,631, forward strand.
TGATCAGCAGAAGCTGCTTTTACTAAGGTATGTTTCCTTTCCTTCCTGACATGGAATGCCAGTTTCCACGTTTTCAACACACAAATATTTGCCTGGAATCCCTTAGTACTTTAAGATATATCTGTTTCAGACATTGTATTATTATCTCAAACATTAGTTGCACTTATGATTTTTCTCTCAATATAATAAGATAGTGTTGTATGAATATGAAAATGTGTGAGTGAAGGGGTTACGTTCCCTGAGATCGATGCCATCAACAAAATTTTCAGATTGGAGTTGACTGGATAATGACAAGATATTTTTTCTTGTTCCTACCAGAGGAAGAAACTGGCAAAACCACTTCTGAGAATACCTTGCCAAAGAAAACCCTATTAAATTCATGGAATCATGATAAATTAACAGGCAGCTTGAAAGCATATAGACATGCACACCATTCAAACTGAATTGGTAAGATAATATATAGCACAGTCTTCCTAAATGGAATGATGACAGCTTGTTCAGGGAAAATGCCAGAAAAAGCTGGTTCAGCTTTTGGGGTCATTTGCAGTGAATAAGCACCACCTAGAAAGGGAACGCTCAAATAAATAACCAAAAGAAATGGTCTGGGTTGATATCAAACCATCTTACAGGTGTTGGCAAGATGTAGAGATTATGATGATGGTCCCCTCTTTGGTCCTGGTTACAATCATGAAGGATGGTGGTGTCAATTGGAGGCATGCATGTAATCCTGGGGGATTACAATTTCCTTACCAATGGGATATTGTAGAGACTAAGGTTTTCATGGTGGCATTTATATGGTAGCATTGTGGACCACTCTTTCTAATATAGTATCTAGGACAGTGGTTCTCAACCTTCCTAATGCCATGACCCCTTACTACGGTTCCTCATGTTGTGGTAACCCCCAACCATAAAATTATTTCATTGCTATTTCCTAACTGTAATCTTGCTACTGTTATTAATCATCCTTTAAATATCTGATATGCAGGATGTGTTTTCATTCACTGGACCAAATTTGGCACAAATACCCGATATTCCCAAATTTGAATACTGGTGGGATTTAAGGGGGTTGATTTTTTCATTTGGGAGTTATAGTTGTTGGGATTTATAGTTAGCCTACAATCAAATAATACTCTGAACTCCACCAACGAAGGAATTGAACCAAACTTGGCACACAGAACTCCCATGACCAACAGAAAATACGGGAAGAGTTCGGTTGGAATTGACCTTGAGTTTTGGGACTTGTAGTAAGCCTACTTCCAGAGAGCACTGTGGACTCAAACATAGCAAGAATACTCAATACTGTATGCCCAAACATGAACACTGGTGGAGTTTGGGGAAAATAGACCATGACATTTGGGAGTTGTAGTTGCTGGGATTTAATAATTCACCTGTAATCAAAGAGCATTCTGAACCCCACCAATGACAAAATTGGGCCACACTTCCCACACAGAACCCCCATGACCAACAGAAAACACTGGGTTTTCTGATGGTCTTTGGCGACCCCTCTGACACCCCCTCATGACCCCCCCCCCAGGGGTCCTGACCCCCAGGTTGAGAAACACTGATCTAGGAGTTTTTCTTCTCGTTTCAGACAGTTGATCATAATGGCCAGCCAAGAATGCAGGCCACTGAATCAACATAGCAAATAGCATAAGTACTTCCCAATGTATTTTCCAAATAGGCCAGTGTGAAAAAGATGCTTTCTCCCCTTACTGTCCAGAGTTTTAAGTACAACTAAGTGAAGATGCAGCTTTACAGCATCTTTCAAAGAAACATCGACTTTGTTATATATAAGTGGAACTTCACACTTTTCTGAGTGCTATTCGAATACCTTTTAAGATATTGTTATTTACTGCAAAAAATATAGGTTTGCAGCCATAATTAGTTTCGCAAGCTTTCTTCCCAGTATTATATAAGATTCTCAGTATCCGTTAGCAGAGTTATTTTGGTATGTTGCTTAGGAGATATGAAGGCTCTTACACAGAACCATGAACAATTTCTGACTAGCATGCTGCATTTCTTCTAGAAGAGAATAAAAATGCTGGCATAATTTAATTGGGTGGATCTTTTGACATGAGGAACCAGATATTTCTTCTGCATTTCAACAACATACAGCATATAAAACTTTAATGAGCTTAGTAAACTCTACTTAGAAAGTTTATGTAGTTGGGTCTTAGACATTTCTTCGTGTCACATCATGGAAATCTCCTGTATTTCCCTTCTCTTGGAAATGAAATACCCGTTTTTCCTCTGAAAAGAGAATCTACATTATCCCACTGGGAAAAGATGCAGTCTTTGTGGCCAGTTGCTGCAAAGGCTGTGATACAAAACTATCAACTTAGAACTCTAGCACAGATGTATATTGTATCAGCAGATGGAGAATGGGGAAAATAAAAATTTGTAGCATCTGTGATGTGGTACTACCCAGTTTCAGGGTCTGTTTTCAATCCAGAGTACTACATTGTCTGATCACACTGAGTCTAATCTGTTTGCAAATGCAGTGAAACAGATCCACAAACTGGTTTGTGTTACAATGAATCCTAGAATGCTTTTGGTGAGTTATGCTAGTACATAACTGTGGGTTAGATAAATATAACAAAAAATCGCACATGAGGTATCTATTGCTTCCTTCTGCGCTAGTTTTATCTAGAATGACAACTGGACGTCACCAAGATTAGCTCTCTCTCCAATTCATACAGTCACTGATTGACTATGAGGATTTGCTAAGGTGTGCCAGGAAATCTCTTTTGCATTACTATACAGGTGGCTATCTCCACACTCCTGGAGCTTGGTAAAATATATGCGGATGTAAGTTTCCATAAACGATTGGGTAATCTTCAAATAGAATCTTGGCCATACCCTTCTGATTGAACCCAAGGGCATCCCAAGATTTATTGCTTCTGAGGAACCTTACAATATGGTAACCCACCCCCACCCCCCCACCCCAATTCATGTAAAGCAACATATTGCAGTTGAATGTGGCTTTGACAATGCGTATAGGATAGTGTCATTCACCAATTATGTGGAAAGTAGGTCAGTGGCAGCAATGATAAACAGGCCGCAAGTCACACACAGTTCTAACTCAAAGAGAAATGAACAGAGAGCTGTTACTGCTATGTCCCAGCATGTGCCAACTGAAGTACATGATCTTCAGGACTACCCCTGATTGGAAGGACAACATATGAACCTCATGGCCATAGATAGATTTTTTTTAAAAGTGAAGATTTCATCAAGCCATTGGCTGTGTCATTCCACAGTATGTATTTCAGCTGAACCCAGCACAAAGATAAAAAATGGTATAGACCTCACTACCTCTGCGGATGCTTGTCATAGATGCAGGGGAAACGTCAGGAGAGAATGCCTCTAGAACATGGCCATATAGCCCCAAAAAACCCCTACAACAACCCAGTGATTTCGGCCATGAAAGCCTTTGACAATACATGGTATAGATATCTTAGTGGAGAAACTATCATGGGGTTTTCTTAGGAAGATTTGTTCAAAGGCTTAGTGAATGTGACTTGTCCAATGTTACAAGAGTTTCCAAAACTGAGTGAGGAATGAAACCCTGGTTTCTTAGAATCCTAATTCAATACTCAAACCACTTCACAATACTGGCTCATCACTCATACACACATACACACACACACCAATTATTAATTTAAAGCAAATAAGACACGATTATTAAATATTTGGTTTCTCAAGCATAGGGGATAAAACAATTTCCTGTCTGAATCTTGTTGATAGTCTCAACTACAGTAGACCTATTGAATTAATAGATTTACCTAATTATTTATTCTCTATTCAACAATGGAACAAATGTGTGTATTCTAGTAAACTAGATTTTTCATCTCTCTCATCTGTACCTGGCCCTATGTTTCTATCTCCTATTGTTTTCAGTGAAATGATTAAAATATACTTGAAACATGGCAAAATGTGTTAAAATTGTGTTCTGTTTAGAAAAGAAACATATTCTCAATTACCTTCCCTTAATTCAACGCTTATTCTCAAAAATGCACTCCTACATTATTTCCAGTATTGTAACATTCTCACATACTGATTTATTTCAACAGCTATGTATGAACAGCACTTTGGATGTACAGAAGTGATTCAATGCAAAATATTTTCCATATGAAATTGAGTTAGGGCATTGCGAACATGTCTGGATGAGGATGGAACAAAAGCCTCTGTAATCAGTGAAAAGAACAGATAAACTCATTCAAAGGCTACACTAGTTATTGGGATTGCCCAGGACATAAACAACACTTTTGCCAAACCAAATAGTGTATTGTAACAGGTACATGTGATCTCTATTCCTTCATTTAAATGATCAAATTGATATCCTGAGAGCCAAATTTAAATTGCAACCATTTCTGGCATGTTAACAATTTCCCAAAGAAAATGCATCCCACCTTACCCCACCACACTCATACACATACTACAATCTGTGAAGAGGAAACTATTCAAGCACAATTTTGTTTCTATTTCCCCCTATCTTGCAACTGATAGCAGTGTGTGGATAATTTAAACCAGAGACAAGGGATTTTAAAAAGAACTTTCCCTGTTGCAATTGTCCTGCTTCACTTTTTCTATTTGAGAAGGAAATAATGGTAATTCATTGTACTGAATCTGTCCCTTTCAGTCTAGAGAAATGAGAAATTTCTTAGGAGAACCCTTGCCCTGGCCTAACTTTGTGCCAGCAATATGACCGTATTCCTGGGTTGCAGAAGTATGGGATCTGGCTTAATTCATTGGCTTCCTTTAACTGTTCTTCTCTGCCAACAGATCATAACCAACAGAACAGTTCTGCTGCCAGATTGCTTTTATGGCAGATCTCTAAGAACGATTAGCAGAAAGTGGTTCTCCCAGAGACCCAGCAGGACATTTCTTTGGACAGAAAGTGATTTCCACTAACAAGAGGTTGTTACTTAACTCTATAGCTGGTGCATGTTTGATTCTCAATTGCACTTTGAATCCCATTGATTTTAGTGTCCCATTGATTTTAGTGTTTACATGCACCAAATCCTATACCAATTTGTTGCTGGAAGGAACATTTCTTTGGCGTGACCCAGCCAATCCCAAATGTTTACATCTTTCATTTATTTCATTGAGAGACAATGAAATGCAAGGGGTATTCTAACTGTAGGCATCATCATTTATAGAATACTTAAAAGTATTTAATTTTGGTTAGGTTTATTTATTTATTCATTTGGTTTACTTTTACCCCGCCCTTCTCACCCCGAAGGGGACTCAGGGCGGCTTACAGTGTTTAAGAAAGATCTTACTTAACTTGGCAACACATGCATAGCTAAAATATGTAATTTGCTGTCCCAATCAGTACTGATGGTTTCCAAACTGGATGACTTCAAAAAGAACTGAAAAATTAATGAAGGATTGGGCTATCAGTGACATCTACTCATGATGGATGTGTATATTCACTCCAGTACTAGTATGTACTACGTATATGCTCCTTTATATGAGTGATAGCAAGCATGAGTGGGAAAGTGTTGTAGTTTTCACACATGCTTCTCATAGGATCAGTGTGTGAACAGAATGTGTGAATAAGCTGACCTTTGGTATAATTCAGAAAGGTTTTGCTTATGTTCTTATATAATATAGAATTATATAATTATATATCATAGAATTGGAAGGGTCCCAGGGGCTAGTCCATTCCTTTCTGTACTAAAATACTTCTGAGAGCTAGCTAACTAAGTTCTGCTTCAAAAACAACTAATGAAGGAGAATCCATCATCTTTTCAGATCATCTATTTCACTGTCAAAGAGTTGTTGCCTCCAGAGATTTCTTCCTAATATCCTTTCTTTAAATTTGAATCCATTGGTTTGGGGCCTATTCTTGGAGCTAGCCAAGAGTGTCCCATGTAGGGAGAAGTTACATAAAAGATTGTCTCAATGATTTTAAATGCAATATGTTCCAATCTGAGGGCTCAGTAAGAAAACATTTGGATTAATATTTCTGCCCTTAGCTTTGGGGCATGTTTGAATGTTCTCTCAAGCAGCTTTAACTTTTCACATCATCAGGTCTTTTCCATTAAAAACAGTTATTTATCAAGGAGACTGCAATTTCTAAGTTTAAATTATATGCATATTTTAAAAAGAAGAGCATTAATAACTCTATATTACTAACTGCTGTGAAAATTAGAAAAAAGGCATAGATCACTTTAAAAACAAAAGAAAACAAAAAAAGGACACACTTGTACCCCTGAAATCTGAAGGATAAGTGAAAAAACTCTGAACAATAGTAATTTTGAAAGGACGACAAGTGTTGTAGACTTCCTACTCATCCAATTACATAATTGAATTGTTGGGTCCATAAGAGAGGAAAGGCTATAAAATGAAAACAAGCACCCTGAGACTATCCAGGTTATGCTATCAATAACTCCTGTTAACCTTGGTCATAGACATGCCTAGCTAGGTCTGACAACAGCTTAGGTCTGAACAAAGGTTATTCACTTATACAAAGGAGGGAGGGATACAATTTTATGTATCCCATTATTTTTGCAAAAGTTCCTCCAAAGTGAAAGAAATGGGAGGAAAAATGTATTTCCAATCCAGTTGATGGTTTCAGCTATTTGAAGACAGGCTACCGAGCATAACTTCAATGTTTCAGTTGTGTATGAAAATGGACTGTAAGTCAATACAACTGTTTAAGAACTGGAAAAGATTTTGGTCAAGATTCTCTATGTGCTTACATTACTACGTAACCATGATAATGTAGCAATGTAGTTAATCTCAGTCACTTTTCGTCATTTCTGTTGTGAGAGAATCAGCCGTCTACAATGGCAAAGTAAAGACTTCTGTATATATTTCAGATTTCAATATTAATGTCAAAAATACGTAGTATGATCATTGCCCAGGGACACCTGGATGTGTTGCACTCCTGCAGAGAGGCTTCTCTCATGTCCCCCTCATGCCACATTATCACAGGATGTCTATGCCCTACTCCACTGGAGAAATTATACTGTTTAGCTGGTACTGCACCACCAGGAAGTAGCAGCCAATACTGAAAGGACCAAGGCAGTGGCATCTCCAGCCCATCCCCTGTTCAGATATTAGCCAACATGCCAATGCCTTAAATCAAGAAATTGTTTTCTAATTTCTACAGAGATACTTGCAGGAACACCTCAGCAAGCAACAGTCCAAAAGGGGCAGGCTAAAACCTCGAACCTCAATCAGTGGCTGATACCGAATGAGAGACTCCCTCCTGGGCATACAGAATTCTGAGTGACTTGGAAAGTGCTGAACAGACTGCGCTCTGGTACCACGAGATGCAGAGCTAACTTTAAGAAATGGGGCCACAAAGTGGAGTCCACAATATGTGAGTGTGGAGAAGAACAAACCACAGACCACCTATTACAATCCAGTCTGAGCTCTGCCACATGCATAATGGAAGACCTTCTTTTAGCAACACCAGAGGCACTCCAAGTAGCCAGCTACTGGTCAAAGGACATTTCATATAATGCCAAGCTTTTAAACTTTGGGTTTTTTTTTTTAAAAAAAAATACATTACAACTGTACCCTCAGTTCACTTCTGATATGATAAATAATTAAATAAAGTCAATCTCAGCCCCTAATCTCCATTTACCAGTCAGAAGCCACTGCGATCACTGGGGTCTGTTTCCCTATTGCATAGGAAGCAGCTTACTTCTCATTCACAGCCCATCACATGAGCTACCTCTGACATAACAGGCAGAAACAAGGTCCCTGATGCAATCTCTCACAAAAGGGGAACAGCCATCAGCCGGCTACTTCCCAATTAACAAGAGAACAAACCTCCAAAATGGGGAGCTTTCACAATCCCTCTGTATCTTCTAAACAAGAAGATATATCAGGATTGTGAACACAAAGCAGTCATGAATGCTTTGTATTCATAATCCCTGAGTTATACATTCATAACTAATCAATCTATTCCAAATGTATTCTTCTGTATATGTCTCATCATGTTGCTATAACAGTAATTTCTGAATAGTTGCACAAGTGAACTTCACATACAGGTGTGTTGAAAGACATGAAACGAGAATCTAAAAGATACAATGTCACAGTGCTTGGAGAACCATGCTAAGTACTCTCTCATCAGGTGAAGTTATAATTTGTGCACCAGACTAAGCTGCTAGAGGATGTTCTTTATCTCCGAGTCAAAATGAACTTCACATGCACTATCCTGAAGTGCAGTACAGAAATCATACACTTATGTGTATGAAGAGTGTTTTCACAGGTAAAACAAAGGATGCTCCCCATTTTGTGAATTCAGTCACACACTATAGAATAAGACTCAATGAACATGTGATGCATGCTTCAAAGCACATCAGCCATCATTCATCTCAACTTGGCTCCAATGCTGCTCTACACAAAAGGAGAATGAAATACGGAGTTTCATCAGGATTGTGGCTGGTAAAGGATAAAATTCCCCCTCCCTTTGCATGCTGTTACATTTGTTGTAGATTTTGTAGTTTTTAGACTTCTTTGTTGAAAATTGCTTGCACCTCACCAAACTACAAATCTCAGGAAGCCATAGCATCTAGCCATGGCAGTTACAGTTGTGTTAAGGTGCATTAATTCTACAGTGTAGATGCAAGATAAAACAGTTATCAGAAATGGCTAGTAATATTCGTTGTAATCTATGGTGATAGTTCTGTGGCTGAATAAGAAAGACAAGTGAATTTCATCAAAGCTGAGAGATCATGTAAAGTGTATTATCTTAATAACTACCAACAGTTTATCATTTCAAAGGGATAGTTGTGGTTCTGTTCTATTACAACAAAGCAGTGAAGAACCCAGCGGCACCTTACTGTCTAATGTATGAATTATATTCTGAGGATTTTGGGACCTACAGCTTTACAGTGAACTACAGTTCAGAAGGAAGAATGCTGGCCTCCAAGTTCCCATGTCCAAGATTTCTGTCAGAGACATGCAACTTCTTTTTCTCTGCAGCAGGCAAATGGACAAACAGAACTAGGAAATGTGTGACATTTCTTTGTCATATATTCCCAGGTTTCTCTGACTAGAGTGCATTCATCTGTTCGTGCTGAGTTCACAGCTGTTCAGAAGATAATTACTGAGTCATTTCTCTCATATAAAGCCCCCAAAATTGAGAAAGGCAGATAGGCAGCATCTGAGTATGGAGCTACAATGCCATATGGGACAGAGGAAAGGTATCTACTATGTCAAATGTGTGTGCACACCCAGATAATTGTTTGTGATAAATATACCAAGAAAAGACATCTTTTACTCATTTGCTAATTTTGGAAAAGGCATTTTAGAAATACATAAAAAGATTGGATTAGGATACTGCCAGGGTGTGAAAGGGGAATTCATCCAATACTTGGAGGAGACAGGACTCCAAACTAAATTAGAACCACAGTGAGGAGTACAAAAGCTCGACTCTTTCTCCTCATCACACTTTACACAGATCAGAATCTTATCACTTTTGGTTTCTAAAAGTCAGTCACATAATTGCTAATTGCAAGGATGCAATTTCATCTAGCTGTGCTTATAGGTCCATGATAGAACTATCCCATGCCCTGACATTTCAGCACCAACACCTGAAGCCTAGAGATGATAATTTGTGATGTCACAGAGAGTGGGCCCTGTGATATTACAAAAGTTACATTAAAATGAGCTGCCCTAGGAAGGTCATTTAGCTTAAAAAAATCAGCAATGTCTACACAGAGTATGTCATTCAGTTAAAACCCACACAATCTAACACTCTTATCCTGCATTTTCTTCCTGTCCCCATGAGACCTGGTTTAGAGGGACCAGACCTCAAGGTCTGGGAATGCTATGGATAACAAAATATGCAGGTACCAATCCCCATGAAAAGGAACTGTGGATAAAATGAGAAATATCAGAATATACGTAGTTTATATTTTTTATGAACTGCAAATACAAATGAACACATACAATAAATATTTATGTAAATAAATACATAAAGTATACCATCTATATCCTTCTCAGGCTTAAAGTGTGCAAAAATGCTACTATAATGAAAACTAATGTGAGAAGTTTCACTTTTGCATCACTAATACAAAAAGATAGTGCCGGGCTTTAGCACAGCAGGTTAATCGCCAGTTGCAGTAAATCTTGCCAATCAAAAGGTTGACTGTTCGAAGCCTGGCTCAGGGTGAGTTCCTGGCCTTACGTCCAGCTTCTGCCTACCTAGCAGTTCAAAAGTATATGTAAGTAGATACAGTAAATAGGTACCACTTAAAGTGGGAAGGTATTTAAGACACCCATAAGAAAATGACAGAAAAATGCTGGCAATTCATCCAAGGAGGAAGTTTATGAACAAAGGTCTTTGGCAGGGAAAAGTTGAGTGACAGCAACCTCCCACCACCACCACCACCACCACCACACACACACACACGGCTGGAATCGAGCACAGCCTCCAAGATGCCAAAGATGGGAAAGCCTATATATACCTCTATCTATGTGTAATTGTTAGGGCTGGGCGGTTTCGTTTCGTTAATTCGTAATTCGTTAATAATTCGTTAATTTTTTCAATTACAAAACGATAACGAACCATTCTGGAGCAATTATTTAAAAAAACGTATTTTCAAAAACGTTTTGTAAATGCTTCGCATTTCGATATTGTATTCGTTTCGTTATTGTTTTGAGGTCGTTTCGTTATTATTTCCGCATGTCTGGGCCAGTTTTATGGTTTAATTAGTGAAAAAAAATTATAATATCACACCAACAGTCAACAACAGAGGGAGAGGGAAGCTTCAGAAGGTTTTGGAGGTTTTTTAGCGTATTTCACGGTCGCGTCCGCCATTAACGAATCGATTCGTTATTGTTTCGGAAATCGATTCGTTAATTTTTTACCATTTACGAAATTTCGTAAATATCGAACTTTTTAAAAGGAAAATTTTGTAATTATTTTAAATATCGAAACAAAAAAAACCCCCAAATACAAATCGATTTTAGAAACAAATTTTTCCGTTGTTACCCAGGCCTAGTAATTGTCTGTCTTGCCAGTGTATAATGGCATTGAATGTTGGATATATATGTGTTCTGTGATCTGCCCTGAGTCCCCTTCAGGGTGAGAAAGGCGGAAAATAAAATTGTAAATAAATAAATACTGTAAATACATAGGACCTTGTGCAAGTGCAAGTCCCTTTGTCCACATGCCAATTGTCATATAGGCAATAACAAGAGGTCACATGCCATTACTTTGTCAGTAGTAATAATTTTTTGGTGTTCTGTTTGTTTTGAAGCATAGACTGGATGTCTGTCAGATGATGCATCTATACTGTAGAATTAATACACTTTAACTGCTATGGGATTTGTAATTTGGTGAGGAATCAGCACTATTGGGTAGAGAAGGCTAAAGACCTTGTAAAATGACAACCCCCAGTATTCCATAGCATTGAGCCATAGAGGTGATGTCAAACTGAATCAATTCTCCTGTGTAGTTCGACCCAGGGAGAGCAAAGACAACACTTTTGAAGAGGTTGTGCCTTCCAGCTGTGTCTTATTATCTTCTACACTGTGAGAATTTCCCCTGCTTCTTGTCTTACTTGCAGAGCAGTCAGATTTATTCCTAGGAGATTTAACTTCCAGAAATAATGGACCATTTATGAGGTCGATAGTCTGCTGTCACGTTAAATATTTGTTTGTCAATATTTCACTCTGTGGTTTGAAATTGAACACAAGGTATACATACATTTTTAGATGGATGTTTTCACACAGATGTTACAATTAATACAAATAGACACAAATAGGATAGAATAAACAGAACTGCGCAGCTGCTACCCAAACTGGATATAAATGTTTTGAAAGCATCAGCAATGTTTAATACAAACACAAACCACAGAGCAGCCTTGAAATAGCAGTATGGAAAGATTCCAAGCCATCTTCTTCCCCATATAACTACAATGCCCATTTGTCCTATATGGAAGGTATTCTTAGACACCACACAGCATGCTGTCCTAGACACGCAGCCCATATCACATCAACATTATGGGGAGGCTCAAGAGGAGATCACCTCAGATGTGGACAACCCTCAGGCTTGGAGGAATGTCACCCTTAGAAAGAGACATAGGACCCGGAAGCTTCCTCAGAATACTTCTTCTCAGCTGCAGTTACACAATAGATTCCAAATTCTCACACAGCTATCACTTGACCAAGAAACACAACACATTGAGGAAGACCGGAATGGCTTAGATACTGATCAGTGGTTCGTCCTTGACCAGTGTGAGGGGGATAGCCCTGTTTGGGACAACATTCACACTTACACAATCATGCAGGTGTACCATCCCCAATCATAGACCAGGTGCAACAGGAACACATACAGGAGAACGCTAGGCTCTTGGATGAATCTCAATGGATTGTCCTTGATGAATGCACTGGGGATGTCGAGGAGGAGGACAACACTTTACACCTATACAATTCACACCAACAGGATCACTTTTCTGGGGACCTACACACTACAATGCGCAAAAGGGGCCCTGCCATTCCTGAAAGTAAACAGGTCTTGGTAGTAGGCGACTCCCTCCTTAGAGGAACGGAAGCCGTCATTTCCAGACCGGATGGGATGGCTCGAGAAATATGCTGCCTACCGGGGGCAAAAATACACCATATCACTCAGAGGCTCACCAGGCTCCTCAAGCCCCATCACCGTCCTCCCCTCATGTTGATTCATGTAGGAACCAATGATACTGCTAGGCATACTGTTCAAAAGATCACAAATGATTTTTGAGCTCTAGGAACAAAGCTAAAGCAATGTAATGTACAGGTGGTCTTTTCATCTCTCCTCCCAGTCATAAAACACGGTCTTACAAGGGCCAGAAAAATAGTACAGGTCAATGACTGGCTTAGAAAATGGTGTCAGGAGGAATGCTTTGGCTTCCTTGACCATGGCCTGCTTTTCCAGGAGGATGGCCTACTGGCAAGGGATGGGGTGCATCTCACACAAGTAGGAAAACACCTTTTTGCTCACAGACTCGCAATCCTCATTAGGCGCACTTTAAACTAGGCCCACTGGGGGAGGGGGACAACAGCCTTGCGAACACTACTTTACTCACAATGTCAGGGAACCACCAGAAGGCTAAACGGAGGGCTGCACAAACACAAAAAGGACCAAGTACCGAAAGCACAATAATCCCAATTAAACAGCTCAGGGGAAGATCTCAGGGCTCACATGTCTTTACACTAATGCACAGAGCATGGGAAATAAACATGACGAACTCCAATTTTTAGCACAACACCACAAATATGATATCATAGGCATCACTGAAACCTGGTGGGATGACTCCTATCGCTGGAATGTAGACATCGAGGGCTATAACCTCTTTCACAGAAACCGAACAAAGGGGAGAGGAGGCAGAGTAGCCTTATATGTCAAAAACTCTTATGCTGCAGAAGAAATGCATGACAGCAATCCAGGAAACCAGCTTGAAAGCATCTGGATAAGAATCAAGGGAACTGGGACTCAAAAAGATCTTGTTGTAGGAGTCTACTACAGACCTCCAAGCCAGGAGGAAGAACTTGATGAAGTCTTCTGCCAACAGTTGACCAAACAGGCACAGAAAAGAGATGTAGTAGTCATGGGCTATTTCAACTATCCCGATATTTGCTGGAAAACAAACTCGGCCAAGAGTACAAAGTCCAACAAATTCCTCGCTTGCCTTGCAGACAATTTCATGGTCCAGAAGGTAGAAGAGGCAACAAGGGGATTGGCTACTCTTGATCTCATCCTAACAAATGTGGAGGACCTGATCGATGCGGTTGAAGTGGTAGGATCCTTAGGGGCAAGTGACCATGTGCTCCTGCAATTTGAGGTACAAAGAAAGGCCGAAAGTAAGACAAGTCAAACCCGCATTTTGGACTTTAGGAGAGCTGATTTCCAAAAAATGAAGGAAACACTGAGCAGCATTCCGTGGACACAGATACTAAAAGACAAGGGAGTTATGGATGGATGGGAGTTTCTCAAGAGTGAAATACTCAAGGCGCAGTTGCAAACTGTGCCAACAAAAAGAAAAAATAGGACAAGTGCAAAGAAGCCAGAATGGATGTCCAAAGAACTTCTAACTGTGCTGAGACACAAAAGAGACATGCACAAGAACTGGAAAAATGGAGAAATCACCAAAGAAGAATTCAAACAAATAGCCAACAGCTGTAGGGAAAAGGTCCGCAAGGCTAAAGCACAAAATGAGCTCAGGCTTGACAGGGACATTAAAAACAATAAAAATGGATTCTTTTCTTATGTCAGTAGAAAAAGGAAAAACAAGGAGGCGATAGGGCCTCTTCGAGGAGAAGATGGGGCAATGCTGACAGGGGATAGGGAAAAGGCAGAACTACTAAATACCTTCTTTGCCTCGGTCTTCTCACAAAAAGAAAGTAATCTTCAACCTCAGCAAGACGGAGTGGATGAGGGATTTGAGGACATCCAACTCCAAATTGGGAAACAAGTCGTACAGGAATACCTGGCCGCTCTAAATGAGTTCAAGTCCCCAGGGCCAGATCAACTACACCCAAGAGTATTGAAGGAACTAGCGGAAGTCATTTCAGAACCATTGGCAACCATCTTTGAGAGTTCTTGGAGAACAGGAGAAGTTCCAGCAGATTGGAGGAGGGCCAATGTGGTCCCAATCTTCAAGAAGGGAAAAAAGGATGACCCAAACAACTACCGTCCGGTCAGCCTCACGTCAATACCAGGCAAGATTCTGGAAAAGATTGTTAAGGAAGTGGTCTGCAAACACTTAGAAACAAATGCGGTCATCGCTAATAGTCAACATGGATTTATCAAAAACAAGTCATGCCAGACTAATCTGATCTCTTTTTTCGATAGTTACAAGCTGGGTAGATGCGGGAAATGCCGTGGATGTAGCGTACCTGGATTTCAGTAAGGCCTTCGACAAGGTCCCTCATGACCTTCTGGCAAGGAAACTAGTCCAATGTGGGCTAGGCAAAACTACGGTGAGGTGGATCTGTAATTGGTTAAATGGACGAACCCAGAGGGTGCTCACTAATGCTTCCTCTTCATCCTGGAAAGAAGTGACGAGCGGAGTGCCGCAGGGTTCCGTCCTGGGCCCGGTCCTGTTCAACATCTTTATTAATGACTTAGATGAAGGGTTAGAAGGCAGGATCATCAAGTTTGCAGACGACACCAAATTGGGAGGGATAGCCAATACTCCAGAGGACAGGAGCAGGATTCAAAACGATCTTGACAGATTAGAGAGATGGGCCAAAACTAACAAAATGAAGTTCAACAGTGACAAATGCAAGATACTCCACTTTGGCAGGAAACACGAAATGCAAAGATACAGAATGGGGGATGCCTGGCTCGAGAGCAGTACGTGTGAAAAAGATCTTGGAGTCCTCGTGGACAACAAGTTAAACATGAGCCAACAATGTGATGTGGCGGCAAAAAAAGCCAATGGGATTTTGGCCTGCATCAATAGGAGCATAGTGTCTAGATCTAGGGAAGTAATGCTACCCCTCTATTCTGTTTTGGTTAGACCACATCTGGAATATTGTGTCCAGTTCTGGGCACCACAATTCAAGAGAGATATTGACAAGCTGGAATGTGTCCAGAGGAGAGTGACTAAAATGATAAAAGGTCTGGAGAACAAGCCCTATGAGGAGCGGCTTAAGGAGCTGGGCATGTTTAGCCTGAAGAAGAGAAGGCTGAGAGGGGATATGATAGCCATGTATAAATATGTGAGAGGAAGACACAGGGAGGGGGGAGCAAGCTTGTTTTCTACTTCCCTGGAGACTAGGACGCGGAACAATGGCTTCAAACTACAAGAGAGGAGATTCCATCTGAACATGAGGAAGAACTTCCTGACTGTGAGAGCCGTTCAGCAGTGGAACTCTCTGCCCCGGAGTGTGGTGGAGGCTCCTTCTTTGGAAGCTTTTAAACAGAGGCTGGATGGCCATCTGTCAGGGGTGATTTGAATGCAATATTCCTGCTTCTTGGCAGGGGGTTGGACTGGATGGCCCATGAGGTCTCTTCCAACTCTTTGATTCTATGATTCTATGATTCTATGGGGAAAACCTTACAGGTGGTGAAAGAAAAAGTATTTTCCAATCCTGTTTACAGCAATTCAGTGAGACTTGGGTCTACCACAGAAATCCCCCACCCTCTACTCAATGTAAGATCGCTTTGTTAAAGTATGAAAAACTAGAAGAAAGCTAAACTCTGCTCTTTAAAAAGTAGAAATGGAAACCAAGTGAAGCATTTAGTACAAGACCCCAGTTGTTCATTTCATCCCTAGCGTCAGCTGTTTGTGTTTTGTGAAGTTTAAAAAGCTACATAGAAGTCTATGTGGGAGTGACCCTCACAATCTAATAAAAAAAATGTTTGTTCAAACTAAATCACTCAGCCTTGGGTCTGAGGTGACAAAATGAATATTAAACCAATAGTATCAACTTCAGTTTGTTTCCAGGCTCAGTTCAGACAACGATTTTTAACATTTTATTTTAAATAGCCTGTGGATTGCATATCTGAAGAATCAACTCTCTTAGGAATCTGTTCCAGATTTACCCTCAATGTTTTATTCTCATTAATGTCACTTTACTAATATGTATAATTAGTAGGGACAGAAGAGTAAGCCTTTCACATTTGGATTATCTGAACTACAGTTTGTACCCAAATTCAATGCAGTTAGAGGCACAGGATCTTCATGAAAGTGAAAAACTGCAAATAAAAACATTGATATTTTATTTTACTAGAGACAACACTTCTCTGTGAATTCTAGATTTTCCAACATGATTCTAGGCTGCCTCCTCCAGGGACTGATCATAGAACCACATTGGAGAACCTACACATTCCTAGAGATGTGTTCTGCCTAGGAATCTCTAAGTCCTGTAAGTGTAACTTGAGAAAGTTGGCCAGAGAGTCACACTGGAGTACCTAGAGATTCCAAGAGAGATCATTTTAATCAAATCTCCAAATGTCAAACTTGTAAATGTGGAAGGCTGACTGTATGTTCCTTCTTTGCAGTCTTCTACTTGGATGCCTGGTCCATATTTCCTGTTGCTAGCAATGGAAACTACACAACACCTGACCTACCCACAACTGATTGCCACTAAGCTTTGATTCTGAGTTCAAAGTCTGAGCGATGCCATTCAACCTCCCCCCTCCCCCCGCCCATTGCCTTTGAACCTCAACAATGGTAGGAATGCTTACCTAAGATTTGCTAGGAATGTCCTATTATGTGTCCCCACAATGGGAAAAAACATTATCTAGAGACACAGGAGAGCCTTTGCTACTGAAAGGCCCCAATAGCACAAAGTCCTTAATGTAGATGTGCAGCTTGTACCAGCCTTGGTTTTGTTTTCATGCTAAGATAAAGTCTGATTTCTTATTAAAATGTTGAGCTCTTTTAATATTGGATAAGATATAATATTTTAAATAAATGAATGTTTCCATGTTTTGTTGGACTAGGGTGTATAATACACTTCTTGTTATAGTTGATATGAGTGCATGATATATTTCTGTTAGGAAAATTTCCCCAAAACAGCAAAATCATTTAAAAATAAATAAAAGAGCACAGACTAAAAATAACAGAATGAAAGGGGGTGAATAATCACAAGAAACCTCATCACATTGACGTGGTCCCATGGAGTGATATGCCTCCACACATGGCGAATCAGTGGGGCAGCAGGGCAATTCCAGCACCGCGCCTCCCCCACAGCTGATGCTTCCCATCCCACGTATGGCATCACCACTGCGGCTTGGCCCCGTACATTTCTATGGAACACGGGAAGACTCCTGTGCTGCTTGCAGGACACTTCCTCCACGGGGGCCCACCTGAAATCACCGTACATTGTGTGATGCTATCCAAAGAGGAGGAAATGTCCCGAACATGTCCTAGGATGCTTAATTTGCCTCAGTGTGATGAGGCTGCAAGTCTTTCTTCTTGGGTCTTAAAACAGAGGAAGATGCATCCTGAAGAAATTCTATTCTACATCATCAGTCTGGTTAGGAGGATAAAGGATAAAGAGTGAGAGAAAACAGACAAAACAGGCATTCAGCCTAGCTTAATTCTGCTTCTCATTGAAGACTACAGACATGAGTGGTGTGAGACTGAATTCCAGCAATATTCACATTTACAGGTTTGTCAGATGTCCGCATTAATACACAGATCCAAAAGAAATTGATTATTTATGCTATTTTTTTAAAGTCTTAACAGTTTCCGACAGTTTTAAAACTGCTTTCTCCCAGTGGAAAATACTGAGTTGATTCTGTAATATCTTTTCTGTCTGCTGCTCCTGATAAGGTGAATCAATGTAGTTTAGCTATTTGAGCACTAGAAGTACTCTGAGGAAACAGGGTTCAAATCTCTGCTCACTCATGGAAACTTACTGATTGACCTCAGGCAAGTCTAATACTCTCTCCACAGTGGCAAGCTTCCTCTGAGTAAACCTGTCAAGAAAATCCTACTGTAGGCTCACCATAAGTCATTGTCAACTTGAAGGCAATAACTAGCTGTCCATATAGTTTTATGATGCTGTTTTACTACTATTTGTTTTACTGTTGGGTTGAAATAGTAATTTGAATATGTCAGAAACGAGAAGGATCAAATAAAAATGACTCACAGGGGATCTGTGAAAACAAGCAAAGAAAACTAACGAATGACTCTATTTTGGAAAGTAATTTGAAAATAGTAATAATAAAGACATAGATGAGACAAATAAGAAATCTGGACAAGGTCTAGATAGGAAACAATAAGACAAGAAATATTTTGGATTTTTGAATTTTTTTAGTATTAGAATACCTATATTTGCACATACTGAGATATCTAGAAGATAAGACACAAAAACATGCAATTAATTTATATTTCATATGCATTTTATACACATAACCTGAAAATAATTTTATACAATGTTTTAATAATTTGTGCATGAAATGAAGTTTCATCAGAAAGCAAAGGTGTCAATATCTCAGCCACCCACGTGGACAATTTCAGATTTTGCAGGATTTTGGAATTCCATCTGTTTTGACAAAGTTGGGCATCACTGAAGCTTGGATCTACACTACCATATAAAGAAGTTTGGAACTGTAGTACATGGTCATTATATGAGTAAAAGTGGCAAGTTGTTGAAACGGAATTGATGTGTTGATCTAAAGGCAGACACTATCTGAGGGTTCTATAGAGGCTCTAAAGCCTATGAGGCCAATTAAAAGGAATACTGTTTATGTTTTGAATAAAATGAGATGATTAACCAGACTTGGGAAAGAAAACAATTATCTCTGCTTACCTCAAGTTGGCTTTATCTACCACTTGGCCATTTTTGTTGAAGTGGCAGAGAAGCAATTGGAAAAACATGAAAGGGGGAAAAAAAGAAAGAAAAATAGGTCAGTAAGTGATGCCTTAAGAATAGATCAGTGTGGAATGATGAGCCAAGATAAGATGTAGGCTACTCTGGGCTGGATTTGAGAGGAGCACACAACCCTGAGGGACACCAGCAAAAAATACACAAATGATGAGAGATAATGCAAGAATCAGCAACTTAAATCCTGGCTGCCTGCTTCAAGGGAAAAAATTGGGGAGAGATGCACAGAAAGCCAATACTGTGCAACTTTAGAAAGGATGATTAACATAAGTGAATACAGCATTCAGATCAGGCATAACGAGTACTGAATAAATGCAGTTTTACATTGCAATCCAAACTCAGCAAGAGAACCAATGATCAGCTGAGGCAATGAAAAGTCAGCTGAAACTGTGCTGAATTCAAACCCCCTTCACTTAAGGATGTCTAAGACCTCAGTCAACCTAAGGAGGGGGGGGGGAGCTGGTACCTAATAAAGTAAGAGTCCACCTTCTCAAAATGTTGGATCTCTGTGATATTTATTTTCAGTTCCTGAAAATCTTATAGGTGACACCTACTGCTAATTATACTGAAGTCAGAAGTAAAAACTACAATTATAGACATGCCTATTTAAAACACATCAGAGGGACATGTTCTGGAAAGAGAGAAGACATGCACAAATTTGAACATTTTTCATGCCAGAATGCTGTTTTGTTTTTGTTTTTAACATTAGAGATTGTAAAATTGAGTTATACTTTGTATGTCAGATGGAAAAGTTGACCAAGTCTGTAATAATTATATAAAGTTCTCAGCACAACCCATGTGAGCATGGAAAAAGAGTTATGCTGCAGAATTTATATGGCCTTCAGCATACCCGAAACACTATCAAAGATGTGATGTAAAATGCAGAATGCAGGATGCCTCTGTAGTTGTCCCCTCTCCTTGCTAACAACACTGAACCCCCAACACAATCATCCTAGGCTCGAAGACAAGGCCTACCAATTAAATGGTATGATTTCCAGTTTCTAGGAAGGCTGACACCTCACCAATACTCTATTCACAATTATCCTGATTAGAAATGCAATCCTATTACCATGCAGCAGGGAGTAAGACCAACTGAACTCAGTAAGGTTAACATCTGAGTAGGCATTGCAGGCAGGTTGCCATGTCAGACTGCAGCTGTAAATGTATTATTGGGGGGTAATTCCTTTCAAATTAGTAAGATTTGCTGTCAAATAGACATCTTTAAACAGTAGGGTGCTGATAAGCTGTTAGTTGAAAGACATATTTCAGATTCACATTCATATCCGTCTCTGACTGGATGCTGGGCATGCTGAAAAGAAAGCCACTTAGTGTGGCTTAAAGATTCTCCAGCATTGAAAGCTTGCTGTTCTCTGCTAGCTATATATATATATATATATATATATATATATATATATATATATATAATTGTATAATTCTTCTTGCACTGTATTAATAAACATGAATTGTTGCCAACTGGGCATATGATACAACTGTGTCTGCTGAAAGAGACATTTCCCAAGTCAACTGTGTTTTCCCTATAACTTTTTTTAAGAAAGAAAAAAAGAAAGAAAGGGCCACTTCACAAGATGCATTTATGTCTTTTTGTCGCTTTCATGCACGGCTTAGATGGGGCCTGCTGCGTGTCATCATATAATGCACGGCAGTCCTCACCTACATTCCTCCCGAAGTGGAGGTGGAAATGCCAAAAGGCGCTTCCTCCAACATCTTGGGGAGGAAGTGTTGTTTGTTTAGTTCTGATGGAGCCACCCACACTTTCCTCCCCTTTTTGCCATTTGATGGCAGAAAGAGCAGGAGGGCAATGTGTGTTGCTGCCCTTTCTGTCATCTGATGGGGGGAGGAAAAGGGTGCCAATGTGTGTGATGAGGGGAGGAGGGAGCCACCCCACACATCTTTTCTTTAGCAGTGCAATGACACAGCCTGAAAGGGCTATGTGGAGAGAAAGAAAGAAAAAAGAAAGAAAGAAATCTCAATATAATTCCTTATTTTGGCATTGTTTCAGTCTAGATACTTGACTATAGGAAACAACTTATATGTTGATGATTCTGGTTTCACACCACAATAAATCACCAGCAGTGCTCAAAATGTAATCGCTCTGAACAGACGAGATAAACAAGTTATTTATTTCTGTCATGGTGGTTACCTAAGTAAAATATTTCCCCAAATATCATTTTCACCCAGCAACCTTTTTCTTTTTCTTTTGGTGCCAGACAAAAGTTTTTGCTGGGTTAGTTGCTTACTTTCTTTTTGCTTATAATAATCTAGCAATACCATTCTCCTTCATTTTCTTATTTACGTTGCATTTCATGGACCCAGCCAAGGTCTTCTCTATTATTCGTGGTGTAATTATATGCTCATGCATTTTGGAAGGTGGCACCTTTGTGGCTGCACAGTGATTGCACAACATGCAAGCCAGTCACAATCCCCCTTGCAAAACTGCTTGCTAATCCCTCAGCAAATGGTGGATCCATGTATACAAATATTGCCTGGAAGCTGCAGTAGGGATCAAGAAAATATAACCTTTGGTGCAATGGGCATTTTGCTAGTGTAAATACACAACATAATATTAGTCATAATCTCTGGCAAGGCATCATGAGGCCATCTGAAATTATCTGTTCTGTTTGAGAGCAAAGAAACTGGGATGGGATTTAAAAAAAAACTCGTGTTTCTCAGGCATGGGCTCCCCATTATGAACAACTGAGCCTCTTCATTTTTTTCCCCTAAGGCTTTTTGCACTGCCACTCCAAGTAGCACCAAGAGCTGGATTGGCAATCTATTTATCTGTCTATTTATTTATTTCACATGTTTGTATTCCGTCCTTCTCAACTCTGAGAGAGGACTCAGGGCAGCTTACAACAGGCAACCTTTTGATGTCATCAAACAGATTCATAAATAACAATTCCAATTAAACAGTAATTAAAAAATTAATTTGTTAAAACATTCATCTAAAAACATGCAAATTGAAATAAAACCCCATGTTGAATAATCTAAAATGTCCTATACAATTCTTCATATTGTTATTCTTCAGGGTCCAGAGTCTTCCCAGGGTCTCCCAAAATGATTTAGATCCAAACGAAGTAATGTGAAGATTAGTCCTACTGAAATGAGTGAAAGTTCATTTAGTCATAGCCAACTTAATTCTCATTGATTCCAATGCACCTGCTCTATATATAAGAAAATCTGGATTCATTACATTACCTTTCTTCCCAGTAAATCCAATTGCAGGCATTGAGAGAGAACGTGTTTTACCCCATGGAAAAGATGGACTGACAGTGCAAAAAACCTTAGAGAAAAAATACTAACATCCATCCTCTAATTTTCCTAAAGTTTTCTTTCATCATGAAATAGCCTCATGAAACATTTCTCCAAGGTTTGCCTGAGGTTCCACAAATATGTTGGAGCAATGAAAGACACTTACAATTCTAACTCCCCTCGTGAATAAAGTAAGCATAAGAACCTCAAACTTCACCGTTGAGAATTTCGCTGAACATTTTTCTTGGGCTTGCCATTGGTTGGCTACTATGGAGAATAGGATGGTGATTTACTTAAGCCTTTGATCAGATTCAGTCTGGTCTTTCTTATGTTTTTATTAAAGACAAAGTACAAGATAAGTCCTCTTGCCCACAGATGATATGCAGACTATCTACTGAAGCCATCTAACATGATCTGGAGACAGAACAGACATTCCACATGGTGTGTGTGAACACCCTTTCTGAAATGTCTGCAAGAGAAAGAGAGGCAGGCACAGTATACCTGAGACTTGAAATGTCTCTTTTGCTAACTGTGAGCTTCTTCCTTAAGGACATTTTCAGGAACATCTTGTCTAGGGGAATGAAGCCATGACACTAGAAGCCTCCAACAAAGATAAAGAGGCTTAGATACATTTCTCGCTAGGTAGGAAATGTTCTGAGTGCCTTTCCCCAATTAGTTAGTAACCTAACAATACAAAGCTCTCTGTGTGGTTAGCAAGTATTAAACAAAACATAGATTAAACAATTGTAGTTTGTAGACAGTAGAAAGTACTCATGTGTGCTTTATAAAAAATGTTTCATTTCCATAGTATCATTAGTAAAATTTCCATTACTATAATGAGAGTAACAAAATTTCATTTTGTTATAGTAATTGTGCAAGTGGGGAAAATTCAGGGGCTCCTTTCTCCCTCATTTTACAGCTATCAGGGTGAAACTTGCTACAATGGTAGAACACATTTACCACTGTTAGGCCATCAAGCTCCAGAATGTTTCACTTATCCATGGTTTTTTGGAGAATTTTCAAAGTTTTTAGAAACAACATTTTTTAAAAAAAATACAAGAGATATCTTTGTGAATTTTCTATACAATGACATAAGAAAACAGGGAATAACGCCCCCCCCCCCAAAAAAAAACTTTCAGAATATTCATACATCTTCTGAACATCACAAGAACATCACAGTGTAAGCTGACAAATCCACCACTTCCAATCCTAAGGAAAAAATACCCTTTTTAAAGCATTTCTACATGCAGAGAGAAAAGTTGTGCCAATTCCTGCCTGTCCTTCAAATCCTCCCATACAAAGTATGTACTATGGAGACAGAATCCCATGGGTAGTCCACAGAAAGGGTTGTGTGTAATTTGATGGGGTCTGTGGGATTCTATCTTTGAACTGTGAAGAAATGGAGGGAAACCTCCATCTGATGAGATCTTTAGACTAAAAAAGCTCAACCAATACCACATTTACATGAATGTATTGCACATCCTTTTTGACTTAATTGCTTAGGTAAAATGGACATGTGCATTACAGTCAATGATGCATTAGAATTGTGCCCCCAAAAGTGCCTATACTCCACCAGGCTCCTCCACCTGGGGGAGCAATCACACTGTGGAAAAGTTTTTAGAGGGGGACTATAAGTCCCAGAACCCCCTCCCCCACCCAGCTATTTTGTTTTGTTTTTGGAAAAGGTCTATTTTTACATTGCAAGTGCCAGAACATACCAACCAGTATGCCTTTTTAAAAAAAGTAGCCACCTTGAAATAACCTTTATAATAAAAAAAGAGGAGGAAAATACTTGGACCAGGTAGGTGCCACTTCTCCTTACTTCTCTAGCAAATCAAGTTTTTTCTAATGCAAACCTCAAAATTTTAGTGCGCATTACAATTGATAGTGCACTAGATTTGAGTAAATAGTATTTTATTTTTATCCCCCTGTCCACTTTTTAAAAAAAACACTGCTGTATTCGTCATTTGCTATAGCCTGATTATTTTTGTTTCCCTTGCTCCTCCTTTTCCAGGTCTACAATATCCTATTAAAGGTCAATGACACTATTGCAATTTTATTCTTGATTCAAAAAAGGACTTTTAATCTCAATGGCAAATAATTTGTGAACAAATTAACAAACATCAGTTCTAATATACAACTTTGAGATACCTCCTTTTCTCCATTGTAAGAACTGTTTCTTTACCTGCATTTTTGCCTCCTAAGTTAAAGTATACAAACACTGTTCTCTTCATTACCCTCCACTAGCAGCACATGATAGGTGGCAACTTCTTATAGCATTTAATGATAGCAACGTATCCTCATTGCCCCAAGGGGAGTAAAGTTAAGCTTGTTATTTATCGTACATGTAGGAGGAGTACATGCATAATATTAATTGGAAGTACAATACCCATGAGAGTATAATCATACTCCTTAGCTTGTCAAGCAAATAATTTGCATAGTCATTGCTAGATATGGCATTATCTATGGGGAAAATAACTATGAAAATATAGGTGATATTTATCCCATAATCTGAAATGCTCCAAAATCCAAAATCATTAACAGACGTTGGTAATATACTGATTGCACAGAAACTTTGTTTCATGTACAAAATTATTAAACATATTGTATATAAAATTATGTTCAGGGAGTATGAATGTCATAATTAGACTTGAGTTCCTTCCCAAGATATCTCATAATGTATGCGCAAATCTGGGGAAAATACAACATAAAAAGCATTTCTGGTTCCAAGCATTTTGGATGAGGGATACTCAACCTATATATGTTGACTTTAGTTAAATAGGTTACTTGGTATACCCATATTTCTGAGGGAATCATAATTTTAAAAATGAGTGTAAGTGAATGCCTAAGAAACAAATAATAACTTCATTTATAATAATAATAATAATAAACCTTTATTTATACCCCGCTATCATCTCCCGAAGGACTCGGTGCGGCTTACAAGAGGCCAAGCCCAAATACATCAGTAAAACACAACAACAATACAATAATAATTTAAAAAAGAAAAACTCATAAACAAAGCAAAAACATTTACAATAACATCGCGGAGCATTAAAACCTGTGGCAGGGCCAAATGTAATACTTAAAATCTTTAAAAAGTGCTGGGCATGATCAGGTAAAATAGGATAGATATTTTAGGGATAGGAGGGGCGTGCAGGCAATTCTAGATCTCTGGTAAAGTGCATTTGGGACATATTGCTTGGAGTTTCCTTATTTTGGGAAGGCACACTGGAACAACCACGTTTTCAAGCTCCCAAAGACTGCCAACGTTGGGGCATGACTGATGTCCTTGGGGAGTGAGTTCCAGAGTTGAGGAGCCACCCACCCTATATCCCCAAGAGGACTCGGGGTGGTTGACATCCCACACACATTCTCCAGTGTGACAATATCTGTGCGTGAATGTAAATTATGAAATAATTACTAAAATTTAAATAGAAGGAAAATACATTCCATCATAGGAATAAAGGCTATGACCAGGTGACTTTTCTGGTTATAGCATTTGCAGTATAATGACAAATACAAGGCTTTTGCCTTGCTTTTGTATGGTTTTTTGTCTTCAGATTTCATATTAACAGGATGACCTTGCAAATAGAAAATAAGTTCAAACATAAAAAAATACTCTCTGCCAGTTTTCTTTCTAAACTAAGATATGTGGGCACTCTATTCATACATACCATTAAAGCAAAAGATCTAAAGATAAATGATCCATTTTACATGTGAAAATTTCAGAAAGATGTTTATATATCCATGGTATGATAGAATAGTAGAAAGAAGACAATCTTGCTTCTGAAAGAGGAAAGCAAAATTTGCTAGCAGTATTCATTTTTTAAAAAAAACCAGGGATTATGTTCCCCTGTAGGTCTACTTAACTTGGCAAATATCATGAATTTGAGATCTTTTCTGAGGGTTCAGTAGTGCAATGACAGATAAGACAGGAATCAACAATCCCCTTGAGTCAAACATGTAGATATGATTTGACACTGCATGCTTCAGCCAACGTTAATAAGAAAGATTGAAGTCAGATCATGTTCTATATTACAAAACTATTAAACAGCAATAAAAGCTAAATAACCTAAAGGCACCATAAGATGTACGATCTTGGAACTTAAGCAGGGTCAGCTTGGTTTGAACTTGGATGGGAGACTGCCAACAAATGTTCCAATCACTAGCAAAATGGCTCTTTCTCCCCATGCAGCTGATGCCCAGTGAAGTAGGTTTGGAGGGGAGTTATGATCATAACAATAGTGTCACAATCATGAATTAGTAGTGATGTTGAATGCAAAGATGTTACAGATTAATAAAAATAAGTAATTAAGTATCCAGACGCAGAGTTGGCTTCCAAATGAAGCTACTAAGACTAGTATGGAAGATTAAATGTCATCGAAGTTACTCAGAAATGCTGCTGGGTGGCATTGGCCTTTGCTCTCTCTCTTTTCCTCAAGTACACAGTTCCTTCCAACTGTCCCAATTTGGCAAGAATTTTCCCAATTAATCCTCTGTTGTCCCATCTTCTCAGCTTCTTTGAAACTGTCACCTTTTATCTTCAGCTTTGTTCATTCACTGCAAACTAAGATCAACGTGTAAAAGAATCATGCCCTTCCCTGTAGGTAAAGGTAAAGGTTTTCACCTGACATTAAGTCCAGTCGTGTCTGACTCTGCAGGTTGATGCTCATCTCCATTTCTAAGCCGAGGAGCCAGTGTTGTCCGTAGACACCTCCAAGGTCATGTGGCCGGCATGACTGCATGCCGTTACCTTCCCAACAGAGTGGTACCTATTGATCTACTCACATTTGCATGTTTCAAACTGCTAAGTTAACACAAGCAGGGGCTGACAGTGAAAGCTCACGCTGCTCCTCGGATTTGAACCTGTGACCTTTCAGTCAACAAGTTTAGCAGCTCAGCGGTTTAACCCACTGTGCCACCGGGGGCTCCTTCCCCGGTCTATGCCTTTCCCTGTAGACTCAAGCAAAAGCAAACTGCTGCAGCATCTCCCGAGTAGGCATTGCAGAGTTGCCATGTCAGACTGCAACTGTAAATGTATTATTGGGGAGTAAGTCCTTTCAAATTAGTAAGATTTGCTGTCAAATAGGCATCTTTAAACAGTAGGGTGCTGATAAGCTGTGCTGGTAGAAAGACATCTTTCAGATTCACATTCATCTATCTCTGACTGGATGCTGAACATACTGAGGAGAAAAAGGAGCAGGTGCTATGGCTTGCTAATTCACTTGGCTTCCTTTTGCTCTCCCTATTGGCTCAATAGAAGAGAGAGAGTAGCACTTGCTTTGCTGTCAACACCTGCCTTTGCATCAGCACCTACCACCAACTGCCACAATCCCATTTGTCATCAAGAAAGTGAGTGATTGGCTAGCAAACAAGAACAGGGTATTTGTGGCAGCTGGAGAAGTTGTAAATATTCCTCCTTGCCATGGCCAGATTGTTTCTAAAGAGTGAGAGAAAGCAAGGAGAGAAGCTGAGAAAGAACAAGAGCTGTGTCCAGCTCTCTGGCCATATACAGAAAAGGGTCTTTTACCAAAAGCCTCCCATCAAACCTGGAGCCTGTCCTGATTGTTAGAGAAAGCTAAGGTTTTCATTCAATTATCCTGAACTTATTGTTATGACAGTTTTGAGCACTACATTTGAATAAATACTATTCTAGAACCGTATCGTCGAAGGCTTTCATGGCCGGAATCACTGGGTTGTTGTAGGTTTTTTCGAGCTATATGGCCATGTTCTAGAGGCATTATCTCCTGATGTTTCGCCTGCATCTATGACAAGCATCCTCAGAGGTAGTGAGGTCTGTTGGAACTAGGAAAAAGGGCTTATATATCTGTGGAATGGCCAGGATGAGACAAAGGACTCTTGTCTGCTGGAGCTAGGTGTGAATGTTTCAACTGACCACCTTGATTAGCATTTGATGGCCTAGCAGTGTTTGGGGCAATCTTTTGTTGAGAGGTGATTAGATGTCCCAGATTGTTTCCTCTCTGTTGTTTTGCTTTTGTAATTTTAGCGGTTTTTAATACTGGTAGCCAGATTTTGTTCTAGAACTACTTATAACAAAAAAGAAAGAACGTTCAGTTGCCTGAAGCCTCAGCTGCTCTTCTGCTCAGAGGAGAGAGGATATGACATTCACTCAGCAGAAGTAAATTTATTACATAATGGGTTATGTATAAATGTTGACTTACATTCACTATGTAGTTTAATGGGTCTACTTAGGTGGAGAAAACAATTATAATTCACACTTACTATTCCTGCAAGAAAAGTCTGTTCCTCCGGTATTTTAATCTGTACATTTTCCCAACAATCCATGACATAAGATTAATGGAATATTTCTGAGAGTACCCGAGGACACAGTATATCTCATTAATTTCATGTTTTCCTCCACTATGCTCAAAGATTTCTTAGAAAACTTTTTGTCATAGAAGGAAGAAGAGTACTAAAGTTGATTGCATCCACAGAGGAAATAGAGGAAAGATGGAAAAATAATGAGTAATAGTCTACCTATGGCTAAAACAAGTCACTATTGGCATCAGCTTGTATCATATAGAGTATACTAGAAACGAATCCTGGATCAGTCCATCTACTACCAAAAATTATTCAGCACTCACCAGTTTGAGTGCTGGGGAAAACTGGGGTGGTGCCAGTTGCACTTGGATCATCTTGGTCTGCCCAACACCTAGATACGAGATCAGTGGGTAAGACCTCAAGTCAGGCTACTACCTGGTAGCTTATTACAAAGGATCTCTTGAAGTATTTTCATCATTTGGGCATGGAATGCTTCACACCCACTTTATCTTGAAATGGATTCTGCTCCAGTGCCCTATCAGAGGTGTGGCATAAACAGATAAAATTAAATTTTAGACTAACATATCCAGACTAAAATCAGCAAAGATGAAAGAATCCTGGTTGCTATATAAAGGTAGCCAAAGAACAGTCTACCTGGCTTCATTAATGGGCAGCTAGCAAATATTCATAGCAAGTAGAGTTTTTGAGGAACATAATTAGGTGAAGCCACATGATAAGGTCACTGATTTGTCTCCCAAGAGGTATAGGTGATAGACTTCATTCCCATGATTCTCCTGGGAGAACATTTCTCCATCTGGACTAATTATTGTGATTTGGGCCAATTTAGTTCCATTACTGAGCAGTCATCTGAAAGCAGATGAAGCATTTTGGCTACAGTATAGGGTCAGTGCTCCTGTACTCTTTCACATGCATACCTGTAAGCCCCTGAGCTTTCACTATTTTATACACTGAAAACCTCTTTACATCTCCATGTCTGCCTGCATCACTTTTTACATCCCATTTGGATTGGTATAACATGCTCTGTATGGGGCTGCGTTTGAAACATATTTGGAAACTTCAGCTGGTCCAAAGAGCTGCAGCCAGGTTGCTAACAATGTTATGTGACGGCAAAAAAAAAAAACAAAACAAAACAAAAAAAAAACCAATGGGATTTTGGCCTGTATAAATAGGAGTATAGTATCTAGATCCAGGGAAGTCATTCTACCCCTCTATTCTGCCTTGGTCACACCACACCTGGAATACTGTGTTCAATTCTGGGCACAACAATTGAAGGGAGATGTTGACAAGCTGGAATGTGTCCAGAGGAGGGCAACTAAAATGATCAAGGGTCTGGAGAACAAGCTCTGTGAGGGGCAGCTTAAAGAGCTGGGCATGTTTAGCCTGCAGAAGAGAAGGCTAAGAGGAGACAAGATGGCCATGTGTAAATATGTGAAGGGAAGTAATAGGGAGAAGGGAGCAAGCTGGTTTTCTGCTGCTCTGGAGACTAGGACACAGAACAATGGCCTCAAACTACAGAAAATGAGATTCCACCTGAACATTAGGAAGAACTTCCTAACCGTGAGAGCTGTTCAGCAGTGGAACTCTCTGCCCTGGAGTGTGGTGGAGGCTCCTTCTTTGGAGGCATTTAAACAGAGGCTGGATGGCCATCTGTCAGGGATGGTTTGAATGCAGGAGGTTGGACTGGATGGCCTATGAGGTCTCTTCCAACTCTATGATTCTAACTGGGGCTGGCTACCGGGAGCAGACAACCCTCCTGTTGCAGCAGCTCCACTGGCTGCCTGTCTGTTTCCAGGCACAATTCTAAGTGCTGGTTATGAACTGTAAAGACCTAGATGGTTCAGATCCAGGCTATTTGGCTGACTGCATCTCCTTGTACAAACCTGCCAGGGCATTGAGATCTTCAGAAGAGGCTCTTCTCTTGGCCCCACCTCCATCTCAGGCTCGGTTGGTGGGACCAAGAGAGCATGCCTTCTCGGTGGCTGCTCCCTGACTTTGGAGCTCCTTGCCCAGGGAAGACAGAATGCCCCCCTCCCTGCTGTCCTTCCATTCAGGTAGGCTTTTAAAAATGAAGATTTTTAAGATTGTGTTAGGGGGGTTTAAACTTTAAATATGTTTTAATGGTTATTAACTGGGATTTTAAAAATAATGTTTGCATTTAATCCTGTTTTAATGTTTGCATATTTATATGTTTTAAATTGTATTGAAATGCTTTTAGTGTAAGCCACTTTTAGTCTCCTTATGGGGAGAAAAAGTGGGGTATTATTATTATTATTATTATTATTAATAATAATAATAATAATAGAAATAATAACAATATTCTCAAAATATTCTCAAATGGCAAGTTTCAAAAACACCTGCCCCTAATAGCGAAGAAGAAACATGTCTGTTAAATACCTTGTGAATGTGCATTCCCTGTGAAGAATCCATTTCCCTCTAGTACAGTGGTTGTTTCCTCATAAATACGGTATTTCAACAACCAAACTTGTGAATTGTTTGTTTGTTATCCTATTTTTCCATCAGTACTGCAGTCAGTTTATGTGTTTGTCTTCCAATGATTAATTGCAAAACAAACCACACTAAATGCAAAATATGTAGGTAAGGACAAGCACATGTTAAGACAGGCAGATATATTTTATTATTCACAGAAGCAATTCTTCTAAAAGCATACTAAATGTATTAGCTAGTTTGACCCTGCATATGAAAATTATGAACGTTTTTTTTGCTTTTGCCTTCAATTTGCCTCATTCTTTTTCTTCCTAAAGTATCTCAAACAAGCATTTAATTTGAATCTTAAAAAGCAGTTTAATGTAAGTTAATTAAATATTGATCACTAAAAAGCACTTACTGAGATTCAGAATGAATACAACAGATAAGCGAAGCCATGAAGTCAAATTATCTCAGCAATACATGTGTAATTACAGTCTTTAGTATATGACTGATTTTCCCCATTTGTGTGAAAATATTGTTTGGACACTAAATTTGAATATTATAATTTATGAAAATGCGTTATACTAGCTTCAGTCCATATGATCATGAATAAATACAATATCATTCTTTTGTGTGAGAGAGAGACAGAGAGAGGCATGGGCGATCCATAAAAATGTTTCAAATGTCATTACAAAACTGGGGGTACTGGCTTTTAATTTCTAAAGTGTTTCTATTGTTAGTGAAAAAATGTTACTATAAAAAGAATAACGAAATTTCATTACTTTTTCATTATAGTAATTGTGCATTGGAGAAACTTTATGGGTTCCTTTCTCCCTCGTTTTCACAACTATTGGGATGAAACTTCCTCTGCTTTGAACTGGGTTATATAGGTCCACACTCAGCTAATGTGGGATTTTCTGCCTTGATGTTCTGGGATATAGGCCTGTGTGGAAGGGTCCCAGTACTGCTTCAAATCAGATTTTCACCAAGCTAAGCTGCCCAGTGTAGATGAGCACTATATCAACTGCTTAAGTAACTAATAGATATAGAATTCTGGCCAATATTTGTATATTGCACCAGATTTTTAGGAACAATGGGGTATCTAATGATCTTTAAGTGGTAATATGCATTATTTCAGTTGCTCCAAAATGTGGAAAACCAGTTCTGCTGTTGTGGTACCAGGAACACACCTCATTGTGCTGAGTGAACTTCTAGATCAGAAATTTTTTAGCATTTCATGTTGGTGATACACCTTTCATACATGCATCATTTTGTGACACAACAATTCAGTTTTACTAGCAACTTGAGGTTAAACCAACCCCTAATAAGAGATGTGGATGCACACACATTGTAATAATAAAATGTATGAAAACAAACTACTTCATGAAAATCATATATATAGATATATAGATTATTGCTTATTTCACATAGACTCAGAGGTTTCCCATTATGTTTGTGTGACAATACCTGCACACTACAGCCGATATACAAATGTGTCATGACTAACAGTGTTTAAGCTACCAATCAGTGAAACATATCTATGTTTAGTGATATTATTGTTCAGCATGCCTAGGTCCTTTTTTTCCAGGAAGACAAGTATTTTGTAAAAAAAATCTTTGAAAGGTCACCACTATAGAGCATATCCTTGTTTCCTATTCATTTTACATATTGACCTTTTGTAATTACATGTTTTGTCAAATTCATCATCAAAATTATTTGAAAAACAAGGAGGAAAGAAAAAATCTTAGAAATTATGCACAGGTTCTCATTATGTTAGGAGCTGATATCTTCCATTTACAGA
The DNA here is from genome assembly GCF_037176765.1 of Anolis sagrei. NCBI lineage: Eukaryota > Metazoa > Chordata > Lepidosauria > Squamata > Anolidae > Anolis > Anolis sagrei. The sequence goes on from NC_090022.1 coordinate 241,250,728, forward strand.
AACGAACAAGCCTCATCATAGAAATGTCTAAGACTTGCATTTCACTAGCAAAACTTCAATCTTCCTTCACACATTTTATGTAAGAGTTTCATCATGAACCTGTTGTAGAAACTGGTAAAACATGCTTCAGTGTCACTGTCACCACCAATTTCTATCTTCCTCTTGTATACATTTGATTGAAGATGCCAATAAATTTCAGAACAGTGTTCCTGTTTGTGCAAATTCTGAAAACAGAATGAAGAAGTTTACACAGAGATTTGGACTCTACTAAATGAGTGCCAATTTGAGACAAATGTTTGGGGAATGATCCAGCTACATCATAATTTCTGCTACATGCCTATCCTCTACTCGGGATGATAGCATTAAAATAATTTTTCTCTAGAAAATGCTGGAGAAAACAAAGAAACAAAATATAGTCCCATAGTTGTTTCTTAGAACAGAACATCATTATGCTAGCACTCTCCCTATCCACGTTTCATAACGAACTAAAGATGTGGATGTTCCGCTGTGCATTACATTGACAATTCCCTTGACAGATGGTCCCCAACCATGGCCAGAATCAAGCCCCTGTATTTGATTACTGCACTTTTCAAGCTAAAATGACCCTGTTATAACTTCTTTATACCTATGTTGCTATATGATCTATGCACCTCATTGACTAGCCTATCTTTTAACTTGTTTGCACACCAGTCACACCCCCTCCCAAATGAGATCTGAAGTAATTCTGGTTGCTGCTTATGATGCTTGTCTTACTATTGTTATAATGTTGTTTTATGTTGTTCTAAAATTGTATTTGCTATGTTTTTAACTGTGTGTGTTTGGGCTTGGCCCCATGTAAGCTTCCCCGAGTCCCCTCCGGGAGATGGAGGTGGGGTATAAAAATAAAGTTCTCCTCCTCCTCCTCCTCCTCCTCCTCCTCCTCCTCCTCCTCCTCCTCCTCCTCCTCCTCCTCCTCCTTCTTTCCCTTTTTAAGAAGCCTTCGGTCCCAGTTTACTAGGGATCTTTCTTTCCACTCTGTTGGGAGTTGAGCTAATGATAGTGAGCAATGGCCATCCTCTTCTTTCTACAGACATCAGAAGCTTCCTCCTAAAGCAGCCAGTCAGATTATTTGGTCAGCTTTAAGGAGGGGCACATCCTGGAATGGTGGATGTTGAGCATTAAACATAAAATTTACACTTCAATGCATGGTCTGGAAATATAATGAGGGCTGCTGTTGCCCTGATCAGTCTATTCTTTGATTCCCTTCATAAGAGTTTCACTTGTCCCCCCCCCCTTTTTTTTTTTTTTTACAAGAGCAGCTATTTGAACAAATAAGACAGAATGGATTTCAAGAAATACAAACACATTGTGTAAGAAACAAAATTGACAGGGGGGAGTCCTTGGCTCTTAAAGGTCTGGCATTACATTCTTGTATGTTTAGCCACGTGATGCTGAAATTAGTTGCCACTCCATTTTTTTTCTGATAGGCTGCTTAATGGCATTGTAGATGGCAGATATAACATGCCTCCCTTCCTATTGAATTTGTTCTGCACAAGTGGTTGAGATTTTCTTTTAGTATGAGGCTTTATTGATAACAGCACCCAGTTTTACAAGTTTATTCATAAACCCAGTGGAGAGAACTCACAATAACAGTAGCAATTTTGAGAGAAAATGAAGAAGACAAATCCATCCATCCCCAATTTTGGCAAACCATTTAACTTGCTTAGTGATTTCATCCAACTGGAAAACTGACAGAGCATGGGAGAAAAGCTTCATTTCCTCCTCATATTGGTGGCATCCCTCTAGCATAAGAGGTTCAGCTCTGCAGCAACATCAGTTCTGATGATCTTGTATCTCAGCATGCTCTGCCAGCACAGGCATAATTAATTAAGTATGCTACGATCCATTTCCCAGCTCAGAACATAACTCAAGGAAAGAATTGTTAATTTCCATAAATTAGATTGTGTTAGAGTGTATAAGCATTGCACTATGGTGACTGTGGAAGTTAGCAAGCAAGAAAGCACAGAGGGAGGGAGAGAAGGGGGAAGAAGGAAGGAAGGAAGGAAGGGAGGAAGGAAGGAAGGAAGGAAGGAAGGAAGGAAGGAAGGAAGGAAGGAAGGAGTAAAGAATGGGGAAGGAAAGTTTGGCAATTCCAGAAACAGAAAGAATTTCACACCAATAAAGTGAATCAAGCTAATGTTATTAAAATATAAGCACATTAGGACCTAATTTTGAATTCAACAAGAGAAGAATGTGTATTGCTCTCAGCTAACAAGTAAGCAATTACTGCTGTTAGATAGGTGTCCTACTTTCAACAAACTTAAAGCTAACAAATCCATGTCAACTTATGCATATTATAAGTACTGAGAGGAGCCAGCTGTTTCTTAGATCTTCACTACTGGCCAAAGGGGACATTGACTGTTTTTCCCATAACTGGCTACTTGATGCTTTCCTTCTGTTACTATGTTTTCTAATTTCGACCGCGTGAAGTAAAGACTTTTACATTAATTTAACTTGCTTTGAATTCTTTCTTTGTAAATTGATATGTTTCTTGAACTGAGCTGTTGGAAAGAAATTTGGCATCATAAAGTTCAGTATTTTAAATTCAAATAACACATTGATCTCTTCACCATAGACTTTTTCAAGGTCAGGGTTGAAAGACAAAAATTACAATGTGCTATAATATTTATTTATTGCAAATATTTTACTATTGATACAATTAATACAATTTATTCTGAAACCTTGACATCAATGCTCACCACAATAAAAATGAGAGGACCCTGTCATCTCATTTCTGAAAAGATCTATTTTTATTTTATCTGGTAGTTTTATTGCATGTTGATCATTATCTTATACTGAATTGATTTTAATGTAGTTGGTTGCATAATTTAAGAAGCTGCTCATATTTGGGGAAAAAGAAATGCCACATTTAGTTATGCTTTTGCATTTGAAGCATATTAAGATATACAGATCCTCATATGTAAAAATTTATCACAGAATACCAAAATCAGGATTGCTGATACCATCACATTTCCCATCCCTATGTATGGTTGTGAAAGCTAAGCACAGTGAAGAAAACTAATAGGAAGAACATCAACTCATTTGAAATATCGTTATGGCAGAGAGTTTTGTGCATAACCCTGGACTGCCAAGAAGACAAATGAATGGGAATCAGTACAAATCAAGCCATGTACTTTCCTCAGAAACTAAGATCATTGCACTGTGACTGCCATTATTATTATTATTATTATTATTTCTACCCGGCTCATAGCTCAAGGCAGGTTACAAAACAATTAAAATACATAAACACAACAAAAACACTACAAATACACATACTGCAATGTACTTTCATAAAAGTTCCATACCAAAATTTATCTCTATGAAATACATATTGAAACAGACAAAACAGAAATTAAACAAAGGGCATGCATTAAAATTCATGTTTATGTTTAAAGACTGTCTGGATAGCTTGCTGGAAGAGACAGGTCTTAACTTGTGTATTAAATTCTAACAGCTGATTTAGCTGTTGGAGCTCTCACAGCAGGTCGTTTAACAGCCTTGGGGTGGCTGATAAAAAGGTCCTCTGGGTGATGGTTGCCAGTCAGGTTCTGGCTGGTTGGAGCACCCCCCCCCCCCCCAAAGACCTAAGTGTGTGGGGAAGATTTATGGGAGAGGCGATCCTTTAGGTAACCTGGACCCAAACCATTTAGGGCTTTAAAGGTCAAAACCATCACCTTGTTCTTTGCCCACAAACTAGTTGGCAACCAGTTTGGGATTTTGGGATAGGTGTAATATGCTCACTCCTAGATGTTTCTGTAACCAATCTGACTGCCGTATTTTGAACCAGCTGGAGTTTCCAAACTGGGTACAATAGTAGCCCAATATAAAACACATTGTAGAAGTTCAACCTTGAGGTTACCAGTGCATGCACTACCATCTTCAGGTCCTCCAAATCTAGGAAGGGACACAGCTGACAGACCAGCTGAAGTTGAGAATAAGACATATCATGATAATATCTCATTGAGACTCATTAGAAAATTCATTAATTGTTCTGTTTCCAGAGCTAACTCTCCTCAGGTGCCCTATTCTCGGCAAGAACATAGTTGGAAACTCACAACAAAAGGTGTAACAGTAAACAAAAAGGAATTTAAATGCACTGAAGATCAAAACCCTAACTCCACCCAGAGTTTGACCAACAAACAATTACTCAATGAAACAGATGAAAGCTTAGGACTTAACGGGATTTCTCTCGATTTCTTCCAAAGAGATCCTCTTTCTAGCCTCTTTTCTGTGTCTTTTGTCTGGATTTGACTTCTGTCAACACCTCCTATTTAAGTCTCTTTTCTTCTTCAAATGGTAGACTTGGTTCCTCAATACTTCAAACTTGTTTCTCCAAGCCTTAAATTTAGTTTTGCCAACCTTTGACATGGAAGATATTACAGCCTCTAGGCTCCTTGGCACCTTTAGAATGTCTAGCTGTAAAGGAATGGCTGAGGAGGACAGCAAGCTCCACCTCCGGGGATGGGGAGTGTTCTTAAAGGGAGAAGGCCACAGGAAACAATATAAAAAGGAACTAAAGCCATTCTAAATAAAGGGACAACTTTGGCTCAACAAAGAAAACAATAAAAGCCTCTGTGAAGAAGACCCATAGGGCAGTATTTTCGCTTCCGTCTTGGCTACTTTGCTAAAAGGGCAGAACATGTGCTGACAGCTCTCCAGGAAAAACTCAATGAGTGCTGGATATGTAACTTGCCTCTTTCTTCCTATCTCTCATTTAATATATTTATGTAAGCACTGCTGTTCTAAAATCTGAAAAAAAAGCCCAGAAATCTGACCAAACATTTTGGATAAAGATGACTCAACCTTTATCCAACCTGTTTTGGATAGCAATTCTGTCCTCTACACCTATTAATTGACTGGGATTCAAGGACAGGGTCAGCTATTTCTGCGGCTTATCAGAAACAGCAGCCTCTTTAAGGTTAGACAGCAAAAAATTAGCTGTGAAGTCTGCCTTTTCTAGATGTCTCAATAAAAGTTTCAAAAGATGTTGACAGCAGATCCATTTTACTCTTCACCAGGACAATTTGTTCTTAAATTCCTATTGCTGTTCCTGTGGTCAGTAAGTACTGCTTTGCCATAAAGTCTAAGAGGGAAGACTGCCACTCTTTGTCCTTGTCTACTCTTACACTTTCTAATAGATTGTCCACTCTGTCCCTCAGGAACTCTAGGGAAAACAAAGATGTTTCCCCTGATGGAGATGGACTTTCAGCTAGCCCACAGGACTTGTCAGCTGACAAGACAGCAGAACTCATTCTTAAATTTCATCTGTTTTAAGCAGATTGGCAGATTTAATCATCAGTGGAGATCCAGAATATATACTCTTACATTTTTTCATTACCATGGTGTTAGTCTAAATAATGTAAAGAAATGAAAAGGTAAAGGTTTCCCCTTGATATTAAGTCTAGTCATGTCCGACTCTAGGGGGTGGTGCTCATCTCCATTTCTAAGCCGAAGAACCTGCAATTGTCCATAGACACCTCCAAGGTCATGTGGCCAGCATGACTGCATGGAGCCCCTTTATCTTCCCGCAGAAGCTATACCTATTGGTCTATTCACATTTGCATGTTTTCCAACTGCTAGGCTGACAGATGCTGGAGCTAACAGTGGGAGCTCACCCTGTTCCCCAGATTAAAACCGCCAAGTTTTCAATCAGCAAGTTCAGCAATTCAGTGGTTTAACCCACTGCACCACTGAGAGCTCCTAATGTAAAGGAATAATAGATGATTAAATGCTTCCAACCATGTTTATATATTCTGACATTGAGTAATTCCAAAACACTAAGGCTAGATCTACACTGCCAAATAATGCAATTTAGAACTGCATTATTTGGTCAGTATATACACTAAGATTCTTTTGTAGATACACTCTTGCATCATGGATTCCATTTCTCAAAGAACTTGAAAAGTTTGTACAATGCTCCCACATTTTCAGAGAAGAAATATGTAAATAATTGTAAACAAATTTAAAGGTCTGAAGAGATAGAATTATGGGAGGACTCTGAGGCAAACTTCTGGGCAGTTATCTTCCTCCCAGTTTTTTCACACAAGTTTGCAAGATTGGAGCAGAGCAACCAGGAGATCTCTCATTCATAGGGTTGCCATAAGTCAAAGTCAACCTGATGTCAGTTAAAACAGCAATAGAGATATGCAGATAAAGTTTCCATACCAAATCCTGTCAATGACTTTGCAAAAAAATGTTGGTGAAAATCCAGTTATCAGTCTCAGCTCAATTGGACCCTTGAATCAATAGAACTTAAGTAACTTTTGATTAACTGAGTTGGTATTGACACAGTTATCTATTCTAATTGGAGCTAATTGTTTAATTTACACCTAGGTTGGGCTTCATAGCAAGCATTTTTACGCAGAGATGATTGATCTGTATAGTTCAGATTATTATATAACCAATGCTTTCTCTTTTTAAACACCAAATATTTATCTCTGTGGTCTAGTGCTAGTCCTACACTTAAAAAGACGGGGACTAATGCACAGTGGTGTGGAATCTATGAGAATAATAATTAGCTGCTAGTTGCATTCAGGTAGGAATAAATTATCTTCAAAAGATTCTGAGAGCACAAGGTAATAAGGCAATATGTAAAAGGGAAAAGGGAAATTTTAACTAGGAACATTAATAGCTGCTCTCAGTAATAGGCAGCAGGACCTTTGATGTTACATTTTAAAATATATAGCTGGGGTTTTGGTTAATTTCCCTCCCATTCCTATTTGAAATAAAAAAAATATATTAAGCCATAGTTCTCCTTGTTTACTCTCACTAAGACTTTAGAATTAAATTCTCCCTGAACAAAGTATGTTAAATTCCAGTTTTCCCTGACAAATATTTTGGTAAGTCTGGCTCAGTCAAAATTATACCACCAATTTGCACTCCATTTTCAGTGAGATTTAAGAATACTTTCATTTTTTTGGTTTAGCAGATATTTTCTTGTGACTAGTCTTTAAATATTTACTCACATCTAACCATGAAGTCTTTTCAGTTGATCCGGAAAGGCTCTTTTCATGGTAGTTTACAATCCTCACTTCACCCAGTCACTCACAAACATTAAGAGAGATTCAGAAGAAGACCCACTAAGATAAATGCAAAAGGATTTTATAATTAATTAATTAAGCTATTTGAACCACACATTCCTTTTAACGTCTAGCTTGACATTGATTCATTTCTGGCAAGATCCCAGAAATGAAAAAGTGTGAAATCCTTTGAACTAATCCCAAATATGTATGCCCAGAAAAAGCTGAGCATAGCTCTTCTGAAGTAGCTCAAGAATGAAAGTGGGGTTTTCTCTTTCTCTCCCTAAATCCTTTATTTTAATGATGTTATTTTAATATTTGGGTGGAACATCCCCATTCCAGAGCTTGTTTTTTTCTTCTCTTTTGGGCTGCATAACTCTTGAGATTGAACTGGACTATACATTTTCCTACATACAAAACTAGCTCAGGGCTTCTGCATATGAGGTAAAGGTGTTGGGAGGCTGCAATACTTGTTGCCTTAGTTTTTGGGTTTGATTTTTTTATTATTTAAAATATTCAGTATCTCTGCTGTCTCAGACTATATTCTGAAAATCACCACCACCAATTGCAATTTTCTATTCCCATTGTTTGAGCAAATGTCTTTTAAAATTTGGAAACATCTCAGAACAATCTGCCCCCCCCCTCCACATTCTAGTACTGCATGATATCCATGAAAATGTACTTTTTCGCTTTATAATTTTTTCAAACTGCAGGACTGCCTCAGCAAACCATATACAGCTTTGGGTTGTTGTAGGTTTTTCGGGCTGAATGGCCATGTTCCAGAAGCATTCCCTCCTGATGTTTCGCCTGCATCTATGGCAGGCATCCTCAGAGGTTGTGAGGTCTGTTGGAACTAGGAAAATTGGGTTGATATATCTGTGGAAAGTCTAGGGTGGGAGAAAGAAGTCTTGTCTGTTGGAACTAGGTGTGAATCTTTCCATTGGCCACCTTGATTAGCATTAGCATGACAGTTTTTAGGTGTGGCTTCTTACTGCCTGAGGGAATCTTTTGTTGAGAGGTGATTAGCTGTCCCTGATTGTTTCCTCTCTGGAGTTTCCCTGTGTTTGAGTGTTTTATTGTTATAGCTTTAGAGGTTTTTTTTAATACTGGTAGCCAGATTTTGTTCATTTTCAAGGTTTCCTCCTTTCTCCAATGGCTTCTCTGTGTAGTCTGGCATGGTGATTGGTAAAATGCCCCAGCATTTCTGTGTTCTCAAATAATATGCTGTGTCCAGGTTGGTTCATCAGGTGCTCTACTATGGCTGACTTCTCTGTTTGAAGTAGTCTGCAGTGCCTTTCATGTTCCTTGATTCGTGTTTGGCCAATGCTGTGTTTGGTGGTCCATATGTAGATTTGTCCACAGCTGCATGGTTTATGTAAATTCCTATAGAGGTGAGAGGATCCCTCTTGTCCTTTGCTGAACATAGCATTTGTTGGATTTTCTTAGTGGGTCTGTAGATATATATATACAGGTCTTCTTCTTTTAAAAAAAATCCTTGGAAATAACCTTGTGCAGAGCCAAGAAATTACTACAAACAGTCCTCATCAAAGAATGGAGTAAATGAGTTAAACAACAGCAAAAATCCTGAAAAACCAAGAAGTTACAACATGACATTTTATATTTCCTTAGACCAGTGGTTCTCAACCTGAGGTCCTCAGATGTTTTGGCCTACAACTCCCAGAAATCCCAGCTAGTTTACCAGCTATTAGGATTTCTGGGAGTTGGAAGCCAAAAACATATGGGGACCCCAGGTTGAGAACCACTGCCTTAGACCAATCTGGAAAAGCCAGTGCTCCCTGATTTCAGGGTCTGCCACTGAATTTCAGATCAAGAACCCTTTCATTTAGTTAGCAGATCAAGGGAGAATATTTTCAGGGTAAGAATGCTCTCTTGTAATACTCCTGCATTTTCTTCATTTTTAATTGCACACTCTGTGCAATGGTGGTTGATGCTAAACTTATCATGCTTAAAGACATCACCAAGAACTGTTCCTTGTAAGATCACCAAGATCAATGGTGAGAGACATTACAAGGGATTGTCCTTAGGTCTATGGTTTTGGCCCTGAAATCTCACAGCCTAGGACAAATGTGACTTGTCAACCCTGGGGAAATGCCTCAATCCATCAGTTGTCCAAAAACTTTTTAAAAGTATAAATTGCTTCCTGGTTTCATGAACTCTGTACTTTCCTGAACATGAAAGATTGAGAAGATAATTGAATCCTGCTCTCTAGAAACATTTGCACAAGTCTGGAAGAGAAAGCCTTGGGGTCACAATGATGAAGTGCCATATCACAGGTCATTCATCATTATAAAAAAAACCAACCAAATTCGTTTTAATCTGTAGTTATAGGTAACTTGCAGTGAGGTAGAGATTTAGCAGTACCTTACATTTTTATATTAATCCTGTGAGTCAGCTCTCTTTTTGTCAAAGGCATTTTCCATCTAATTCAACTAGCTACAGCCACCCCTTTTAAGGTGCTCAGAAAAAAATGTAATAGAAAAAGAGAGAATTCATTTCCTGACATTTAGTTCCAGTTCCCACTGAAGTGCTCGGGACACTATGTAAATTAGGCTATTAACACCTTGTCTATTAACCTGTGTGGTTTCTGCATCATCATCTTCCTTATCCATTCCAAAGAAGCAAGAAGTTAATATTCTAGCTTCATTTCAGAAATCAGTAGAATTTGTTTCTTCCTTACTCTTCAGAGCTTGAAGCCCAGGTTTGCCTTAAGTCTATACACTGCCAAAAAGAAGAATAGGACTTGAATGTTTTTCAGCAAACTTTTTCCCCCAATCTTAGCTAATTTTTGGTGTGAAGCTAAACATCCAAAAAAGGTAAGTAAGCAAAAACACTTTGAATTTTCTATAAACCATTTGAAATCTTCTTCCAAAGAGGTTTCGAAGTAAACTAGTAGTGTGCTGTCACGCTCTGGGCAATTGGCTTTTGAACAGGGCGTGCTCTTTGTGCCCAGTGGGAAGCCAGGGTGCCTCAGCTGAGAGGCCCTAAGGATTTTCCTATACAAAGTCTTTAGAAGCTAGAAAAGTTTAACAAGGTCCTTTATTATTGCTTAGGTCTTCAACAAAACAATCAAATACTTCTCAGATCTTCAACAAGTCAAACAAATACTTCAAGGCTTTTAATCAACTGGTGGTTTTCATAATCTTGTCCACAAGGGACAGGCAACTGGCTTCATGAATTCTTTCTTTTCTTTAAGAGGAAAACCCTTTTTAACCCCTCCTTGGGCAATCTACTTTCTAAACTTTGCTGGTGTGGGCCCTACTCCTGGCTCCAAACTGCTTCTTGGGTCCCGAGTAGACCTACCAGCCAAGGCTTTGTAGATTCTCCAGCTGGAGTCCTTTGGATTTTCTCCATGAATGTTGTGGGTTTGTTTCTTTAACCCCAACAAGGGTTGCACTGTGAAACTGTTTCTTTTAAAGGCTTTTCCTTAAAGCTGTGAGGCTGTAAATTCCCCAGCCAGAGTTTTGAGACTGTTTTCCCCCAGAATTTCATAAGAAACTAAGCTTCTCTACAGGTGAAGCTGATTCACGTCCTGTAGCTAAGCTTTCAACTGTAAGACTGAACCAAAATGGCTGTCTTTCCCTCCTGAACCCTGGGGAAAGGGGCGGAACTAAAAAAACTCAACGATGATAGGCAGGTGGCTAACCCCATTACTCTGAGAAAGCACAGAATTCTGGGAAATGTAGTTTGGGAAGTCAAAGAATGCCATAAACTACATTTCTCAGAATTCTGCTCATTATTAGAAAGCCCCAATCAGGATTGTTGTTGTTGCTGTTCATTCGTTTAGTCATTTCTGACTCTTTGTGACCCCATGGACCAGCCCACAACAGAGCACCACCCCCAGCTCCTTCAAGGTCAATCCAGTCTCACTTCAAGAATGCCATCCATCCATCTTGACCTTGGTTGGCCCCTCTTCCTTTTTCCTTCCATTTTCCCCAGCATCATTGTCTTCTCTAAGCTTTCCTGTATTCTCATGATGTGGCCAAAGTACTTCATCTTTGCCTCTAATATCCTTCCCTCCAGTGAGCAGTTGGGCTTTATTTCCTGAAGTATGGACTAGTTGGATCTTCTCACGGTCCAAGGCACTCTCAAAACTTTCCTCCAACAGCACAGTTCAAAAGCCTCTATCTTCCTTCAGCCAGCCTTCCCTATGGTCCAGCTCTCACATCCGTAGGTGACTATGGGGAATACCATTGCTTTAACTATGTTTTGATGTTTAACTGCAACCCAGCTTTTGCGCTTTCTTCTTTCACCTTGATGAGAAGGCCCCTCAGCTCCTCCTCACTTTCAGCCATCAAAATGGTATCATCTGCATATCTAAGGTCGTTAATGTTTCTTCGAGCAATTTTTACCCCAGCCTTGCATTTGCCCCACACATCGCATGATGTGTTCTGCATACAAGTTGAATAGGTTGGGTGAGAGTATACAACCCTGCCATACGCCTTTCCCAATATTGAACCAGTCTGTTGTTCCATGGTCAGTTCTTACTGTTCTTACCAATTAGGATAGGGGAGAGCTATTTTCCCTCAATAGCAGCAGCCAGTCAGAGTTTCAATAAATTGTTGAATCTGCAAAGATGAGGACTGACCAATATTTCTAGTAAGTAAATCTCTGTTCTGGGCTAGGCAGAAATCCCTAAATGGAAGTTATATTGGCTATTATGAGAGACATTCAATGAGATCGCTGCTGTGGCTTTTTTTAAAGAAATGTTTTTGTCAAAACTTTAAAAAAAATCCCTAAAACAAGTAGATGTGTTCTACCATTGTAACAAATTTCACTCCAATAGCACAATTACTATAACAAAAAGTAACAAAAATTGTTACTCTTGTTATAATAATGAAATTTTCACTAACGACAATTTAGAAACACTTTAGAAACAAAATACCAATGCCCCCTAATTTTGTAATGAATTTTGAAACCTTTTTCTCCTTGATCGTACAGTGCTAGTAGTAGCTAGTGAGCCAGACTAACTTGTTCACCACTTTTCTACATGTAAGGCGAACACTGCTATTTACCTTTCCTGTTGCAGGCAGGCATACACAGCTATTGTGGGTTTGGCAAAATTTGGAATTTCATTCTTTCCTAGCTTTATTTCATTGTTTACTGCTGGAAAGTTACTGAAATTCAGAACTGAATGGCTGCATTTCACCATCAGTGTCAACGTTGTCTATAAAATCTTCAAGTTAGATAAGGAGGGGGGGGAGTCTGAGTGTACTTGTAAAACTTTGACAGAGGCTTTCTTAACCAAGATATGTCTATACAAGACATTTTGATTCCTGATAGGTTATGGTTTTGTGCTTATTTATTTATTTACAGTATTTATATTCCGCCCTTCTCAACCCGCAGGGGACTCAGGGTGGATTACAATGTACACACACATGGCAAATATTCAAAGCCATAGACACACAACATATATAGACAGACAGTCAGAGACTATTTAACATTCCAACTTTTTCTGGCCACCAGGGGAGCTATCGCTTCACCATCCGCGACACTGATGAAGTACTTCTTCATTCCCCGCATGCTTGCTGGAGATTTTTATGGTATTGTAAATTAGCCTCCCCACATAAGTGGTACCTAAATTTCCTACTTGACAGATGCAACTCTTTTGGGTTGCAAAGGTTAACAACAAACTACACAAATTGGTCGGAAGCTCACTCCAACCCGGGCTGGCTTCGAACTCATGACCTTTTGTTCAGTAGTGATCTTAATGCAGCTGACTCTCAGCCAGCTGCACCACATTCGCGGTGCTTATGTGTGTGCGCTTTGCTCTCCTATGGCTCCAAATACCCCATAAGTACTCAGAGGAAATTTTGGAAATCTTAGGTCCAGAAGATACCTTCTGACCCCAACAGGAAGTGATTCTGTTCAGAAAAAAAGTATTCTGGGACTATAATGACTCAATGTATGAATGTGGTAAAATACCCTGCCCACACCCTAAGTGTAATCTAGGAGCAATAAAAGTAATTTGGAGGGGGGGGGGGGCACCGTGGAGTGCAAGTTTCCTTTGCAGAGGCAATGCAGCCCCCTAAGTCCCAGAAACTGAAGGTTGGGCTTAACAGTATCATCCTTGACCATCATGGTACTTCAAAACAAACACTACCTGGGGAATGCCTACCTTCCCTTTTCTTTCTTTCTTTCTTTCTTTTTGCATTATTATTATTATTATTATTATTATTATTATTATTATTATTGATTACAGTTGTAATCCTGAAGCTCTGTTCACCTGCCTTGCGTTTTCTGTTCCTGTAGGAGTAAACATTTCCAATCCAAGGTTATATTTGAGAAAGCCAAGTTGTTTATAGGATGCCATGAATGCAAGAGTGCATTAAAAGTTAACCATTTTATATAAAAAGTTTGTTCGAGATGATTGCTGTGCTGTTCCATCAGAAATCCAGGGCATAAAACAGGGAACACTTTTACACTATATAAAACACTTTCTCTATAAAATGCTGTAATTAATTCACCCTTGACTGAACAATACACACTGTATGGTGCTTCAAAAGAAGTAAGACACACCAACAACTATTAATGTTGCCCAGAAAAGACTTTTGCCTCACATGCTGATCTTACATGATACACCCCAGCTTTCATTTTCCTTATTCCTTCTTATTGATGTATAGCCAATTGTTAAACTTTAACTTCATTAGCCTTGCTTATTAAGAACAACATTTAGATTCCTGTATAAGAAATGCAGCTTTATGGAGACATGTGGCACACACACGTTCATATAACTTTTATATAACTTTATTTTTGTACTTTGCCTCCATCTCCTCAAAGGGACTCGGGCGGCTTACATATGGCACAATGTGCCCAGAACAATGCATAAAATAACCACACAGTACAATAAAAGATAAAACCGCTAGCATATAAAACAATTATTTAAACCAGTGTTTCTCAACACTGGGAGTCGAGACCCCTGGGGGAGTTGTGAGGGATGTCAGAGGGGTCGTCAAAGACCATCAGAAAACACATTTTCTGTTGATCTTGTGGGTTCTGTGTGGTAAGTTTGGACCAATTCGATCATTGATGGGGTACAGAATGATCTTTGATTGTAGGAGAACTATAAATCCCAGCAACTACAACTCCCAAATGACAAAATCAATCCCCTCACCCAACCCCACCACTATTCAAATTTGGTCCAGTGAATGAAAATACATCCTGCATATCAGATATTTACATTATGATCTATAACAGTAGCAAAATTACAGTTATGGAATAGCAACAAAAATACTTTTATGGTTGGGGTTGACCACAACATACTGAACTGTATTAAGGGGTTGCAGCATTAGGAAAGTGAGAGCCACTGATTTGAAATCAAAACAATGCCCAATAACCTATGGTGAGAACTGTTGTAAAACACGGACAACCATAAGCAGGAACAAGGGAATAGGATAGTGCAAGTTGTAGCTCATGAACTAGGGCATGGGACAAAAGTGTAGTGTTCTTTCATGAATTGTAGATCATTGGGGTTAAACTTTAAAAACCATTAGAGTTCAATTTGCCCTTGAAGCAAGGATTGTATTGGCCCTACCAATAAAATTCACAATTTAGGAGAATTTTGTCAAAACAACCTTTTCTCTTGATTGTAATCAAGGATGAACATTTTCCATAGCTAGTTTGCTTTTAATTTATTTCCGACGTCAGCACAAAAAGCTTCTGTAACACATTAAAATTTCTCACTCATGAGCATTATTTCAGATACCCAAGTGCAACAGAGACAAAAGATGACTGATGTTGCTGGCCATGATTTTGGGAAATGTGGAGTTCCACATCTCTGCTTCTCCATTCACTAATGCAGAGAGGGAAATTCAGATTTGTTACTGTAGACTAATAGTATGGATAAAGAGAAGACATTCTGCTCCTGCTGGGCACATGAATTCCCAATTAAAAATAAGCCCTATATACTGAAACCTAAGTCATGCTCTCTTGTTAAGATAAAGTATTCTTTTTTACTGATTGTATATCCTTGATTTTGGAATACCTGTATTTGCATAGACATAGGTAATGAGAGATTTGGAGATGGGACCCTAGTCTAAACATGTCATTCATTTATATTTCATGGACACTTTATGCACATAGCCTGAAGGTTAATTCTATGCAATATTTTAATTCAATGCAGAAAGAAAGTTTATGTGAAAACAGAGGTGCCACTATCTCAGTCACCCATGTGGACAATTTTGGAATATTTTGGAATTCCATATAAGGGATGCTCAATCAATATATGTTAATCATCATATAACTCTTTTAAAATAACTAACTGTACAGTATAGCTACAATTTTTTCTGTTACAATTGCCAGATCTCATGATTCTTCATGCCTTTCCTAAAGATCCTAGTAATCCCCACTGGGTATGGGGCTGATGACAAGCTTTGGGTCTAACCTTATGGATCTTCATATTTTTCTGACTGAGGCAAAGAATTTACATCTAATTCAAACATTTTCCCCTCCATAACGGTTGTAAACAGCCAGGAGAAACCATACTAACTAGGGAAAGCTGACAGTCAGGAATTTTGTAAGCTACTATTTGAAGGGTTTGTTTGATTTCCCACTTTACCTATCCAAAGCCTTCACTACTTTTAGAAACAAAATCTTAAAGTTGAACCGAACTGGAAGGGCCACCTAGTTCAATCCTCTGCTATGCAGAAATGCAAAACCAAAGTGCTCCTCAAAGATGCATTTAATTCTATTGATAATTCTATTGTATTTTACATTATATATAGCTGTTTAACTTTTAAAAGCCACCTTAAGCCCTGAACTGGTAAAAAGGCAGGATATACATACTGGCAAAAATCCTGTTGGTAAGTTACAAATGCATAAATAACAGTTACCATGCTACACAGTAAATCTTGTCCCCAAACCCTCAATCCCTTCTTACCAAGCAGGCACTTTACACCATGTCTCATGAGATATTTCTTTTGTGACAGACAGAAGCAGAACCCTGTCACAATCCCCTCTCATACTTGAGATCACTTACACACGGTCTGGTGGGACTGCAATGAAGATGTCTATTTTCACACATAATCTCTGAGTTAAGGAGGACCACTTTTAGGATGTCCATCCCTTTAATCAGTGGACTTTCAGTCTTTCACCTAAATCCCATTTTTATCCAATGGGACAATGTGGAGTACCATAAAATGAAAGACAGAAGTCAATCTGGCTAAGCCAACAAAAATGTTTGAAACAAAAAGAATTTCTTACCTTTGAATCTCAAAGATCCTCTGTAGAAAATGGACTGCACACTCCAACTATCTTGTCATTTTTGTGGGATGGGTCCAGCCTGAAGGATGTTTCTCTTGACAACACAAAGCTGTATGTGGAAACTCAGGAATCTAGGAATTATCTGAAAATCTAATAACCATCAAAAATGTAACAGACTTGATAATTTTTGAAGTGGTTATTGTATTATTTTTTCTCACTAACTTAGGTAATAGCTTCGATTATGCTCAATCTGAGCCACGAGTAATTTGTTTACTTTTAGCTTTTCCATTTTTATTGACATAGGGTTTTTTAATTTAAAAAATTGGACCAAAGAATGTAGGATTCCATAACATATTTTTCACAGGAAAGCATATACATTTGTAGTGGGCAGCATTATTTCTGCTTACAATGATAAGGGCAAAAATGTCAATTTTCAGAGCTGTAGTAACCATTTCCCATTGCTATAAATGACTAACAATCCAGTTTTCTGCCTAAGTAGAAGAAGCAAAAGCAATGTAAGATTCTTCTGACATGTAAGTCTACCCAAAGGAAAAGCTGCTCAGCAGTTGCTATTAGACACTAGTCATTTATCACAGTTGTGATTTTCCCAAGGTTATACACTGGATAAATCGTAAACAGAACAGAGATGGTTTCTGCTACATCCTTTTAACTACCTCAAATGTTCTCTTCTTCCTTTTCGTCTTACCTTCCAGAAAGAAATTATATTTTCTCCCTATAGTGATAAATCATGAAGCCCAAATATTAGCACTCCATGAGCACATGGGATCTGTCATTGTGACTTTCATTACCATCTATACAAGTAACTGGCCTGACACTATAGCAGCAGATTTTTGCAAAGGCCTTGCAAAGTTCCCCCTAATTCCCCCACTTTTG
Source organism: Anolis sagrei (assembly GCF_037176765.1). NCBI lineage: Eukaryota > Metazoa > Chordata > Lepidosauria > Squamata > Anolidae > Anolis > Anolis sagrei. Next base: position 241,267,899 of record NC_090022.1, read on the forward strand.
GTGACTGAGTGAAGCACAAATGATTCATGGTATATCTACACTACATCATTTTATCAGTCTCATGCCACTTTCAATCATCCTAGCTCCACCCTAATGAATCCTGGAATTCGTAATTTGTTGAAGCACTACTTGGAGTTTTCAGCTAAACAGCCCAATACACAAAGATAAAATATTTTGAGGCATGGACAAATTGGAACAAATCTATTTAATTCTGTAGTGTAGATAGACACAGAATATTTTGGGAACTGCAGTTCAATGAAGTCATGTAGCAATCTAGCTGGGAATTCTGGATACCCCCTAAAACTACACTTTTGAGAATACTGATAAAACTATGTAGTGCAAATATACCCTGAATACCATGATGATGATGATGATGATGATGATGATGATGATGATGATGATGATGATGATCATGATCATGATCATGATCTTGATCTTGATCTGTAACCTGCTTTTTCTTGAAATTGAGAACCAAAACAGGTCACAACTTTAATTAACTATACCATTAAAATATAAAAAATATAAATATTAAAATCGAATTAAACATTTTTACAACTTTGTTTTAAAAGCCTGCTTGAATAAATAAGGAGAAGAAGGGGCAATTCTAGGGCAACTGTTGAGAAAGTCTTCTCTTGTATCTCCACCAACAGTGCCTGTAATAATGGTCGGGCTGAAATAAGGGCTTCCCCTGGTGATTTTAGACCCTGGGCAGGTTCATACAAATATGCTCTGTCACAAAGCCCAGAACTGAGCCATGTAAGTCATATCAAGCTCTTTGAATTGAGACCAGAAACAAACCAGCATCCAAGGGATCTGTTTCAAAAGGGGAGTTATATGCAAGTGGAGCACTCAGAACTGGTTCCCAAACACCCAAAGCCACTAAAGACGCCTGATCCTTATGACAAAAAAACTTTGATAGTTTCCCCAAGCTATGCAGCTGCTCCCTAGAAGGGCCACTGGCAGTTACTCTGAGAACACTAGTCAACAGAACCTCCTTTTTATCAGGATTCATTTTCAATTTATTGGGTCTCTTCTGGCCCATTACAAAATTCAGACACAGCTCTATTGTCTGCACATCCTCAGCAGAACTGAGCATTATCAGCTATTGTCATATAACTGGACAATTTTTTTATCACTGCTGTTCTCCTCTTTATCTCAACCTGTCAATATGTCTGTGTGGTGTGAACATGCAGCATGTGACAGATGAGAACATTATACTCCAACTTCTCCTGGTACAGGATCTCAGCTATTTTTTAATTTGCTTTTTAAGTAGTTTACTGTTACAGCAGAATTGTTTTCCATTGCAGTACAGATGACATGAAATTGTCTCCTGCACCTGTACACACACACACACACACATCTTTGCAAAGGAAACATTCTGTATGTAGATGATTGCTTGATTTTTTTCACTGGACATAACCAAAGAACACATATTTTCTTTGTTTTTCATAAGTTCCTCATTAGGTGCCAAGAGAAACCTTTCTGGACTATTAGATAGCATATCTTCCTAATAAAGGAATATTGTGCATCTGTAAAAAGAATATACTCGTGCATGAACCTTGCTGGATTAAACTAAAGGCCTGGTTGAACCAGCATTTGACTGATAGTAGCCAAAGGTATTGCTCCCCAAAACAGAGTATTCAACAGCGCCAACTTACATTCTCCATCAGATCCATCCAACAATGGAGAGTGAACCTATGTTATTTTATTCATTCATTTAAAATGTTTTGGAATGAGGGTGGAACAAATCTAAACTTTTTCTGAAGTTTAACTTGTTGGTGTTGCTACAAAAGTCCCTGTCTTAGTTCTTTACCAACTTTGGACCTCATTACATTGATGAGGTCCCCGGGGCGATTTGCCAACATCCATGGCATCTGTTCCCCACCCCATCCACAGTGACATTTCCTCATCATACATGGGGAAGTGTTGTTGTGCGGCTTCTCCCTGCACTGGCCCCATGGTTTGCAATGGAACACGGGAAGCCTCCCATGTTCCCGGCGCAGTATCGTGGAACACTTTCTTTCCAGTTGAGCCAAACACCCCACTGGAAGTGAGCCTGCATCATCTGATGCGCAGCGTGGGACTCAATGTTTCAACTGGGGTGAAAGGATGCTACAATACTGAAAATGACTCATCTGATGAGGTTTTTCATCTGTCTAGAAGACAAGACATATAGCAGGCCTTGTGTGATGATGAACAGATGCTTGGTTGCTCCATTTGTTTACATTCCTAAGGACAAGGCTAATGTGAATGGCAGATCCCAGAGATAAATTCAGTGGAGGAAACTTTTAGCAATATTCCTAAAATGTTGGTGGTGAAGCTTATCTGTTTTTAGACTTTTTTCTGTTTTATAATCCACCTTGTGTCCCAATTGGAGGAAAGACAAGGTGTATAGTAAGTGTGGAAGGATCCATTCAGTGATCGCAAGTGTAGCTCCCACATTCCATCCATCTCTTTACTTCATTCCTATTTGTAAACACTTTTGTACACTTTTTTGTTCTTTTCTAACAGTCACAAAGTAGTTCTGTTCCATATTGGAGACTGAGCATTAATATTACAGTTTTTTCCCCTAAAAGAAACCTTGATGTTTAAATAATAATTAATAGAAATAATAATAAAATAGGAACTTCACTCTTCCAATCCATTTAGGAATAAATGTTTTAACCATATAATTTATATGCTAATAAGCTGTTAGCTGCTTTTCAGATCTAAGATTATTGCTGACAGATCAAGAGCAAAGCTAACTTGAAAATACAAGAAATTACCTACTGAAATAGGAGACAAAGGAATTTAAGAGAGAAATTATATACATAGCCCGGTGATTTGCATAAATATTTTCAGATCCTTCAATACAAGAAAACACTCAGACCTTTGAAAAAAGATTTTCACTAGGAGACTATTAAGATAAGTGACTGTAGATTTCTTAATGGGTTATGCCATTATTTTCATTATCATGATTGAATCAGCAATAGAAGCTGCTTGGCTTATCAGGAACCCAAATGTATGTATATTTCCATAAACATATAAAGCTCCAATGATCTTGCACATACCTGAAAATCTGTATCTATCTATCCATTTATCATGAAAGTATATTGGCCCATAAAAATACATGGTTAAGCACCTGAAATTTAATATGAAATAGATCTTCTGCCTTTGGCCAGCTATTAATCAAAAGGGAGATTGCAATTCAGAATTCAGTGAGACTAAGAAGGGTAGCAATGAGGAAACAAAATATATTCTTCAAGTGGAAAACTATATCATCGATACCAAAGTCAAAATCACACATACTATAGTATTTCCTATTTCTTTGTAAGGTTGTGAAAGCTAAACAGAGAAGAATTCTAACAATAAGAAAACATCTCTTTTGACATGTGATTGTGGAGGAGAGTTTTATAGAAGCTAAAAAAGATGAATGAATGGCTCCTAAAGCAAATAAAGCCTGGACTTTCCAAGACGATCCAACTAGGTTGTCATACTTTGGAATATCATGAGACAACATATTGTAACTCATTGAAAAAGTTCTACCTGGTAAAGTGAAAAGCAGTAGGAAAAGAAAAAGTCACATTGCAGGTGGAGTAAGTTAGTCAAGGAAGCCCTGTCTGTTTACATGATCCAAGCAGGATACTTTACCACTGATGGTTCTTGGAGGTTTCTCAACCATAGAGCTTCCATAAGTTGAAGGCAATGTGGTGACAAATAGAACAACAATGATTTTAAACATAATAAATTGATGAAGTATAGCAAATCTGTGACACTGCTGCTAGAGCATATCACTAAAATATGAGTTAAGTAAAAGTCAATAAAATATGTCCCCATGTGAGCATGCTTTTCTGCGACCTCATAATCTTGTTGTTGTAGTACAGCATGATAGTAGCGTTGCTGCTGCCGGTGGAAGGGAGAGGAGGGCTGCACAGGTGTTGGAGGAGGAGCAGCAGCGGGGGTGGATTAGAGACATATTCATGGCTCCAACTGATTCCGAATCCTTCGAGGGTTTCTCAGACTGTGAAATGGGGGAAGGAGAGGAAAGCAGGGGAGTTAAGTAGGCTACTCGTGAACAAGAATCTGATGAGGAGATCCAAAGGAAGCGTATCCGTGATATACTTAGCGCTCCAACAGAAGATGAAGATTTTATGGGTTTTGAAAGGAGTGATGGGACTGGGAGTGACATTGAGGAGGAGGATGATCTAGATTGGACCCGTGTACAGGAAATTAGGGTCATCTGTACTCAGCCTACCTCCAGTGAGGACTTTGAGGGGTTTGCAGAAGAGTGGCAATCTGGGAACACTTGGGAGGACCTAAGTCTTGACAGACGCTGGCAAAGGTGAAGAGATGGGAGGCAGTGCTCAGCTGCAGGGAATGGGGCAGCTGAAACCGATGATGAAAGGGTGGGGAGCAGTTCATCCTCTGATGAGGAGTTATAGGATATAAGTTGGTTTGGTTTCAATGGGTCTTTGCAGAAGGCAAAGTGTCTTTTCGGGTGTGAATCTTTGTTACTGCCATTACTCTCAAGCTTGGGTCCTTGGACTACAGATCTTCGTATTTCCGTGACTTCTGGCTGATACTCCGTAAGTGCTGACTTCAACTCTCCCTTTTGACTCCGTACCGTGTTTTGTTAACGACTACGCTTTTTGGACTGCTTCTTCTTACCTTGGACGTGCCTGGACTACAGACTGCTTTTGGACTCTGATTTTGCTTGCTCCCACCTTGTTTTCCTGTGCCTTTTGGACCTTTTGAATTACAAGCAGAATGCTGTATATTTTTGTTATCCCAGATTATACTCCGGGATAATCCGGATTATATTTAAATTGGGTTTTTTACTTAGCGGTTGCTATAGACTTTCAGTTTGTGCTAGAGACACTGAAGCAAGTGTCTCTAAGCCTTTTTTGTGTTTAATAAACCTGTGTTTGGACCTTTTATATTGTGTTTGGCGTTCTTGAGGCTTCTGGGTCTTGACACTTCTATTCCTCTATTTGAAAGCAAATTATTCAATATGCAGAGCTATAAATTGGAGCAGAAGTATTATTAAAGGGTCAGTTAAAAGGACAACATTTTAAACATGTTATATGTGGCAACCCACTGACTTCACCATTGCAGTCCATGCTATCTTCCAGCATTCCAGAACTGTTGGTTTTAAATAAACTCAAACAGCAGGAGTAGAGCTGCATGTCACAAATTCCCTAGGCCTATGCATACTAATAGTGCTTCATCAAGACAATTTGCTGTAGGGAAGCAGTCGGGTTACTTCCTAGCTGCAAAGTCATGCATGTGAGATCTAAGAGATGAAATCTTCTTGGCAAGCAAATAGGAGAAACACTAAATCTAATATAATATAGCAAGAGCAAATGCAATGTCTTTATCATTTAAGATAGCTCCTCCAGACATGGGGAAAAAAATATTCTGAAAGTCCCAGGTTGTGTTCCTACACAAATAAAACTCCACCACAAATTTGTCCAGAATGTCATTCAACCATGTCCTGGTAATTGGCACAATAGACAGAGGCGGCCCTAGGTAATTTGCAACGATAAGCAAACAGTATTTTGCCCCCCCCCCCCCCAACGAATCACTGATATATATTTTCTGTTCGTCGTGGGAGTTCTGTGTGCCATATTTGGTTCAATTCCATCATTGGTGGAGTTCAGAATGCTCTTTGATTGTAAGTGAACTATACATCCCAACAACAACAACTTGCATATGTCAAGGTCTATTTTCCCCCAAGAGTGCCTCAAGAATGCCCTTGGGCAAAATCAACTATACTGCAAATGCTTACTTTGCGTAATGGGTTGAGCCGCCCCTGACAATAGACCTCCAATGCAGCTAATTTTGGGTAAAATTGGTTGAGATGGTGGTGGTAATAGTGTCACAATCTCCAAGTAGAGACAATTATTACAAAATAATTACGGATGAGTTAAATCAGAACAAGTTCACTCAAAATTATGCCTTAAGAGTACTTCTACACTATAGAGTTAATGCAGTTTGACACGAGTTTAACTGTCATGGCACAATGCTATGGAATCAAAGAGCTGTAGTTGATGGGCATCAGCACTACTTGGCAGAGAATGGTCAATACCTTCTAAAACTAGCCTTGGCAGTTTAATGGTGTCCAATTCCATTAATTCTTGTGTAGGTGCACACTAAGAAACATTTGTGAATATGAAAAAGTGGTAATTTTGATTCAATTGCATTCACCCAACTCCTAAACTACTTTACTCATTATCTGCATGGGTAGAAGTAAGTGAATTCTGCAAATAATTGGAGTTTGGCTGAATTACATTTCTGTCTGGTGGAAGTGTCAGACCAGGATAAGTTACTTAAGTAAGTACTGAGTTGAGTATAGCCTTATATAGAACTTTAGCCAATGTGTAAGCCAGAAGCCCATTTTGATGCAAATATTTAGATGTTTATTTGGTATCCATGCAGTGTCTACATTTCAAACAAAGCTAAATTGTATATGGTTTGAAAGTTCATTCTGTGTTGATAAGGTATATAACAACATTTACTGTCAGACTATTTCACAGTTCTGGTCATTCATGCTTAAATAATGGGAATATTGCTTGGAGGCCTTGCCATGTTGACCCCAAACTTCTGTCTGTGCTATCTACCATCTCAAGAGTTATGACCTCAGGCTTTTCATATGTTTTCCCTCCTGTTACAGCACACACTGACACCAAAGGTTCAGAGTGTCAGTGCTACTTAATATATTTGCAAAAGAAACACAGTTATTTGTTTGTCTTCCTTCTTTCCTTTTTTCCTTCCTTCTTTCTGCATGTAGACATTTCAACAAAGAATCCCATGGCAACAACATGCTTCTCCAAACTCTTATATAGCTCCCAAATAGCCCATGTGGGTGACAGAGCTCAATATGCTCTTTAGAAACCTTGACCACAGGCACTGAGGGCCCATCCAGACAGCCCCTTTAATGTGGGAGTTCATGCAATTAAGAGGGGGGCGTCCAAATGACATTTCAGAGAAACACGAATTAATTCACCACAAACCAGGTAAACCTTGATTTGTGGTGAATTAATTTGTTAGCGGGTTTATTCTGCACCTTCTTGGAAGGCAAAGGATAAACTCATTATTTCTGCTGTCTGGACTTCTCCTTCAAAAGTTCTGGGCTTTAGAGGGGGCAGTTTAGGCAGTAGCTCCATGATTTTATGAGTTAAATTAGCTCGTAAAACTGCAAGGACACCAACCCTCTCCTCCAAACCCCCCAAAATCCATTTTAAAAGTAAAAGAACTTATCCGGCCTCCATTAGAGTGGTGCTGGAGCTTTCCTGACACATAGAAATGATGTGCTAGGATATCGGGGGGGACAGAGGCAGGAACAATTTTCCTCATCTCCCCTTCTCCTGGTGCATCATTTCTACATGCCAAGGGAACCTTGGCACCACTCTAACGGAAGCTGGCCAAGTTCTTTTACTTTTAAAAGGGATTTTGGGGGTGTGAGGGAGGGGGTTAGAGTGTCTGCATGTTCTCTTGGAAAGTTCCAGGAGCACATCTGGACACCCACCCCAGAAAGCATGCATTTTCTGGAGTGTGTGCGGATGAGGACCAGGGAACATTCGCATTTTTAAAATGCGAATGTTCCTGGGTTAAAGAACTGTCTGGAAGCATCCTGGGAGAGTGATTAAGAAGTGAAAGGGAGTGTGGCCAGGGTTGGCATCTCTCTTCCAGTTACTCATCCTTTAGGTGCTAGAAGTGACATGGATCAAGTTTCATCCCTTTTATTTATGTGGGGTTGTTTCTTATTTGCTTTCAGTTGTTTCCAATGTATAGCAACGCTAGAAATGAGCCCTGGACATTAACTGTTCTGATCAAAACTTGAAAATTCCTTACCTTCTAACATTTCACAAATGAAAACCACTATCCATGTGGCTAAACTTACTGGGGAGGGAAAGATTCTGCTCCTCCTTTCATTTTCCCATTGCTGAGTTAATTAACTACAAACTACTGTTTCAACTTTGAAACCACCTTGAAGCAACGGAGCAGTATTTCTCAAACTGTGCTCCTCCAAGTGTTCGGTTCCCACAAATCCTAACACCTGGTAAACTGTCTGGGATTTCTAGGAGCTGAAGTCTGAAATATCTGAAGGAGCACAGTTGAGAAACTCTGCAATAGTAGTAAACCAAGATAAAGGAGCAAAAGAGAGAAACCAGGACATTTTAAAAGCAGATGAAAAGTGAAATGACCAAACATTAACAGGGCAGTTACTGCCTATGATATATCCCCTAGTCACAGTTCCAATCTTTGGATTTCAGTCACTAACCATTAACTTGAGATTCAAGGTGACTGTTCTTCTGCACAAATGGATGTGTTGATCAATGGGTTAGGTGTGGCAAAGCATGGCCAATTCTTCTTTCATGAAAAGAGTTAGACATAATGTAGAACATGAACTCAGTAGAGATTTGTGATATAAGAATTTGGGCCTTCTAACAAGCCTTCACTCTATTTGTAGTAGTAATCTTAACTCTATTTTATCCTGCTCCTGTCTAACTCTAGCGTATACCCTTTCTCCTATAACTTACCTTCACAAAATTCTGAAAGCTGGATCTAACCAGGCTTGGCCACCTTCCCACCAAACTGGAACTGTTGGGGGATATACATTTACTCCTCACATATAATTGAAAAGAGGAGGTGGATGGGTTTTGCAGGCTCTTGGGAACATGGGGCCTATCCAGACAATACTCTTATCCCAAAAGCTCCTGTAGCAAACTGGAGGGTGGCCAAATGCTGTTCCCTGTAAAAGAGGAAACAATCACTACAAACTGCAAAAAAAGGAAGATTTTCAAGTGTGGGAAAATTTTTGGATATGAGCCGAAAATCTGCATCTTCAAACGCCTGCACTCAGAAAACATGGGATTGTTTATCTGGGATTTATCTGGATTTTAGATGTTTATTCTGATTGGTCGGTTCCTACAAAGAAGGTAACAGTTGAGTAGATCACGAAAACTTTGTTTGTGTGCCAGAAACTTCATGAAACATGTGGATTGCATATTTTCTCTGGTCAGGACAAAGTTGTGGTCCCTAGTTAATGTTTTACATCTTTTCACAATAAGAGCAACCAGAAACAGACATGTATAACCCAGGAACAACACCCTGTTGTTCAATGCCACAGGTACACCACAAAACCTGTCTGCACAGATGGCCCTGCAGCTTATAAAACCCAGGAATTGAACTTATACAATGATTTGCATTTTTGCATGTTTGCGTTTTAAGTTTTTTTTAACAAAAAAACCAAGATTTCTGGTGGAAGTTCCACAGCGACCATATTAGGGGCTGCAATATCCTGGGACACAGAAATCCCAGGACCAACATCTGGACCTCTAAGGTCCAAGGTTTTTTGCCCTTGACTAAAGCACACAATTTGGTGCTGTCTGGAACCACCCTTGGAGGCAGCAAAAGGGAATCTGGGAGCTGTATGCATCTTGTACACTGCACTTTTCCCTAGTTCACCTGAACTACACAAAGGGTGAATTATATATTCCCTATTATTACCATGTTTTACTCTTCAACACCATGCTTTCCTCAGAACTTTGTGTCTTAGCAACCAGGCTTGCAAATTAAGCCTGCATTTACCTTCCAAAGACATATGACAAACAAAACCAGCTTTCTTTTCAAGATACAGAGCCAAGGAAAAGCTCTTGTAGGACAAACAGCCCTACAAGTAGAAGCTGCACTCAAAGCACTTGGGAAAAATAAATCACCAGGAACAGATGGCATACCAATAGAACTCCTTCTTGCAATAGAGACAGGATCTGTTCTAGTTCTAAATAAAATATGCCAGTAAATATGAAAAATGAAAGAATAGCTCAGAGATTGATAATGCTCAGCATATATTACAATCCCAAAGAAAGGGGATACCAGGGATTTTAATAACCACTAGAACATTATAATCCCCTCCTGTGTAAGCAAAATGTTGCTGAAAATCCTACAACAAAGACTTTTACCACACATGGAGTGAAAATGGTAAATATTTATTTATTTATTTGTTTACCACACTTTTATCCTGCCCTTTTCAGCCCGAAGGTGACTCAGGGCGGCGTACAGACTGGCAACAATTAGATGCCAAACACGCATCATTTAAAACAGGTTAAATCACATAATAAAAATTATATAAAACAATTTAAAACTTATTGAACCGTTCCATATTAATTCACAATACTGAGTTTGTCTGGTTACAATGAGGTTCCAAAAGCTTGCTGAAAGAGCCAGGTTTTTACTCTTTTCCTAAAGGTCAGGAGATAAGGGGCTGATCTAATAACCTCAGGAAGGGAGTTCCACAGCCAAGGGGCCACCACTGAGAAAGACTTGTCTCTCATCCCCGTCAAGTGCACCTGTGAGGCAGGCGGGATCCAGAACAGGGCCTCCCCAAATGATATTTAATTCCTAGAAGGTTTATAAGGGGAGACACATTTGGACAGGTAAATTGGGCCAGAACTGTTTAGGGCTTTATAAGCTAAAGCCAGCACTTTGAATTGTGCCCGGTAGCAAATTAAGAGCCAGTGAAGCTGGCGCAACAGAGGAGTTGTGTACTCTCTAGGCACCGCTCCTGTTAGCAACCTGGCTGCCGCCCATTGGACCATTTGAAGCTTCTAAACAGTCTTCAGAGGCAACCCCATGTAGAGCGTGTTGCAGTAGTCTATACAGGATGTAACCGGAGTGTGGACTACCACATCCAAGTCAGACTTCCCAAGGTACGGGCGCAGCTGGCACACAAGCTTTAACTGTGCAAATGCTTCCCTAGTTACTGTCGAAACCTGGGGTTCCAAGCTCAGCAATGAGTCCAGGATCACACCCAAACTGAGCACCTGCATCTTCAGGGGGAGTGTAACCCCATCCTATGTAACCCTATGCCCTGTTTGGCCTTTTGACTGACCAGGAATACCTCTGTCTTGTCTGGATTCATTTTCAATTTGTTCGCCCTCATCCAGATGTCACAGCGGCCAAGCACCGATTCAGGATCTGAACAGCCTTCTTAGTAGCAGGTGGGAAGGAGTCACAGAGTTGGATGTCATCTGCATACAGGTGACTCCGCACCCTGAAACTCTGGATGATCTCCCCCAGCGGCTTCATGTAGATGTTAAATAACATGGGGGACAACACTGAGCCCCGTGGAACCCCACAAGACAATGGTTATGGGGGCGAGTTATAAATATAAAGTTAAGTTGAAGAAGGAAGAAGGGATCATATTGAATATTACATTGGATAATGGAATACACAAAAACATTTCTGAAGAAATCAGCCTGTGCTTTATAGATTATAGCAAAGCCTTTCATAGTTTAAATCATTCAAAACTATGGATCACCCATAAATGCAACCTAAGCCCTGCCACATGCACAATGGATGGCCTTCTCATAGTGACACCAGAGTCGGCCAGCTTCTGGACAAAGAATATTTAACTTAATGCCAAGGTTTTTTAAAAATTTTGTTTGTGTTTTTAAATGCATTTTAATTGTACCTTCAACTTGCTTCTGACATGATAAATAAATAACCCATAAAGAAATGGGTGTGCCGTAACATTTGATTGTCCTGACCTGTACTAAGGAGAAAATTATGGTTATGAAAGCTGGACAGAGAAGAAAGCTGATAGGCAGAAAATCAACTCATTAGAACTATGGATGGAGTTCTAGAAATACTATGGGCTGTTAAAAAGACAAATAAATTGGCCCAAAAACAAATCAAGCTTGAACTCTCACGGGAAGCCAAGATGACTAGACTGAACCTGCTATATTTTGGGTGTATTATGAGAAAACATCTCATGAGAAGAAAAGTTATTTTAAGCTGCATAGTGAATGGAGTAATACTTTGTAAAGTTACAAATAAAAAATAATGTAGGTATGCCATTACTGCTGGTGAGAAAAATAAATTATATGGAACTGTTTGCAACTGGATGTAACAGTGGTTCTCAACCTGTGAGTCCCCAGGTGTTGTGGCCTACAACTCCCAGAAATCCCAGCCAGTTTACCAGCTGTTAGGATTTCTGGGAGTTGAAGGCCAAAACATCTGGGAACCCACAGGCTCAGAACTACTGGTATATAAAAAGGTGTGGATGATGAGCCAGAGAATAGAGATTCTTACCCCCACAATACCCTTTGTGAATGTGATGCTCAAAACCCTGCCAAAGATTCTGATAGAGATTTTGGAAATTAAGACAAATAAAAGTCCTATCCGAATACTGTACATAGAAAGTGTAAAAGATCCCATGTTTGTGCATGCAACTATAACTTGGGTCTTTCAAAATAAACAATGTAGTAGCTCAAAAAATAAAAGCAAAACTTTTTTTAAGATGCTAAGTTTTTTCTGGAACTTTAAAACGAGCCAGTGTGGATAATATGACTTGATTTCACAGTCATCATAGCAACGAAAGGTCAGCATCACTAAACACAAACTGTTGCAGATTTTTCTCAACATTGTGTCTTGTCTGTCAGAATCAGAAAGCTCTGAAGTTTGTAACTTCAGAAGAAAATGCTTTGGGGGCTTATTTTTTCTATTTTTTTTCTTTGCTGGGCTTTATTTAGGATTTTGTTCTGGATTTTTGTTTGTTTGGCTTGTGTGTTTGTGTGTGTGTTTGCTTCTACAGACTTTTAATCATATTTTCAGTTAAATTGATAGAAGAAATATCAGCTATTCAGATATTCTCAGGCATCAGTAGGAGTAAAATGACTAATAGTTTGAAGGGCTGGAGGTCACTGGATGCGAAGTTTGTATTTTTCCAAGCTCAAAAATTAAAGTATCTCTTATACAATGATGGTCAACTGAAAGCTTTTTAGCTTGACAATACCATAGTTATAAATACTTGAAAACCAATCAGAATCTTCCGAAATGCTAAGCATGCTTAAATTAATCAGAACCCTCACTGCTTTCATGTCTTTGACCAGGACAAATATAAATGTAATGGTGTGACCATGAACATTGTCATTGTGCATTCCTTTTCAGCTTTTTTTCTTCAAGCATACCTGCTCATTATTAAATTGAGCTACATAGTGGGGTAGAATTTATAAACTAATTTTAATATTGCCTAAAATTTAATTACATCTAAAGAACTAAATCAGTAACTAAGAAATCAGTCTCAGTAAATCAAGGCCCCTTCTGTATTGCTATATAAAATCCAGATTGTCTGCTTTGAACTGGTTTATATGGCAATGTAGACTCAGATAATCCAATTCAAAGCAGATAATGTGGATTATCTGCTTTGATAATCTGAATTATATATTATACAATCTGAAGAAAAAACAGAGTATTATATTATATGGAAATATAGAAGGGGATTATATGGGATGATCTGCTTTGATAATCTGGGTTATATGGCACTGTAGAAGGGGATTAAATGGAATTTATATCTGCTGAGACATGTATAGATTAGAATTTATTTATCTTATCAGAAGCAAACCAATGGTACAGTTGTAATGTATTTTTTTCAAAAAGCACAACATTTGAAAACTTGGCATTATATTAAATGTACTTTGACCAGTAGCTGGCCACTGGAGTGCCTCTGGTGTCGCTGTGAGAAGGTCCTCCATTGTGCATGTAGCCAGGCATTGTAGTAGGTGGTCTGTGGTTTGCTTTTCTTCACACTCACATGTCGTGGACTCCACTTTGTAGCCCCATTTCTTAATCTATTATTCTTTATCTTAATCTTTATTCTTTATGCTTAATCTTTATTATCTTATTTGCAACCCTATTTCATACAGTTCTCTTGCCTACCTTTCTGTTACTGTTTGTTTGTCTCAAACATGTACATACATGCACACTCACTTTTTCTTAACAAAAAACAGATTTTTGCAGCTCTCCCGAAATTATCTGATCCAATTAGTTGGGAATAATGGGAAAAATTATCTCTCTGATCAGATTCTGATCCTAGAGGAAAAGCTGTGTTTTTTTTCCTTAGGAGAAGGATTACATCCTGTGGAAATAATTTGGAGGCATCATGGAAATCAGTGGATTCTCCATGCTTGAGGCAGAAAATAATTTTGCCTCACATTATTTCTTGACAGCCTGGAGAAATGTCTGGTGTGCGTAGACAGAAAGTTAAGAAACTTGGAATTAAATAAATATGGCAGAGGATCTGTGATACAATGGAAAATATGTTTATGGTTGATTTGGCATAGAGAACTAGTAAAGTGTCAACCAAGTAGCAACAGAGTAAAGTGGGATGAGTTATGGGTTGTTGTGAGTTTTGCAGGCTGTATGACCATGTTCTGGAAGCATTCTCATTTTACCCACATCTATGGCAGGCATCCTTAGAGGTTCTGGAACATGGCCATACAACCTGGAAAACTTACAGCAACCCAGTGATTCCAGTCATGAAAGCCTTCAACAACACATTGGGGTAACTATTTTCCCTTATATTAGTAATATCTGCACTGTAGTACAAGCCCTTACTTCAAGGAGTAGTATTTCAACCAGCAATTGTGTGACAATACAACCAAAAATCCACACTCTTACCTCCCTATATGAACCTACTCAAGTGGCCTCTTGGTGCCATCATCCTCATAGAGGGGCCACAAAACAGTCCCTATCTGGTAACTCCTTCCAAGATGTGAAACTCCCTAGTATCCCCTCTATTCTCCTTCCACTGGCAGGCAAATAATTTTCTATTTAAGACAGTTTTTTCTCCATTAACATATTGTTGTGGATAAGTCTTTGAATGAAAGGTGCTGCACTTTCCCCCTCCATCTTAATGCTAGCACACGTTTTTGTTGCTGTGTACCTTCAAGTCATTTCCAATGTACTGTGACTCTATTTAAACTTTTTAAATACAGTATTTGTCTTTTAATATGATCAAATATTTTACCGCTTTTTGATAGTTCTTTGTTATTGATAACTATTTGATTTTAGCTTTATGTTGTAAGATGCCTTGTCACCAGTTTGTGAGTATGTCAACACTGAAGGTGATGAATTCTGCTTCACAATAACACGAAGAGTTGACATCTAAGGAACAAAAAATGGTGTCACAAGGAATACTCGGCCACTGCAAGAGGTCATTCATCACATTAAAGAACTTCTTAACAGCTTTGGTTTCTTCACATCAATGTCATCATCACCACCTAACTAACTCTCATGGTCTGTGACTATGTGAAAATCTGATTCTGTAGGTAATGCATTCTCTGCTTTTTCTAGGGCATTTATGAGGAGAGCCATGAGAAGGGTTTAATCTAGCTTGTCTCATTAGGGCAATTTGTCTTCTTATAGCTGTTTCACAGATTCAAATGATCAGAGTATGATATGAATAATACAACATATGAATATTTTTATGTGGGCATAAAGTTTCCTAAAATCAATGCAATGCACTGGTATATTTAGAGTTATGCTGACCAAACATTTTTGAAAAGTTACAGATATTATATATGTGTACATAAGCAGACAGTCATATACTATTGTAACGCATGATACTGGACTAATTATTTGTATTAGTTTTTGTGTGTTTGTTGTGTGTGAAAGAGATATATACAGAAACCCAGATACGTATACATTTATATCAAATATTTTTACAAATCAAACACAATTTAGCACTAGGGATGCACAACCTGATTACATTTGTCTTGACATAGTTCATGAGAAAAATTGATCCCTCCTAATTCTCAGATAGTGAGAATTATTATTATTATTATTATTATTATTATTATTATCCCACTTTTTCTCTCCATACAGAAACTCAAAGTGACTCACAACTATAAGCATTGTAATATAACTTAAAATACACAATATGCAAGTATTAGAACAGTATTAATCATCATCAAGAGCATATAAAAGCACAGCAGCTCCCGATTAGCTTTAAAATCTTTTTCTTGAAAAGCCTGTCTCAATAAAAAGGTTTTAACTACCACTGGAAGGCAGGGAGGCATTCTGGCTTCTTTGAGTTCCAGAACTGAGGGGCAGCCGCTCTCTCGTTCCCACCAATTGAGCTTGAGATGGAGGTGGGACCAAGATAAGCGCCTTTCCGGAAGATCTCAAGGCCCAGGCAGGTTCATACAAGGAGATGCCGTTAGCCAAATAGCATGGATCATAGAATCATAGAGTTGGAAGAGACCTCATGGGCCATCCAGTCCAACCCCCTGCCAAGAAGCAGGAAAATTGCATTCAAAGCACCCCCGACAGATGGCCATCCAGCCTCTGTTTAAAAGCTTCCAAAGAAGGAGCCTCCACCACACTCCGGGGCAGAGAGTTCTGATCTGAACCATCTAGAGCTTTAAAGGTCATAACCAACACTTTGAATTGTGCCTGGAAACAGACAGGCAGCAAGTGGAGCTGCTATAACAGGGGGATTGTCCGCTCCCTGTAGCCAGCTCCAGTTAGCAACCTGGCTGCAGCTCTTTAGACCAGTTGAAGTTTCAGAATACTCTTCAAAGGCAGCCCCATGTAGATTTTTGCTAATTTAATAAAAAAGAATTATTGAAAACTGCAATAATTGTTGCTTTCTTAGCTGAATGAATGAGAAAGCATTGTATGCTATAGGTTTGTCTACACTGATGAAAAAAAATCTGTTTGACCCCATATTTTTCCGGTATGCATTGGTTTCTGCAGTGACCCCATCAATGCTGTGCACATGACACACATCACAGTAGGATTGCCATAATGAGCCACACATTTCCCCCCTACACACACACACACACACATATATATAAATCATTTATTCGTTTTGTTTGCACAGTCACATTTCTACACAGTCTCATTTGTTTATAGATCTATAAGCCTAATCTTAGCACCCTATACCCCGATCGTAAACCAGATCGGGGTATAGGGTGGCAACCTGTGTTGGACGGGGTTACACTCCCCCTGAAGTCACAGGTCTGCAGTTTGGGAGTCCTCTTGGATTCATCACTTATGCTTGAGGCTCAGACTTCGGCAGTGTCCAGGAGGGCTTTTGCGCAATTGAGACTTGTGCACCAGCTGTGATCGTAGCTCACAAAGGCTGATCTGGCCGGGGTGGTCCATGCCTTAGTCACCTCTAGATTGGACTACTGTAATGCGCTCTATGTGGGGCTGCCCTTGAAAACGGCTCAGAAATTTCAACTGGTCCAACGGGCTGTGGCCAGGATGTTAATGGGTGCCCCTTACAGAGAGAGGTCAACCCTCCTGTTCAAGGATCTCCATTGGCTGCCGTTTATTTTCCGAGCCCAATTCAAGGTGCAGGTGCTTAACTACAAAGCCCTAAATGATTTGGGACCATCCTACCTGCGTGACCGCATCTCCGTCTATGAACCCACGCGTTCTCTTCGCTCATCCGGAGAGGCCCTGCTCATGATTCCACCAGCGTCGCAGGCGCGTCTGGTGGGGACATGAGACAGGGCCTTTTCTGTGGTGGCCCTCCGACTCTGGAACTCCCTCCCCAAAGATATTAGACAGGCCCCTATGTTGGCAGTCTTCAGGAAGAACTTGAAGACCTGGCTGTTCCGATGTGCCTTTCCAGAATAGGAAAACTCCAACAACATGTCCCAGAAGCACTTTAATAGAGTTTAAGATTGCTCGCACACTGCACTTACCCTAAAATCTGACACACCACCTGTCACATCAGCACTTTTAATCTGTACCCATTATATTTGGTCCGGTCCAGTTTTATTGTGGATTTTTAGTGTATTGTTTTATTGCTTTGTGTTTTGACATTGCTTTAATTGTTTTTTATTTGCTTTGAGTTGTGTATTTGTTATGTTATGTTTTGAGGCCTTGGCCTTTGTAAGCCGCATCAAGTCCTTCGGGAAATGCTAGCAGGGTACAAATAAAGATTATTATTATTATTATTATTATTATTATTATTATTATTATTATTTAGTATTGGCTCTTTTTCTCATTGAAAGTGACGGCTAGTTTATTTATTTATCTATCGTGTCAGCAGCAACCAGACATTTCTATTACATATTTAACAAAAACAAACAAACAAACAGATAAAACCCATAGTTTGCATGCTTGCTAGTTGATTAAATGTCCTTTGACCAGTATCTGGCCACTTGGAGTGCCTCTGGTGTTGCTGCGAGAAGGTCCTCCATTGTGCATGTGGCAGGGCTCAGGTTGCATTGCAGCAAGTGTTCAGTGGTTTGCTCTTCTCCACACTCCCATTTCTTAAGATTGGCTCTGCATCTCGTGGTGCCAGAGCACAGTCTGTTCAGCACCTTCCAAGTCGCCCAGTTTTCTGTGTGCCCGGGGGGGGGGGGGTCTCTCATTTGGTATCAGCCATTGATTGAGGTTCTGGGTTTGAGCCTGCCACTTTTGGACTCTCGCTTGCTGGGGTGTTTCAGCGAGTGTCTCTGTAGATCTTAGAAAATTATGTCTTGATTTAAGTCATTGATGTGCTGGCTGATATCCAAACAGGGGGTGGGCCAGAAATGTTACTGCCTTGGTCCTTTCACTATTGGCTGCTACTTCCTGGCGGATGTCAGATGGTGTAATACCGGCTGGACAGTATAATTTCTCCAGTGGTGTAGGGCGCAGACACCCCATGATAATGTGGCATGTCTCATTAAGAGCCACATCCACTGTTTTAGTGTGGTGAGATGTGTTCCACACTGGGCATGCATACTCAGCAGCAGAGTAGCATAGCGCAAGGGCAGATGTCTTCACTGTGTCTGTGACAGCTAGTAAAAGTTTGTCATTCAGCATATAAAAATAGTTTACTACCTAGTTACTGGCCCATGGTATTTCTTAATGCAGTTATATATACTATTACAGCTTGTGCACAACTTATCCAGAATTTTTAAACCCCAAATACTCCAAAATTGTCCATATAGTTGGCTGAGGTAGTGACGCCATCGCTTTCCAATGATGGCTTCCATCTCCGATATATCTCATTATGCACATAGGAAAATACAAATATTCCAAAATGGGAGCAGAGGGATCTAAAGTTCAAAAATCTTTAGTTCCAAACATTTCGGATAAGGGATATCAAACCAACTGAGGACACACATTTAACATAGAGGTAAACAATCTATCCACAACCCACAGAAATTGTAGGAATGCTATTTTCATTGCTACTCTACATGGATTTTACTGGCTATGGCTGATGGGATTTGCAGTTTATCAATATCTGAAGGGCTGCATGATTCCCATACGGATTTTATCTATTATCACCAATGCCATGTATTAAATTAAAAGAAATAGCTGTTGCATCGTTAGTTAGAGAGGTATTTGCTATCACAGCAATCGAGAAATAATTGAATAGTATGACACAAACAAAAAAGTATAGGGGTGGGAAAAAGTTGAGAAAAGGTGCAGATATGAGGTATATTCAGTTTTTATCTCAGCAAAATAAAAATAAAGGCTTCAAACTGTGCATCCAATCAGGTTCGCTCCAGGTAAAAATGTGAACCTGGTGGTACTGAATCTGTTTTCTTTGTGGTGTTAAGTTGTGCTATAATAGTGTTGATGTCACACTGCTTCTGTGCTACTGTGGGTGAAAAAATGTCATTATGGGATCCAGGTGTTTTTATCCCACCAAAGATACAGCAGGGCCTTTTACCCCAGGAAGCTGACATCTGCACAAAAGTGTTTAAACACTATATTTTGAGCAATTTTATAAATCATTTGGAAAATGTGAAGGAATGATCTAGAATGTTTCCCTCTGCTCCTTTGCTTGTTTTCGTTTATCAGAAGAAATAATGAAATACCTATAGAGAGGATATGTATTGGGATAAAATATGTTATATGAAGACAGGGGGAAGAGGAAAGCAAGGATGCCTGTGTTATTTTTAGCTGCATCTCTGCTGCCTTAAGCTAATACAGCTGTTCCTTTGCTTCCATGGGTAAAAGAAGCAAACCCTTCTGCTTTTCTGTATTCATTTCAACCAGAGAGGATTTCCTACAGGTAGACTTGTTCCCAGATGGAAAATGGATTCTCTTCTCAGATTCATAGTATTGTCTCTGCAAATGCTTACGGCTTTGGGAGGAAATAGATGTAAAACCAATGCACCCGCTTGGATTAACTCAAATTTGTTCACACACAAATGTATATATTAATTATATTGGGATTTTTTTTTATATTGGGAAATAATTATTTAAACAGTCTTCTATTTTCAATTAAGTCTGTAAGATAATAGGGAATAATACAGGTGAAGATATGAGGTGAACTAGGTCAGTGGTTCTCAACCTGTGGATCCCCAAGTGTTTTGGCCTACAACTCCCAGAAATTCTAGCCAGTTTACCAGCTGTTAGGATTTCTGGGAGTTGAAGGCCAAAACATCTGGGGATCCACAGGTTGAGAACCACTGAACTCAGAGAAGGTGAGGGTAACAAATTTTTGATGGTGTGTTAGACAGAGAATCAAAGCATTTGACCACAGCTTGATCTGAAGAAATAACAAATGAAAGAATATATGACAAAATAGGCTACGAATTTGGGGTATATGCTTATAGAACATTTGGAAACATATCTGATCAAATGAGCTGAATATATATAATGCTATGATCTTAAAAGAGAATTTTTTAAATAAAATAATGTACAATTAGTCCAGAATATACAAATGTATGTTGTAAACGTGAAAAATAGGAAGGGATATTTCACCATATGTGGTGGACATTCAGAGAATTTTCTCCGTTCAGAGAATTTTGAAATTTCAGACTCAGTTACAACCAGAATATCTTAAACTGGGATGATTATGGATGATGTTACAAAATTATTATAGAGCACTTACTTACTTCATATCCACATAGATATGGGGGCGGGGGGGGGGGGGGAATCAGAAATATCTACAAAGGAGGAACAGTTGCTAAAATTGACAGAATTTGCAGGAATAAACAAATTACCTTGTTTACTTAGATAAAAACCAATAATGACATTATTAAAAGATTAGAAAGCTTTTATTAACTTTTTTTTGCAGAAAAAAGACAATGGTTGATAAAACTGAGTTTTGAGTATTACTGAGTAGAACAGTAAGAATTAGTTGTGTATAAGGGCAGATAGAAATAGGTTAGATGTGTTTATAACCACTGAGAAGGAAATTAGAAGCCATTATTTGTGTTGTTTATGTGAGTTTTTCTAAATTGTAGTTGCATCTTTTTTTAGTTTTGTAGTAGTAATTTCTTTCTTTCTTTCCTTTCTTTTTTATTTGTACTGACAATTTTATAGTGTATATAAACATAATAAAAAATACGAGAAGTACACTTAGATTTTTCAGATATGTCACTAAATATCCCTCAACGACCACCCCAGTGCAGAAAAGAAAAAGGAGAGGTGCTATAGCCTATGCAGTGTCTATAGTCTGTGGCATCCTATAGGTTGCTGTTCTTCCTGTAGCTGTTTACAACTCCTTCTGGTACTGGAGAGTCTGGTTTCTAGAAGGCTTAATCCCCTGGATTTCTCGGGACATCCTTTGAACCTTATGTTGTCTCGCAAAGGGAGAACTATAAAAGTTCAGCATTATCCAGCAAAGCTATTCTCATATTCCTTTGTTAACAGTAAACTGAAGTTTGCATTTATCACAATTTACTACTTACAGTTGTTTATTGTTATTTTAACCATTATAGTTGAAACATATTAAAAGATAAATTTAAACAGCAAAAAGAAACCAAATGCTCTACAGATGAAAATGAGCATCCAATTGCCTATTTGTATTACAAGGTCTATCAAATCAATAAAAGGAAGCCAATATCTTTTATATAAAAATACATCCAATTACAGTATATATTTAAAATTCACTCAAGAATGCTATACTTGAAGTTTGGGATGAGCACGGCAAAGAAAGGATTTTTGTTTGCCACACATTTATCAACATTAAGCAATGCATGTAGACCTTTAGCTTGATCACCTATCAGTTCATCAGCGCTTTCAGATTGGTCCCTAAACAAGTTGGAAAACACATTTTGCCTTTGGATCAGAATACAAATAACAGTATAATTAAATAAGACTATAATAAATAGTTACTGTCAAGGCAATTCTGAAATCTATAACATATTTTGTAAAAATTAAATTGTGGGGAAAACAGAAATTTCTGAAAGGCTTGCAATCTAAATCTTTCTAATTATCATTTAAATGGCTACAAATCTGATCTGGAGCCATTTCCTGAAGTACCTAAGATATTCTATCAAAAGCTAATATTTGCCATTGATAGTTAGGCCACCAAATATTCTGAATTTGTTCCCAAGACCTGGAACCCACTACAGCAGCCAAAACCATAGCCAAAAATCAGAACATCAGGAAATTGTTTCCTATGACTTTCAAGTGCTGGCTGAAGAAATGAGACAACAAAAGCAAGTTTCATTCTCTTTTTAGAAGATAAATTCCAACTAACTTCATTATTCTCAATGGTTATAATGCTTCCATGAACGAAAGTGATGAACTGCAATCCCCACTGCTTTGGACATGTTATGGAATAGGGTTTGGGAACTAGAGAAGACTGCATATAGAAAGATTAGAGAAAGAAAATATCAATGTGACCTCAACATTGGAATTAGTTTTATACAGGTATAAAAATCTGCATACATGAAAAGCACAGCTAACTTGTTCATCATCTCAATTTCATCCTGTGTTCCAAGTATGACTAGGATCACAACTGACAATCATTTTCCTATTGGCACTTGTAAATAATTCATTATTGTGATAGTAAAGGATGAAACCATGGGAAAGGGGATAAATTTATCCAAAGTCCTCATTTTATGGGGAATTAGGTAAGGTTAATGGGTTTCAAATAATAATCAATATTCTAATTTTAAAAAATCAACTAGCCCTTGGACAGTTTTCATTAACATTAACTCTTTTGTGGCTATTCCTAAAATGAAGTTCTCAAATGATATGCTTTTTTGTGTAAATAATAAGACAGGTAAATTTGAAATGAAAGAATAGGACATAATGACAGTAACCGGGTATATTAGTAATTACCAATTTATAACATGGAGTTATAAATCTGTAACTGATCTGCATTTGGTAAGACAATTTTTGGCAATCAGTTAAGTGTGAAGAAAGTCCATTTAGCTTCTAATCAGATCTCAAGAGGATAATGTCACTTCTTCCCATATCATCAAGTGAGGGAACAACAATCAGAAGCAGGATCCCTTTGCCAATCTTTGTCCTTAGTTCACTCCTGGGAAGGGATGGAAATAGCATCCTTCTTGTTCCCCAACTGGAAACTGAATGAACTTTCTTTGCCTAGTCCAGTGACTGGTTCTTAAGATTGGACCATGAGACATTACTTAGTTATGAAGATGTAACTAACTAGTCAGGATGTAATGATTTGGGATTTGACTACGATTCTGGAGGCCAGGATTAAAATCCCTGCTCAGCCATGGAAACCCACTGAATGACCCTGGACAAGTCATATCCCCTCAGTCTCAGAAGAAAGAAATTGCTAATCCTTTCTCAACAAATCCTGCCAATAACATTCCATGATAGATTCACCTTAGGGTCACCAGAAGTAGGAAATGACAAAGGAACACATTAAACAACTAAGTAGCTGATCCAGGATCCCAGCGAACGTTTATAATTATAATGCCATAAACTCAACATACCCATCAATCAACTACCTATATGACATTGTCCTATGGAGCCTCTGGTCATGCAGTGGGTTTAACCCTTGAGCCAGCAGAACTGCTGACAAAGAGGTCAGCAGTTCAAATCTGGAGAGAGAGCAGGTTGAGCTCCATCTGTCAGCTCCAGCTCCCTGTGCAGGGACATGAGAGAAGCCTCTCACAAGGATGGTAAAACATTAAACATCTGGGCGTCCCCTAGGTAGCATCCTTGCAGACAGCCAATTCTTTCACACCAGAAGCAAGTTGCTTCTGACACACACAAAAAACACATCATTCTCAAATAGTGATATTTTGATTCACTTTAATTCACATTTGATTCTATTTAATTCACCTGAAATCTCACCACATTCCATATTAGCCTGAATATCCTCCTCCTGAGTTGATATTTGCCATTGAGATAAACTTTTGTTGGATAGAAGTGAATATAGACACAGTTACAGTTGTTTTGCTCAGATGATATTCTTACCCTGGTGATGGTAATAGATGCTCCAATCATTCCATGCTAGGTGACACCTCTTTGCACTTACTCTGGATCACAGTTTTGCAACTACAGTCCTTCAAAGTCTGCTAGACTTCAACTCCTTGAACCCCTAAGTATAGTCAGTGGTGAGGAAACACAGGAGTTACTTCTGGAGTGATGTATGGAAATATTTTTCCCCGTAGTTCCTAAAATCCTCCACTACTAAACGCCACTACTCCAAAAGTCCAAAAACGTCATGTTTCCAACTTGTAATTTGGTGTGTTTCAGTTGCTTACTCTTGCTGTAGAGACAGGTATAATTTAATATTTACAACTACATGCCTGCCAATTTGGCACTCTTAGATATATCAAAATTCGCCAGAACTGAGTAAACACTGGAAAAATAGAATGGGTTAGTAGCATAAAAGAACAACCGCAAGTGCCATAAAAATGCTTCATCTTTTAAAATACATGCATTACTGTTTAGACATGAACAGCTTAAATCATCTGAAAATGAAAAACAACCTTTGCCAAAGCATTTTGTGACATTTGAGATTACTTTTTCTCTTTGTCTCCCATACTTTTAAAGACAGCTGAAAAGCATCTCTTTTGTGACCTTGCATTTTCATTTTCTTTTACTTGTAACTTATTTTATGAAGGCATTTGAAAAGAGTTCCAATTTATTATACAACTACCACCTGTCAGAAGATGACTCAAAATTTATGTGCATGAAAATATGATACCGCAGAAGAAAAGAAAGCAGAAAAGAATACTTCTAAGTCAAAATGGAGAAAGCCCTTGCAAATCATGTTAAATACTCTGTGCTCAGTTGTTCACAGCTTTATTCAGAAGGAAGGAAGGAAGGAAGGAAGGAAGGAGGGAGGGAGGGAGGTGAAATGGAAATGGAAAGAAAAAGAAAATGTACAGCAACCCGTTAGACCCATTTTCATTTTTTAGCTTTTCTAATAACGAGATCTCTCAGGCAATTTAAAAAATGAAAATAACAGAGGAAAATTCATTTCAATTCAACAATTTCTGTTTCATTTACTAGCGGAAAAAAACAATAAATGAAATTCAATCTTACTAATATTGCTGGACTTTAAAAAAACTTTTCCCAGCTCAATATGCATACTATCTTCCTTTGTAGCAGATAAATTAAAACAATGGCATTTTTCCTTTTGCATTAATTTGATTTAAGGTGAAAACGTAAGCATTTTTTTTGCACATAATTTGAATTCATCCTGTGATGAATATTTTAGACTGCAAGCTGTTCTTACTTTGTCTTTGGAAAAAATGAAGCATTTCTATACACTAATGCATTATGCTTTCTTTGCCTCATGAGAGTTAATATTAAGCTATTAAATAAATATTAAAAATATTGGTGTACACAAAAAAAGTTTCCTGGCTTTGCAAAGAATAACGTGAATTAGTTTTACGGCATCCAGATGTATTCATTCAGATTTCTTTTTGCATTAGGTTGAAAGGTCTGTTCCTAGGCACCTCACTACATGCATCTGAGGAAGTATTCCCCCCAGGCAGCAACCAGCCAGGCTTTGAAGCTGCAAGGCCATTAAATGCTAATCAAGGTGGCCAACTGTAACATTCACACTTGCCTCAAACAGACAAATTTTCTTTCTCACCCCCTGGACATTCCACAGATAGATAGACCCCCACCTGCCTAGTTTCCAACAGACTTCACAACCTCTGAGGGTGCCTGCCATAGATGTGAGTGAAACTTCAGGAGAGAATGCTTCTAGAACACGACCATACAACCTGGAAAACTCACAGCAACCCACTGAAAATTAATTGTTCTTAACCTGGATTGATTTTAACTGAATCATGTCTTTTGTTTTAAGGTGAAAGCCACGATGATGATATTGTTAAAGGAATGTCATTTCAGCATGCAGAGTTTTTCATTGCTAAATCATAAATCTAGACATTTTTACAGTATACCATATAATTTAATTGCCATATAATGTATTGTTATGAAACTAAGAGGCATTTTAGTTGCCATTAGTATATAGACACTGAGATGTGTGTATGAGAGTGTGGAAGCAAGGGCTTTAAGATACTGTCCTAGATCACATTGTTGGCCCCAAGTAAAGCAGGTCATTGGATGGATACACAAGAAATCTGGAGCCAAAGCATATTTTAGGTCCCTTTGATTCAATTGTTCTACTCTAGGTTGAGTAGTTACTAGATTGGCCCATTACATTGTTCTCTTTTGCAAATGAAAAATGAGGACTCTGTCCCTCAAAAGACATATTTTTTCTTTAAAAACTTGCACCCATAGATGTACACAGATCTTTATGATAAATCACAAAGTATGTGCACACATGAACACATTTTGGGTAGCAGGTTGTCCTTGAAGCACTCAGATTCTGAACTTTATCACACATAGGTAGAAATTGACACAGCAGCAGGACTATAACCTTTAGTGATGGTCCCTATCACATGACATCATATAATACCCATTGCCAGTTCATCACCAACCCACAATGAATGGGGTAATCTCCTCTGCTTCCACACATTAATGAATTGTACCTTGTATATTAGCATTTCTCAGCCTGGGGGTCACGAGTGGAGTGTCAGAGGGATCATCAGAGACCATCAGAAAACACAGTATTTTCTTTTGGTCATGAGGGTACTGTGTGGGAAGTTTGGCTCAATTCTATTGTTGGTGGGGTTCAGAATGCTCTTTGATTATAGGTGAACTATAAATCCCAGCAACCAACTCCCAATTCTCAAGGTCTATTTTCCCCAAACGCTGCCACATTTGGACATATTAGATATCCATGCCAAGTTTGGTCCAGATCTCATTGTTTGAGTCCACAGTGCTCTCTGGATGTAGGTGAACTACAACTCCAAAACTCAAGGTCCATGGCCAAAAAACCCCCTTCCAGTATTTTCTGTTGGTCATGGGAGTTCTGTGTGCCAAGTTTGGCTCAATTCCATCATTGGTGGAGTTCAGAATACTCTTTGACTGTAGTTGAACTATAAATCCCAGCAACTACAATTCCCAAATGACAAAATCAATCCCCCCCCCCCCATCTCCACCAGTATTCATATTTGGATGTATTGGGTATTTGTGCCAAATTTGGTCCCGTTAATGAAAATACTTCCTGCATATCAGATATTGACATTATGATTCATAACTAGCAAAATAGCAGTTATGATGTAGCAATGAAAAGAACTTTATGGTTGAGGGTCACCACAATATGAGGAACTGTATTAAAAGGTTGCAGCATTAGTAAGATTGATAACCACGGTTGTATATTATGGTGAGATTGGTTCTCACTTTCTCCAGTGTTCACTTATATTGAATTATTATGAATACCTACTCAGAAGTAGTCATATTTATACCAATAGGGCATGGGACTGCAACCACAGCAACCATACATAGCAAGCTATTAAGCATAAAAGTGTGGATGTTCTACTCCCTTTAGAGCAGGAGGTCAGCCATGTTACTGCTCTAAGGTAAGGAAGGTGCTCTAGACTAAGCAAGCTAGCCTATTCTGTTATCATGATGATTCTGATAATGAACTTTCCATAGCTCATCATCAAAACTACTATCTAATGTTCTACTCATCATCCTCAAATGCATTTTGCTGCTCATTAGATAATATTGTATGTATATTTTTGTATGCATTTTAGCATAAAAATGAAAGCCGCTATTTTACTTTCCTTCTCATGCAGCATAATTAGTTCATTCCATCAACTATACTCAATACACAAGTTTAGCCAAGAGCAAAATTTTGACTCTAGATCTGTAATGTTTTTAGTTATTAAAAATGCTGGTTATATATGACCCCCAAAATTGAATTGCTTTCTTTACTTATTAGAAACATGCTGTTCTGATGTGAAAATGTATTTTAATGAACAACATATATGTGTATGTCTGTGTATATGAATGAAATATTATAGAACCAAGGGTATTAACATTCCCAAATTAATGATCTAGCATTTCAAAAACCACTAGGCAATTTGGAATTATTTTATAGAAAAAATTAACTCATCATAAGCCGTTCCTTTCAACACACACATTGAGAAATTGATTCAGCCCTCGGGCACCGGGTGAATTGTTAGGCTTTTGGACCACATGAATTCCACAGCATAGTGCAATATAAATGGAGTATGTGTCTCCAGGGAGTTTGGTGTGTGCAGAATCAAGAACCCAATCACTCCAACCAGAAAATACAAATACAAGGAAAATAAAACAACAAGTTAAAATGAACTCAAAATGCACATTACAAGTTAGTTCTTCTTCCATAAAAGATTTTTTCCCTGAATGAGACTAATAATAATATAATAATAATAAAACTTTATTTATACCCCGCCACCATCTCTCTGATGGGACTCGGGGTGGCTTACATGAGACCAAGCCCATCAAATACAAATACAATAATACATCAACAAAGCAAACAAGCAAATAAACACTATAAAAATATAACGAAACATATAAGCAA
Organism: Anolis sagrei; assembly: GCF_037176765.1. Taxonomy (NCBI): domain Eukaryota; kingdom Metazoa; phylum Chordata; class Lepidosauria; order Squamata; family Anolidae; genus Anolis; species Anolis sagrei. The sequence continues at coordinate 241,296,271 of NC_090022.1, forward strand.
TACTAATGTACTAATGATCAGAAATTAGCCTTCCAATATGCTTCCTATCTGAATTCAAAGTGTTGCGGTGACCTTCAACAACCTAAAAGAGGTTGGGACCTTGATATTAATGGATTGTCTTTTCCTATCTCTTCTAAACTGGCTGAAGGCTGACGTCTTCTGGAGAAGGTTTTCACTGTGTCTCACTAGTGAATAGGATACACTAAGAGGAAACATACGAGAGAGCTTTTCCTGATATGGTGCTCAGGTTGTCAAACACCCTCCTCCTAAAGGAATGATTGATGCCAACATAGGTGATATTTGTTTGCCAAATATCATTGAAGCCTTTTGAATTTACTTGATTTCATGTGTGCATGGTCTTAGTTACTTGAGTTTGTTTCATGTGTGTGGTCTTAAATCACTTTATATTGTTTTGACTGATCTTAAATTGACTTGGTTTTATCCACTAAATTGTATAATACCTTTCTAATCATTTTTAAACTTTTATGAAGTTTTAAAGTGATTTAAAGGGCAAAGGGATTCTGTCAGTCTACTGATGTAACAGTTCCATTGGTTATCATTGAGATCTCAACTAAATAAATAAACAAAGTATGATTCTCCATTAAATGGCTTGTTAAAATGTGAGGTGGGTAACTTTAGTCCAAATATCATATGAGAACTAGGATAATAGAAGAGATTTAAAGATGGACTCAAAGCTATCCTTTAAAAAGTGGGATAAACACCAAGAACTGGGAACCCCTGGCATGCAAGCATTCCAACTGGAGGCCGGCTGTTACCAAAGGTGCTATGGCTATTAAAGAGGCACAAATAGAGGACGAAAGGGAGAAATGTGCTTAGAGGAAGACACATCAAGTGAATTCTCATTATGACTTCCATCTGGAAATCTATGTCCTCCTTGTGAAAAACCATGAGGATCTAGAATAGGTCTTCACAGTCATGTACGAATCCACCATCAAGACTCTATGTCCAGAAGACAATTAAATTCAGGGACAAATGATTGTACATGATAGGAAAACATTAGCAATCTTCCCTCACCCCATTCCCATGTGTAGGAGAGATTTGCTGAAATCTTTATCCCAGACATTTTTGCCTATCTGGAATTAATGTTGTCTGGCAATTGGATGGAATTTGGAAAATTGTTTGAAATTCCACATCAAGCATGCAAAGATCAATGCATGCTTGATCTTGGATCACAGCTGATTTTTCAAATTTTCTCCCACCTCACAACTTATAAAGCCCTAGCGAGGGCTGTTGTGGCAATTATTTACTGGTGAGAAGAGGGATGCAATACAGACAAGGAAGATGTTGGCTCAAAGTAGGGAAGAAATAAGTGAGTGTCCCTTTCTCTTCCTTTCAGAGTCCAGACCAACTGCAGGGTCATTGTCTGAATTGCTTTTCTCCACCCCTGTACTGATCGGCGGCAGCAGCAGATACTCCTTTTGGGACCTGTCATCTGTCAGGGTATGATTTGGCTACACAGGAATATGTCCTGTATAGCCAACCAAAAAGGGGCATAAAGTCAGCCCTCTGTATCCACAGACTCTGCAACTGTGGATTTCACAATCCACAGTTTGGAGATAGATAGATAGATAGATAGATAGATAGATAGATAGATAGATAGATAGATAGATAGATGATAGATAGATCTCCAAAAAGCAAATCTTGATTTTGTCATTTTATATTAGGGGCACAATTTTACTACACATTTGCATATCATCATTCTCAGATTGTTATATCCACAGGGAGTTCTGGAACCAAACCCCAGATAGTAAGAACCACTGTATGAACATCTGAGCCACACTTAGGCATAAGGATATCACTAACAGCAGGCTACACATTTTTGACATAACCGTGTAGTTGACAAGGCCATAGAATGCTTAGTTTTGTGTGAATTCTACAACAATGTATGACTCTGAGGAAATGAATGTCCTATCCTTGTGCATGAGGTAAATGTTCGGAGAGTAAGGCTAGTGACTAGTAAAATGTAGTGTCTGTAACTTTTTTCTTTGCTTCAGTTTCTTCTGACCCTACTATTTACAATCCCACCAATCCTCTTAGCCTGCATATATAAATCTGCCAACTGAAGTAAAATTGAGGGTGACAGTGTTTCAGAAAGCTTTATGTCAAAATAAAATTGGTGACAGCAGATTCTTTGTTGTTTTCACTGCAACAGACTAGGATGGCGTTCTTGTGTGCCTTAGACCTATTTTTGATTTATGGTGACCCTTAAGGCAAACCTATCACAAGGTTTTCCTGGCAAGATCTGTTCAGGAAAGTTTGCCATTGATTCCTCTGAGGCATAGAAAGTGTGACTTGCCCAATGTCAGCCAGTGGTTTCATGGCTGAGAGAACATGCAAACCATGCTCTCCAGAGTTGTAGTCCAATGCTCAAACCACTACACCATGCTGTCTTTCTTAGCATGGCTACTTTTGTTTAAAATGTGTGTATGTATAATGAAATTATACATTTTCTTCACTAAGAATTAATCACTTCCTGATCATTTCAGCAAATAATATATTTACTGTTCAAGAAACAGAATGGCTTCCACAGGTCTACTCATTAGGTCACTAACTCTCTGAAGAGCAGCATAGCATTGCAAAATGCTGCTCCAAGAAAATATCAGTAGCATCTACATCACAATATAGTTAAAGCAATAAATCAGTAGTGAGACTATTTTAAACAATGGAATTACATGGTGACATGCTTTGTAACAAATCTGTAAATGTGCTGTGTTATAACAGAAATAATAAAGTGTGACTGGTTTTATTTCATGAATATCTTGCAGAGGAAAAGCAAATGGTTCCAATTTTCTAGCTATTTCCCCCCATTATTTTGCACTTATTTGTTATAATTTCCATTCATTAAATTGCCATACCATATAATTTGGCACTGCAAACACTTTATGCCAGTGATGCAGGTCACAATGCTGAAAGTGCTGGATTGGGAAGTGCAGATTTAAATAGCACTTTACAGCAATTTAAAGGTAGAAATTTTCAAATATGGAAATAAAAAATCAAACAAGAGTTTCAAGACTTCCTTGGCGCAGCATTTCTCTGAAACACAAGCATTCATTAATTGACATGATATTTGTAGGACTAAAACAGGGATAATAACCATAGCATGTATTTTCTAGCTGGGCAAGAAAATAATCTGGTTAAGACAAGGAGTGGTGAACATGTCCTTGCTTGATACAGTAATATCCGCATGGCCTTGAGGGAGGTGACATTATGCCCTTTCTGAAAAAGCCCTTCCTGAGTCCTGTTATTTATAAGAGCTATCACATTATCAGTAATTCCCAGGTTTAAGTCATTCAAGAATAAATAATAATAAATAATATCACATTATCAGTAATTCCCAGGTTTAAGGCTAAGTCATGCAAGAATAAAATGAGTGTGGAGGGAAAAGACTGGAAGTTACAGAAACATGTCTAAACTATTAGAAGTCTACCTGTTACTGAGTAGAGCCATGCACTGATGGTTAAATCTAGCATTCTGCTCTTTACATCACGATTCTTTTATTTCAGTTGTATACCTCTTTTCTCCCAATGTGGGACTCATGGTGGCACGCAAAAGGAGTCAGCTAGAAGGCAATAACATTTTAATACAACCAAAATAATCACATTAAAAGAGCAGATTAAAAATAGTATAAAATTATATTATAAAAGCATTTAAAGTTGAAAATAATACATCCCACATAAACATAGAAAGGGCAAGACACCACCTAGGTGCCTTGCCCTCCCATGGTTGTCATGGATGCCATGAAGTCCTGAGCCACTCCTAACAGGGCAGTCTCAGCATGGATGTTGAAGTCTCCCAGCACTATTAGCCATTGAGATGCAACGTCAACTCTGAGATCACCTCAACTAGCTCAGGAAGGGAGACTGTTGGGCAGCAGGGTGGGCAGTACACCAACCGAATCCCTATTCTGTCCCAGTCACCCACCTTTAGGTAAATACACTTGAACACTGTTGACTATGGGATGGGGACCTGGTCAGTGGGATGGAATCAAGATAGACCACTGCAGCTTCACCTCCCTGCCCACCAGGCCTTGCCTGCTGCTGTACAGAAAATCTAGGTGGGCAGAGATAAGAGATATTAACCCCTCCCCCCACCCCACCCCACCCCCCCACCCCAGTCTCATCAGGAAAAACTGATGTAAGAATATAGAGCACCATTCACTATACATTCATCTTCTGCCTAGCAGCTATAATACAGCTGAGGATCACATACAAACAAAAATAGCCTGTTTATGATCTCTGAAGCTTCTTTCCACCATAACATTTGGAAATACTTACTATGTAAACAAGGCCCATTATATCATGTTTCTGTGCTTTTTAAATTATTAATAGGTTTTTTGTTGTTTATTCATCGAATAGCTTCCAACTCTTTGTGACCACACTGACCAGCCCACGCCAGAGCTCCCTGTTGGCCGTGGTTGTCCCCAGCTCCTTCAAGGTCAAGCCAGTCACTTCAAGGATGCCATCCATCCATCTTGTCCTTGGTCAGCCCCTCTTCCTTTTTCCTTCAATTTTCCCCAGGGTCATTATTTTCTCCAAGGGTCCCTTTTCCTGTCTCTAAGGGTCCCTTTTTAGGGTCCCTTTTCCTGTCTTCTCATTATGTGGCCAAAGTACTTCATCTTTGCCTCTAATATTCTTTCCTAATATTCTCCAGGCATTATTTCCTGGAGTATGGACTGGTTTGATCTTCTTGTGGTCCGATGCACTCTCAGAATTTTTCTCCAACATCACAGTTGAAAAGTGTCTATCTTCCTTTGCTCAGCCTTACTTATGGTCCAGCTCTCACATTCATAGGTTACTACGGAGAATACCATTGCTTTAATTATGTAGATCTTTGTTGCCATGTGATGTCTCTATTCTTCACTATTTTAACGAGATTGGTCATTGCTCTCCTCCCAAGAAGTAAACGTCTTCTGCTTTCCTGGCTGCACTCTGTGTCTGCAGTAATCTTTGCACCTAGAAATACAAAGTCTGTCACTGCCTCCATGTTTTCTCCCTCTGGGTTGTTGTTTTCTCCCTCTATTTGCCAGTTATCGATCTGTTTGGTTGCCATAATCTTGGGGTTTTTTAATGTTTAACTGCAATCCAGCTTTTGCATTTTCTTCTTTCACCTTGCTTATAAGGCTCCTCGGTTCCTTGCACTTGCTGTTTCACTTTTTTATGTTAATATAATTGCTTAATCACGTCATTGGACCCATGCAAGCCATTTTCATTCCAAGCAAGAGAATCCATTGACATTTATTAATAAGAATATTTTTGAGTTAAAAATTGTTTCAGCATCAGAGAAGGTTCCATTATGCTCCACTGTGCTGAAAATTAATTAAAATTAATGGTGATCACATCTCTTGAAGCTAATGGTATTTTTAAAGGAGTACTCATATGAAAGAAATCATTAAGATGATGATAGGTAGAACATTGTCATTCCTAATTAAGTCCAGTCATCTAAATTTTTATGTGAAAAACCGACCATTGATGTTTGTGCATCAGGCTGTGACTTTCTGTCTATTTTAATTTTAATTTCCTTTTTTAAATATCCCCAGTCATAATTTTACTACTATGCCCTTACAACTGGCTTACAAGCAAGATATAATCACTCATGTGGCATTGTCATCTTCCAGATTTGACATTTACCACTGGTTTATCCATCAAGATAAAAATTGTTTTAAAACATGAACAATTTCAATGGCTCTTAAAAATAGGCAAGCCATATTAATGAGAAAGACATAATTCATAACACTTTAGGGAATGGTCTCCATCAGTTAAGGGTGTCAAGATCAGGGCCTGCAACTCATCGTCTCTAATTAGCTGTAACATTTCAAACCCACAAGGTACTTGCCGGCCATTTGTCCTTCAGTGTCTGACAAAACCAGTTCATTGTGATGCATACAGTGACTGGCTAATGCCAGCAAATATGTCACTAGATTTTGATGACCAATTATATTGACCCCCTGAAGGCCTCAGCTACATATGAATTCATTTCATAGCCAATCCCAAATTCTCTCCTGCATTTCACAGCTCTTGGGCAAACAGATGCTGACACTCACTTTCCCTTTATCTTTCCATACACCCACATAAGCAAGATCAAGGAAGGAAAGCAAGCGACATTGACATAAATTGGTTTTAGAACAATACTGGAGAAAAGCTTTCACTGAAAATGTTTTTGAAATGCTCGGAGTTGATGGGAATCAAATTTCTGTGTGCATTTGTGTCTTTCTTCTTCTTTTTTTACAGGTTGGCCAACACGTCTTTGTTGGGAGTTTAATGTTAAATATCATCTCTCACACATGCATTGAAACACTATAGATTGGATCTGATTGTTATTTCCAACTTAGTTTGATTGATTGAAAAAATAAGACTTACATAAAAGTTGCCTTATTAAGTTATATTCATTTAATGGATATAATCTAGCTAGGACTAACAGATTTGACTCTATATTTGATCAAGTTGTTCACACTTTGCTTTTGCAGATGCCCATTATAAACATGAAACAACATATAGCCCGAAAAAACCCACAAGAACCTAATGAAACAACATTGTTTTCAGGAAATACACAAGTGTTTTATTACCTTTTATTGCTATTTGTACTGCTTTTATTTCATTTTAATAGATATTGATGTTTCATTATTTTAGATATTATTAATATCTGGTTTAAGATGTTTGCAATTTATGGTGCTGGTGATGATGGAAAAATGGTGTTGAAATGTTGTGACCCCCTGGTGATACAGTGGGTTAAACCACCGAGCTGCTGAACTTGCTGACCAAAAGGTTGGCGGTTCAAATCCAAGGAGTGGAATTATCTTCCGTTGTTAGGCCCAGCTTCTGCCAACCTAGAAGTTCAAAAACATGCAAATGTGAGTAGATCAATAGGTACCGCTTCTGTAGGAAGGTAACAGAGCCCCATACAGTCACGCTAGCCACATGACCTTGGAGGTGTCTACGAACAATGCCAGCTCTTTGGCTTAGAAATGGAGATGAGCACTACCTCCCAGAGTCAGATATGATTAGACTTAATGTCAGGTGGAAATCTTTACCTTTACTAAACATTAAGAAAAGATTCTTCACTGTGAAAGCTGTTCAATAGTGGAATAAACTACCTCATAGAGTGCTGGACTCTCAATTTTTGGGTGTCTTTAAGCAAAATTGGATGGTCATCTCTAAAGAACGTTTTAAGTATGGCAGGGAGTGGACCAGATGTAAACTGCACATTCCATGATTCCATAATACCGTATGTATTTTTATAATCCCAGTCACATCATGGAAATACCTGGGAGTCACTCTGGACCGTGTCCTGATGTACAAGAAGCACTGCCTGAATATCAAGCAAAAAGTGGGCGCTAGAAATAATATCATACGAAAGCTGACTGGCACAACCTGGGGATCAAAACCAGACACAGTGAAGACATCTGCCCATGCACTATGCTATTCTGCTGCTGAGTATGCATGCCCAGTGTGGAACACATCTCACCATGCTAAAACAGTGGATGTGGCTCTTAATGAGACATGCTGCATTATCACGGGGTGTCTGCACCCTACACCACTGGAGAAATTACACTGTTTAGCTGGTATTGCACCACCTGACATCCGCCGGGAAGTAGCAGCCTATTGGCTGAAAAGACCAAGGCAGTGACATCTCCAGCTCATCCCCTGTTTGGATATCAGCCAGCACGTCAATGACTTAAATCAAGAAATAGTTTTCTAAGATCTACAGAGACATTCGCTGGAACACCTCAGCAAGCGAGAGTCCAAAAGTTGCAGGCTCAAACCCAGAACCTCAATCAATGGCTGATACCAAATGAGAGACTCCCTCCTGGGCACACAGAACTCTGGGCAACTTGGAAGGCACTGAACAGACTGCACTCTGGCACCACAAGATACAGAGCCAACCTTAAGAAATGGGGCTACAAAGTGGAATCCACGACATGTGAGTGTGGAGAAGAGGAAACTACAGACCACCTGCTGCAATGCAACCTGAGCCCTGCCACATGCACAATGGAGGACCTCCTTGCAGCAACACCAGAGGCACTCCAAGTGGCCAGATACTGGTCAAAGGACATTTAATCAACTACCAAGCTTGCAAATTTTGTGTTTTGTTTGTTTGTTTGTTAAAAAAATGCAATGCAACTGTTTGGTCTGCTCCTGACACAATAAATAAATAAAATAAATCATGGAAACATGTTCTGAGGAAACGTTGCTTAATAATTTAAAATCACAAGTATATATTCTTATTAACATTGAAATGAATTCCTTAAATTAATTACATTTCAAGTTCCTTATCCCACACCACAAACTGTTAAAAAGTGAAAGTTAACCAGGGGAGCAAGAGTGGGAAATTGCTCATCACAAGAAACAAACAGTAATGTTTCAGAGGGGACTATGAAGAAGATTACTAGCGATTTTTGAAGTGGACATTCAATATACTAGAAAGAAACCTATTTTTGTTGCCTGTAGTTTACAGCTGATATTTATTTACCTTTTATTCCATTTCAAAGAAAAATCAGATTACTGACGGTAGTGAATGGAATTCACAAAGATCTAGGTGACAAACCGGTAATCACACAGTTCTGCTGAGATTTAATACTAGACTGTAGGAATCAAATTGCAGACAAAGGAAACGCATGGCGCTAAGCCATCCAGGTGTTATTTTATTGGCTTGCCTGCACTGTATTTCAAAAAATGTGAAAGCAAAGCAACACCAAGTTCCAGTTTCTCCCTTAACATAACTCTCAAAATATTACGGCTTACCACAGTATTCTGAAGATGAAAAACACCTGAAAGACAGTAACAAAACACTGACAAGAAAAGGTTATAAAATGCTAGCCTAGAGACTCTATATAAAACTATATTTATCTCACTTAAAAAAATTACAAAAAAATCTTGCTTCCATTAAGTGGTGCAATATTTAAGCTGAAATTGAATGGTATTTAATATTAACACCAAGAACAATTTCTACAGTATAGCTGTGTACACCTATGAATGGCCATAGATAGCATTTGTGTTGACTTCAAAGGAGGCTTATAAAATATACAGGATGGGGGAATAAATGTTATTTATTGGATTTAATTCCTGCTTTTTTTCCAGAATGGGATTCTATGCATGTGAAACAATGGACCTAGAGATGAAGAGATTGGTTTAGGAATGTGTATCAAGTAATTTGAATATGCTTTAAGAGAAAGTGACGGTATATGTAAGGGTGGGTGATGGTGGTCTTTTGAGGGTGTTGCAGCACCCCTACCCAAAATTAAAGAAAACTACTGCTAGTCACTTAAAAACACCGCTCAAAATGAAGCAGCATGCCTATGTGAGAGTGTTATATTACTCTTCAAAATGTTGCTGTTTGAACTTTAGTAGAAGATAAAATTTAGACTCAAGAGACCTGTGATTTTAACAAGGGCAGCAGCTTTATTCAGCTGTTACGTCAATTCAGTTGCATAAGCTTATATTTAAACAGTCATCTTGGCATCCTGCTGCATTCCAAAAGAGCTGGCGTGGATTTCCTATAATCTGCCCTGAGGTATACATTTTCTTACTAATAGTCATTTTGAGTACATTTGATAGAAAATTGGGCTTGAAAGATAGGCTAGAAAGACTTGTCTCTTGCCTCCAAGGATAGATGGGCATATCCACACACTACACAGATTTACAGCATGCTGTACCATATTAATTGCTATGTTTCCATACTAAGGACCCTAAAATTTGTATTTTGATGAAATATTTAACATTCTTTGCCAGAGAGCTATAGTCCACTCCTTTGAACAGCAGTACTATAGCTATCCAGCAGAGAATTCTGGGTACCTCTGCAAGTTACAAATCCCAGGATCTTGTAGGATAGAGCTATGACAGTTAAATGGAAATCAAACAGCAATAATTATGCAGGAGATATTTAACTTAGATATTGCACAAGGTCTGGTATCCTGCTCGTGAACTGCAATGGCATGAATTGAATTATGTCATTGCAATGCACTTTTTTTTATCATTCAAGAGTGCAAATGCACTCCAACTTTCCTTTTAAACATCACAAGACTCCAAGTGACTATTTCTGTATTTTCAAATGGATAAATAGGGATTCTGCCAACCTAGCAGTTTGAAAACATGCAAATGTGATTAGATCAATAGGTACCGCTCAAGCGGTAACAGCACTCCATGCAGTCATGCCAGCCACATGACCATGGAGGTATCTATGCCGACTCTTTGGCTTAGAAATGGAGATGAGCAGCAACCCTCAGAATTGGATATGACTGGACTTAATGTCAGGGGAAAACCTTACCTTTACTAAACAGGGATATGTCCATATATAGCTGGATGCACTGCAAGGATATAATTACAGGCATCTCCCAATGATTCATAGAAGTCTGTCTCCGCAAGGTCACTTACTGCTGCAGTGCCTCCAGTTAGAGAGAAATCGGTGGATGCATCCTTGCTCATGCTTCTGCTCCCAGCCACACATAAATGTTTTTTTTAATAAATCTTTATTGAATTTTCATGATATACATAATTTAAAAACCAAGTTGATAAGAGGGAGAAAAGAGTAAAAGGAAAGGGGGGGAGGGAGAGGGTTTCATGTGAGGTGGGGGGGGTTGTGTTTGTGAGTGGCAGGGGGGTAATAGTGAAAGGGGATAGGGTATAAGATTAAAAGGAGAGAAGTACAAGCATAAGAGAAATAAAAAGGAAATTTCCAGTTGACTTCCAGGAGTCTTCGAGGATGGTCTTCTCCTTTTCCTTCCTTCTTACAGTCCTTTTCGTCTCTTTAGCCTGTTTCTCCCTATGGGAATCTTCTTTGGCCTGTTTATTTTGTTTTAGTCTTCTATTGTTAGGTTGTTAGTTTAGTTTAAGTCTTGATATCTTTTGTTTATTCTTCATATTGTTGCTTAAGCTAGTTTAAATCCTTATTTGTTTCTCTCTCTATTTTGTTATTTGAGATACATAGCAAAGTTTGACCAGTCGGTCTCTGTCTCATCTATCCCTTTACTCCTTTGTAACAGATGGCTTAGTCTATCCATATTTCTCACCTCTAAGAGCTTTCTTTTCCAGTCGTCTATCGTAGGAATTTCATTCTTCCTCCATAGTTTGGCATAGCAGATTCTCGCCGCAGTGGTGGCGAGAAATAGCAATTTATCTTTGTTTTTTTCTAATTTTCTTGTGGTGATTCCTAGCAAAAAAAATTCCGGTTTTAGCGGGATTTGAATCTTTAAGACTTTTTGTAATATAGCATGGATTTCCTTCCAAAATTCTTTTGCTTTCTTGCACTGCCACCACATGTGGAAGATCGTACCATCCACTACCTCACATTTCCAGCACTTTGGGCTCATATTTTTGTAATATTTACTTAATTTATATGGTGTCCTGTACCATCTGTTAAATAACTTTATCCAATTTTCCTGCATATCATATGCCCTTAAGTATTTAATTTTTTTCTTCCAGATTTCTTCCCATTCCTCCATTCCTATCGTTCTTCCAATATCTCTGGCCCAATTCACCATACATCCTTTCACCACCTCTTCTTCAGTGCTCCATTTCAGTAACTCTCTATATATTTTAGAAATTTTTTTCCTTTGGGTGTCCCATATTCTGTCCCAAATATTTTCTTTTGTCGCAAATCCTATTTTTTTGTCATTCCCGAAGTAGTCTTGAATCTGCTTATATTGAAGCCAAGTCAGGTTTCTGTACGATGTTTTTAGTTCTGTTAGGGGTTTCAAATGTGTTTCTTTGTTTATCTCAATTGTTAGTTCCTTATAATTTGGCCATTTAATCTATCCAATTTCTTTTCTTTGGCATGACTCTAGGGGAGATACCCACTTTGGGATCTTGTTGTACATTCTTTTCTTGTATTTGTTCCATATTTTTATGATTGCGGCTCTTAAAAAATGATTGCCAAAATTTTTCTCTAATTTTGTTTTCTCGTACCATATGTACGCGTGCCATCCTCTACGCAGATCAAAACTTTCTAAATTCAATATTTTTTCTTTTTTCAACTGTATCCAATCTGTGATCCAGGCTAAGGCGCATGCCTCTGCGTATATTGCTAAGTTTGGCAATGATAGGCCTCCCCTCTCTTTATCATCTGTTAAATTTTTGAAGCTTATCCTGGGTTTTTTTCCTTGCCATATAAATTTCTTTATGTCGTTATTCCATTCCTTTGGTCCTTTTTGGTTCCTAATTATCGGCAAGTTTTGAAATAAAAATAACATACGGGGTAACACATTCATTTTTATACAGGATATCCTTCCCAAGAGCGAAATCTTTAGATGTTTCCAATTTTCTAAATCGTGTTTTATTTCTTTCCATGTCCTCATGTAATTATTTTCTAATAGCTGTGAGTTTTTAGGTGTTATAGTAATTCCTAGGTACTTTATTTTAGATACTATTTTTATTTTCCATAACTCTTTTATCTGCTCAATTTTTGTTTTGGTTATATTTTTAGTTATTGCCTCAGTCTTCTCTAGATTTAGTTTGAAACCAGCTACCTTTCCAAATTCGTTAATCGTTTCCATCCATTTATTCAAGGTTTTGTTTGGTTCTTCGATAAAGCAAATGATATCATCCGCGAATGCGCGGCATTTATAGGAATGGCCATTTATCCTTGCACCTTTCAGTTCTGGATCGTTTCTGATGTTATTTAATAGGATTTCCATGCTTAATAGAAATATTAATGGGGACAGTGGGCACCCCTGCCTTGTTCCTTTTCTAATATCAATTTTTTGGGATTCTTGTCCATTAACTAGGATTTTAGCATTTTGTGTTTTATATATTGCTTCGATCGAATTCTGAAAATAATAACCCATATCCATTTCATTGATCAATAGTTTAAAAAAATTCCAATTAATTTTATCAAACGCTTTTTCCGCGTCTATAGCCAAAAACATTACTTCATTTTGTATTTTTTTATCATAATATTCAATTAAATCCACAACTGTTCTAACATTCTCGCTTTGGTTTCTTCCAGGTAAAAAGCCTGTTTGCTCTTCTTTTACCCAATTTATCAGGAATTTTTTAAACCTTTCTGCCAATATGTTGCTGAATAATTTGTAGTCTAAATTGAGTAAGGATATCGGTCTATAATTTTCTATTTTCTCTTGATTTTTGTTTTGTTTCGGAATTACACAAATATAAGCTTCTTTCCATGTTGTCGGGATTTCCTGTTTTTCTCTTATTTCATTCATAACACTCTTTAAGTAATGTGTCAATTCTGTTTGTAACTTCTTATAAAAGATTGCCGTGTATCCGTCGGGACCAGGAGCTTTGTTCATTTTCAGTTTTTTTATCGCCAAAATGATCTCTTTTTCTGTTATTTCTTTGTTTAGTACTTCTCTCTCCTCATCCGTTATTTTCTGGATTTTTCTCCTCCCTAGATACTTCATAATATCTTCATTTTTTATTTGTTCGTCTCGATATAGTGTTCTGTAATATTTTTCGAATTGGTTTTTTATTCCTGCCTCGTCCGTGTATGTATTTTCTTCCGTTTTAATCTTTGTTATGAAACTTGTTTCCTTCTTCCTTCTCAGTTTTCTTGCAAGCCAGGCCCCAGGCTTGTTTGCGCTTTGAAAATATTCTGCTTTTATGAAGTTCAATTGTTTTGCTTTCTCTTCCAATTCCAGAAATTCTTTCTCTTTTTGAAGTTTTGCTAATTTGTTTATTGTCTCTCTATTTTTAGGGTCGTTTTTAAGATTCCTCTCCTCTTTATCAATTTTCTCTCTTATTGTTTCCATTTTTTGTGTCTTCTCTTTTTTCCTCCAAGCCCTTTGTTGTATTAAGTGGCCCCGCATAACTACTTTGCATGCTTCCCATAATGTAAAAATGTTTATGTCTTCTGTATCATTATTCTCAAAATATTCTTTCATGAGTCTTCTATTTCTTTCAATGTCTTCCTCTTTTAATCATAAATACTCATCTAATTTCCATCTCCAATGTTTCCCCCCCCCCTTTTATTACCATCTCGAGTGGGCAGTGGTCTGAGTCTGACCTCGGAAGAATATTTATCTTCTTTACACTAGCTACAATAGACAATGAGGCCCATATCATATCTATCCTCGACCAGGACTTGTGCCTGGCCGAGAAGTATGTATAGTCCTGGGCGTCCTCGTTTCTATGTCTCCAGACATCCTCTGTGTTCATTTCATTCAATAACTTTTTTAATGCTTTTGGCATCAATCCTACCTTTTTCTTTTCTCCATTCTTCTTATATTTGTTTCCCGGTGATCTGTCTTTATTATCATCCAGAACACTGTTAAAATCGCCCAGAATAATTATTTTGTCAAATTCTTGTTTTAGTATAAATTCCTCTAATGTCTTTGTGAACGTAGCTTTTGTTTCGTTCGGCGCATAAACATTACAGATTAAAATTTTGGAATTTTGCCAATTTATCTTAACCCCTAATATTCGGCCTTCGAGGTCTTTGAATGCTAGTTCAGACTCAATGTTTTCTTTTATATATGTTACCACCCCTCTTTTCTTTTCATTGGCAGACGCATAGTAGGTTTTCCCTAAATTTTTGTTTATTAAATGTGGAGTGTGCTTGTGGTTGATATGTGTCTCTTGCAAAGTGATTACATGACACTTTCTTTTTTTTTAAATTGGTAAAAACTTTATTTCTTTTATTGGCTGAATTTAAACCCTTAATATTATTACAATAGATCTTTAGATCCATTTGTCATTTGGGGGTGCGAAAACACCAAAAGTTTATTTCTTCTTTATTATTGTTCTCTTGTCACTTGGCTTTCTTCTTCGACTTCTCCTTCCTCTTTATCTTCTAAATCCGCTTCTGGTCTGAGTCCTGGCGTTTCTTTTACGTTCTTCCTTTCTTGTCCTTGGTATCCAAGGTCCGGGTTGTCTCTTCTGATCCATAATGTATTTTGCCTTATTGCTTCTTTTCTCTTCTGTCCTCCGTTTTCCTCCTTCTCTTCTTCACTCCCTTTCATTATTTCTTTGTAGAATCTTCTGGCCTTTTCCATTGTTTTTATCCAATGTCTCTGTCCTTCATGTGTGACCATCAAGCCTTCGTCTTTTTCCCATCGGAATCTAATTTCTTGTTTTTTCAGCTCTTCCGTCAGGAAGGCGTATTTTCGTCTGTTGTTAATAACTGATCCTGGGAATTCCTTGAGTATCACCACCCGTTTGTCTTTGTAACATATTATTCTTTTACTACTTGCTTTCAAAATTTCGTCTCGAGTCACTTTTCTTGTGAATTGGGCTATCACATCACGGTCTGTCTTATTTTTCCTTGCGAAGTTGGTATTCACTCTAAAGACTCTATCCGTTTGTTCTTCCATATATTGTGTTGTGCACTGTAGTAGTTCTGCCAGTATCTCTGTAGTTTTCTCTCTTATGTCCTCGTTTTCTTCTTCTTTTATGTTTCTTAATCGTAATTGGTATTCTGTTTCCCGGGTCTCCAAGAAGTCTTGTCTGGTCGTCAATTTCTGGTTTAATAATTCTAGTGATTTCAGTCTCGTTTGGGTCAGAGTATGTCTTTCCTCTTCTTCTTTACTCTTTGTCTGTAATTGCTTTATTTCTTCTTTCATTGTTTCTGCATCTCTCCTCATTGCGCCCATTTCTTCTTTTATTTCCTTTTTCAGTTCCGCCATTTGTACTTGAGCTATCTTCTGGTAAGCATCTTGTTTTTCATTCATCTCCGTTAGCTCTTTCCCTATGGCCTTTATTTCCTTCAAAAGTTCCTTCAGTCTCATGTCCTCTCCTATAGATAATCTTCTGTTTGTATTATTCGCGCCGTTGGCAGTGATGCTGGTAGCAGCTTCTTTGTTTTCTTTTTCTTTATCTTTGTCTTTGTCTTTGTTAGCTTCCTTCATATCCTTGGCTTCTTTAAGTTCTTTAAGCTCTCTTCCATTTTTGGGTGTTTGTACCACAATCTCCTTCCCACTTTTCAATTTCATTGCTGTTGCCATTTGGAATTCTTGGGCCAATTTTGTTATCTGGAAATAAATGTTTTGTCAATAGAGTCTGCGCAGTCTATTATAGCCTATGTATAAGTTCTCTTTATTGGAACTGTCTGTGCTAGATTTGTTTCTGAAACCTCTTCGCTCTTTCCACTTATTCTTTCTTTAACTCCACCAGAGGCTTCTGTTTACCTAGGTACACACTTTTCTTTTTCCTTTTCTTTCCTCCAGGGGCGTTAGTCAGCAGTTACAGCAGTTACAAATTTTCTCTTGTCTTTGAGTCTTATAGATCACCAGATTTCTTACTGTGTTTTTGTTTTTGTTTTTATTGTTATTGTTTATTATTTTATTTTATTTTTGTTTTATTTTTATTTATTATTTCTTATTTCTTTATTCAGTACTGATTTATTTATTATTTATTATTTGTTATTGGTTTTATTCTATTTTTATTTTTATTTTTATTTTTTCAAGGATATTGCACTTAAGTTCTTAACTTCTTATATTTCTTTCCCTCCTTTCCTGGGTTTTTCTCCTATTTTCTATCACCCGTATGTCTTAGTTTCCTTGACCTTGGTTTCAGTCTTGTCGCTTGTTCCTTGTTAGTTTGCTTTTGCACTCTTTCTTCCCGTATAACTCACCCTTCCTTCTTTTTCTCCTCGCTTAACTGCTTCCTGTTTGGCCCGTTCCTGGACTTTGGACTTTCCTTGCCTTCCCTCTTAACAGTCCCTCTGACAGTCCCCCTTGACTTACAATTCACTTTCTGTCTCTCCTTTCTCGTTGTTTCTCTACTATTTCTCTCAGTCCCGGTTCCGATGTTTACTTCCTGATTCTTGTGTCCCATTTTCTCCCATCTTTTCTCGCGTTAGTTGTGTCCTTCTGGTCTGCTCTCCTATTTACGACAAGATCTCATCCAGCTTCTCGCGTGATTTCCTTCTTCCTGCTTTACTCGCTCTCTCTCGTGACTTCTCGCGATGGCTGTCCCTTTCCGGCTTCCTCCTGCGGTCTCGTCCCAGTCCCAGTCTCTCGCCCAGGTCTCGCGTGCTCTCCTTCCCAAATTGTTTATATTCACTGCAGACTAAACAATCTCGGCTCAAGGTCAGTCCACACTTACTCCTTCTTCCCAAAGTTTAATTATTTATTTAATGTAAGTAATAAATTGTCGTTTATTGTACCTTATTTAATGGCGCTTTATTAGACTTTCGCCGTTACACCTATCGACCTTGTGCGCTTCTAGGAGTTCAGGATACTTGCTAAATCTCCTACTTCTTTATCTTTCTTTCTTCCTTCCTTTCCTCTTCTTTTCTTTTCTTTTCCTCTCCTCGTTTTCTACAGTACTTTCTGCCTTTCTGGATCTTCCTTCCTTCCTCCCTTCTCTGGAAGGGATCCCCACCCTCCTCTCCGATTCCTTAACTTATTTACTCACTTTTTCCTTCCAAAGTCCGCTTCTCTCCATTAAAATGCACATGGCTGGGGATAAGACGGGCTTTTGCCCGGTCGCCTCGCCGCGATCCGCCGTACCTTGGGCGCCTTGCCGGGTCTATTTGGTGGCCCTCCCTTGAGGGGGGGGGTCTCCTTCTAGACCATCGGCGGCATCCCCGGTTCCGCTGTTCCCCCCATTTCCACTCCGCGGTAGGGGAAGGGAGCTATCGCTCTACCCGATTGCTTGGACAAGGGAGGCACTGTCGGAGCTCTAAAGTGCCTGGCTCCCCGCCATCTTCGTGCACCGGAAGTCCCAGCCGCACATAAATGTTCAAGGGACTGTGTTGCTTACAAGGTGAGATTTGAAAACCAACATTTTGAAATGTATCAGTGGACTCTTCGCTATATTTCAAGTAATGGCCTTCTCCTGATGTAAGCTTTCAGGCATGAATTAATTTCATTTAAAATGTTAGGAGGCTTCCTGATAGTGGTTTGAGGCATCTCACTGGAAGCCTTCAAGGACACCTATCTGTTGGAGATGTCAGAGCTCTGTGCTTCTACCTCAGGCAGAAGATTGGAGCAGATGATGTGTAGGCCTCCTCAAATTCAATATTTTTGTGAAATATCCTGTTCCTAGTGAGGAATTCAGTGATGGAAATATCAATATCAGAGTCCTGCCACAAAAGTAAGAAATATATGCATAGATATGAAGTCCTGCCAAGGAAATCTTGGACCCTTCCACACAGCTATATAACCCAGAATATCAAGGCAGATAATCCACATATTTGCTTTCAACTGAATTATCTGAGTCCACACTGCCATATAATCCAGTTGAATGTGGATTTTTACAGCTGTGTGGAAGGAGCACTTGTGATAGAAAACCCTGTGATAGAAAACCCTGCCTTAGGATTGCCAAAACTCAGAGCTGACTCAAAACACATAACAATGCAGAGTCCTCCCATGACATTACAGATATACTTGTGGCCCTTCAGAGATTGTTGGATTGCAAATCTTATCAGCTCTTAATAGCAGTGATGTAGGATGGTGGGAGCCACAGTCCAACCACATCTAGAAGGGCTCATCCTTGCAGTAAATGAACAGGACTGCCTGTGTATGTCCAACAGTTTCATATTCATATTTAAGTTTGCTATCTAAACAAGAGTCAAATGAAAATAATGTACTGGAAGGTGTTCTCAATGTCCATTTGACTTTTGCTGTCTAAACAGAACTCTTAGCAATTGTTATCCCTGCAATTATTTAAATTGAAAATGTAATAGAAGCACTCTAAATGTAAACCATACAGAAATAACACATTGTGTTTGCAGTGCATACAATGTTTCTAGTGTGCATTGTTCAATCCCATTCTTATTAAAATGCTGCATCCACTTAGGTATGTAAGATACCAATGCTTCAAACAGGAGATACCGATGATATGCATATATGTACAGAATAGCTGCTTATGGAAAATATAGCATTTTATTTGGCTCAAAATTAAGAGAGTTACTATCTATGTGGCTAAATGTATTTATTTTCTTTCTGTGCTGCCCGATGCTCTCAGAAAATTTTATAAATAAACAAAAGGAGCAGTAACAATGAAACTGTAGATAGATGACAGATAAATTTAAAATATACAACAAAAACAAACATTATATTACACTGGGCTAAATCCAATTGCTCACTCCAGATGCAGTTAATCCATTGCATCACTCGCTCAGTGGTTAATTACCATTTAGAACCAAAGATGTATAGTGATATAAGTGTTAGACAAGGACTCTGGGACCCTTTCCACACTGAACCTATATCCCGGATCTGATTCCAGGTTGTCTTCTTATCCCAGATTATATGGCAGTAGAGACTCATATAATCCAGTTCAAACCAGATAACCTGGGATCAGATCCTGGGATATAGGGGCAGTGTGGAAGGGGCTTGGAAGACCAGAATTCAAATCTCTTTAGTCATGGAAACCCCCTTGGTGATGTTGAGCTGGTCACCCTCTTTCAGACTCAAAGGAAGGTTGTGGCAAATCCCCTCTGAAAAATTCTTGCAAAGAAAACCTTGCATTAGATTCACTTCAGGATTGCCATCCATCTGAAACAATGTAAAGGTGCACAGCCACAACATAGAAACAGTTATGTAAATTCAATCAATTCAATTCAATAAGCAATTGCATGGGCCACTAGATGTAATTCAAGACCTGAATCAATAATATGCCCAGCCTTTCATTTCCACTTGCTTTATGTCTTCCACGTGTTGCCTGAAAACTATTAAGGAGAAGTTACCAAGAACATTTCTACAGACCAGGAGTGCTGAAACTGGGTCAGCTCCACCAAGAAGACACCAACTCTTAGGACACCCTAATTTAGCCAGTGAAGAAACTTGCATAACAGCTTTCCTGGGGAGTATAAATGCATGTTATCACTTGGGACATATGTCCAGCTCTTGGCTTCATCTGCCAACCTTGCACATTTCAAATCATTACTCTGAAAGCGTCTCAATGAATAAAACAATTAAGTGTTAGAAGTGTTGTCCTGTGTTAATTGCACCTTGAAGGCATTTCATCATACATTGTTCTGAATTCCTATTGCCTGCTTGCTATCTTCCCAGTGCCTCTTACAAAAATAAGTGGCATTATAATAATATCAGCAGGATGAAATCTTGCAATATGGAGTACCTCTATTTAATGTTTCAGTGAATGAAGCCAGCCCTGGTCAAGGATATTACTGTGTTACACCTTCCCTTGCCAAATCTCAGTCAGCATCATATGATCACAGAGCATGGTGACCATGTGATGTCTTTTCTGGCCCATTACAACATTTTAACCTTTAAAAAATGTCTACTTTTCAGATCCTGGAATGCCTTGAGTTTTCTGTTAACTTTCTCTACTGTGTGGGGGATGGTACATAAAGATAGATGAACTTTGGAAACAGGGTGAAAGATTATTTAGAATTCAGGTTGGTCAAAAAGGCATAAACACATGTTTGGATCAAGGATAGGCAATTGTAGTCCCACAACCAATCATTTTTCACCAAATGGCTATGCTTGCTAAGTATACTTGGCTCCTAGATTCTCACTTCCTTTTCCAAATGTGCTGGCATTACTTGGAATCAAAAAGTTGGAAGAGACCACAAGACTACATCCAGAGCAATGCCTGGTGTTTCTCAACCTGGTGGTCAGGACCCCTGAGGGGGTTACCAGGAGGTTTCAGAAGAGTCATCAAAGACCATCATAAAACATATTTATGATGGTCTTTGGCAGAGAAGGCTAAGGATCTCTCCGCTTGTTCTTCTCATCCTTTTTGGAAACAGATGGTGAATCCTTCCACCAAAGGCCTCCTCCACTGTGAATGGCTGACCTCTCAGCCAAGGGGAAGGCTGTTTCTGAGGGGAGGGGAGAACAGGTGTACTCAGTGCATGGCAGAGTGGTGCACATGTGGGCGAGGGACAGCATGCGAGGGTGGAACGAGGCTCAGCAAGTCCCTTTAAAGCATGGGGGTTCTTTGTGGGAAGTTTGGCCCAATTCTATCATTGGTAGGGTTAAGAATGCTCTTTGATTGTGGGTAAACTATATATCCCAGCAACTACAACTCTCAAATGTCAAGGTCTATTTTCTCCAAACTCCACCAGTGTTAACATTTGGGCATATTGAGTATTCCTGCCAAGTTTGGTCTAGATCTATATTGTTTGAGTCCACAATGCTCCCTGGCTGTAGGTGAACTACAACTCTAAAACTCAAGGTCAATGCCCACTAAACCCTTCCAGTATTTCTGATAGTCATGGGAGTTCTGTGTGCTAGGTTTGGTTCAATTCCATCACTGATGGAGTTCAAAATGCTCTTTGATTGCTCTTTGTAGGTGAACTATAAATCTCAGCAACTACAACTCCCGAATGACAAAGTTAATCCCTCTCCACCCCACCAGTATTCAAATTTGGGTGTATCGGGTATTTGTGCCAAATTTGG
This sequence comes from Anolis sagrei, assembly GCF_037176765.1. NCBI lineage: Eukaryota > Metazoa > Chordata > Lepidosauria > Squamata > Anolidae > Anolis > Anolis sagrei. The sequence goes on from NC_090022.1 coordinate 241,317,548, forward strand.
TCTAGTGAATGAAAATACATCCTGCATATAAGATATTTACATGATGCTTCATATCTATAGAAAAATTACAGTTATGAAATAGCAACAAAAAGGATTTTATAGTTCGGGGTCACCACAACATGAGGAACTGTATTAAGGAGTTGCAACATTAGGAAGGTTGAGAATCAGTGTTCTATTCCTTAAAATTATTTATAAAGATGTTGAATAACACTGGGCTTTCAAAATAATATTGAAAGAAAATGTTTACCCAAAATAATTACTTTGATATTATTAGTGCAGTTGAGGCTCATTATTTTGTCTGCTAATTAGTCTGAATTTAAACTCTGAATGTACCTCTTTTATGTCTATTCATCCCAATTCCCTAGATTTTATCAAAACACACAATAGCATGACCAAAACATGGGACAGGAGTTCACACAGTCTTGTTTTTCAAAGGCAATGGAGCTCAGTGAGTCTATAATCACAATTCTGATGAGAGCTCTAACATGTCCCTCACCATTTCATCCATGAGATCAACTGTAGGTTGAATTGCATTTCTATGGTATTCTCAACTGTGTGGCCTCCTTTACCATCTTGCTTATAAATGAATGGCTGCCATTCATTATTATAAAAAGAATAATTGGCATGGTTACAGGTCCTGTCTATCATTCCTGACACTGAATAGCCTAGGTTGTATTTTGCTTTACCATTGTAAGTCAACTCAGTTCCAAGTTGAAAGAAGAGCAAGGTAGTATAGAAACAATATTATAAATAAATAAATAGGTGAGTTCTTATTAGAAGCTCAATTAATTCCTGTACACAGAAATATATATTTTCTTAGCACCAAGTAAGTACTTGAAGTCAGGTATGTGCAGTAGCTCTGCTGCCATGGAGCAGTATGTCCACTATAGTTTTATAATTTCCTCATGCACCTACTCTGGATTGCATGGGAGCCATCCAACTGCTAAATCCTATTTCCAACAGAGATTTATTATAAGGTGAGTTCCCATACCTGTGTGGCATGATAAGCAGCTATAAAATCAAGAATTGCTTGGCTTTTCTTGTATCAAAAGACCTACCAGCTGTATCTGCCTCCAGTTCTTTCATATACATCCTGCCCATATTTATAACTTGCATATACAAGTTGTTAATCAAAGCAGGAACCCAGAATAGCATAGCAGTTGCTGTTACTTTGTGATATCTTCAGAAAAGAAATGTGCACTTTTCCTCCCTGTTTACTAAATGCTGCTAGATAACGAGCAATTGTGCTTTTGCCTTATGCTATTGCTTAATCAGTTTGCAGAACTGATAGATAATTTGGTGCCAAAATCCACAAAAGATGAAGGGTATGAAACGGTTGGCAAAGCCAGAAATAGATGGCTAATGTGCCACACATGCCCTAGGAGCTGCAAACTTGATAGGCCAACCATAAATAATCTATCTCTTATGGCACAATCCTGATACCATGAATGAAAGCTGCCCATTTTGGCTATTTTTGTCATGTATGATTTTGAGAGCTGGAAAGTGAAGAAGGCTGATAGGAAAAAAAATACAATTCATTCGTGGTGTGATGCTGAATGATAGTTCTGCAGTTTCCCTGCCCTGCCTAAATCACCAATGAGAGAATCCTAGAAGAAATCTATGGAGACTAAAATGAGACTGTCATAAGGTTCTTGTGGGTTTTTTCGGGCTATAGAGCCATGTTCTAGAGGCATTTCTCCTGACGTTTCGCCTGCATCTATGGCAAGCTTCCTCAGAGGTTGTGAGGTCTGTTGGAAGTAGGAAAAATGGGTTTATATATCTGTGGAATGGCTGGGGTGGGGCAAGGAGCTCTTCCCTGCTGCAGTTAGGTGTAAAGGGAGACCTTTAATTCGGCCTAGGGAACGTGGATCAACATTAGTAATTCCAAAGCGGTCTCCTGATGTGGGAAGTTGGTGTAACCAGGAAGGCGGTCCCGCCGGGTTGAAGGTGGTGCTGTTGAACGCCAGATCTGTCAATGGTAAAACAGCTTTCATCCAGGATTTGATCCTGGATGAACGGGCAGATCTGGCGTGCATCACAGAGACCTGGCTGGATGAAGCTGGAGGAGTGAATTTGACCCAGCTTTGTCCACCAGGCTTCTCTGTGCAGCACCAACCGAGATCCGGAGGGCGGGGAGGCGGGGTTGCAGTGGTCTATAGAGATTCCATTCATCTGACCAGGGGCCCCATCCCGCAGTCAACAAAATTTGAATGCGTCCACCTGAGGGTGGGTGACCGGGACAGTTTAGGGATTGTGTTAGTGTACCGTCCACCTCGCTGCACTACGGACTCCCTGACTGAGCTAGCAAGGGTGGTCTCGGACCTGGCGTTGGAGTCCCAACGGCTACTTGTGCTGGGGGACTTCAACGTCCACGCCAAGGCCATCTTATCGGGAGCGGCTCAGGACTTCATGTCTGCCATGGCAACCATGGGGCTGTCCCAACAGGTATCTGGCCCCACCCACAGTGCTGGACATACATTGGACTTGGTTTTCTGTCAGGGATGGGAGGAAGGTGGCGGTGTTGAGGAGTTATCCATCTCTCCGTTGCCATGGACCGACCACCACCTGGTAAGCTTTAGACTCACTGCACCCCCTAACCTCCGCAGAGGTGGAGGACCCATTAAGTTGGTCCGCCCCAGGAGGCTTATGGATCCGGATGGATTCCTGACGGCTCTTGGGGAATTTCCCGCCTCCTCGGTTGGTGATCGCTCTCTGGAATGGGGAGATGACTAGGGCAATAGACACGATCGCCCCAGAACGTCCCCTCTCAAGTAGCCGAGCTAAACCAGCTCCTTGGTTTACTGAGGAGCTGGCAGCGTTGAAGCGAAAGAAGAGGGTACTAGAGAGCGTGTGGCGTTCGGATCCGAGCGAGCCAAATCGAACACGGTTTGTGTCCTTTCTAAGGGCATACGCCGCGGCAATAAAAGCCGCAAAGAAGACCTTCTTTGCGGCCACTATTGTGTCTGCAAAGAACCGTCCGGCAGAACTGTTCCGAGTTGTCAGAGGCCTGTTAAAGCCCACCATGCAGGATGGGTGCCCTGATGACTCGGCAGCTCACTGTGAAGCCTTTGCTCAGTTCTTTGCAGACAAAGTCGCTTTGATCCGCTCTGGTCTGGATACCATATTAACGGCAGTCTCTGAGGATGTAACACGAGCATCTGCTTGTCCGGTTTTGATGGATTCATTTCAATTGGTTCAATCCGAGGATGTGGACAAGGTGCTTGGAGGAATGAGAGCTACCACATGCATCCTAGACCCCTGCCCATCCTGGCTTCTGAAGGAGGCCAGAGGGGGATTGGCCGAGTGGGTGAAGGTGGTGGTTAATGCCTCCCTTCGGGAAGGCATATTTCCAGCCAGCTTAAAGCAAGCTGTGATAAAACCGCTGTTGAAAAAACCATCACTGGACCCCACTCAATTCGTCAACTATCGGCCTGTTTCCAATCTCCCCTTCTTGGGCAAAGTCCTGGAACGTGTGGTGGCCTCACAACTCCAGGCATTCTTGGTAGACACGGATTATCTGGACCCGGCACAGTCTGGCTTTAGGCCGGGGCATGGTACCGAGACAGCTTTGGTCGCCTTAGTCGATGATCTGCGACGGGAGCTCGACAGGGGGAGTGTGTCCCTGTTGGTGCTGCTGGACCTCTCAGCGGCCTTCGATACCGTCGACCACGGTATCCTTCTGGGACGCCTCACGGAAATGGGTCTTGGAGGAACTGTTCTACAGTGGCTCCGCTCATTCCTCGAGGGTCGGTCTCAGAAGGTGTTATTGGGAGACACCTTCTGTCTTGTGGGGTTCCTCAGGGTTCAATATTATCTCCCATGTTGTTCAACATCTACATGAAGCCGCTGGGCGAGATCATCCGGAGTTTCGGAGTGCGATGTCATCTGTACGCGGATGATGTCCAACTCTGTCACTCCTTTCCACCCGCTACTAAGGAGGCTGTCGAGGTCCTGAACCGGTGCTTGGCCGCTGTGACGGTCTGGATGGGGGCGAACAAATTGAAATTGAATCCAGACAAGACAGAGGTACTCCTGGTCAGTCGCAAGGCCGAACAGGGTATAGGGTTACAGCCTGTGTTGGATGGGGTCACACTCCCCCTGAAGACGCAGGTTCGCAGTTTGGGTGTGATCCTGGACTCATCGCTGAGCCTTTAACCCCAGGTTTCGGCGGTGACCAGGGGAGCATTCGCACAGTTAAAACTCGTGCGCCAACTGCGCCCGTACCTTGGGAAGTCTGACTTGGCCACGGTAGTCCACGCTCTGGTTACATCCCGTTTAGACTACTGCAACGCTCTCTACGTGGGGTTGCCTTTGAAGACGGCTCGGAAGCTCCAATTAGTCCAACGGTCGGCAGCCATGATACTAACTGGAGCGGAGCGCAGGGAGCGCACAACTCCTTTGCTGCACCAGCTCCACTGGCTGCCGATTTGCTACCGGGCTCAATTCAAAGTGCTGGCGTTGGCCTTTAAAGCCCTAAACGGTTCTGGCCCAACCTACCTATCCGAACGTATCTCGACCTATCAGCCCACCAGGACCCTAAGATCTTCTGGGGAGGCCTTGCTCTCTATCCCGCCTGCTTCACAGGTGATGAAGTTGATGAGGAAACACAACATACAAACAATCTACAAACCCACCAAGAAAATCCAACAAATGCTACGTTCAGCAAAGGACAAGAGGGATCCTCCCACCTCTGCAGGAGTCTACCGTATACCATGCGCCTGTGGACAAGTCTACATAGGGACCACCAAACGCAGAGCCCAGACACGCATCAAGGAACATGAAAGGCACTGCAGACTACTTCAACCAGAGAAGTCAGCCATAGCAGAGCACCTGATGAACCAGCCTGGACACAGCATATTATTTGAGAACACAGAAATGCTGGACCACACCAACAACCACCATGTCAGACTACACAGAGAAGCCATTGAAATCCACAAGCATGTGGACAATTTCAACAGAAAGGAAGAGACCATGAAAATGAACAAAATCTGGCTACCAGTATTAAAAAACTCTAAAATTATAACAGCTAAACAACAGAGAGGAAAACACCAGGCACAGATTAACACCTCCCAGCAACAGATTTTCCCAGGCTCAGGCAGGCCTTCAAATGCTAATGAAGGTGATCAGCCAAACATTCACACCTAACTGCAGCAGGGAAGAGCTCCTTGCCCCACCCCAGCCATTCCACAGAAATATAAACCCATTTTTCCTACTTCCAACAGACCTCACAACCTCTGAGGAAGCTTGCCATAGATGCAGGCGAAACGTCAGGAGAAATGCCTCTAGAACATGGCTCTATAGCCCGAAAAAACCCACAAGAAACTAGTGATTCCAGCCATGAAAGCCTTCGACGAGACTGTCATACTTTGGAGATATTTAATGAGAGGACACAACTCGCTAAAAGATACAATAATGCCTGAAAAGATAGAAGGCAGTAGGAAAAGAGGAATATGGCATTGCAGATGGATAGACTCAGTCAAGAAAGCCACAGTCCAGAGTTTCCAAAACCTGAGCAGGGCTGTCGATGACAGCATGTCTTGGAGAGGCCTCACATTCACAGGTTCCAAATAACTGGAAGTCAACCTGCCAGCAGTTAGCAATGACAACCAAGCCCATATATCAGGCATGGGCAAACTTTCTAACTTGGGGGGCTACATGCTAGCACTCCCTTCTAGGAAAACAGGAAGGAAGGAAGGAAGGAAGGAAGGAAGGAAGGAAGGAAGGAAGGAAGGAAGGAAGGAAGGAAGGAGAAAGAGAAGGAAGGACGTAAGGGAGGAAGGGAAAGATGGAAAGAAAAAGAGGGAGAGAGGGAAGGAGGGAGGAATGAGGGAAGGAAGGGGAGACAAAAAAGGAGGGAAAGATGAAAGAGTGGAAGGGAAGAAGAGAATTATGCAAGGAAGGAAGTGAAGGATAAAGGAAAAGGAGAAGGAAGAAAAGACAAAATAGAAGGAAGAAAGGAGAAAAGGGAAGAGAGGGAGGAAGAGGGAAGTAAGAAAGGATGCAGGGGAGGAAGAAAGGATGGAGGGATGGATGGATGAAAAGAAGGGAAGGAGGAAGGAAAGAAAGGAAGGAAAGGAGGAAGGAAAGAGAGAAGGAAGGAAAACATATGGGAAGGAAGGAGAAAGAGGGAGGGAAGGTAGTGAGGAAAGGAGGAAGGAAAGACAAAAGGGAGGGAAGGAAAGAGAGAAGGAAGGAAAACATAAGGGAAGGAAGGAGAAAGGGAGGGAAGGTAGTGAGGGAAGGAGTAAGGAAAGACAAAAGGGAAGGAAGAGGAAGGACAGAGAGAAGAAAGGATAGGATGATGAGAAAGAAGAGGACTTGAGAATAGAGCCCAAGGGGCTACATCTGGCCCCTGGTCTGGGTTTGTCCATACCTGCTTTTTAGTCTTCACACATGTACTAATGCTGAGCTACTATCAAGGTAGATAGTAGCCACCCTCTCTGATTCTTCTTTCTTATGTGTACAATTCTAAAATTATCTTTTTAAAAATCCCTCTCGCTACAGTTCACAAGGTCATCTTGAATCTTATTTTTGTCTTCTATGGCATATAAGGCTTTCTTCTTTTAGCAATAGGGGAAGAATGTGTCATTTCAGTTTTAGAAATGGGCTTATTCACTACACTTCCCAGATGAAAGGGTTTCTGAGTCCTCTGAGCAGCTGCCAAATTTCATTATGAGGTGATCTGAAGGCTAACTGTCTTCTCTAAATTTAAGCTATCTATATAGCAGTCAGAATAGTACCACATATGTTTGTTTATGGAAATTTTGAAAAATGGGAAAACTAGTTTGCCCAAGACATTATTTATTCAGAGAAGAGATACAGTGCTGATGTGGATTTACACAGAGAAAAGACACACCTTTGTGCAACAACAGTCTAGAAACATCTGTAAGGGACAGCATGTAAATTAGAATTGATTGCTAATTTTAATATATAATCCTTCAAATAATGTGTTGACGCATATCTTTTTCCCCCAAGTATGGAAATGCATGTCATTAGTGCAAAGACAAAATAAAGCTATTGTATAATTTCAAATGCATTTGGGTAGAAAATATCTTAGCAGCAAAGCATACAGATTTAATTCAACAATTGTTTAATAAATCTTAAAACCCCTATGCTGGGATATTTTGAATGGTACCTATTTATGAAAGTGCTTTAAAAGCACTTTCATAAATGGGCATGTAATGTTACTAATTTTCATCACAGAAAAAAAATCCCAGGTATAATCAAAACAGAATATCTCTGATGGATTTGCTGCATTCACCTGCTGTGAAACTCTGCCCCTTTTATTTTAACAATGAGAAATTCTGGGAAAGAAAATTTACACAAGTCCAGTTTCACTGAATGAAGGCCACATATATTGTATAAATATATGGGAAGAGGGCACTGTGCACATCTAGTTCCACACTATTGAGTTTTTGACTCCCATGGAGACATTCAAGTTGGGTGTCAAGAGGATAATAATGTTGTATTCATACCTTGTATGCATGCATTCCCTCTTCAATTCATGCACTCTCCTGGTTTTGCAAACCAGTTTAATATGTTGCCAGAAATTGGAAAACTAGTTTTGCGATTTCTCCAAACTAGAACTGCAAACCAAACTTAAAGCACATTTGGTACACTGACACCACTTCAGGTATCAAGGTTAGTGGGACTGCTTCCAAACATCCAAACATTTAAGGTTCAGAGTGCACCATCTGCAATTAAGAAGGTTATGGACATGAACAGTTGTCCACATAGTTCTATATATTTGAAGAAACCATATGACTGGACCTACACTACCATACAATGCAGCTTGGAACTGGATTATATGGTCAATGCAGATCCAGCATAAGACTTTATGTGACAATGATGGTTGTGTGAAAATTGTATTCATTGCTTTTTTTTAAATAGAGTAAAGCATTACTTTAAGAACGTATGCAAATGGGGGGAATTGCCAGCAGCAGTTCACAGGCAAACTGATTCACCGTAATGAGCTTTTGATGAAGTAGGTCCTTACAAAAAAAATGAAGTAGAACACTTTCACATGTGAGATTGCTTTCAAGCTGAGTGGACATCTTCGTGTTACCTATACAGAAAACATCTCCACAGAGAGGCATTTGTGTTGTAAATGAACTTTCCTGTCAATTGAGATTTTAAATTTTTCATATTAATGACTGACTGGTTTAAAATGTATATATCTTCACTCTTTTTAAAATACAATTTAAAAAGCACTTTAAAAACACATCAACAGTTATAAAGCAATTTGTTTCACTTCTTCATCCAGGAAGACAGCTCAATGAAAATACTAAAAAATGTTTTGGTGGGGTGAGAGAGATGAAGAAAATCCCATTGAAGCTGTTAGAGGTCAAATGCCTTTATAGACAGGAAGACATTGAACAGCTATCTTCTCTTGTAGAGGAAAGCTGCCAGGGAAGAGCAAAACAATATAACCCTCTTCGTCATTACACACAAACACACTAACACACTTACTTTAGATATCCTGATGACATTTCAATGAGGCCCTACAACAGTGATGGTGAACCTTTTAGAGACTGAGTACAAACTGGGGGGTGGTGATTTTGTTGGGTGGGGGGGTGGTGATTTTGTTGGGTGAGGGGGTGGCAAGCAGGGGGCAGATGGGTAAGCGAGAGGGCAGGCAAGCAAGCAAGCAGGTGAGTGGGGGATGGGGGAAGGAAGCGGGCAAGGGCTGGCAAGCAGGTGAGCAAGATGCAGGATGGCAAGTGAGCGCGCAATGGCACACGTGCCAGGAGACAGGGTGCCATGTACCTCTTCTGGCACATGTGCCATAGGTTCTCCACCACTGCCCTACAATATACATTTTTAAAGAAAAGCTTGGAAAGTTACTTCTGCAAAGAATACTTAAAATCACATCTGAAAAAAGTATTTAACAAGACAGTGGTAGGAGGGTGCTATGGGTCAGACTGCCACTACTCAGTCAACTTCAGCATGTCATTATATTATTTTCTTTTTAAAGTCATTTTTTTCTAACGTTCCTCTAAAGACTGCAAAAAAGTACTTTGAATTGAAACTGAAAACAAATTGGATAGCCATGCAGCTGTTTCCACAATGCACTGCAAAGAAAGCAATTTAAGTAAGAGCTATGTTGTATGAAAGGCTCTTAGCCTTTAAGGCATCTAAGACTCTATAGCTTTTCCTTCAACAGACTAACACACTTATTCTTCTGGACAATTTCAAGTTACTGTAAACATGTTCCAATTAATGCACTAGTTTTCCCCTGATAAACTATGTGAAATTGTTTGCACAGAGCACACTGTGTTTACCTACACTTTCTAAAGAAATGTTATCTCATTTGCGATGGAGCATGGGTACAGAGCCAAATAACTAACAGTTCCTGCAAAATACATTTATTTTAATGGTTAGGTGGAATTGACTTTTTTTTTTTGTTGCCATGTTATAAAAGCCAGCCACAACCACCTTAAAAGTTAGGAAATCTGTTAGGTACCAGATGGTTCCAGAGTTGAGAGTGGTATTAAGTATTTCCTTTTTATATGCATATTTTGCATTTATTACATATAATGTAATAGGCGTGAATACATAAAAATTACATACACCCAGTGGCAATTATACTTTTTCAGTATAATTGCAGTGAGTATCAGTGTGCTCCAATTGGTAATCCCAACAAGAGTAGCTGAATAAATGGAGTTTACATAAGAGTTTATTCACCATTCTGTAATTGATTCAACTGGCCTCTAGTTGGGAGTAGAGGATTTAGGACTTCATCAGAAGAGGATTTTGGATTTAGGACTTCATCAGAAAGGCCAGGTGAAGCGTCCCTCTTCACCTGGCATTTCGGTGAAAAAGAGAGGTACAGCAGGGCAAATCCGTCACCCTGGGTGCAGCTCCCTCTTGGCAACGCTTTCCCCATCAGCTGTGGAAAGCATCGGTATGGTGCCATTAGAGCCAAGAGGGAGCTGGTGCCATTGGAGCCAACACAACACAGGAAGCCTACTAAGATGCTTCCATCCTGGTTGGGAACAGGGCCTCCATCACCAAGACAGGGTGAAAATGTCCTAGGACACTAAATTTACCCCATGAGATGAGGCTCTAAGGCTTCAATTTTTAAATAATGTAGAGACATTTGTAGTTTTGTTTCTTCTCACAATAATTGTTTATTAATATTAGATTTATTAGTTAAATGTGTCCCAATGTCCTATCTGTATCCTTAATATTTAATTTTGTTATTTTTGAGTTGTTTTATAAGTATACCAAATTATGTTAATTTTATTGTTCATGATTTGATCTGTCTGTTATGTTATGCTGGTATTGAATGTTTGCCCTTTTTGTTGTTGTTGTAAACCGCTCCGAGTCCCCCTGGCAAGATAGGGTGGGATAAAAATATTTTTTTATTTATTATTGTTATTATAGATGCTATTTTCTCAGAGCTTTATCTTCTTATCTACAGATGAGCTGCCAATCCCTTATGAATTTGTACATGTTTACAGTATATAGTGATGTGTAACAAATATGCAATACTATGGTTCCATTCCATAGAGCATACTTGAAATTAATCCCATGAGATGCTCTGAATCTCACAGCACTTTCAGGCACTTTGAGCCCACTAAATCTCATGCATTCTCCCCAGGGAAAGAGTGTTCAGAGTACTGAAATGTAGTGAGATGTCTGTTGCTTACCCACCATCTACACTCTAATCTTCAAAAATTCTTGGAAGGCCAGTGAAGAAAGGCATTCACCTTTATACCCTCTTTGAGCATAAAGGGTCTTAAATATTTTCAGTCCCCAAGGCTCATAGACATCACATATGTGCACATACTAAGAAAAAAAACATATTGTTGTTAGAATTAAAATTTGGGAATGGCAACAAATGATCTTACTGCTTGGCATTTCCGAGAGAAGGCCAATTTTAGTTCTATGGTAGCAATATCTTTGTCCCCCTCCTCTTCACTATAATGTCTCTGTCTTTGAAACCTAAAATGGTTCAACTCTCACTCATTTTGAAAGCTATTCCAAAAGCTATACTCAGTTACACTGAGGTGTTGGAAGTCCACCTCACTTACCTCAATGGAAATTGTCAAATGTCAACCTCAATTTTACAATGTATTTGTTGTTCACCTTTCTATCAATCCAAAACATTCTCATTTATAATAATAATAATAATAATAATAATAATAATAATAATAATTTATACCCCGCTCCATCTCCCCCAAGGGGACTCAGTGCGGCTTACATGAGGCCAAGCCCATCAGTGCAGTACATACATTATAATACAAAACATAGCAATAACCAGAAAATAAAATACATAAAATGCAAAGAAATATAATAGATGACAATATAAAACATGAAATTAAAAACATTTGCCTTTTACACACTAGTGCATGAGGGGAGCATCCCACATTCATCAATCTAATTTCAAAAACTCATTCTAAGCAAAAAAAAAGTTAGTTTTCAACTGTGATTCCCACAATTTCCCAACTAGCATGGTCACTATCAAAAAAGCAGATTTTCCAAGGTCGTCATCAGACCTTTGACAAGAGCAATATGTCCATACTTTCTGGGGCAAGACACAGGGCTGGAAGAAGGAAATGAATGCCAGAAAAAGAGCAAAAAGTTTAATTAGTTTGGTAAAAAACAAAAACAAAAAATCATCTCTATCTACTGCTAACATCTCTATCTCCCCTACCCATCACTGTTACACTTTTCCCAACCGTTTGTCCCCACAAGAAAGTTACTCTTGGCAGAAAAACATTTTCTCATCTATTTATTAATGCAAGGCAGAATATGGTGTGTGTGTGTCCCCCTGCCAATATTTTAAGTAAAAACCGGCACAAGAAATGAGGAATACATATGAAAGGATATTATGCAAAGGTTAACATATGTGCTCAAAGGTGTCAAACTGCAAAGCAAAATCAAAACATGAAGTACAAGGTTTTATTCCTTTTCCCTATTTACAAATTATTGTTGCTTTGCTGAGATAAGCTGCAATGATTAATCGCATTCCACCGGAATCCCTGCACTTTTCTTTCTAGCTCATTGGTTATAAATCATAAAAATACAGAAAATGTCTTTGTTTTGCTGGTATTGTGAGGCTGTGATTTTTGAAACCCTGAGCTATCTCGCCTCTTCCAGAGAAATAGGAGCACTTTAAAAACATTACTCTGTAGTTAAATATAATGATTAATTCATACTTGCAAAATTTATGAAAGTACAGAACATAGAAATAGAAGTATGGTTCTCAATGCTATATCATAATCTATATTGCATAATATTGCATAAAAATATACACTGTTACTATGGGCTGATCTATGGTGTGAAGATCAGATCAATCCAGGTTGGTTTAGATTAATGCAGTCACCACCCCAGCCACCCTTACTGTCCCCAATCCAGTCTCATCATTTTTGAAGCCAGCAGGTGCAATATGGGATTTATAAGTAGCTTTTTGCATTGAGTGATATCAGCTGGTGCCAAATAAATATGGAAGAGCAGAGAGAAATAATTGCAGTCTCCTCTTTCCCCTCCCTTTCCAATCATGCTTTTGCCAGCATTACTCTAAGAGACAAGTGACCACCATGATCTATGTTGTGCCATCTCATGTCCCCAGTCCACCTGAGTTCATAGAGTGCAGGATGGTATTTGTGGCCAGTTCCATCTACAAACCCAACTGTTTACATCAGGGGTCCTCAAACTTTTTAAACAGAGGGCCAGGTCACAGTCCCTCAAACAGTTGGAGGGCCGGATTATAATTTGAAAACAACATGAATTAATTCCTATGCACACTGCACATATCTTATTTGTAGTACAAACAAAAACCCACTTAAAAACAATACAATAATTAAAATGAAGAACAATTTGAACAAATATAAACTTATTAGTATTTAAATGGGAAGTGTTGGCCTGCTTTTGGCTGATGAGATAGGATTGTTGTTTTGTCGTTGTTGTTGTTATGTGCTTTCAAGTTATTTCAGACTTAGGTTGACCCTGAGTGAGGGCTGGGAAAATGACCTTGGAGGGCTGTATCTGGCCCCCGGGCCTTAGTTTGAGAACCCCTGGTTTACATGGTCCCAAAATCACAGTTTGCTCCAGATTCTGGGGGGAAATTCAAAGCGACTGACAACTTTGGTTAACATGGTTCATGGCAGCATTAAGCAGCTTTGGCCCAAATTAATCCAGATTAGCTCTATGCATCATTTAACTGTCACAGAGCTGATTCACTAGCGTTTCATGCTAAGTGGTCAGTGTGCATGTGCCCTATGTAAAGAGGGGCAATGGAACCACCAGTTGTCCCAGAAAATTTGGCAGAGACAGAAATAACATGAAAAGAATGGGGATATGTTCCAACACCACAAAAAAGAAGAGTACTGGTAAATCAATAAGTGTCAGTATTTTTTTTCTTCTAAATTAGCTATATACATATGGTAAATGAATCAACTAGTGTAGATAACAATTACATAAGTAAGCAAAAGCACTTTTGAACTTACTAAAATGAGTTAAAAGATTTTTTTTCAAAATTTATCCAGGGATAAAAAAAAATCCACATGCCTACAAGTAGCAAGTTTCAATGTATTGTTGAAGGCTTTCATGGCTGGAATCACTAGGTTCTTGTGGGTTTTTTCGGGCGATAGGGCCATGTTCTAGAGGCATTTCTCCTGATGTTTCAAGTTTATTCGATACTTAGACCATAGATCTTTCATATATAACACAAATAGATAAATTTGTCTTATAATACAATACAAGCCAATACAGTACAATTAATACAATGCAATACAATTGCATTGTATTGTTAAATACAATACAAAATACACAATCAAAATCCTATAAATCATTAAAATGCTACATATATCAGTGGCAAGATGCACCCTTAAAATACTACATACTGTATGGACTTATACTTGCGTAATTAAAACCAGGTAAAACCAAATAGATACAATGTGATTAAAACTACATAAACAGCCACTATTAGTTAAAAGCATCCCCAACACAGTCGACTGCAATATCAGAAATTAGTCTTGCCCATATTTTTTCAAAATTTATCCAGGGATAAAATTGTTTCCACCTGCCTACACTTTTCTTATGGTTTTTGATTCAGCAGCTAAACACACAGATCTATTTTTAAAGTGTGAATAAATAAGGAAAACCACTAAAAAAACAGGGGAATTCCAGACAAGAAACAATCAGGGCCAGCTAACACCTCCCAACAAAGGATGCCTTCAAGCAAGAAGAAGCCAGGCTTTGAGACTGCAAGACCATTCAATGCTAATCAAGGTGGCCGATTGCAACATTCACACTTGCCTCAAGCAATCATGAGTTCTTAGTCCCACCATGGACATTCCACAGATATATAAGCACCACTTGCCTACTTTCCAACAGACAACCTCTGAGGATGCCTGCCACAGTTGTGGGTGAAATGGCCGGAGATAATGCTTCTGGACCATGGGCATACAGCCTAGAAAACTCACAGCAACCCAGTGATTCCAGTCATGAAGGCCTTCCACAATACAAAATGGCATGCTTTCTGTGTTTATGCATTCTCAACCAGAATTCTGGAAGCAGCAGTTTTTCCCTGGCTTATTAAAGGCAAGCATATGCAGCTTAGTAGGAGCAGTTAAAGTAGAAACCTATTCTTTCCCATAGTCTTTGTTTCCCTGTATTATATACTGCAAATACATTGCTGCAACCTAGCTCTGAAAGTCTGTGGCTCTCTAGCTCATCTTCACCATCCATTCAATGTCAAATGCACCTTTAAAAAAAACATCTAGGATGAATTAGAAAAGATGGTGTAATGGTGTAAAAAAACACTGTAAAAACAACGTTTACCCCCAGAGAAAAGTATGTGAGTGTGCCTTTAATTTACCTGTGAATTCTATAGGGTTTTCTTAACAAGGAATACACGTGGCTTTGCAGATTCTTTTGTCTGAAATACAGGTTACAGCACCTCATATTGGTTGGAAATCTCTCACTGAAGTACTAACCAGGGCTGACCTTGCTTAGCTTCCAAGATCAGATAGGAGCTGAAGCTTTCAGAGATATGTTTGTATATATTTTTGCTTTAACCAACTTCTAGCCAACTAAGAATTCAGTTTGGGCCTGGAGACATTTTCAGCATGAACTATATCCTCCATGTGGGTATTCTGATTTCCCCCCAAAAATTGATAGGCTGACATATTATTAGTCTTCTTAACTTGATTTCCAAAGAAACATTTTTAGTAAATTAGGTCATCTGGAGTCCAAGTACATCCCCTTCAATCTATGGCAAGTCTAATCTTTAACCAGTGATCCAATGAAAGATGTCAAGCTCTCAGGAAGAGTTCATTTATCTTCATTCACCTCTAAAGGGGAAAAAAACTTTCGGTTATTGTACAAACCTATCACTCTTAATTGTCAGGTGGATAAATGCATTTTAAGATTGAACAGCTTCCCGTTAACTGTTTTTCAGTCAAATTTGGTTTTCTCCAACTAACCTCAAGAATTCATTTCTTCCTGATGTCATGCATTCGCCTGGAAGGCTTTCAGAGTTACACCAAGACACTAATTCTTTCTGAAGTCTCTGCTTTCTGTAAAAGTTGGTGAGTTGTGAATTCATATCAGGTAGAAAAAGATCATTGAGAATCATTTGTCCCTTAAAATGCCTCTGATGTACTATTTACAAAATGCATTTGAACTGGGAGATATACTTTTTATATGGCAAGTGGAATAACTAACACAGATAGATAATTTGTTCCTAAAATTGTTTTGGTAATAAATCTGCATTGTTGTTTATGACCATGCTTGCTTTTATACATATGCTCCTGTATAAAATAATAATGGTAAGAGCTTCAACAAGGTAGCTTGGCTGCTATAGTTCTTTTAAACTGCACCATGTATTGGTATTTCAAACAGTTTACAACACCCAAGAGATCCGAGGACAATATTTTGTCATCATTTGACGTTATAACTGATTTACTGTGAGCAACAAAACAGCCATAAGGAAGCAGAAAGTAATAGCTTAGGTTATACATACTGAGGATTTAGTAAGAGGCAATATGGAAAAAACATTCCAGATTTTAATACCAGCAAGAAGGTTTGTTTTTTGGACTATACCTGCTAACACACCCCATCCACAGCTTTCTGTATAATCTAGGAGTTACAGTACAAAAAGTAACTTTTCCAAGTGTTAATTTCAACTGAGCAGCATGAAATTTTCCATACATGCATAACGTTTTTCTAATAATTGTCATGCCTTAGAACCAAGCTGTGCAGGCATGAAAATAATCTCTGTTGCAATTTATTACTGACTAAAAGACAAAGATATCTTTAAACTGAACATTGGTGTGTGAAATCTGACAATCTGGCATTTTCAGTTTGTCATTCTATGATGCTGTGATTTGTATTATATTTAATATTTCATTGTTGGGTATTGTGCATACAATTGTGGGTTCCTTTGCAGAAAGGTGTTTAAAAAGAGATGGAAATAAACAAATATTCAGCATGTTTGGAAATAAGCTGGATGTGCATGCAGTATTATCCCCATGTGTTCATATTTTTACCTTCACCATAGAAAATAGTTTTAAGAATGGCTTGTCTCCAGACAAATTTGGATTCTACATGAATTCAGTTATAATGAAAGAGAGGGGCTAAGATATAAAATCAAAATGAAACACTGATAGTGAGAATATCATATGAATGATGGGACATAGATTTGTCACTCTGAGTGCATCAGCAATGTAGAATTAATGTAATTCAACACTGCTTTAACTGCTGTGGTTCAGCTCTATGGAATCCTGCAAGTTATAGTTTTATAAGGTCTTTAGTCTTCTCTGTCAAAGACTTCTGATGCCTCTCCAAACTACATAACCCAGGATTCCATAGCATTGAGTCATGGCAGCTAGAGTGGTGTCAAACTGCATTAGTTCTCTCAACTACATTAGAGATCTTCAGCCATGAGCAGGAGTGTTGTGGAACCAGGGATCATAGGGTCAAGAAGCTGGGATTTATTGTTTTGCATGGATGTTGACATCATTTGCCATCCCCTTGGACTATCTGCAATCCTTGTAGGTGATGAAAAAAATAGATTTTCCTAGTTACAATATATTGTTGCGACCTATCCTTTATATTTACGAAATATCTGTTCTTTGGATAATGTCTACTGCTAGAATTACATTGCCAATATTATTCAACAAAAATGTGCAATGTGGGGGTCTCTCTCGGGGTATGGCTGTGGAGATTGTCATGATAAGCTTCTACACTTCAGAATTCACTGCACCACTACTGGTCATGTGCAGTTTCCAGATGCTTTAGAGCCCATGTAAATAATTGTCAGAACCCAGACGCCTTAAAGAGTGAGACTCAAGAGTATGTCCAAAGGAATAGTTTATTAATACAAAGCAAAAGAGTCTCAGAGACACTTACTTCAGTGTCCCTGGTCAAAACTCAAAAGCAGCAGCAAGTTTCAGCCTCCACCTTGTCATTCTCCCTTACAGCTGTCCTTGCTTCTGCACCTGAATGCCAACGCCCATCCCTCCAACTTTTCCACCTCTTGTCAAGACTTAACTTTCCCCAAGATTCCACAGTATCTCCTGATTGCCAATCCCCACCACCAGAAAACCCCACAAACATGTCATTAGACATTGGTTGAGTACATACATCTCGAACCTCTTGCACATTGGTCCAATTCAATGTGTCATCCCCTTCCCCATCACTCCCAGAGAAACCCATGAAAGATTCTTCGTCTGTGGGAGCAGTAAGTATATCCCGGATCTTCTTCCTCTGTCGCTCCTTATCCGATTCCTGCTCCCAAGTAACCCTCTTAGTTCTCCTGTTAACATCTATTGCATCTCCTTCCTCCTCCTCACACATTGACTCTTCGCTATCAGAAAACCTTTCGAAGGAATCTTCGTCGGTTGGTGACATAAGTATCTCCTGTTGCTCTTCATCTAACTCCTGAGCACTTCTTTCCCCCCTTCTGACGCCCATACTACCAGTTGCAGTGTTGCTAACAGGCTGTACTACAACAATAATGTTGCACTTCTAGACTCTCATATTAAGAAGTAAGCCCCACTGAAATCAATAGGGGTCACTTTTGAGTAGATATGTACAGTTTAGTACAAGAGAGAGGAAATTGCATTATTAAACACAAGGTGAGAGCAGAGGTTGAAACTACGACTTCTAAGCTCTGTGGTGAAATTCAATTTTATGAATCTTTCCTATAGAATTGGCAAACAAGATCACCCATGTCTTGAGAAAGAGGATAATTATTTTTATTTTCCTGATTGTGTTCTTAATTTTAAGAATCTCTATCGTGTCAAACATAATAAAGACAAATTATAGCTGAGTACTTATTGAAGTGCAATGTTTAGTAATCAGTTATAAAGAAATTCATTACAATAATTGAATGAAATGATCAGTTAACACAAGTTGACAGACTGTGAACGAACATAATAGGACTAAACAATCAGGCTGAAG
The DNA here is from genome assembly GCF_037176765.1 of Anolis sagrei. Lineage (NCBI taxonomy): Eukaryota > Metazoa > Chordata > Lepidosauria > Squamata > Anolidae > Anolis > Anolis sagrei. The sequence continues at coordinate 241,335,962 of NC_090022.1, forward strand.
CTTGGGTTTAGTTCATATTGGAAAGCGTTTCTTTTTCTTTAAAAAAAGAGGATGGCTACAAATTAAATTTCCACATATTGAAAAGATCTTAGAGGATTAGCATCACATTCTGAACAAAATTTCTAAAGCAGTTGGTTTAAAAAAGCCCTCAATGCACCATACACAAATAATTCTGGAATCTATTAACAACACGTAGTTGTTTGTCTTCAAGGTGATTCCAAGCACACATTTCAACAATTGTCATTTTGTTGGAAAGACATTGTCCTGGCTCAGCTATCTCACCTTATGAGGGAGGAGGGAGTTAGCTCCATGTTCTTATTACAGCTAAGGTGAGGGCCCTAAATCAACAAGACCTAAAGAACAACTTTGCCATTTGCAGAAATATGGTAGAACCACTCCAGATCCTGGGAAAAGGCAAGGTTCATCAGCTAGTCCAGGGGTCAGGAACCTTCGGCTCTCCAGGTGTGGTGGACTTCAACTCCCACAATTCCTTGAGGCTCGGCATTCACCCCAAAGGCTTTCCTTGGCCTCAAGGAATTGTGGGAGTTGAAGTCCACCACACCTGGAGAGCCGAAGGTTCCCCATGCCTGAGCTAGTCCAAAGGTACAAGAATCAAGAAAGGTCACTAAGCTTTCCAAGGTTCACAAGTATGCTAGCTGGAAAGTATACAATTGTTTCCAGCAACAGATATAGCTAAGGCTGGCTCTTAAATTTAGCAAGAAGCTCTCCATAATTAAGAGCTCTTCTTTTTGACAAGGAGACCACATCTGCTCTGCTCTCTTCTCCATACACCAAGTCCATGGATTTGGAGGCTATGCTGCTTCCTCGGCTGCTTTCTCAGAAAGATCACTGGTTGGTGGGTCCAGGCTCTGTACCTCCTGAGCTACCCTTCAACAGTGAGAGCTGTAGAACTTGAGACTCATGATAGACAACAACAGTTGTGCTATTCAGTTCCTTCAGTGTGTCTTCAGTCATTTGCAACTTATGGTGACCCTAGACTGAATTTATCACTACGTTTTCTTGGTAATATATGCTCAAAGGAGGGTTTCCATTTGTTTTCTTTTAAGCAGATAGTGGCTTTCCCAATTTCACCCAGTGGATTTTCAAGGCCCCAACTTCTAATCCAACACTTAGACACTACACTATACTGGCTCACCATGCTTAACAACATAACAGTTAACAAATATATGCTATATTATTTCCTCATCAGCACATTTATCTATTTGCTCTGAAAAGTACGGACTGGAATGTCTTTCGTAGGTCCTTGTGCATGGCAAACGGCTACATGAGGAGAGAGGAGGGGTGACATTTTGAAAACTGCACCTCCCTTTCATTGACCTCTTTTCATTTTTCACTGAAGTCTGATCACCATCCATTCTGGAACTTGTTTAGAGTTAGTTGGCTGCATTACAGACTATGTAGGAATGAGAGGAAGGGGAATTATACTACATTGTATTATGATCTGTTGGGTCCTTTTTAGCAAGTAGTGTTTGTCGTTCATGGCAGGTAACAACATTTTCTCACACAACACAACTGCTTTGAGTCCCCCTAGGGGTGAAAAAAGCGGTATATAAATGCTGTAAACAAATAATAAATGAATAAATAGGATTTCAAAGGACTTGTACCAAGATTGGCATATCTGTGTACCTAGAATGTAAAATTTCCAGAAGAAACACTGTGCTTACAGCCTGACTAGGGCTCTATCTACACTGCAGAATTATAGCATTCTAGACACCATTAACTGCCATGGTTCAACATTATGGAATTCTGAGGATGGTAGTTTTGTGAGATATGTATCCTTCTCTGTTAAAAAGCTCTCGTGTCACAACAAACTATGAATTCCAGAATTCTATTTGATGAAGCTATAGTAGTTAAAGTAACACATCTTTGCCAATGGTGGGAAATTATGGGGACGTCAGTTCACAACATCTGAAGGGCCACATATCCCTAGTAAAGATAGCATTTAAATTCATGGAACAACAGTGAAGCTTGATATAAGAGGTCATCACAAGCATTGACATATATGACTTTCTATTGTAATTATTCAAATGGCACTTCCTCTTATAAGGACAAGACACAAAAATCGACCTTACAAATGGCAACATAAAAAGTTTAAAATAACATTACTGCATCATTTCAACATTTTGTTCAGTCATTTTGCAAATTATTTCAACCAAGCACTGTGGACTAAGTAAAAGAAGATAGTTCACCAGAATGAAGTAAAAGCTTTATTATAAAGGCTTTTAAGCTATCTTAGAATCATAGAATCATCGAATCAAAGAGTTGGAAGAGACCTCATGGGCCATCCAGTCCAACCCCCTGCCAAGAAGCAGGAATATTGCATTCAAATCACCCCTGACAAATGGCCATCCAGCCTCTGCTTAAAAGCTTCCAAAGAAGGAGCCTCCACCACACTCCGGGGCAGAGAGTTCCACTACTGAACGGCTCTCACAGCCAGGAAGTTCTTCCTCATGTTCAGATGGAATCTCCTCTCTTGTAGTTTGAAGCCATTGTTCCGCGTCCTAGTCTCCAAGGAAGCAGAAAACAAGCTTGCTCCCTCCTCCCTGTGGCTTCCTCTCACATATTTATATGTGGCTATCATATCTCCTCTCAGCCTTCTCTTCTTCAGGCTAAACATGCCCAGTTCCCTAAGCCGCTCCTCATAGGACTTGTTCTCCAGACCCTTGATCATTTTAGTCGCCCTCCTCTGGACACATTCCAGCTTGTCAATAGCTTAAGATGCATTAATAGTCTATGTGCTGAACCAGGTTTCTGTTTTCTATCATTTTGTAAGCATGCACAGAAACAGACTAAACCTCTTAAGATTGCACCTAGAAACATCTTTTCCTTAGATGTGACTACAGTAATTCTGTCTGAAATACAGCTTTCATATTCTGGGGAAGAACAGTGATCCTTTTTTATTTCTCCCTTTCTCCTGTACACACACATTTCACCTCTTATGATGTTCAGAAGATGATGTAACTCCTGGAATAAATGTGGGAAAGACATCAAGGGCTGCAGAAGAAAGAAGAAAAATGGAGAAAATTGTCATGCTACTTGCACCTCTCTTAGAGCTACTGTGATGTTAGACTACAACTCTGAAGACCAGAGTTCATATACCCACTCATGACCTTGGACTTCCCCAGGTGAGTGCAAAGGCAAATCCCCATCTGAACAAATATTGCCGTGGTAGTTTTGTTTTAAGGTTGCCATAGATCTGAGATCTGAAAGTACATAACAAGAACATTTCATTCTTGGAAACCCTTCCAAACGTAGAGGGTCAAATTTTAATCCAAGACAGTATCTCTTAAATTATAATAAGAGAGGAAGATAAGGCTTATCCATTAGTAACACATTTTTGTGTGCCTTCAAGTAAACTTCAGCTTAGTGTTTTCTTAGCAAGATTCATTCAGAGGAGTTTTGCCATTGCCTTTGTTTAAGGCTAAGAGAGTACCATTTGCCCAAGATCATTAAGCGATTTTCTATCACTGAACAGGATTCAAATCTTGGTGTTCCTGAGCTCTAGTCCAACCCTTCAACCACTACACAACTCTGAGTCTCATCATTTAATATTGTTTTATAACTATATGAGCAGCAGTAAAAAAAAAACATGCTAGTATTTCTTTCAGACTGCTGAAAGAAACATTGAGCTGCTGCCTTTTATCACAGAGCTTCGGATTTTAATAACAAACCAAGCTACTTTTTAATAATGTAATTCCGAATCCTTTTCTTTGACATTGAAAGAAACACACTTCCCGCACACAGTAAAATAATTCTGTTTATGCTTGACTTCCAGTGGACATGGCGACGGGGCTGCCTCGTTGGAGAGTGAGCTCCTGACGAGGATCTGCGTTGTGGCGGACAGGTTGAGCTGGAAAGCTCCCCCCTTTGCTGGATTGAGTGCAAAGGTGTCACAAATCACAATGTGTGCTTAAGACCTCAAAGGACTCTTCCCCCTCAAGGAGGAGAGCTCGAGAGGGTTTGAGAGAAGCACAAGGGAAGGCGAGCTGCCCCGCATGGATCGAGTGGCAAGGAACATCTAACCGTTGCCATCCCATTCCCATTAAAAGAAGAAGAAAGAAAGAAATCTCCAGCATGGGGAAGAAACAAGAAGGATTCTAATTTCAGGTAACGGGGGTATTCCCCCAAGTTTAAGAAAGAAGAAAAAACTTTAAAGAAGAAACAAATATCAAAAAAGAAAGAAGAGAACCAAAAATGATTAAGTGATTAAATGATTTCCGCGGAAGTTTAAAGAAAACTGACTGAGTAAATAAGATTTAAATATTAGCAAATATTATTAAGCAACAATTGATAGGGGGAAATATGAAGATTTGATTTGAGATTACTTCTAGTAAATTATTGGAATTTATTAAAGCGATATTATTTTGAATTGAATGAATTGAATATAATACAAATTAATATAAATTAAGAAGAAATTGCCTGCTCTATTTCGTCTCTGCTGCTTAAGCCCTTTCCCCCTCCCCCTCCGAGAAGAAGATCAGAAAATAAGGAGGAATTCTGACTTTGACACCATTGTTGTTATGACTAGCAGCAGTCTTCTTTATAAACCATTGAATACACGAGGGAAGGAAGTGACAAAATGGAAGGCAGCCGAGTCAAAGAGGAAAAGGTGGAGCTAAGCACTAAGGGCAGAAGAAAAAATTAAAGAAGGGCGGAAGTGAGAGAGGAAGAAGGAAGAAAGCCATTTTGAACCATAGAGAAAGAGTGTTACAGAGCGGCAAGATCTAGTTAAATTCCATTATTAAAATAAACTAATAACATTGGATAGTTCCAAAAAGATAGTGAAAATTAATAACAGGACAAGAAGCAGACAGGCTGAGAAACTTATCAAGGACGAGAAGCAGACGGATTCATGGACAAGAAGTAGACGAGCGGGTGGCGAGGAAACGAGGACGAGAAGCAGACGGGGTAAACATACACAGATGTGGAAGAGAAGTAAATGGTTTAAATTGATTAGGAGAAGATAGAAGAGCTTGGGGAAAGTAAATTTAATTAAATAAATGAGAGCAATTCAACCTATATATACATAAAGAAAAAGACTGGATTAAATATAGATAATAAGTCTGATTTAAATATTGAAAATTAAGTGGACTAATTGAATGAATGGTTTTAAATATGATTATAAATTCTAAGTTTCCCCTTCTACCTTGAATATTTAAAGAACACTTAAAAGAAGAGAATTAATAATTAATTAAATTGAATCAACTAAACTGAATTAATTAATTTGACAGTTTAATATTAAATGAATTAGCAAACCCTAAATGCTATAAGTAAGGTAAAGGTTGTCCCCTGACATTAAGTCCAGTCATGTCTGACTCTGGGGTGTGGTGCTCATCTCCATTTCTAAGCCGAAGAGCCAGCGTTGTCCATAGATACCTCCAAGGTCATGTGGCCAGCAAGACCGCATGGAGCGCCGTTACCTTCCCGCCGGAGCGGTACCTATTGATCTACTCACATTTGCATGTTTTCGAACTGCTAGGTTGGCAGAAGCTAGGGCTTACAGCGGAAGCTCACGCCACTCCCCGGAATCGAACCTGCGACCTTTTGGTCAACAAGCTCAGCAGCTCAGTGTTTTAACCCACTGCGCCACCGGGGGCTCCTAAATGCTATAGGAGAAACATATTAACTGCTTCTCGGAGGAACCTCATCCCATCCAGGCTAAGATAAAATAAACATAAAATATAATAATACCAAGGAAAAAGATAAGTCATTTGAAAATGGAAAAATATATTGAAAGAAATAAGAAAGTTATCAGAAAAACAAGCTTCACTGAAGAAAGATATGACGGCGAAACAAGAAGAATATTTTAAGAAACAAGAAAAGAATTTTAAGAAGATGGAAGTGGAATTTAAGGAAATGAAAAGAGAAATGAAAGAAGAATTTGGACAAATGCAAAAAGATATTAATCAATTATTTGGAGAAGTTAAAGAATTGAAAAGCAGTAAAGAGAAAACAGAAGATACTCAATCTGAAATTTTGCAGAAGATAAAAGGATTAGACAAACAAAAAGAGAAGCTGGAATTTGAACAGGAAAATTTAATTCAAATGCAAATGGACTTTCAATTAAGATTTAGAAATATTCCAGAACAAGACAATGAAGATATTAGATGGGATTAAAATGCTGGCTAACTGCATAGAATGTGAAGAAGATGAATTTCAACAGGAAATTGACCAAACATATAGAACTGCATCGTTTTATGCAAGGAAGAATAAAGTGGCACGGGATGTAATAGTAAAATTCACAAGGAGAAAAACTAGGGATGAGGTGTTATATAAAAGTAACAGAAATCCCATCTATTTTAAGGAGAAGACAATTGTGGTTTTGAAGGAACTCCCACAAGCGACACTGATTAGAAGAAGGAAATACTATTTCCTCACAGAAGAACTTAAAAAATGAGAGATAAGATATAGATGGGAAAGAAAAGAGGGAATAATGGTGACTTACAAGGAGGAGAGACACTGGTTAATAACGGAACAGACAGCAAAAGCTTTCTATGAAAAATTAATGAAAGAAATTGAAGAAGAAGAGGAAGAAGAAAGGATATTATCTACTCCAATGAAACGAATCAAGACTAAGAAAGCAGGATGTAAGTCGCCAAAGGACTATGAACACCCCCTGAAAGTACAGAAAGTACAGAAAGTCTACAACCCGAGAAAAAGATATAAGAATACATCAGATAAAAGTTGGAAAGGTTGTGAAGAAGTAGGTACATTCTATTACAGGTGGTGACCATGTAAGGAAATATCTAAATACTGATCTTTAATCTATGAGGAGACGCAAAATAATTCAAATAAAAAGTTTAAGAAAAATCAAAGTATTACTTGTGGAGGCTTTACTGATTGGAATTATAATGGGATGAAATTGAAGCCAAATTGTAAATGTTGATTACACCAATGGCAAGAATTATTTCTGTAAAACTATGGAAAAAGGAATAAATCCCCACAATTGACAAGTGGGAGGAGAAGGCTAAAGAAAAAGAGAGAGATATGGATGAATTAATTTTTATTTTACTTTTTATTAAAGAAAAATACTGGGAAATCTATAAAAATGACTGATTGGGTTCTTTTTTATGACTATGAAAAAGAATAGAAAAAAGAAGGAAAAAAGAAGAGGCAAATAATAACGAAACAAAAGATAAGAAGATCCTGAGATTGGAATGGAAGTCATTTTATTTATTTTATTTATTTTTATTTTTTGCATTCTTTTTTTTGCATTTTTGTTTTTGTATTTTTGTTTTTATGTTTTTTTTTCTTTTCTCTCTTGATTGTATTTCCTACTTTCCTATCTTCTTGAATATTCCCCCTCTTTCTATGTAGTTATGTTAGAAACTGTTCAATAAAAATTATTTAAAAATAATTCTGTTTATGCTTTCATGATCCATTAAGTCCTTGCTGATGTCCATTTCCATTTTTTCCAGTTATATCACTGACTTAAGACAGGGGGAGGAACAGACTACAAAAATAAACATTTAAGGGAACACAGTTTGTGCAGAGTCCATTTAAAAACTGAAGGGAACATTGATATTACATGCTGACAAACTTGCCTCAAAATCTAGAAAATAATTAATTAAGTGTCCAACATATGTAAAAAAAATTTTTAAAAAAGGTATGTTCAGTCAAGTTGCATTGTGTCAAAAAAGGACTGCCCTTTTTATTTGCAATGTAACAGATTGCTGGATAAAATCAAATGGCATTTTATGTCCATCATGTCAAAGAAACTAACAACCTTTGGGGTTATTATATAATCCAGACCTCATCAATCCAAATAAACATCAATTGTATGCATCCCCGGGCCTGGACTAAGGAGCGGAAGGTAGGATTGGCTGTGAAGAAAAAAGTCTCTTGGGGGGGCGGGGGGGGGGGGGGGACACAGAAATATTCATCCCTTAAGTTCCTTGTCAATGTATCAAAGAATGATTAAACATCATACCAAGACTTCATTATGCCTTAATTTAAGACTTCACTTCATTAGAGGTTCATTAAACCTTAATTTCATTATGGCAGCAATTACAGTTTTACAGGAAATTAATGCTCACATTTTTTATGTGTCGGCCACATCTAAGTTGTTGGCTGCTTGCTCCTTGAATGCATTGACTTTTATAGCATACACAAAAATCTTAATAATGGCATAGCTTAATTGTTAATTTTGACTTAAAAATACCCACTAAATCAACTTGGAAAGTCAACACTTACTTCAGTTTGATTGATTCAATAAAAGCCCTACATACAGTTGTGAATGTGGTCTGATAATACCTTCTTTTTTATGACACTGCTCTCTAATTGCTTAAAATATTATGGAAATGGTTTGTATGTCATAATATTTTTGTGGACAGTCCTTTGCCACTCCGTGCATAATGTTCCTACAGCACATCAGCCATCCACTGGGAGTAAGAGAACAGATTGCTGCCTTTTCTTGCTGCTTTTAGCAATAAAAATATTACTGACTGGATGTTTAAAGAAATGAATACAAAGAAGCATTGTTTCCTTGCTATTTCAGCCATGGGAATCCCATAATCTTGAATTAGATACCTGGAAGGAGAAGCGGTATGAATCTTCATTTGTTTCATTATCACAAGCAACAAGAAATAATTTCAATTTTTTCTCCCTTCTGGAGTCTTCATAATTTACAGATTTTTCATATTTTAAGGCTAAAATATTCATTTTCACACACAATAAATTGTTTTGTGTGGAAAATGTTGGTCAAATTCATTTTTATAAGTCCTGAAATAGGAAAGAAAATGTAACAAAATTTAGCATTTTCTCATTGGGTTATTGTGGAATCAATATTCTTTTTATCATCAATGATGACAAAATCTAAGTTTTATATCTCTGGGAGGAGAACCTTTAACCTTGATTTCAAAAACCTGGGCTCAACTCCCGCAGGTACTTTTCTGTTTCTATTGCTCCTGTCATTGCCATTGTTTAGTGGGATATATACTTTGCCTCCAAAAATTTCAAGAGAAATGCTATCAGTCTAAGTAGGCAAGGCTGGGTTAGATGTACCAACAACCTAACCTGAAATTCAGCAATATTCTAAGTTTTTATATAAGTCCGACAGGCTTAAAACTATGTCTGTGTTGAATTCTTAGGTAGATAATACCCATACATAACAGAGCTAAACAGACCCTGTTCCAGAATTTCGTGGGGACTACACAGTGTTCAGGATCATATTCTGATCTTCTCATGTCAAGTGGTACTTGTCATTCCTTAGCCACCATCCAGACTGTCCAAGCTCCATAGTGGCCCTGACATGATGTCATGATATAGGACAGAACTGTCCATACTGTGTGTTGTGACATGTTAGTGTATGACTGCATAATTATCTTATGAACCATACATGTTTTAAAATACAAATGAAATGATTTCATTAGATATGTTGTGTCCCCATATATTTCATTATACTACTTATGTATGTATCTCTTATAAGGAGTTGATTTAACTTCTGGTTTGCTATAAAACTGAATTACTGTGTCATGAAATGAGCATGTCTAAAAGATGTGTTATCAACATGAAATGTTTGGAAAGCTCTGATATCCCCTATATCTGTTGTAGCATGTGAAATAGAGTAGTATTATAGAGAGTTTATTTATTTTGTGTTAAAAAGCATTGCATAAATACCGTATATTCCGGCATATAAGACGACTGCGCGTATAAGACGACCCCCAACTTTTCCAGTTAAAATATAGAGTTAAGACGACTCCCATGCATAAGACTACACCTGCGTATAAGACGACCCCTGACTTTTGAAAAGATTTTCTTGGGTGAAAAAGTAGTCTTATATGCCAGAATATATTGTAAGTATAAAACAGTTAAAATAGATGGAGCACAAGTGGCCAAATAATTTTGGACCAAAGAAAAGGCAACAGTAACCACATTGTCTGTAGCTTTAAACGATTCGTCCTCTGTGCATGAGGCAGGGCATTGTGGGCAAGCATACAGATGGAAGTCCCTGAAGGCTCCACTTCTGAGCCTGCAGGGACTTCCAAGTTGCCCATTCTTGGTTTGTCCTTGGAGGCAGACCCTCGTGGGGGGGCCATTCATTTGGGATTTTCTGGTTTAGCTGTCCAGAGGGATACTCTTGCTATTGCTGGGGGAACATTAAGAGGCGTGGTGGTTCTCATGAAGTTTTTCCTTGATTTGTGTCTACTGGGAGAAGGCTGATAGCCATGCAGTGCATGTATACCTATTGTGAGATATATAACAATGTACCTCCACATTTAAGATGGAATTTAGAGTGCAGTTGGACTATAAGAACAACTGAAGAAGTCTGCTTGCTTCTATGCTGATAAGCAATTGGGAATTTTGCAAGAGGAAAGGTGAAGAGATGATACCAAGATCATTTCTCAGAAAAATTGGTGTAAATGTCAAGAATTTTTGCTTATACAACCAATGTACACACAGGTGGGCAAATGCGATGGTAGACATGTTGTTAGTAGGCCTGGGCGGTTTCGTTCGTTAATTTTGTAATTCGTTAAATATTCCTTATTTTTAACAATTACAAAATGATTACAAAACTTATTTTCAAACCCGGAAGTGTTTTTAAATATCGAAACGGCATCCTCCATCTTTTTTACGAGCTTCCACCCGTTTCGGAAATGACGTTTTAGGGATGGAGGATGCTGGGTGCGCCGGGAGCCAATCCGGCGCTCCCAAGCACCGTGGCTCATTGTGATTGGGCGGGCTGCCCTTTAAAAGCGGCTCCGCGTGGCCGCATTGCTCATTGCGAAGGCGAGGAGACGGGAGGTGCGGGAGGGAGGCTTGGCTTGCTTGCATTCATTCATTGCTGGCATTCATTCATTCATTCACATTCATTGTTGGGAGAGCGAGGGCGGTTTAAGGACCTGGGCTGGGAGCAGCAGGGAGGCTTTGCCCTGTTTTCGCTCCACAACAGGGCAGGGCAAGCATTTTGTTAATTTTCCATTTTTAAATATTTCTGATAAATATTTCTTTTATTCTTAAAAAAATTCAAAAAATATTCTAAAAAAAGAAAAAAATATGTGCCTGTGTGTGTGTTTGTCCCTGTCCTGTGGCTGTGTTCTCTCCACAACAGGGCAAGCATTTTGTTAATTTTCCATTTTTAAATATTTCTGATAAATATTTCTTTTATTCTTAAAAAAATTCAAAAGATATTCTAAAAAAAGAAAAAAAACTTGTGTGCCTGTGTGAGTGTTTGTCCCTGTCCTGTGCAACAGGGCAAGCATTTCATTTGCATAGTTCCAACCAGTGCGGTCCTTTTGCCAACACAAAAGTGCTATAATACAGTGCTTGCTCATTATTTGTGTAGTTCCAGTGCGGTCCTTTTGCCAACACAAAAGTGCTATAAGACAGTGCTTGCTCATTATTTGTGTAGTTCCAACCAGTGCGGTCCTTTGGCCAACACAAAGTGCTATAAGACAGTGCTCGCTCATTATTTGTGTAGTTCCAGTGCGGTCCTTTTGCCAACACAAAAGTGCTATAAGACAGTTTTTATAATAACATTATTTTTATATATATTAATAATTTATAATTTAATTTTATATATTATTTTTATTATTATTTATAATTATATTTTATAAATATTTTATAAATTTAATTATATTTTATTTAAATATTTATATTATTATTTATTTCATTTATATAATATATATATAATATATTATTATATTATATAATTTTATTTTATATTGTATATATTATTTGTTGGAGGAAAGTGCTGAGAGTGCCTTGGACTGTGAGAAGATCCAATCAGTCCATCCTCCAGGAAATAAAGCCCAACTGCTCACTGGAGGGAAAGATACTAGAGACAAAGTTGAAGTACTTTGGCCACATCATGAGGAGACAGGAAAGCCTAGAGAAGACAATTATGCTGGGGAAAGTGGAAGGCAAAAGGAAGAGGGGCCGACCAAGGGCAAGATGGATGGATGGCATCCTTGAAGTGACTGGACTGACCTTGAGGGAGCTGGGGGTGGTAACGGCCGACAGGGAGCTCTGGCATGGGCTGGTCCATGAGGTCACGAGGAGTCGGAGACGACTGAACGAATGAACAACAACAACAACATTATATTTATTATTATTATTTATAAATTATTATTATTTATTATTATTTATATTTTATTTATTTAAATTTTATTATTATATTATTGTTTTTTTCATTATATTATTAAATTGACTCAGTTTTGACTACTTTGTCTTATTGCTTTTTTATTTAATATCTTAATATCTTGTTCTATTTGATTATTTTATTTGATTTATTTTATGAAATGATTTTGTTTATATAGCATTTAGCATTGCGCAATCGCGTCCGCCATTTTAACGAATCGATTCGTTATTATTCTCAATAACGAATCAATTCGTATTTAATAACGAAGTTTTGGAAGTCGTTTTTGCGCATGCGCAAATCGCGTCCGGCATTTTAACGAATCAATTCGTTAATAATAACGAAATTTCATAAATACCGAACTTTTTTAAAGGAAAATTTTGTAATTCTTTTAAATAACAAAACGCAAAAACCTCCCAAAAACGAATCGATTTTAGAAACAAATTTTTGCGTTGTTACCCAGGCCTAGTTGTTAGCCATCAATTAGTGTGTAGTTTGCTTTTGGTGCCTTCTCCAATAAAGTTATTCTTTGCTTATAAGGGGACTTATAAGTGAAAGTACACCCTACACAGGGCTGCAGAAGCCTCAACTCCCTTTCCCTTCCTTGAAAGCAGGTGGATTTGGTGATACAATTGAATAAGGGAGTTGTATGGGGATTCTTCCTCTTTGGATGTGGGTCAGTGAAGGAATTGGAGGGGTCAAGGGGCAGTCGTCATCTTGCCATTCCACTCGTATGGGCGATGTACCTCTCAAAGTAGCATGAGATTGCTTTGTTTCATAGTTAATCTAATAAAGAATAAAGCTTACATTTAAAATGGAATGCATCACAATGCAATCTTGAGCAGTAATGTCTTTACATCCATTGGATGGAAACAGCACAGCTTGATTTTGTTAAATGTCAGGAAATTATGTAGGGGGGGGGGGGGAAAGATGGGTATCTGGAGTTGCACCCTATAACAGACTCAGAGGGTATTATAACTCCTAATAAATCAATCACGCAGCTGGTCATCAGTATAAAGGATCACTGATACTAATCCCACAGACGTACACTAATATACTTGAATATGATTCTTGGCACGGAGCGTTTATATGTACATGAGGTAACGTGTATACTCTGGAAGAGTTGCTGCCACCACCCAAAATAATTTGGGAATATTAGAGAATGGTTCCCTGAGGTAATCTTCTTCCCTGCCCACCAGCTCTCCTTTAGCTCCCTGAGGTGACTGTGATGTAAAGATGTTAAAACAGCTAAAATTATTCCCACAGGAATGAATCACTACTGAGGCTCCTTTAAAAGTTGAACTAGATAAAATGTTTATTGATAAGAACAAACAACTATCTTCTTCAATGAGACACATAAGCTTGAATGGTTACTGAGGTATAATAATCTTGATGGTTTCATAAAACAAGTTCTTAGACTTAGATATGAGTAAAACTCCTCACTCTACAATAACGCAGTAGCAGTGAGTTCCCCAGACAAACCTAACCAGGTTGTCCCTAGAGCAATTAGCTACACTCTAAACAGAGTCCTCTACAAGCGAATCTACTCTAACCCCACAGAGTCATCCACTTGTGTAAAAACCTACACAAGCACCCAGGCATCTACTTTGACCCTCCTGGCCAAATAATGCAGAATCACCTGTCACAAATGCTCTCTGACAGAAAAAACTAAGCTCATCAAAATTCACCTCTCCTCTCTCTTCGGTTCCCAAAACCAGTCTCTCTTCTTCAAAGCCAAAAATCAATCTCCTTTCCTTCTGTCACTCTGACACTTTTCCCTCTCAGGGCTAAACTCCTCCCATCTGTTCTAACCAATCAAAAGAGAGCTTCAGCTCCTCCCCTCTTCTGCTTTTACATTTCCAAGATATCTGCTTCCTTTGCTGACACTCTCAAAATGGAGTCCTGCCTACTGCTATTCCAGGCTTCTCTTTCGGCCTACAAGGTAAGAATCATTACACACACCTCTCCCATTGCAGCCTTAACAGTATGGCTGTGAAGTTTGCCTTCAGCTCTAAAGTTTGACATAATATCCCTGGGTTTTTATTAATTGTTTAGCATACCGTCTTCCAGCTGTGAACTTGTGAAATACATTTTGCAGACTATAGAGCTGAACTGAAAGACCTAAAATGCTACAGTGTCATATTTTTTCATCCTTAAATGACAATGCAATAAACAAATTTTGCTTCATTTTTGGGCTTTAGGTAAAGCAGGTATATTTCCCACTGTGTAGTACCAAGAAATGACTCAAGGCCTCATGATCTTTGAAAACAAGAATAATCATGCATCATAAAAGGGACATTTTATCCAAACCAAATAACTGTTATTAAAAGGGGCAGGCTTGACTAGACAAACAATTCTGCCTTCACACACAGAAACTTTCAAGCTCTATTAAATATTACCCTGGTATCCATGGATATATGTTCCAAGACTGCCCCATTAATGTCTGAAATAATGGATTATAGCAAATGCTATATTTTGACTGTACTTAGACTGGAAACACACTACAGAATCATTCTGGAAGCCCTAGAGAAGCCCATAAACACTTCTGTGGTGGGATATTTTAGAGCATCCATCAGTGATGCTAAACCAGTGGCCGTTCAGGTGTTTGAGACCCAAATCCCAGAAGCAAGCTCTAAACAAATTGTCCAATGGTCAGGAAATCTGGAACGGAAGTCCAAAACACCTGGAGGGCTACAGGTTGTACAGCACTGGCATGAGTAAATGAAATTGTGGATACTGAATCCATGAATACTGCTCCTGGTCAGCCATAAGACAGATCTTGGAATAGGGAGTCAGCCTCTGTTAGATGGGGTCACATTCTCCCTGAAAATGCAGGTTCGCAGTTTGCGAGTACTCCTGGATTCAGCTCTGAGCCTGGAGGTCCGGGTATCAGCAGTGACCAGGAGTACTTTAGCACAATTAAAGCTAGTGTGCCAACAGTACCCATTCCTGGAGAAGGTGAATCTGACCACAGTGGTACATGCCTTGGTTACATCCCAGTTGAACTACTGTAATGTGGTCAATGTGGAGCTGCCTTTGAAAAGTGCTCAGAAACTTCTGTTGGTCCAAAGAGCAGAAACCAGACTGCTAACTGGAACTGGCAACAGGGAGCAGATAACTCCTCTGTAGCAACAGCTCCACTGGCTCCACTTTGTATTGTGCACATTTCTGAGCATAATACAAAATGCTGATTTTGACCTACAAAACCCTATATGGCTCTGGTCCAGGTTATCTAAAGGATTATATTTCTTTCTATGAACCTAATAGATACCTACGATCTACTGGGGAAGGCCTTCTCTTTGTCCCACCACCCACTCTACTGCTTTTGGTGGGAAAATGGGAGAGGGCCTTATCAGTGACTGCTTCCAAACTGTGGAACTTCCTCCTAAGAGAGACCAGGATGGCCCCATCCTGCTGACCTTCTGCAGGCTGGTCAATACCTTCTTCTGCCAGCAGGCATTTGGAGAAGGATAAGAGGCATACTGCTGGGGAAGTGTGGGAGGGATGTGGGGGGAGTTTTAAAGGCCACTTTAAGTGTATTTATTATATTTTAATCTGTTTTTATCTTAATCCACACTGACTTATTTAATTGTGTGTTTTCTATTTTTGTATCATACTTTTTAAACTAAGACCAAAGTTTGGGACTGTTGGCTGACTTGAGTCTCCATGGGGAGATAGGTGGGGAATAAATAAATAAAGTTCACCATCATCATGATCGTCTCCTTAGATACTGCTTTATGCTGTCTGTTCCGTTATGGCATTCTTCAGTACTGTTACACAACTGAGAGATTAAGCAAATTGTAAGTATGGGCTATCTAGCCACTCATTCAACCTGACGTGTTTTAGGAAATATATTTTTAGGATGAGAGGACTGAAGCTCTGTATTACCACCTATTGAAACTTGAAGTCAAAAAACATTCAACTCAGTTCCAATGTACCTCAAAGCAAGAGCAAACTGATACAAAATTCAACATGACTTTGCATCTAACGTGCATGTATTTGAAATGTCAAATAGCAGCCACTGGATGGGAAGAGCACTGAGAGGAACATTGTTATTATCAAGTGAGGATTAGAAGTGTAACCTTTTTGTCCTCTTCTGCTTTTATGCCAAAAAACATTTTGAAGCAGCTATTTGTTCAGTATTTTTAAGGATATAGGGTGCAAAAATTAGTTTAATATCCTGATTAGTTCAACATCCAGTCTTCCTGCTTTCAGTGGTACTCAGTTCCTTAGGGGTGCATAACTTTGAAGATTCAAAGGCAATCTCAGGTTTTCAGCTTTTTGAATTCTGTTTCGGTAAATGATGTTCAAGCACCTTCATTATATATCAGGTAAACAGGAGTGGGTAAAGGGTTGGTGCAATGGCAAAGAGAATAAGCAAAGCTATATCTACCACCTGTCCAGCCTTCCAACAGCATTCCAATCTGCCAGTTTTCATTTGTATGGCAAGGGAACAAACCAGCTACAAACAAAGAGGAATATGACAAAGACTGTTAAAGAGAAATGCAGATCTCGGTCTTGCGAATGCTGGGACTATCCTGCTGGGGCTTTCATTAGTCCACATGATTTTGCCCCCTGGGGCGTTGCTGACTTCCCACTTGAACCCTTTCAATTATCTACAGCTGCACACAATTGATGCTGTTGTCTCTCCTCCAGAACTCCATTTCTTATGGCAGGGAAGACAGGGTGTAAATGAAAATGAATGGATCAAAAACAAACAAAGACCAAAAATCAAACAGAAATGCATTTTTCTTTGCTCCAGGGGACATGCAGAAACCAGCTTTGATAAAGAGAAGAGAAGAAAAGGAATGACAGAGTAATATCATTCACACTTTATCATCGACAGACACCTTTGTACTAGAAAAGGAAAAAAAGTGCTTAACATAGATGACAACAGGCACAGCAACACTAGGCAGAGAAAGGAAAAGAGGTTCTCAAAACAAAGATCAGAGTTGCCCTTTTCAGCCATGAAAACCCACTGGGTAGCCCTGAGCAAGTCACGCACTCTCTGCTCCAGAAAACTTTGAGATAGGGTCCTTAGGATCACCTTTAGTCAGTAAAAATAAAGGCACACAACAACAACAAGGGCTCAGAATGAATGTTTTTCGCATTGTCTTGATGCTCAAAGTTCAGGGTTGGCCCTGCCATTAGGCAGATTGTGGCAAAAGTTTTAGTATAGATGAAAAGACAATAACTAATAGCTGTAATTTATTTCAGCCTGTATGTTTTTTTAGTATCAGTTAGAGGTGCTTGTAGGGTCATCAGTCTCATTCTCAAAATAAAGTGGCTGGCTTTAGTCGTGTCCCTTGACTTGATGGAGGGGAAGATGTCATTTGCTACTCAGCATCAGGCTGCAAAATGTTTTGGGACATCTCTGCTGTCTCAGTGAAATGATCCCCACATTTTCTCTGTCTACAACTAGGATTGCAAATTTTGAGAGACCATCTGCACATAGGTCTCATTTGCAGACTGCCATGTATTTATTCTTCTCCTTCACTGCTTCCGCCATGGGAAGGGATATATAGAAAAAATATTCAAACACTATGACTTTTTTGCATGTCTAAATGCTTCCGCAAACCCATTTTTCCCAAGTTTTCCAATAGACTCAGCAACTACTCTGGTTTGCAGATTCATTTATTTCTTGCCCCATTCCAAAAAGCCACTTCCTAGCAGGAAGACAAGGGGTTGCTGAATGAGGGACATTATCATGGACTTTTTAAAAAAATAACTGGTGTATAATGATACCCTAAGGGCACTAGATCACATCTGATCTTGGAAGCTGAGCAGGGTTGGTCCTGGGTAATACCTGGATGGGAAACTGCCAACTAATATCAGATTCTGTGGGCTATATTTTAGAGGAAGGAACTGGCAACACCACCTCTGAATATTCCTAAGAAGAGTCTATGGATTGGAGTCAACAAGCAACAAGCAACTTGAAAGTACAAACAGACGCACATAGAATGACATTGGCATTATTATAAATCAACTAGTGTCATTAAGGATTTAAGAATGATCTCCTTTCTTGGCTGCTCTCTGACTAAAATAAAGTACGTTTTGACACCTGATATTTTCAACCTATGATTGGAAAAATGGTGGAAAACTAGATCCATAAAGCTTTAAAAGGTTACAAAGCACTTACAGGACAGCAACAATTTTATGCAGAAGCTAGCACTCTGTTTCAAAATAAATAACCAGACTTTATTAAAACAATTTTTTGCACAAAATGTCCTATTTTTCAACCTAGAAAGGGTAATATTGTTCTATTGTTGAAAATACCCTTGTCCTCTTGTGTTTTGTGCCTTGAGCAGGTCTGGACTCTGTAATTTTTCCCCCTTTGGTCAGGAAATATGTGCAGCTGTAATATCTTGGTTTTTTTTTTTTTTTTAAAAAAAGTATCCTCGTTATCTGGCTCTTAGTGGAATTAATTACAAATTGCACTTTGGAAAAGCCCCAAAGCAGGACCAGTTTAGCTTACATTGACATAGAAGCTTGCTACCTTGTGGATGCTAATTCTTGGTGTTATTTGGCAAGCATTGTAAGGTTCATTTGCAGCTAACTCATCAGGGAGTTCAAGTGAACAATTCCACAGCTATCACATAGTTGGTAAACAAACAACAAGAAAGATTCTTTATATTCATGAAAATAAGCTCTTAAAGCTAACTGTTGTCAACACAAAAAGTAGGAGGTGAATCACCTGTTCTGTGGAACATAACCATCCATTATCCTGTTAAGAGACAAGTTACAGATCTTACACTACAGAAATATGTGTTTACTAGCAAGTGACAGCAGTGATTTATAAGAAAAATATTAGTACACACAGAGATGCATGCACTGGATTTTGAAAGTAAATTTACAGATTATTCAGCTAAAATAGTCTATGAGCAGCTTCAAGTTGACTTGCTGAGATAACAGTTGATTTAATTCATGTCCCCACATCATATAAATTGAATTTTATTTCTGGATTTTTCATGTAGTTCTGTCTCTTTTTGGACAAAAGAAATTTGATTCTAAAAAGTTTCTAAGAACAGAATGGATCTAAACCACTACTTCAGTGTCTTGGCAAAATATGTATTACTCTCAATTATGTGAGAGCATATACAACATCTATAGCAAATTAGAAATTATCAGTAAATTATTCATCATAACTTGAAAAATCTAGAACATAATGCTGTTTAATGATATAGTAAATGAAAATTGTTTCATAGGTTCATTTATACTTTACTTCTCCCCCACCCTCACAGAGATAAATATTATCTAATATCTGTATCTATATTTCATATATGAGAAAATATTGGTTATCCAGAATTCCAAAATCCAAAATACTCTGAAGTCCAAAGCTGTCCACATGAGTGGCTAAAAGAATGATACCTTTGCTTTCCAACAGTTCTGTGTACACAGACTTTATTTCATGCACAAAATTATTAAAACTACTGTATTATTATTCAGACTATATGAATAATATATGAAGCATCAATGAATTTAGCCTTTAAACTTGGATCTCATCTTCTAGGGCATATCTACATAGGCACTTTAACCCGGGGCAGGCAAGAATTGGCTCCATGACATCCACATGATGCATGGGGCCTTCTCACCCACACTGTTGGACAAGGCCACTTACACACTTACCAATTTAAATATCCTAGGATGCTTACTAGCCAGTTGAGGGGCAGATGGTCATGTAGCCCATCACATGATGTCCCTCAACTTCCAACAGAGATCTGCAAGCGTCCTAGGATGCTTCTTTGTCACCACAACAAGGCTCCAGTGGAGCCAGCACACCTCTGCCCTGGTTGGGCGACACTTCATGTGAACTGCCCCACGTGCCTGCTTTTTTGCCACACTTGCTTCTGAAACAGCACCGGAGGGGGGGGGGGGGATGTGATATGTTCCTTATTATGGTTTTGTCTCATGTTAGGCAAAGTCAGAAAATGCTCCAGAGCAAGGTAAATTGAAGAGTTGGGCGATCTCTGATTTGGAACTGGCTTTGCTATTCACAGAGTTATACCATCTTTCCTGGGTTCTATGTACACAGGGACAGGAGGATGACACCTGCTTCTGACATCCTGTTGCTCCAAAAAGCCTCTGGCCTCTCCTAGAAGCTATTGCCAATGTTACGAAAGATGTCCATGTGACTCAGAGAGGGAAGGGTGATCAACCCATTGGACAACCTGGACTCAACCCTGCTACTGCAGTGGTACAGAAGTGCACTGTGGCAGAGAAATCCAAGGGGATTCTGCTCTACTGCAAATCACAGAGCTCCAAGACCGGGATGCTGGTGAATATGAATGTCACACACCCACCACTGGTGAAATATACTTCAGGAGCTACAGTGCCAAGATTAAGCTAGTTGGTAAGCTGCCTTATTTTTCAGCTCTTTATTATCCTGGGATGGAGATACTTTCCTGTGTAGAGCAAGGTAGCAAGCAAAATACACTGACAATGAGGTCAACAATGACCCAGTTATTGGGTAACATTAGATTAAGCTGTAATATAAACTTTAAACTTGGTTATGTAAACAAGCATTTGGTGAGAGATAATAACATTGAAGCATATAGACAACAACCTTGGGGCCAGTGCAATGTCTAAATATCTAATATGTTTTAGGTCCATGCTTGAAGTTTTATAGTTTTAATGGTCAAATTTTTAGCTATATGTCTTTGTTTTAAATTTGTTGTGATTGTTTTACTATATGTGAGGCACTGAATTTTGCCATTTACTTGATGTGCACTGCTTTGAGTTCCCCAGGAGTAAGAAAAACAGTTTATAAGTGCAGTAAATAAATAAATAAATAACTGTATATAGGATTGTAGTTCTATTCATAAAGATCTGGGTTACTACAGGGGAAATATTTCATGAGCTTTCAATTGTCATTTGAAATTGATGAACAACTTGCAAAAAGATTGCAAGCTGAAGAATGATTGATTGCTCAAAAATAAAAAGGCCTACACAATTTTTCTCTGGAGTGTTGATATGAGAAGTTGTGGATTTTTAATCTGATGAAAAAGCTAACACAAGACAAGAAATGAAATTTGTGATGGTGCCATTATTATGGTGTGGTTTAAATTTATTTTTATTAATTGAAGCAGAAATAATCTTGATCCACCCAGTTCTCATGTTCTCAGGTCTTTGGAATGAGATCTTAATGTGAAGACTAGGAAAAGTGTGTATGTGTGCGTCACATGTTTTGCAAATGAATGCTGTCAGGATGTAAATTTCTTTCTGTCCTGTTGAACTTCATTAAGTTATACTAAGCTTCATTAAAAAGAAAAGAATGAAAGCAATTTTACAGTAAAGTCTTAACCCTAATGAAATCTCAACCTTATACATATCTGTTCAGAAATTGCATTGAGATGAATGGTTCTTTCTGTCACACAAATGGGTTTGGGTACTGTCTGTCATAGTTTAAGTGCAATTTTGCCATTTCAGTATGCTAGCTTGCTGTCTTGCTGCATATTCCCGTTTGCACCAAACTTCCTAGTTTTACCTCAATTTTTTATCATATAAACAAGACAGCTTGTAACTTTTCTCACAAATGGCTCTACTGGGGGATTGTTAACCAATGCAATCTGTGGGATGTGCATATAAATACATATACACTTCTGCATTATATACCTATCATGTTACATACTGTCTACTCTACTTTTAGTTTTGTGTTTTCATCTCTATCCATTTATTCCTAAACAGACTGCTAGGAAAAACTAGGATGATGTCACCAGAGTTATAAGGACACATAGTGTAGGGAAAAGGGGTAGGATTTGTTGTGAAAAAGTGTTCACATTTTGAGAGTTTGTTCTTCCATTTAGAAGCCACAAGTGACTAGAAGCATCATGATATGATGAAGAACGAATGACATTGCTCAGGAAAGTGAAAAGGCAACACTTTCCAGGATTTCCCCATTGATTTTGTTTTCTTCTTAACAGAGACATATGAATTGTTCCTTATAAAGACGTCCCAAAACCACTGTGGTTGGAACTAAAATGTTAGTATTTGGGTTTGGAAGCTAGATCTGACAATTACAAAACTACACTCTTTTATCCTGCTAGCTATTTTCCTGTTATAGAGCACTTTGAGAAGAAATGTAAGTTTTTTTAAGGCGGACTCTGGCCCCATCTATATTGATCATATAATGCAGTTGTAATATGGTAGTGTAGATGTTTAAAAAAAATCTTTCTAGCAATCTGGTCTTTTTTTCCATTTCAGGGAGGACATCAGAGTGCTGATCTTTAGACACAGAAAAATCCTGTATTTAAACAATACATCTCTTCCCACAGAGCATCACAAACATAAAGCCATAGTGATAGCAGAAACAAAAGAGAAATAACATAGAACAGTTTATTTTTATGCCTAAAACATGTTTACAAGTATTTTAGCTTTAAATTAAAATTCTGAGTGGGATAAATAAATCAAGTAAATAAATAAGAAAATCCTGTTTTCTATTTTGTGGAGTTTCTCTAGTGCCCACCTATTCTACATCCTTATTTTCTACCAGGTTGCAACTTTTCATGTTTTTTCTGTACTGAAATTGGTTGATTTTTTTCACACATTTTTAATAATTTGAACTTTTCCTTAATTGGTGTGAGTTTTCTCCATTGTTTCAGCATATTCCCTTCATGTGTTAGGACAGCACATTTGTTATGCTGATGATATGATGTGTATTATAGATGACCTAATAAAGAGTATTTAATGCTTGTTGAAAAGTCTCAATAGGTATGGAACTGTGGCAGGATTTTTAAAAAACAAACAAAGAGAAAACAATGTACTTAACAAAAAATCTATCAAAAAGCAATATTGATAAACTAGATGAAGTATCAGCTTGTAAAGTAGCACCAAAACTGAAGTATCTATGATTATGGATAACCAATAAAAATAACAACTTATACCAAAATCATTATTAAAAAGCATGGAAGGAGGTTAAAGAAGATTTGGAAATATGGCAAAGAATACAACTAACTATGATGGGGAGGATAGTTGTGATGGTCTTACCTAAAATGCTGAAGCCCCCCAAGCCCCCCCCCCCCCCCAGCTACATGCCTGCCCAGAGGTAATAACCAAAATAGATAAATCTCACTGTGGGAAAGCTGAAGAAGCAAAATACAGAAAGGTAAAATCTTCCATGCTTGGTGGACTGTAAGTTGGTACAATTTGGGAGGGAGAGTGATTAAAGAAACAAATAAAATAATTACTAAAATTTTTTGAGAAAAACCAAGAAACATGTCTCTTAAATTTATTTTGTGAAATAACTTGTAAAGAAGATGCAGAAATTTGTCAATACAACAAAAGCATGGAAGGGGGGAAAAGACTTAATTATAAAGGACTGGAGAGGGAAATTATTAGAGTATATGCAAATGGCTAAGCTCTCCAATGGTATTTGTGGAGGAAATAACAAAGATTTTGCTAGAAAATTGTGTCTTGCATTTGGATATTTAGAAAGGAAGACAAAAGTAAAAAAGTAAAAGGGGAATTTATTAATGCAAAGACAAGAGTAGGTTTTAATGAGATATTAGTGTTAGAAGTCATGGGTGCTGGTTCATGGATAGGAGTGGATGGAATAACAATCTGTATTGTGTGTATGTGTGTGTGTGTGTTTGTTTTGTTTTCTTTTGCATTCTATATGTCACTTATACACAATAAAATTATAATAAAAAGACAGGACACACGCTCTGTCCCTGTGTAAACATTCTACTTAACATGTGCACGTGGATACATTTTTCCAGGTGTAATTCCACTTGCTGTTTCTCATGTATGAATATAATGTTAAACAGACAGGGTGTAGATCCTATTTAGGTATTCTCTGAAAATTTAAATAAATGTGTAAACAGTTACTCTGAGACTATACTCAACACCAACTTGCTCACAAAAATAGTAATGATTCTTAAGTGCAAAGCCTCTGGAATGCATATAGGTTTTCCATAAAGTTCTGAACCTGGATTTTCAAGGATTGTGGTTCACATGAAATTCTTTTCTGCATGCATGAGATTCTCCAGTTGACACGTTCTTATCTCTATTCATGTGAGCAAAACAGTGATAAAAGGGGGACTGCTAGAATGTTATCTTCTTGGTATGTTTAGTACCATATATTCTGGCATATAAAACAACTGGACGTATAAGACGGCCCCCAACTTTTCCAGTTAAAATATAGAGTTTGGGATATATTCACCGTATAAAACTACCCCTCTTCCAATGCACACCAAATAAAAATTTAAAAAGCATCAAATTTGATTTCAATATGGTAATTTTCCTATTACTGTACCTCCTTCTCTGCCTCTCAGATCTCGCACCTGCGCACCTGCACCACTTCACTGCAGTCTTCAGGAGCGAGATCTGAGATGCAGAGGAGGAGGTATGGTAATAGGATACAAGGGCGGACCAGACAGGTAAAAGAGGTGTGTTTGTCTGGGCCCAGAGCCACTCTATCTCTTTTTTCCATACCCCAGGTGCTCCGGAAGCCTGCAGCTTGCTCCGCCCTTCACTTACACCTTCCCGGTGAGGCGCCCCTTCACCTCACCATCGGGACCACATTGAGTCCACGAATCCCAATGAATGGATTTTCTTCTACCGTACTTGTACAGCGTGGTCCTTAATGCTTTCATACAGTCGCTGCATATGGCAGGGACATGACCATTGCCATTTTTGAGCTCCCACCACAATATGCAGCAACCACAGATTCTCCAATCCGATTGGAAGTTTCACCACACACTCTATAAGATGACTCCCGTGTATAAGATGACCCCCGTGTATAAGCCTACTCCCATGTATAAGACTACTCCCATGTATAAGACAACCCCGCGTTTAAGACGACCCCTAACTTTTGAGAAGATTTTCTTGGATTAAAAAGTAGTCTTATATACCAGAATATATGGTAAATATCTTAGTAAGCCTGAACAGGGTTTTATCAGAAACAGTACAGTATAGAGCTATGGGCCAATCCCCCTTGACTCTCCCTATAAGCTACACACAAGCCACTTCATCAAGTGAGTGGGGGGGGGGGGTCCACTGCCAGTGTGTTGCCGGGACAGAGTCCGCCAAAGACTATTATATGACTCAGGGCGACTTCCGGCAGGGTTCTTTTGGGCTCCGTCCTGACAGCATGTTTGCAGAGCGCTAAGAGGGAGACCTGAGGGCTTGACATACAAATACATTTTCTTTCCCTTTCAACTGGCAACAGGAACTGAAAAGGAAGACAGAGGTATTTGGAGTGGTATGGGGTTATGATTATGAAGTCATTGAAATGGTTCAGGATTTTGCATACTTAATTGAATAGAGACTGTAGTCAAGAAATCAGAAGACTAGAACTTGGAAGGTCAGTTATGGAAAAAAAAAGATCCTAAAGTATAAAGATATATCATTGGATAATAAAGTTAGGACTGTCCATGTCATCATATTTCCTATTTGTATGCATGATTGTGAAAATTGGAGGGTGAAGAAAACTAAATAAAATGAATTCATTAGAACTTGGTGCTGGAATATGATATTATGGATATAACAGACTGCCTAAAACAAATCAAGCTTTTACTCTTCCTAGAAACCAAGGTGACTGAACGTACTTTGGACAGATCATGACTCAGTAGAAAAGATAATAATGCCTGGTAAGGTAGAAGGCAGTAGAAAAAGAGAAAGATAGATTGATAGCTCAAAAATAGATACTCAATTGAGGTGCTTATGGGGTAGAAAAGGGTATTTCAATGTGTTTCAGGGCTTGCTGGGTGGTTTGGGGAACAAAATTATGCCCTTTTCAAAAAAAAATGGGAGTTGAAGGCTTTGGAATAATGATGCAAAGGTTTTCAGTGCCACAAAAGTGGTTCAGCAGCTGCATACAGCCTGTGGGCTAAGATTTTCCTGCTCCTAGTTAGTTATAGGGGTGTGCATTTGTGTGCATGCAAGGGAAAAGAAAACTGTCTGAGGAATAGCCCAATTGTCTAACATTCACATTTGTGTCCAAGCAAGCATTTATGATTGTTCTTTTAAGTAATTGCCCCCATTTAATTTGTCAATAAACTTTGGATGGAAAATTTTTACATGCTTATATGTTTGCCTACATCATTGACATTATTTGTAATGGAGCATAGAGTCTTAAACTTTTAACAGGTTCACTGAAGTGAGAAACATCAGCAGATTGCCAGAGCTGATACTTCTCAAATTGATCAAAATGGTGGGAAAATTATACGACTTGGATGGGTTGTGATCATTTTTAAACACTGCAGCTAAAATGCAGTACTAACATGCAGACAAACTTAGGTGACATCCTAAGTCCTAACATGGATACTCAGGAGTATGATTCATTGAGTTCAGTGTGCCTTACCCCTGGATAAATAATGTAGATGTAACAGGGTGCATCTTAATGCAGTTTGGCATCAATTTAACAATCATGGCTCAATGCTATGGAATCATGGGAGCTGTAGTTTTGCAGGGTATTTAGTTTCTGTGCTGGTGCCTCACCAAACTACAAATCCCAGGCTTCCATGGCATTGAGTCATGGCAGTTAAAGCTGTGTCAAACTGCATCAATTCTACAGTGCAGGTGCATTGTTAGTTGATATGTGAAAGCAAATGAGATCATCTCTCCAGCCAGCTCATTTCGGCCAAATAGAAGTTGTGAGTAAAGAAATGGGGTGTCTTCTCTCAGCTCAGGGACTCTTCATGCTAATTGCAGACTGGTTACAGTTGAGAACTCAGGCTTATGGCTTCTCAGAAAGGATTTGGAACAAGCAAACCCTTGGCTTCATTTTAGATCTGCCATTCACAATAAGGGCACTGGCTCTACATGTTTACCCATGGAACTAGAGTAGGTGTAGCACAGGGGAAAAATTTGTCAGGAAGTTCATTCCTATTAGCAGAGAGGCATCCCATCCTAACCATATCCTTCACTCTCTGGAGTCATTCATTCAAGGTGTATAGGTCTGGAATACCAGAATTGAACCTGATATTCCAGAAATAAGCATTTTCTTAGATAACTAATTCTCTTAGCATCAAAATTAGATATCTTAATATAGAAAAATGAAAATAAAGAAAAAAGCACAAAGATATCCTAGATTTCCTTTCCCTCCTGTATTTGATGGACAAAAGTCAGAGTAAAGACATGAACATTTAATTCCCTTGACTTGACTGGCTCTTACCTGCTATTTTGATCAGATTGGAACAGTGCCCAGTGCAATGAGTCTGGATGCAGGAGTTTTATATTAAGCTTATCCCCAGCTCATTGGGTGTCCTAGTCCAATCTGCCATCCCTCAATCTAACCCATCTCAGAGGCATATTTTGGGCATGAACACAATATGAATTTGAAAACCTTAAATGTGCTGTTGAAACAATGATAAGCTATTTAGAGCTTCTGGTCTAAGCAGAGCATTTACTGTTGAGCAGGTAACAAGCTCCAGAAAAGCAAGAAAATCCCAAATATATTAAACTGAATATAATATACATATTGCTGCTGTGTGAACTCAGAGTGAACTCAGTTCTGCACAGATGTTTTGTTCTGCACTGGTGTAAGTAGACAGCAATCTGGCCCTTTTATTTAAAAAAAGCTGGATATAAAAACTTTATTAGACATTTCAGCATCTGATATATAAAACATGATTCATAACCAACAACAGCTGGCCAGTTACCTTTCTCTAACCTCCAACCTCATAACATTGCATGATCCACCAGGCATAGTTTGTTGCTGGATTGAAGGAGAAACAGAGCCCTCTGTGGCTGAATTGAAAGGTTTTATTTTTCTTGGTTTTGGAATCTGACCAATATTATTGACCATGTTGCTTCAGGAGTCTGGGAGTTATATTCCAAAGAGACATGCTTTTACATTCTAGTGAAATCTGAGGCCCACACACACTACACAATTGTAAGCACTATAATAAGGAGCCCCCAGTGGCACAAAGCAGGACTGCTGAACAAAAGGTCAGTGGTTCATATCCAGAGAATGGGTGAGCTTCCATCTGTCAGCTCCAGCTTCTCATGCAGGGACATGAAAGAAGTATCCCACAGGATAGTAAAACATTTGAGTGTCCCCTGAGCAACATCCTTGCAGACAGCCAAATCTCTCACACTAGAAACAGTTTGCAGTTTCTCAAATGGTCCCTGATATGAAAACAAAGTACTATAATTTCGGGTTGTTGTAGGTTTTTTCGGGCTATATGGCCATGTTCTAGAGGCATTCTCTCCTGATATTTCACCTGCATCTATGGCAAGCATCCTCAGAGGTAGTTAGGACCTCACTACCTCCGAGGATGCTTGCCATAGATGCAGGCGAAACGTCAGGAGAGAATGCCTCTAGAACATGGCCATATAGCCCAAAAAAACCTACAACAACCCAGTGATTCTAGCCATGAAAGCCTTCGACAATATTATAATTCCACTTTAACTGCCAGGGATTCATCCTGTGGAATTCTGGGATTGATAACCTGGAGAGGAACTGCAGTGCTGTGATTGAGAATTCTAATGCTGCTGTCTAAATAGAAATCCCAGAATTCCATAGTATGCAACCATGGCTGTTAAAGGAATAATAGTGGTATGATTCAGAAGCACATTTCAGCAACCAAACCTCACTGGATATCAAGAAGCCATACTACAATAAATAAGTCTTTCATAGAAAAACTTCCCCAATTCACTGACAGGAGTGCATATAAACTTTGTGGAGGAGGGCATTCAAAACATGTGGCATCATCATTAAAAGACCACCTCTTTGTTGGATTTCTGTGGAAGGCTTTGGGTCCTAATCTTCAAGATGACATTGGCTCATTTTGATGAAAGCAATCCTCCAGATCATCTGTCACCATATTACTTTTTTACATTATTCTTTAGTTCTTTTCAATCCACTTCCAGTTGATCAGGAGAAATTACATTATAATTGAGATCTTCCAACAGATTGTTATGACACTTGAGTCTATTCGCAATCGCTTCTCTCAATGGATGCAGCAATCTGGAGAGTATTGCAGTTGTCATTTCTCTGAGTTCTGAGGTCACTCCCTCAAATTGCATATTCCTATTCCTGCTTAAAATGTAAAGTTTCTGAAATTCTTTGGACCAAACATGTTTTGGATTTTTAAAAAAACATACTTGTATTTACATACAGTGATACCTTGACTTAAAAGTTTAATTTGTTCCATGACTGAGCTCTTAACTCAAAATGCTCTTATCTCAAAGTGAATGTCCCACTGAAATTTGTTGAAATACTATTAATCCATTCCAATCCTGCAACCCCATCACATTTTTGTTTTGTGTTTTAAAATAAGAAAATTTATATATAACAAATAATATATAAATGCACATTCAAATGGAACAATAAAAAAGGAAGATCAACTTTAAAATGGTAGAAGCACAGAGTTGTGACAAGAAAGCGCAAAGTGCAAAGCGAAGAAGCAGAAGCATCATTTTCTTCACACTGTAGTCATTCCAGCCTCTCTCCCTCTCTCTCTTCATGAAGCCAAATATACCAGGAGTAAAAACCACATAAAATACAGTAACTAACCCAAAGTTCCTCAAAGAGCAAAGCAGACAGCAATTTCCCAAAGTGGATAGGCATGGAGGCTGCTCGCTTGAAGCCCTAAAGCCATGTACTTTCATGCTAGTAGTCCCTCTGGTACTAGTGCTCTTATGTCAAAGCAAAACCTGGGCTGAGCAAAGGCACTTAACTCAAATCACTATTAAGTTGGTGTGTTCTTAAGTCACGGTTCCATTGTATATGTATACCTTCCGCCATTTCACAGTTGCACACATCTCTCCACATTGTGTCCCATTTGTTTGCTACTTGTGTTGGGAGAAGGTGGTAGAAATATGAAGGGTATCTATCCAGGTGACCATATGGCCAGAGTGGCTGCTGTTGGCTGCTAGGGGAACAGTCAGAGGAGAGAAAAAAGGAGAAAGAGAGACAAGCAAGTGAGAGAACGGAAAGGAGAGGAAGAGAGAGGGGAGAGGGGAGAGATAGAGGGAAGTGAAGGAGAGCCAAGTAAATCTCCTCACCTTCCCAACTTTATCATCAGGTGAAAAAAAAGGGCACCAGGAGGGGCTGTATTCACCCCTTTCTTCAGTCTCTCAATCTCTCTTCAGCCTAATATCTTATAGGAGATGCAAGATTAGAGAGAGATTGAGGATCTGAGAGATGAATGAGCAGGGGTACTGCTGCTGCCACATTGAAACCAGGTGGCAAAAGGAATCCAAGGGGTTTTTTTTCTAAAAGATTTCTTATTTCTAAATAATGTAGGCTGAGCATATATTTCAATCATCTCTAAAAGATTGCCCATGATGTGTTTAATAGGCATAAGCCTGTGCTTGGGTCCAGAGGACTTAAGGATTTTTTTAAAAATTATTATTATTAGCATCTTTGAACAGCTGGATTTAGCTAACCAGGCATATGTTGATCAAATCTGTGGTACTTTGTAATTCATATACTATAGCAACAAAGTCTGACAGTTGCCTGACTGTGAAAAGAGAGGAGATGGTTTGTTAGCACAAAGTAAGCTAACTCTGTATGACATTATTGCCTGGCTTGGTTAAGGGAAACTTTACTTTAGTATGGATTGACTGGCATGTAGAAACATAAAATGTAAATTGTGTTTTTTCACAGGCTAATGTGAAAATTATGTAAACCCAATTTCCTGGAAAAGAATATTCAGCTGGCAATGAGAATGAAATCCTGCCAAGTTTCTACTGATGAGTGTGGGAAGATTATTTAACTTTCAATGTATTCTGTGCTAAACTAGCTTTACTTTCAGGGGGCATTTGTTGAACTGAGTGCTTTAAGGCAAGTTTTCTTTTTTTGATGAAAGGTGGAATGTTTTAAAAACGCTTAAAACAAACAAATATTTTTGAAATATTTATATATTTATATAACAAGGTATTCATAATCTTTAATAGAACTCCAAATGGTGTTAGAATTAACAGACTGTCTCTTTACAAAAGATTGTAATTCTAGGGTTCTGTCATGGCTATATTGTGAATCTGATCCTACTCCATACTTCAGGAAATAAAGCCCAACTGCTCATTGGAGGGAAGGATATTAGAGGCACAGATGAAGTACTTTGGCCACATAATGAGAAGACAGGAAAGCTTAGAGAAGGCAATGATGCTGGAGAAAATGGAAGAAAAAAGGAAGAGAGGCCGACCAAGGGCAAGATGGATGGATGGATGGTATCCTTGAAGTGACTGACTTGACTCTGAAGGAGCTGGGGGTGTTGATGGCTGACAAGGAGCTCTGGCATGCCCTGGTCCATGAGGTCACAAAGAGTCAGAAACAACTGGAGGAATAAACAACAACAACCAGATAATGGGGCAGTGGGCTTTTAATTACTTAAGAAACAAGGCAGTGAAGAAATGATAGGGCTGGGGTGAACTTTGATTTTGTTGAAACAGAAGGCTTGTTTATAAAAGTTTGAATTTTGATAAGTATCTCCAATACTTTGACTTGTATTGTCTGCCACTTGATCCCATAAACCAGTGGTCTGTGGACCACAAGTGGTCTGCCAGAATTAAAATATGGTCCACAGACTCACTGTTACTACACGGTTGCAACAAGAATGACTGGTCTCACAAAACCCTCTTTTATTGCAAGGCTTATTCAATATGGTTTTCTGTGGGTGAGCAAATAGTGACTACTGGTTGGCATATGTTCTATATCAGAAACTAGAGCTGATGTGGTCTATCCTATGCAGTTTTCTTAAGTAGCACCCCAAATAACCAAACCAAATCTAAAGTTGACCAAAAACTGGTTCGTAACCCTTTTTGTATTAATGTTGGAGAGTGGCCCCTGGTCAAAGTGGTCTTTGGTCAAGTGGTCCCTGGTTTAAAAAAAGGTTGAGAACCACTGCCATAGACTTTCCTGGAGTAAATTCATCAATTTATTTTACTGTTTGTGCTGTGTCGTAAATTATACATTACTAAAAATGATACATTATGGTAGATTATGGCGAAGGTCTGGTAGATTATGGCGAAGGTCTCTCCAGCAAAGGATCACCGCCTTGTCGGGGCGCTGGAGCTTGAGCACCTCAATGATGTCATGAGCGAAACCGTGAAGGGCCACCCAAGACGGGACGGTTGTGGCAGAGAGGTCAGACCAAGCGTGATCCCTGGGGAAGGCAATGGCAAACCACTCCAGTATCCTTGCCAAGAAAACTAAATGGACCAGTACAACCAGAGATATGTTGGTATGCCATTGGAAGATGGGTCTCCCAGGTCGGAAGATGGCCAAAATGCTACTGGGGAGGAGCAGAGGATAAGTTCAACTAGCCCCAGATGTGATGACGCAGCTAGCTCAAAGCCGAAAGGAAGGCTTGCGGCCGATGGTACTGGAGGTGAACGACGAATCCGATGCTCTAAAGATCAACACACCATAGGAACCTGGAATGTAAGATCTATGAGCCAGGGCAAATTGGATGTTGTTATTGGTGAAATGTCAAGACTAAAGATAGACATTCTGGGGGTCAGCGAACTGAAATGGACTGGAATGGGCCACTTCACATCAGATGACCACCAGATCTACTACTGCGGACAAGAGGAACATCGAAGAAATGGAGTAGCCTTCATAATTAATAAGAAATTCGCTAAAGCGGTGCTTGGATACAACCCAAAAAATGACAGAATGATCTCAATTCGAGTGCAAGGAAAGCCTTTCAACATCACAGTGATCCAAATATACGCCCCAACCACAGCTGCTGAAGAAGCAGAAGTAGATCAGTTCTATGAGGATCTGCAGGACCTACTGGATAATACACCAAAAAGAGACATTATTTTCATTACAGGAGACTGCATTTGCCAGCAAATATGGAAAACACAAGAATGGCCATCAGACTGGAAAAAATCAACTTATATCCCCATACCAAAAAAGGGAAATGCGAAAGACTGCTCAAACTTCCATACAGTGGCCCTTATTTCTCATGCCAGTAAGGTAATGCTCAAGACCCTGCAAAGAAGACTCCAGCAATACATGGAGCGAGAGTTGCCAGATGTTCAAGCTGGGTTTAGAAAAGGCAGAGGAACGAGAGACCAGATTGCCAATATCCGCTGGATAATGGAGAAAGGCAGGGAGTTTCAGAAAAACATCTACTTCGGCTTCATTGACTATTCTAAAGCCTTTGACTGTGTGGATCATAATAAATTGTGGCAAGTTCTTGGTGGGATGGGCATACCAAGCCACCTTGTCTCTCTCCTGAGGAATCTGTACAAGGACCAAGTAGCAACAGTCAGGACTGACCACGGAACAACAGACTGGTTCAAGATTGGGAAAGGCGTACGGCAAGGCTGCATCCTCTCACCCAACCTTTTTAACTTGTATGCAGAACACATCATGCGATGTGCGGGGCTGGATGAATGCAAAGCTGGGGTGAAAATTGCTGGAAGAAACATTAACAACCTCAGATATGCAGATGACACCACTCTGATGGCCGAAAGCGAGGAGGAGCTGAGGAGCCTTCTAATCAAGGTGAAAGAAGAAAGCGCAAAAGCCGGGTTGCAGCTAAACGTCAAAAAAACCAAGATTATGGCAACAAGAATGATTGACAACTGGAAAATAGAGGGAGAAACCGTGGAGGCCGTGACAGACTTTGTATTTCTAGGTGCAAAGATTACTGCAGATGCAGACTGTGGCCAGGAAATCAGAAGACGCTTACTTCTTGGGAGGAGAGCAATGTCCAGTCTCGATAAAATAGTGAAGAGTAGAGACATCAGACTGGCAACAAAGATCCGCCTAGTCAAAGCCATGGTATTCCCTGTAGTCACCTACGGATGTGAGAGCTGGACCTTAGGGAAGGCTGAGCGAAGGAAGATCGATGCTTTTGAGCTGTGGTGTTGGAGGAAAGTGCTGAGAGTGCCTTGGACTGCGAGAAGATCCAACCAGTCCATCCTCCAGGAAATAAAGCCCGACTGCTCACTGGAGGGAAAGATACTAGAGACAAAGTTGAAGTACTTTGGCCACATCATGAGGAGACAGGAAAGCCTAGAGAAGACAATTATGCTGGGGAAAGTGGAAGGCAAAAGGAAGAGGGGCCGACCAAGGGCAAGATGGATGGATGGCATCCTTGAAGTGACTGGACTGACCTTGAGGGAGCTGGGGGTGGTAACGGCCGACAGGGAGCTCTGGCGTAGGCTGGTCCATGAGGTCACGAAGAGTCGGAGACGACTGAACGAATGAACAACAACAACATGGCGAAGGTCTAGTACACATTGATTTTGGGTTGTTTCCACATCAGTGGACATTAAATCCAGTTTGATTTTTAAAAATCTGAATTTCAATATTGGTATGATGGGCACCATACCTATGGGTCAGGTTTGGCTCAGCACCATAGAAAGGTTCTTTCATATTCAAGCTCAGTGGTGTGGATGTCTCCATCTGCCACTGCTAATGCATACCTTGCCCTACTAGTAGAAATTCCAGAATTGTAGTTAACATTTTGGTCATTTGTGTGGTGTTGGAGCTCATAAGGCATAGTCATTATAATCTTATGGTCTATCTATGTAATTGACCTTGTGTTAGAGAGACCAGATGCATGTGACAAAATCAAAGTGAGCACTCTTTCTCCTTTCCTCATAATGTGATAACACATCCTGCGAAACAACAGCTCTTCAGTACCTTGTGCAGAAATGAAATCAGACAATAGCTGACCAGTGGGCACAGAGGACTATACTATGCAGTTGCCAAATTACAAAGCAAAATAGTCCTTTTCCACAAGGATAAAATTGCATAGCCTTCTCTAAATGCAAGAAAATCCCTTCCAGATACATCATTCTGTGCAAATAGTATTGGTGGCCAAACGGGTATTTGTAACATTGAATGATACCATCAGTTGCACAATAGCTTCACTTGCACAGACTTTGTGTGGATACTGTAGTAAACAGAAACATCTGGGACTTAGATCCACCACTCTGTCACTGACAGCCATCCAGCTCCAAAGTAGCAATGAAGCTAGTACTAAATATGGAATAGTGTAACCTATCAAATCCATATTACCTAAATAATGCATATGTTATGTTAATTTAATGATAAACTATTAACACAAAATTGTAAGCTGAACTTTGGCAGGCAGGAGGAAGTCAGTTTAACACTGTTTATATTTACTGTCTATTTGGCTTGCATGGGGCTGTACTGCAATCCATCATATTTTTGTTATACTAATATGATATTGCCATCATGCCTACAGCCCGCTTTAATTTCTCATTTTTATGCTCTCTATTTTGACATAACTCCACCGAGAGAAAGAATGACACTGAAATAGGAGCACTAATACTCTCAGGAGAACAGTATTTCTGCCTGATGTTAAAATATGCTGATGTTATAAGATATTACATTTCAGGTTAACAATATGTTCTGCTATTATTTATATCCTTTTTAAAGATTGCTTACTGACTTAGATGTAAACATTAATTATTCTTATGTGTAAAACCATGGCTTGTTTAGAAATGCTTTTTCATAATTTGCTTTCTTCTCATGCTGTCATATAAGCTGAGAACCATGTGCTCCTCCAATAGTTGTTGGACTACAATTCCCATCATTTACACCCTCAGCTATATTTGTTAGGGCTTCAGGATCTTATAGTGCAATGATATCTGGAATGCCAAATGATTCCTCCATCTACCTGGTCACACAGTGAGGTCCCCAGATCTTGGTCACTATGAAATAGGGTTCTGTGGCATGACAAAGTTGTTTGGTCATCATTATATTCCATGAATCTGCTTCTACTAAAACATACAACTGGAGGGATATGTTCCAGGATTTTTTATGGATGTGCAAAATAGTAACAGTGAAGGTTGTTGAATGAATGCTTTCAACAGAAGTATACCACAGAGTCACACTGGAAGAACTAGGAAATACCTAGGGAGAACTTATCTCTGGACATTGCTCCTAGTCCTCCAACATGACTCCATAATCAATTTCTGGTAGAATTGAATTGAATTTCTCAGAAAACCTGTGGGGATGTATTTTGTCAGATGTCTCTCCTATGAGTAGAGGGTTGTATTGTATCCTTAGAACTATTTATCCATCTATCTGGAATTTCATTGTTCTAGGGCAGTGGTTCCCAATCTTTGGTCCTCCAAGTGTTTTGGATTTCAACTTCCAGACATCCCAGCCAGCTTAGTATCTGTTAGGAATTGTGGCACCTGAAGTCCAAAACACTTGGAAAACCACTGTTCTGGTGATATCACAAAGAAACCATCTGGAGGATCAGTTTCCCTCAGACTAACAAATCAACTACTTGGCAAGCAAGATAAAGGGTTGTATAGCTGTTTTTATTTGTTTACTTTAGATATAACATATCTTGGATGGGGCCAGCACAAACATTTTGCTGCCTTAGGTGGAGTCATAAATGGTGATCCCTCAGTCAGAGAAGTCAGGATGCACAGTACCCAAAACCTGGCATGTTATTCTGACACAGACGGCCAAAAGTCTCTTAAGACCAACTCCCTATCACTAGCAGGAAAAAAAATGCAACAGAAACTAATTTAATAGTGAATTATTTACTGCCCTTTCATGACAACCAAAAATTCTACCTGGGGCAATTACATGTCTCTTACTAATGGTATCACCATCCCAGTAAACAAAGTTACAAACTCTCAGCTCCAGTAGTGTGGTGAGAGACAACTGGAGAGGTGCTTTAGAGCAAGTGATTATGGAGAGGCAGAGAAGACAGAGAAAGAAAGAGGCCACCAAGGAGTATACATAAGCCATGTCTCCTCCTCCATCCCCTCCACTCCCCAAAGTGAGAAAACCATGGTGAGATTCCCTCTTCTCCACCTCATGCTTGATCACAGCTCTAGGTTTCCCCCTTTCCTCATATTTCCAAGCAAGTAGAGAAAGAGGAAGAGGGAAAAAAGAAGAGAATGAAGGAAGGCGGAGGGAGAAGAAGAGTAGAAGGAGGGAGAGGAGGAGAGAATAAGGAGGAGAAAGAGATGGAAGAAGGAACAAAGGAGAAAAAAAGAAGGGGGAGAAGAAGAAAGGGGGGGAGAAGAGAAGGAGGAGAGAGAAGTTCACCATAGCCCCATAAACCTTCATTCATAACTAGCAATGTGCATACATGCCATTCATAACTAAAACAATGTGCATACAGGTCAGGTATTCTTCCTCGGTTCATGTTTTATTGCAATATATATTGCAGACAATCCTGTTGCAACCCAACAATTAATTGTGTTTTTCTACAGCCCTACTTCACAATCCTGCCACTGCTGATGCTAGACAGAGGACAAGGAAGAAAAGTGGATTATGGCTGCTGGGCAACCTTTGTAAAAAAAATGGTGTGGGGAGGTTAGTGCAGAAAGTAAATAATAAATTGTTCTGTTTAATATTATCCATTCAATGAACATTTGCTGGAGATGCTGCACTACTAAAATACACAAAAATTGTCACAATTAAATCATCCTTAAATTCATGACTGAACTTTGATTAGCCTTTCTGTAAAAAACTTTTTTTCAAGAGTGAGACTCACTATTAGCCATAGTACAATCTGTTTCTTTCTGTTAATGTCTTGTCTTGTCCTGTCCTCTCATTTCATTTGTAACTCCATTGTCAGACTGGGCACTATTTCACATCCTCCATAATTTCTCCAGATTCACAGACCAAGCTAGGGCATTATAAGAAAACAACTTCAATTTGTACTAAAATTTCTACAGAAAATAGTATAACTAGTATTCTTTTTCAGAGGTCAAAACATAAAGATAAAACAAGAAGCCTAAACAATATTTGGGGTAGGGGGTGAGATTTTAGAGGAATTTTGGCTCAGCTCTACTCAAAGAGCAAAGACATATTGTTCCAACCACAAACACATTCTTACCTGAATTTCAGTTGTTCTTCTTAGAATCTTCAGGGTTTGATATTGGTCATGAGTGGCAGGTGTTGTAGCATTATGTTAAAGGGGAAAAAATTAGGAATGCTTGGAGGGATGAAAAAATAATCTTGGGGGCTGATGAAACCTTCAGGTTACACTTGGCTCAGACTTTGCACTTTGCAGACTTAAAGCCTCCTCAAGTGAACCATTTGAAATGTGACTTATAATTCTTTAAGCAGTTAATTGTGTTTCTTAGTATCTTCAGAAGCTTTAAAAACCAAAGTTCAAATGTGATGTGATCATATGACATTCTACTTTTACAGAACAGTAATTTGTTTTTGTTTTTAAAAAAAGCATACAAAGGAACACAATAATTTCATATGCAAATACCAATTAGTAGACATAGAAAAAAATACTGCCTCCCTTTTGTAAATATTCATTACTCTGTCATCTAAAATGTTTTGCCTTCACTAAAAGAAATGGAATCTTGGCAGACAAATGTAATGGCTTTTAATCTCGAATTAGTGCAGCTGATTCAGTATATTCAATTTTAATAAAGTGAAGCTATTAGAACTTGCAAAATATGACTTCAGGGAATGTAAGTAACCTATATTAAGCATGTAACACTGACAGAAATCCATCAGGCACAAACATCACTCATTTCAATGGCACTTTCCTGACTTATGAAATGTACCAGTTACTGCTGGTCTTTAACCACAGATGTTGGCAGCCAGATACAAGCACTTTATTCACTGTCTATTAAAACAAGTCTACCATCAAGTGGAGTAAGGCAGATGGTTCAGGAAACAGATTTTGGGTGCTGTGGGAGATTGTTGAGTTCAATTATTCCTGCTCGGTTCTACTGTCAAAGAGTGGAGATGGCCATCAGAAGATTCCTTCCTCATGTTTCAAATAATTTGTATATTAGACACCTAGATTGAGTTGGTTGGAGTAGAACTTAAGAAATGCTAGCTGTCTGGACTTCTAGAATTTTACAACTAACATTTCCAGTGCCATGCTATCTTGAGTATTCTGGGCTTTGTGGTCCACAAAGTACTTAGAAGAAACGTATTCAGCCTGCAAAGCAGAGATGAGAATCATGCAGGCCATCTGCATGTTAATAGATGTCAGGTCTCAGCTGTGCAAGTCAATAAAAATAATTAATTAATTAATTAATAAAAGTTTAGCCAATGGACCTCATCACAAATAATAATAATAAGAACAACACTTTATTTGTACCCCGCTAACATCTCCCCAAGAGACTTGGTGCGGCTTTCATGAGGCCGAGCCCAAACACACAATACAAGCAATAATCACAACAATACAAACAATTAAAATAAAACATAAACAATAAGACAAAATACAATTAAAACTATGGGAAGGCCAAATGTAAAATTAAAATTGGAAATAGTGCTGAACAATAAGACAAAATACAATTAAAACTATGGGAAGGCCAAATGTAAAATTAAAATTGGAAATAGTGCTGAACAATAAGACAAAATACAATTAAAACTATGGGAAGGCCAAATGTAAAATTAAAATTGGAAATAGTGCTGAACATGGACGAACAGGTGATAGTGGCGTTTGTGGCGAGACATATGGGCAGACCTAAAAAAATGTAAAGTGCTTTTGAGGGACAAAGTGCTATGGGATCATTAATCCAGGAAGGCACACTGGAACAACCATGTCTTCAAGCTCCTCCTGAAAACTGCCAGAGTTGGGGCCTGCCTAATGTACTTAGGGAGTGAGTTCCAGAGTCGAGGGACCACCACTGAAAAGGCCCTCTCTCTCGTCCCCACCAATCGTGCCTGTGAAGCTGGTGGGATCAAGAGCAGGGCCTCTCCAGATGAACGAAGAGATCGTGTGGGTTCATATACAGAGATGCGGTCACGCAGGTAGGCGGGTCCCAAACCGTTCAGGGATGTGTGGACTTACCACGATGTGTGGATTTACCACGATGGGCTCCTGGTAGCAGAGCATTTATTTATTTATTTATTTATTTGACTTGTATACCGCCTCTCCCAATTTGGCTCGGGGCAGTTTACAGCAGTAGATTAAAAACAATGCAACCTACTTTAAAATACAATAAAAACAAGGACATAGTCCCAAGTTATTCACCCATCGAAAGCTTGTCAGAAAAGAAAGGTTTTACAGGCTTTCCGAAAAGCAATAGCTCTCGGATGGTTAGGGTTTCAACTGGCAAGGCATTCCATAAATAAGGGGCCACAATTGAGAAGACTCTCTGCCTAGCATGGAGAAGCCATTGCCCTACACCCCACATCACGTGACTTGCCGTACCCCTTAACCCATGGGGGAAGCATCACTACCCAGCTCCCCCTATAGCTGGTAAGGAAACACAGGAAGGTTCCTTTATTGCCACAGTGACATTGTGCACAGCTTCCTGTCCTCTTTCTGCATGAAGCCCAGCCAGAAGTCACTGTGCATCAACTAATGGGCTCCATGCTGAAAGTGGAGAGCAAGTAGTATATGATGGGCAAATCAGCCTGTGTGATGAAGTAGAATGATGTGGAGTGTTGGAGTCGCAATCCAGCAAGAGTTAAACAGCTCCACATTGCCCATCCTTTCTATAAAGTCTAGTTCTCCAGTTCTTAAGTCTTCTGAGTGAGCCTTAGGTGGTCATTGCAGTCCAATTGGTAGTCCACATGTTCCACTTGACATGGAGAGAGTTTGAGTAGCATGGGGGTTGTATAGATTTTACTTTACACTCTGAATCCAAAGAAGGCTAGAAGGAAATGCATAAGCTATATTATTCTTTAATCCATTCTCAATAAGATAATACTGAACAGTTAAAGTAAAGAAAAAGATATAAAATGGCAACAAGTACTAATAGTCATACCATTCTCCTGTACTGAAATTTAGAGCATAAGCTGTTGAGGTACATCTAATACAGTGACTCTCTGAATCTTGGGTCCATAGCTGTTGTTGGACTCCAACACAGTTGCTGAATATTAAAGTGTTGACTGGGACTTCTTGGTGCTAATGCTACCAACATCTATGTACTCAGTACAAGGGATTGCCTAGTGATCCAGCATGAGTAGATTTGTTGCCATGGGAATGGTGAATCCATTCTGAGTTTTATGTTGCCTCACCTGTTCTGGTCTGAATAAGAGTCAGCCAGGATTAGGGCCCTATTTTCAACAGAGATCATGTATAACACAGAGCAGCCTCAGTAGGCGGTGGAATTAAGACAACACTTGATTAAGTGCCTCTGCATCAATGATCATAGCATTTATGTCCTGGATCCTCTGTCCTAAACATACTTATAAATGTGCTTTGCTCTTAAGAAAATATAGAGTCTGATGGCTTTTCCATTTTATAGCCTTAGATGGCAGGGACTCACTTGAATGTCTGCTCAACCACCCCTTTGAAAACCAAAGATAAAGACAACAGTGAGCTAAAGCAACTCGCATAAATAATAATTCAGTACACATTGCTACTAATAAACCACTTTCCTTTGGTTCTAATAAGATTTAAAGAGCTAAGAGGCCCTGAATTAAAGACAACTACTAGACAAAGAAGACACTAACATAACAATGAACATTGGCATCTCATGAGGCGCAAAAGAAAGTTATGCAGAGGAGCCTGGTTTTGTTTCATAACTCTGTGTATATGTATGTTTATGAGTGTACTTGTGCACATTTTTTTATTTGAAATCTGAATTCTATGCTTCATTTATTTTCTGAATTTCAGTGCAATTCTTTTCAGTGGGACTTACTCCTGAGCAAATAGGTTTAGGTTTGCAAGCTAAAACATATTTAGGAAATCAGGAAAAAAATAGATGTACTATGAACTCTCTCAAAGGAAATTATCTTTCAAGAACTATTGAGAGCACTAGACATATACTCTACAGCAACAACTAAAACAAAGGGAGAAGAGAATGCTACCATCCTGTGGGATAAATGTAATCATCAGATGAAGCAAAGGGGGTGTTAGTAGATTAAACAAGTATTGGGGAAATGATAAGATGTTAAGAATTGCCTCACTAAAAA
The DNA here is from genome assembly GCF_037176765.1 of Anolis sagrei. Lineage (NCBI taxonomy): Eukaryota > Metazoa > Chordata > Lepidosauria > Squamata > Anolidae > Anolis > Anolis sagrei. Next base: position 241,377,805 of record NC_090022.1, read on the forward strand.
TTGCCTTTACTTGGCTGTGATTTCAAGTAATGCCTACTGCAGTGTTAGATGGACACTATAATAAGGTGCCTTTGGAAAATAGGCTATGTATTTGCAGTGTCAAGTGGAAGACATTGTGCACTACTTGCTTAAATGTCCTCTGTACAGTGACCTCAAAGAAAGATTTCTTAAAACCTTGCTGATAAATGAAAGTGGGATCTCTGTTGCAGATTTGGATCAGTTTTTTTCTGAGTAATTCCAATGATTATAGATAAAATTGCTATAAATTGTCATGGAGACAAAGTATTAATTTGATTGTCATGTTAGAAATTCACCTATAACTTGAAATATTGTTATTCTTTGTATGAGCTTGGTAATAACTTTAGTTACTGTCTTTTGTACCATTTATCTTGAATGTTCTGTAGATTTTCTAGCTCTCTGGCTAGCATAATAAATGTATTGATTGATTGGTAATTGGATAAGCTGTAAAATGCAAAGCAGCACACAAAGAATATATCCATGTCCTCTTAAATGGTTATCATTCCTGAAACTATTTGCCTGCATTACAAACAGTGGTGCTATTAGGCAGCAATGTTTAGTGAGTTCTGTAAGATCCCTATATGCTTCCCTCCAGAATTCTAATCAAAGCCTGAAAGAGAGTTGTTCCTCATACCACTGTCTCTGAGTAAAATATTAATAGGTTTATCACGTAAACATGATTTATTTTGCAATTGTATTGTATAGTTTTGTGATTTATTATTCTTCATTTCCTCTGTGCATATATGTATACATACATATTTTAGATTGGATGCCTTTGGCAGGACACATTTTGGGGGGCGGGGTTATAAAATACCATGTACAGTTTATCATGTAAAGTATCACGTACATTGATAAATAAATGATGGTGAAAATGATGACCTGGAATGATCTACAACCCAACTGTCTGGGTCAGGGATCAAAATGAAAAAAAAAAAGGTTTTAGAAGCCAGATTACATCCTTAGACCAATGTGGCTGACTGGATGGTGATTAGATTGTGATTCTCACAGAAGTCTTGCTCTTCCTCTGAACCAGGGATGTAAATCTTCACTTATTTTGTTCCTGTATACAAGAATGGAGGACTTCAGCAGATTTCTCTCATGTTGACAAGAAAACAAGGTTTCCTTGGAATGTCCAACCATTATTTGTACTTTGGGACTTAATTGTGGGAAATTCACACAAAAAATATTTATATTTTTTTCTACTTGGAAAATGTGTTTGGGGAGAAAATGTGTTTCCTGTTCAAAAACAAATGTTTGTTGAGTAATAAGTATGCTGTAGTGTAGGCAAAATACTGGTTTTTGCATAGAAAACGTCTTTTTCACCAGTGAGTAGAGGCTCCCTTAAATAACACATAATAAGCAAAAGATCTAACTTTATTAGTTAGAGCTGTGAAAATTTGGCACAGACACATGCCCAGCTTTAAACACTAGACGATCTGAATGCCAAAAGATGTGAACTAAATTTCTATGACTGCTGCAAGGTACCTGGAATGGCAATACTGGGACATCACATGTTTTTCTGTGTGTTTCCTCTGCTACTTGTCATTCAGATTAGTGTCCCTTGTCCCCAAACTGGGCATAACTCCACCTTAATTCATACACACACATGCCAAAGTCCCATGAGGGAACCTACAACTGATTACAATGGGGACAGCATGTCTCTTAAACATTCAATTGAGCTAATTGCATGTCAAAACTGCTGCAAGGAGTGAGCCTGTATGCATACTTGCCACCACCGTCCTGCATATGTAATCTGAACTCACAGCTTATATCAAGGATCCTCAAACTATGGCCCGGGGACCAGATACGGCCCTCCAAGGTCATTTACCCGGCCCTCACTCAGGGTCAACCTAAGTCTGAAATGACTTGAAAGCACACAACAACAACAACAACAACAACAACAACAACAATCCTATCTCATCAGCCAAAAGCAGGTCCACACTTCCCATTGAAATACTAATAAGATTATATTTGTTAAAATTATTCTTCATTTTATTTATTGTATTGTTTTTAAGTGTTTTTTGCACATAAGATATGTGCAGTGTGTATAGGAATTCATTCATGGTTGTTTTTTTTCACATTATAATCCGGCCCTCCAACAGTTTGAAGGGCTGTGACCTGGCCCTCTGTTTAAAAAGTTTGAGGACCCCTGGCTTATATCATAAAGCCAAATATCTTACTGTATCCCAACAAAAGAACCACATCTGTTTTATGCAAGATAATCTTTATTCTGATCTTTTAAAAGAGCTACCAAAGATTCTGAATCAACTTAAGGTTTAGCACCCTGGAAATATGCTATACTTAAGCACCAAACATTGGGACCACTAGCCCCTATTGGGCTTAGGAAAGGGGTTGGCAACATAAGAGTAGTATGTCTCCTTTTCCTCCCTGCTATGCTAACACAAATAAGGCTTTGGATTCTTTGAAGTCCCTAGAATCAACACTCTCCACACCGATCCTGAAGTCTGCTTTGAAAGCAACCTAATAAAATAGACACTGACACTGCACACTGCTTCCCTGTATGCTTTCATTTGTATTAGAGAAAATGTCATACTTCCATAGCAAGAGACACTTTAATGACCAAATCAAGGGGAGTCTCACATACAAAATCAAACTGGCCTCAGGCCTGTCTGATTCAAATCTATTATTAGACTTATTTCTTTTGGTGTGCCCTTGGAGTTCAGAATAACAATCCAGGTAAACAGATTTGTGATGTCACTGCATGAGAGAAAAGGGTTATACATTAAAGCTTCACATTCACTTTTCTTCAAGTATTTGTTAAACTGCCATCAGAGGCTTTGCCGAAAGCCAGCAACTTTATATGCCATTGTATTTATTGTTCCTGGAACTCATTTTACTGGAAACAAAAGAGAAGAGAAGAAAAGAAAAGAAAAAAGGGCTAGCACTGGAAACAAAGATCTTATCTATATTTATTTCTTATTTTAGCCTTCCTTTGAACTTTTGTTAAACCTGGGAGATGAAAGGCAATGCTATTTTGCATTGAGAATATAAATTACAGTCTATCATAAATCTGTCCATCATTCTCTCATTATTGCTCAATATCAAAAAGATTCATGTGTGTATGTGTGTGTATGTTGCATGCCAAACATTATACAGTAAACTCTCAGTTATCCAGAACTCTCAAGCAACCAACCAAAAAATCAACTAAAATTGCATGTTGCGTTCACAAAACTATTTTATAATACAGTAAAACTGTGTTACATTAAGGTTATTTTGTCTTCATTTGTCTTAATTTGCTCTTAATTACTATATTTCAATGTTAGTATCAAATCAATACAGAGTTAATTGTATGGTATAGCATAGGGTATAGTATTAGGCCTGTTTTAATAGTAAGTCACAAGCAACCAGAAATTACATTTATCCGGCACTTACTAATGCCCCTGGGTACCGGTTAACTGAGAGTCTACTGTAGTACCAGTTTTTCATCAATGAGTTGAACACAAATGTTTGTTCTAGTTTCTGCTTCTGATACCATTCCCCAATATATCATATTTCTTTGATTGTAAGATATCATTAATTGCAAGATGTGCCCTTGTTTCAGTACCACTATAACAAAAAATGCATAAGATATGCCTGCGATTTTAAAACGTACCACATTTTGGAGATGTTTATATAGAAAAAAGTATGTCTTAGATTTGAAGAAATGCAGTAGTATCAAACACCTCTATACCTGAAGAAAAAAATTCACAACCCCTGCACACACATATATACACACACAGAACTAGGTACAGAAGGACGAGTCACTGCTGAGCTCTGATAAGTCATTTTCAGACCTGATACAAGCTATCACAGTCTTATAATAAGCGAGGTAAAGTTTTGGCTTCAGAGACAACTGACTCATTCTCCAAGCCTCCTCCATGCTTAGAAGCACAGTAACAGCATCTGATCCCAAAGCTGACCGAACGGCCTACAGAAATAAAATGTACTACCTCCACCTACTACACCGTAGGTTTCATCACCTTGCTAAACAGTAGCAACAAAACTGGTGTAACCCCATCTTTGGTCTGCCTCATTTCTGTTCCACCATGTATTTACAACTCAGGAACTTGGGCTGTTAATGCTGGGTAGGGCTGTTTTGAAGACTTTTTAAGAGTTTGCATCTAGTTTTTGAAACACATTTTAATATTTAAATGTTTCATGTTGTAATTTTCAAATGGTTAAATTGTTTTAACTCTTATATGTATACTTTAATTTTCTTTTTGTATAGTTTTGAATTTGTATTATTTGTAAGATGTTGTTAACTGACTTTAGTTCCATTAACAAGTTTTCATATAAATGAAAAAAATGAAATACATACCACTATGGTTTGGTATCACCAACTAAACCATAGCCAGTCCATTGGAATCATCTGACTAATTGGTTTTTCTTTTCTTTTCTTTTCTTTTCTTTTTTCTTTTCTTGGATCCTTCATGATGATTGAAATTAGGCTGTAGCAGGATTTAGTCTCACTTCCATCAGCCAGAAGTTCACTTTTCATCTAGGGAATGGAATGCCCAAGCATTCATGAAAGAGCCCAAATTCCTGTAAAAACAGAGGAATTCAAAATCCAGGATCCCCCTAATACAAAAAGTACTAGGCTAATTGATATCCCCTAAACCTCAGTAAGAGTGAAAAAAGGACGACGTGCCCCAAAACATGTAAACTACATATACTGTTATAGCAGTATCTATGTCTTCACTAAATATTAATAAAATATAGTTGAAATTACCCACCACACAATTAAATATCCACTTTATTTATTAGGCCTGTGCAATTAATTGAAAATGTTTCAGTAAACATTACAAAATTAGGGGGTGGGGGCAAATGGTTTCTAAAGTGTTTCTGAAATTGAATGGGATCTGTATCGTAACTATAACAAGTTAATTACTTTTTCATTGCTTTTCGTCAAGTAATTAATTGTGCCAATGGGGAAACTTCAGGGATGCCTTTCTCCCTCATTGTTAGAGCTATTGGCATGAAAATTGCTACAATTATAGAACACATTTAACACTGTTAGTCTATCATGTTTCAGAACATTGCACCCATCCACAGATTTTGGGGGAATTTTAAAAGTTTTTACAAACAACATTTTAAAAAAAACCTACAAGAACTGTCTCCTTGAATCATCTACACAATGATAAAAGATAACGGGATCATTCCCCCAAATTTTCAAAAATATTCATACAACTACTGATTTTGGGGATTTTAAAAAAAGTTTTGACAAAAAAATTAAAGCCACAACAGCTATCTCATTGAATGTCTCTCAAATTAACCAACAGAAGTTCAATTTACAGATTTCTTCCTAGCCCAGCACTGATTCACTTACTTGTACTGAAGTATCATTCAGTCCTTCTCTTTGCAGATTCAACAATTTATTGGAACTCTGGCTGCTGCTAGGAGGGAAAAATCTCTCCCCTATCCTAATTGGAGCTTTCTATTTCTGACCAAAGTTCTGGGAAATGTAGTTTAGAGCAGGGCTTTTTGAATTCTCCGCCTTCCCAAACTACATTTCCCAGAATTCTGTGCTCTTTTTTCTGTTGTCATTTTTCTGATAAACCGCCATCTATAATGATGGCACCATGTAAATAAATGATAATAACAATAACAATTCTTTGGTTATGCAAAATATCCAAACTCGTATCCACTCCAACAGAGTGCCAAATAGAAAGCAACTAAGATTACAGACTTTATTAATCAATGAATCTAAATCAACTGAGGCTTTTGGCTAATTAGTATTAAGATAGGGAATTGCAATCTACATATTACAAAGAACTTGGATTCTGTTCTGGCTTCTCTAGCTACTGATCTTCTCTCCCTTGAAATCATATTTCAAGTGTATTAATGATGAAGCTGTTAAAGAGCCTGAAAAAGAAGTGTCTTAAAACCACCTGTTGATACAGTTCAACAGGATGCATTTGAGGAAAGTGAGACATACTCCTACTACATGCATGGATCTCCCTATACAGTATGTCTGTCTGTATGACAGCCTTATCTTGCCTAGTTCTCCTCACTGTTTCTCCTGTTTGAACAGCCAAATGTTGATGGATGAGCATTAAAATCCTTTAGCTATGCTTATAGTAAATGACAGCAACTGTTATAATCCTGCCAAACAAAAATGTAAATTCCTCACTCTATTGAAGAATAAAAGCTTCCTCTGTGGAAAAAATGACAAAATACATCACATTTTAATTGGCAACACTGCCATTATGTAAGGGAGATATTGTATAAATGGAGCATCTTGCCAGGGTAGACTGAGCCTGTCAGTTTACTGTTAATTATCTCTGGGTACTAAGCTTACAATCACCTATTACTGTTACACCAACGATATTAAAAATATTGGCAGCTGTGGAAAATTTCAATTTAGCAGTAGTGTCAGTCTATTTATTTATCCCTAAATTCATGATTTCCATCACTGCTCTGAGTATCACACAACCAATATTAAATTATAATATTGCATATTTAACAAGATACTTGGCTAGTAGAAGTCAATTAAAAAACAGTTTATGTGGACGGGGATTTTTTTTAATGTACAGCTTGGCATATTCCTACAGAGCAATCCATTCTATGGTCTGTGATTGTACAATACAAAACTCGGCCTCTAAAATAGTTCAGACATTTCTGCTGAAAAAATAAATGATGCAGATATAGTAACAAAACTTATTACTATAGCCTTTTAGAAATCAAAGTGAGCCTTAATCACACTCACAATTTAAATTTTCCATTGTACTTGTACTTTTGGTTTTAAAAAACTGTAATAGAAGTGAATTTGAGAAACTTTGCTTGAATTATGAAATGGCTCTAATATTAAACTGCCACACTTGTGTCTTGAGCATGTAATGCTTTAACATGTTGAAATTTTAGCACATTAAAAAGATAACTCTGTAATACTCAATTTTTGCAAAGCTCCTCAAACAGCTTCACAACATAAATGTGTTAGTCTCAACCTATCCATTTGTACAACACAATGAGAAACTGCATAATGTAGTGGTTTGAATGCAGGACTAGGACTCTGAGGGAACTGGGCTCAAATCCCCACTCAGTCATGAATGGTCCTGGCTGGGCAACTCACATGTTCTCAATCTTAGCAAAAGGCAATGGCAAACTTCCCCTGAATATATTTTGTTGAGAAAACCATAGAATAGTGTTGCCATAAACCAGAGTCAATTTTGATATCAGGTACTAGATGCTTTAAAATACTATGTGTAATTTTAGGCTATAATTATGGATTCATCCAATAATGGTTTCATTCTGTTGAAAATGTTTCCATTGTCTAAATCAGTGTTTCTCAACCTTCCTAATGCCGTGACCCCTTAATACCCCTCATGTTGTAGTGACCCCCAATAATAAAACTATTTTCATTGCTACTTCATAACTGTAATTTTGCTACTATTATGGATCATGATCTGATATGCAGGATGTATTTTCATTCACTGGACCAAATTTGGAACAAATACTCAATACGCCTAAATTTGAATACTAGTGGTGGGGGGGATTTATTTTGTCATTTGGGCGCTGTAGTTGCTGGGATTTATACTTCACCCAAAATCAAAGAGCATTCTGAACTCCACCAACAATTGAATTGAACCAAACTTGACACACAGAACTCCCATGACCAAATGAAAATACTGGAAGGGTTTGGTGGGCATTAACCTTGAGTTTTGGAATTGTAGTTCACCTACATCCAGGAGAGCACTGTGGACTCAAACAATAATATGCCTGGACCAAAGTTGGCACAAATACTCAATATGCCCAAATGTGAACACTGGTGGAGTTTGGGGAAAACAGACCTTGACATTTGAGAGTTGTAGTTGCTGGGATTTATAGTTCACCTACAATCAAAGAGCACTCTTAACCCCACCAATGATACAATTAGGCCAATCTTCCCATACACAACTCCCCTGCCTTGAAGGGACTCGCTGGTGTGAGCCTCCCTCCAGCCTTGCACACTCTCCCTTGCCCGCATTTGCACACCATGCTGCCATGCGCCGAGCATGCCTGCTCTCCCCTCCACACTTGGAGTCTCAAAAACAGCCCTCTCCTTGGATGAGAGGCCAGCTGAGAGGCCAGACAATCACAGCAGGAGGAGGGCTTGTGGTGGTGGGGATTTGCTATCTGTTTCCAAAAAGGAAGATGACAGGTGAAAGATCTTCAACCTTCCCTCCCAAAGGGGTTCCTAAGACCAGCAGAAATATGTGTTTCCTGATGGTCTTTGGCGACCCCACTGAAACCCTCTCGCAATCCCCCCCCCCCCAAAGGGTCCTGACTCCCAGATTGAGAAATGCTGATCTAAACACTGCATATATTATCTGGGAAGATCAACAGAGAGGTGTTTCAATCTTCTCCCTCAAGCATATCATGAAGATGTTCCGAAGATCTCAGAGTATGTGATTCCTCTTTCATTATAAACTCCTTCCATGTATACGTACAATTACTTAAAATATTTTTACTAGACTGTCTTAAACCAGAGACTTTATTATTCTGTTTACAGGATTTGTGTATGCTGCTATTAATTTGTAACATATTAAAAGATGGGAAAGAACAATTTTAATATTCTTATCCCAAGACATTTTCATTAGCTCCACTAAAGCTTACTTCAAAGGGAATTATTGGCTGCATGCAGAAGCTGTGTGTTGGTTTCTATTTTGCTTTGCTCTTACTGATAGCACAACTACCCTTCATACCATGAAAGTTCTGATCAAAATGTGGATTTCACCAGAGATCCTGTCTCACTTTTTTAAAAAAATCCTCATTTTGATCCTGAGCTACAAAAGGAGCAGCAAGTTAGGAACCATAATTTAATTTACATGTTTTTTTTAAAAACCTAATCTTCATCAGTCTGTACAGATCTCACTCTTGGTAAAGAGGGGCAAAAATGCATGCAAAAGGGTTGTGTACACCAAGACATGGCTTGTTCATGATAAACCAGAACTGGTTGATTCTTCTGTGTAAAAATTGTAAAAATTGAGTCCCTTTGGGGATAGAAACAAGCAGGATATAAATAGAGTAAATAAATAAATAAAATATGGCCCTTATTTGTATTTATTTTGGATTACCATTTAAAGTGGCTTTCTGTCAAAATATAATAGCCATTTAATGTTTTGGAAGACAGCAATACAGCTTTGGCTACTTTGCATCCTATTTTTGCTATGATAGCAATAGCAGAATGCATGTTTAAAGCTTACCTGTGTATTCCACCACAAGACATTTTGGTATACATTATTTGAGCCATAATTTTACAAGGATAACTGTGCTAGGTTTGTGCAGGTAGGGGATTAACATATAAATATCTATTCAGAAGTCAAGGAGGCTTATTTCCAGGAAAATGGACATATAGGTTTGCATCTTAAATCAATGGCAATGACAATTATGACTGTGTGGATTAAATATCTAAAATATCCAGTATCTGTTACACCTGTTTTTGCATGATTTGCTGGGGTTGAACTCCTCTGGAATACAAAGGAGGGATCACATTGTTGAATGTTTCAGCACTGGGAGAACATTTCACACTAATAGCTAGCTTGGTAGAAAGAAGAGTTCTAGCTTCTCAACAATCCCTTTTTATGCAAAGTGTGGACTACTCATTTTAAAAAGGAATTAGCCTTTACTCAAAGAGAAAGTAGACTCCCTGAAGATGTACCATATGATTCTTCTATAAACACAACTAATCTCAAAGCAGAATATATTTTTAAAGGCTAGACTTTAGTAATGGACACTGGAAGCTGGATGGACCAGTGAAACATCTAGTTCATACTTTAAGGGACCAGATATGTTTGAAACAGTGCACCTGACTTGTGAGATTAGTGTCATGTATACCTTTCCAAAGCCCTCAGTTTTCAGACCATCAGCTGGCGAATGAAGAGCAAGGTGCTTCTTGCTGAAACATCCCTCAGTATTTGCGCTCCAGACGTTGAAAAATTAGTTTTGGTCTTGAGTATTTGGAGAATGCCTGAGCAAACAGTGTTGACATTAGGAGCAGGAAATTGAAAGCTAAGATCAAAGTGCAACCCTAGATGAAATAGAGAGCCAGAAGGCAAGTAAACAATACAGAACACAATGATCTAAAGAAAATAGTGGATTGTGGTGTTTATACATAGCACTCTAAAAGTAAGTAATTTAACTTTTTTTGGATGAATTGTTTTCAGACAAATCACAGGAAACATAATTCATATTTGAACAGCTCTTTCCTAGATGGCTACTTTCACATACAGCTGCTTGGATAAGTGCCATATCATTATCAGATTTGTACATTTTGTCTGCTTTTGTGTACAATAGTAAGAAGTTGGTGGTTAGTTGGTAGTTAGCACTCCTTATCTACCTGGGCTGACATTTGGAGAGATTGCTCCAGGAGCACTGCCAAGCTGTGAACACAGTCTTTCAGGGGAAGTGTAATCCCATCCAGGACTGGCTGACACACCGGTATAAGTCATGCAAAGGTTTGGGATCCAAAATTATGAAATTTGATATGGCCTGTGGATAAGCCAAGGATCATTCCACCAAAGAGAAGCACCACCTCAGATGGGTCACCGCCCTTGGCTGCCTCCACCACCACCATTTTGCCCCTCAGGTATTCAAAAGGACTTTCTGCTCAGAAAAGGGAGTGGATCCTTTTTTAAAAATAAAGATTGATTACCTTTCCACACAGCCCTACATCCCAGAATATCAAGGCAGAAAATCCCACATTATCTGAGTGTGGACTCAGATAACCTAGTTCAAAGTGGATATTGTGGGATTTTCTGTCTTAATATTCTGGGATATAGGGCTGTGTGGAAGGGCCCTAAGATACAGTTTAACTCTTCAATTACTACAACCCGAATTCAAAGTGCAAAAGTAGATTGCACTTAATTAAATCCAGGTTGAGGGAGAGAAGGGACAGAATCCTTTATTGTGGACTCAATCAAAAGTACACTTTTGTAACCTATCTCAGGGCCCTTCCACACAGCCATATAACCCAGAATATCAAGGCAGAAAATCCCACAATATCTTCTTTGAACTGGGCTGAGTCCACACTGCCATATATTCCAGTTCAAAGCAGAAAAGGTGGGATTTTATTCAGCTGTGTGGGAGGGGCACTAGTTTGTGTATTTTCTTGTTCCTAACTTTTGCCATCTTGATTGCATGCTGATGTGACTTAATCACATCTGGTTTTTACTCTAAAACAAGGGTCCTCAAACCTTTTAAGCAGAGGGCCAGGTCACAGTCCTTCAAACTGTTGGAGGGCTGGATTATAATTTGAAAAAAGCATAAATGAATTCCTATGCACACTGCACATATTTTATTTATAGTGCAAAAAACACTTTAAAACAACACATTAATTAAAATGAAGAACATTTTAATTGTTGTAAACATTTTATTATTGTTGTTGTGTGCTTTCAAGTCATTTCAGACTTAGGTTGATCTTGAGCGAGGGCCGGATAAATGACCTTGGGGGGCCGTATCTGGCCCTTGGGCCTTAGTTTGAAGACCCCTGCTCTAAAATGTGACCTTGATAACCTTGACGAATAAACATTGCAACTAGGGTGCCCACCTTTGAAGATGTTTATTTGATAAAGGTTCTCCGAGTCTGATGCACTGAATATTGAAGCTTACTTGCAAACACCCTGTAAAACCAACATTCCTTTTTTCATTTTGAAGGGCTTTCTACAGTTCACTGCTTAATTTTTACAGCACACTTTTCATAAGCCTCAAGGCTCCTTATGGCCTTAGTGTTGCTCCCTCTGCTATGGAAAGACCAACTGCAGGTCCAGTTTTTTCTTAAGTCCATGATGCAGTAAGGTATCGCCATTAAACACCTATTGTTTCCATCTTCCAGGTGGGGATTATTTCATTTCATTTAGATTATGAAAGTGACCACAATTTTTTAGTCCTCTCATCAAATTTCTAGTTTTGTAGTAACTTAAAATTTTAGAAATACGTTTAAAAATACAGTTTGGGCTTCCAAAGAAAGAGGGAAGGCAAAGTTACAAGGGGATGCAAACACTGCAAAAAATATAATAATTTTAGGTATATACAGTTTCAGTGTCTTACTTTTTGCATTGCTGGAAATCTGTCAACAGAAGGAAACATTCATTTTGGTGGCAGATTTTTTTATTTAGTGGCCTATGCCTCATACTCCCCCAGTCCAAAACTACATACTTGCTTTTATCAAATGGGAAAATGGGCAAAACACACCGTGCTGCCCTAGTTTTCTTCTCAAGCTTCAAAAAGCAATTAGAGGATGACATTTTGCTGATCCAAAACCTTTCTTATGTAAAACTTTGCCTTCATTTCTACAATATGCCCACATTGCAGGTGATAGCATTTGGCTATTCTTGCATCCCACAACGAGTGTTGTATTTATTGATTAAAAAAGAGAGAACAGTTAGCAAATAATATTGATGCGCACAAATATCTAAGTGCTAGGCAGAAACTGCATTATGTATTGGGTGCAAAGAAATCCTCACTCAGGGAGATCAAGAACACTCCCCTGGGATTTAGGTAACTGACTTCAAAGAGTCAAGAGAGGAGAAAAGGTAGCTTTGTAAGTCCCCTGGGATTTCTGCGTGAAAGTTCCACTCCTATGCTGAAAGCTTTTGTGATGGAAACTCAATGTGTAGATGAAAATGGTGGTGTTGAGGAAATTGATTGAAAGGGAGAAGGAAAGAGTTAGAGATGTTCCATACCACTTTAGCACTCTAAGGACCTCATCATATGTGCCATTGAAATGGCCACAGATCATGGTGAATCCAACAGTGACCGGTGGAGGGAATGGAGAACTCGTCACCCTACACCCTGCATTGCCCAACTTGCCTCAGGCCCCTTCACATGGGGGGAAGCATTTGCCAACTGGCTCCCCACTCCTTTCTTGCTAATAAAACACAGGAAGCCTCCCTGTTGGCATACACTGATTCCACTTTAATTTAGCCATAGAGCCCTGCTGGAAATAGCTGTATGTCTTGGGATGGGAGCTGCTGGACTCCATGACCAAATTAGAGAGGAACTGGCATATGCCACTGAAATCAGCTCTATCTGATATGGTCACATCTGTAAAAAGAGAGGGGGGGGGGAGAGAGAAAGAAGAGGAAAATATTCTCTTAGATTACTAGAAGTGTAAAGAAGGTCAGAGAAGAACCACCTAGCCAGTTTTAAACATGCATTTTAAACTCATGACTTGTGGTCAATCTCTGTTCTGTGTATTTTAATATGTATTTTATAGAAATACATTTTGATATGCAGATTTTATAGAAATATGTGTATTTATAGAATTTTTACAATGTTTATGTGTCTTAATTATGCTGTAACCCACCTTGAGCCATGAGGAGAGGTAGGTAAGAAATAAATTGCTATCATCATCATCATCAGAACGATAAGGAAGTAGAAATAAAACCAAGCAGGACAGGGAGAGCCTGAGTAGTCCCAGAAATTCACAATAGACTGAAACAAGGAGTACATAATATGGATTTTTTTTTATAATCCCAATAAGTGCACACACAACTCTCACTAAATCCCAAGGCTTTTAGCCAGTTGGAACCACATTTCATGTCTTTTTCATCTGTTCCTGAATGATTCACCTAGAAAACAAGACTCTTAACCTCTGAATTTTGTACAATCTAATTCAGAGAAGAGATTGTTGTGGGCAGATTGGAATAACAATTAGAAGTGACAAACACTTGGAGAGGTGGATGTTGTGTGATTACTAAACATCATGATGGTCCTTATTCAGTGCACCAGCTGCTTGACATACCATTGTTATTCCAATCTGATTTCATTGTCTGTGTAGGCACGCATGCATACATGCACGTCTACATAAGAGTCACAGCACTCAGTTGTTATAGAACCACAGAACTAGAAAGTACTTCAGAGATCATTTACTCAAAGCAGGATCTGCAATACAGGAATCAACTACACCATCCCCTGACAGATAGTTATCCAGCATTATCTTAAATAAATAACTCTGGTGAAGGAAAGCACAACCAGCTCCAGAGGCAGACAGCCATAACTATTTCTTTGGAATCTGAGGAACTGGATTATGATGAAGTGTTGTTGGCTCCCTTTCTGAATCTGAGGAGTTCATAGCCAAAGGAGTTGAACGGATCTCTCCTCAATAGGATTTGATGGACACTGAAAAGCCACCACCATCGTTTGAAGCTTGCTGGAGAGAGAAGGAGCAAGTTTGTACAAGTCAATGCTTGTTAAATAGGAAATGCTGACTAATCCAAGCACCTGGAGACTAGCATAAGCTACTTACAAATCTCCCTGAAGCTGCTAGAAGTCCTTGTTGCTCGCAACTGTACAATCTCCATGACTGTCTATAGTTTCTTCCTGCAGTACTAACAATCAAGATTTGTTTGTTTGTTTGTTTGTTTACTATATTTGTATACTGCTCTTCTCAGCCCTTGGGCAGCTCAGATTTCCTGGAACTTCCAAACAAACATGCATACATCTAAGCATGTGTACAAATGAACACATATACAAATACTTTCAAAAATATGTAGTAGATTCCAATGTATCTCATTATAAATGGGGCTTACTCCAAAGATTTATGTAAAGGATTGCAGACTAACAAAAAAAATCATTACCTTGGGGGCTGAATACTATTTAAACTTTTTGGTTTGATCCATACAACATTTATTATTTATTTAGTTAGTTATTGCCTGGTGGTACTTATAATTTATTTTAATTCTACTAATCCAAGACATAAGTAAGATGCTTGAATCAGCCCAATTTCTCCCTGAGTTCACATTGCTTTTATATTCAATTAATGCTGTTAACATTAAGATTGAGCCAATACATAAGCCAAATGTGAAGCTGCTAATGCAAATGGATGATGTGATCATACTGACAAAAAATTATACTCTTAGGCCATTTGTAAAACCACCTTGAGCACAGGCTGTTTATTGAAAAAACTATGCATAAAAGTACATTACTTTGATCACTGACATTATGCCAAGGAGTCCTTCAAAATGCTAATTGCAGTGTTTTTCTAGGTGTTTGCAATAATTGTGATAGATGCTCTTCTTAGATATGCATCTTTCATGAGTTTAAGCATGATTAATAATAGGCACCTAAGCTGGCTTTCTTTTTCCTCTGACAAAAGATATGGGTACAAGAGGAATAGTAAGATCATTGGTAAATGTTGCAACTACAGTAAGTCAGCATTAGGTTGGTGGTTTAAATGACATAATATGTTCACATTTGTTCCAAATGCCATGAGGCATTTTCAGCTGTGCATGGTGTTTCCATAATGCATTGTCTACTACTATTTTTTCTTTTCTTTTTTTTTTCATTGGTTCATGATTAACATCCAGAAACACATCAAATTATGCCAGTCTGGAACTGTTAATTCTTTGAGAAATGGATCAAGTTCAGGTTTTTATTTCTGATCAATTTCAGATGTATGTGTGCCTAGAGCACCTGGTATTTGTTAGAGATCTTCTAGCCAAGTATTAAACCAGGGTTAACCTTGCTTATCTTCCAAGATCAGGCAAGATCTGGTACCTTTGGAGCATTTAGGTAGAGAAAGATATATAGTTTTGAATACATTTTAATGTGTTTTAAAGGATTTTAACTGTTTATTTTAATACAATTAATATTTAATTATATTTTAATATTTATATAGTTTTAGGTTTTAAGTTGTACTTGATTTGGTTTTACTGTAACCACTTTGAGTTTCTTTTGTGGAGAGAGAAAGCAGAGTATAAATAAATACCCAGACAGGTTTAAACTATGAATCTTAAACTCATGTCCTTTGTTTGATGTCAGTTTTGTGCATTTTAATATGTATTCTATAGACATGCAGTTTTAATGTGGATCTTTTATAGAAATATGTATATTTGTTTAATTTTTGCATTGTTCGTGTTTTTTATTGTGTTGTAACCATGGTGGTGTAGTGAGTTAAACTGCTAAGCTGCAGAACTTGCTGACTGGAAGGTCAGTGGTTCGAATCCGTGGGACAGAGTGAACTCCCATTGTTAGCCCCAGCTTCTCCATAACCGGTTAGCCTTACTCCAGGCCTTCCTCTGGTGGTCTGAAATTATTATATACATCAACATTTGCTGCAAATACATCCATTGAACATCTCCTATTGTATATATAAGTGGGCTATTTTGTTGAGCTTACTAATTCAGGAACCCATTCATATTGTAGCACCAGCTTCTGCCAACCTAGCAGTTCGAAGACATACAAATGTAAGTAGCTCAATAGGTACTGCTTCGATGAGAAGGTAACAACATTCCCTGCAGTTATGCCTGCCAATGACCTAGGAGATGTCTATGGACAATGCTGGTTCTTTGGCTTAGAAATGGAGATGAGCACCACCCCGCAGAGTCAGACTCGACTAAACTTAATTTCAAAGGGAAACCTTTACCTTTACCTTTACCTTTACCTTTACCTTTACCTTTACCTTTACCTTTAACCCACCTTGAGCTGCAGGGAGAGGTGGGTAAGAAATAATATTGTTATTAGAATTATTATTAAATAAATGAAATTCAATATTGAAGATAGAAAAGGTAAAGGTTTCCCCCTGACATTAAGTGCAGTCGTGACAGACTCTGGGTTGTGGTGCTCATCTACATTTCTAAGCCAAGAAGCCGGCATTGTCCGTAGACACCTCCTAGGTCATGTGGCCAGCATGACTGAATGGAGTGCCGTTCCTTCCCGCCGGAGCAGTACCTATTGATCTACTCACATTTGCATGTTTTTGAACTGCATGTTTGGCAGAAGCTGGGGCTGACAGTGGAAGCTCATGCCACTCCCCGGATTCGAACCTGCGACCTTTCGGTCAACAAGCTTAGCAGCTCAGTGGTTTAACCCACTGTGCCACTGCTCAGTATTGAAGATACTGAGAAGTAAATTAATTGTGTCTCAATATTACACATCTATTTAAAACTGTCAGATTTATTGTGCGATTTTGCTACATACTGCATTAAAACTAAGCCCTATTATTATTATTATTATTATTATTATTATTATTATTACATTAAACACCATATTACTGAGACAGATTTAGAAGATAATCACAAGGTTAGGCCTACCTATTTGAATTCATGATACTTTATTTTCACTGGATTTAATTAGATTCCTTCCAAGTACTTCCACCTTAACCTGAATCATATCTTTGTCTCTCAGATAGCAGCACATTACAGAATGTAACAAAAGGTGTACACTACTTCTGGGGAGTGCCAGAATTATAAGGATTTGTGTGGAATTTGACACAATTTGCTACTGAATTAAGTAGCTGTTCCATTTTCTCTATGCAGCATTGTGATAGACTAACTTTTTTTTAGCATGGCAAAGCACAATGTGGAATTTTAAACAATTCTCAACTATCATTAGCATAAGTTTTTACTGATCTGTCCCATACTGCACCATCAGCTCAAGCAGTATTGGCTTGAAGCAAAATTTTATCTAAGACCAACCACATCACCACTCACAGTAGTCACTAAATTTGTTTAGCGAATGAATAACAGGGTCACAAGAAGAATGGTGGCAGCTGGATGACAGCTGCTTCAATGTTTAAACTTATGCTATCAGCTGCCCTGGAGCATAGAAACAGCAACACAGAGATGCCACAGTAGCTAACATTTTCAGTGAACAGATTTGGAACTGGTCCCATGAAATATTAAAAGTGTGTAGAAAAAGCCCTCAGAGGCCAAACAGTGCAATTATCAGATATCATGTTCATGATATTTGTAGAACAGGACCTGCCCACAATATTTTGGTGCTTGAGGCGATGGGTACAATTCTCTATGATCCTGACATGAATGCTACTCCTGCTTCTTATGAATTGTCCTCAATACGACTAGCAAGATACATTTCATTGTACTACATCAAGTACAACCTGGCCTAATTGTAATTTAACAACCACGACATCCCTTCCTTGTGCCTAATTTGGGAATCTGGCTGATACAGAACATTATAGAGCATTATCTCGTACAGGCCTAAGAGATGACATATTTCACCCTTCGATTGCCCTTAAGGGGTAACCTGGATAGCTTTGCTAACTCCTTTCCATGCTGCAGGATTGTTTGACTTACAACCTCATCACATTGAGAGGGGACAGCATGGGTGACTGTCCTTTTAGCATAGAGACTCATGCCTCTTATACTGTCAGCAGTCCTGTTTTGCATTCTGCCTTCCCAACAAACTCATACTCACACGTGGAAATTTGAGAGCTGGCAATACATTCATCTTACATTCATCACAAGGTCAGTATTACTTTTCCGTTTTTAATTTTTAAAAATCCAAAAACCAAGGAGGAGGAACAATAGCTTCAAACTACAAGAAAGGAGATTCCATCTGAACTTGAGGAAGAACTTCCTGACTATGAGAGCCGTTCAACAGTGGAACTCTCTGCCCCGGAGTGTGGTGGAGCTCCGTCTTTGGAAGCTTTTAAACAGAGGCTGGATGGCCATCTGTCGGGGGTGCTTTGAATGCAATATTCCTGCTTCTTGGCAGGGGGTTGGACTGGATGGCCCATGAGGTCTCTTCCAACTCTATGATTCTAAGAGGTAGGAACTCTGAACACAATTGCTGACCTGTGTTCAGAGTTCCCTCCTTTCAGGACATTTCAGCCTCTTTCAACCCTGGAACCTATGATGAGCTTAGTGCCTCTTCATGCTAGAAAAGTGTCTTAGATGTCCTGCAAAGGGGAAATTTCTCAATGGGATTAGATATATTCCCAGAGTTCCCTCCTTTCAGGACACTTCTGCTTCTTTTCAACCATGGAGGGCTACGCATGACTGCCTGAAGTAGTTTGACTTATGTAATTAGCTTAGTACCTCTCCATGCTTGAATAGAGGCTGAAGTGCCTTACAACCTGGGAAATTTCTCAATGTGATATGTTGGTTAAAGTTGAGCCTGTTTTAAAATCATTTTTTTCATTCACTAGAAGGGAAGGAGCAAGCTGACTGTGGAGCGTCTCTACACATTAAGGA
Source organism: Anolis sagrei (assembly GCF_037176765.1). Taxonomy (NCBI): domain Eukaryota; kingdom Metazoa; phylum Chordata; class Lepidosauria; order Squamata; family Anolidae; genus Anolis; species Anolis sagrei. The sequence goes on from NC_090022.1 coordinate 241,396,734, forward strand.
CCTCATCACATGGTATGCGGATTCACTCTGCCACCCAGGCAACACAGGAGATTTCCCATGTTGCCATCTCCATGGGGGGAACCTTCACACACTATGCATGCACCTCGCTTACCCCCATCGGATCGCCGGCCAGAGGAGCAACCCGAAACATAGACGACTGCCTCCATGCCTCACCATTAAGAAAAGTGCCCCGGCTGCCAGCAGTGTGACATGGTCCTAACTATGCATTAATCTGCACATGCATTATAATGTAAGATCACCTCATTTCACCCCTTGCAGCCCCTACAATGTCCCCTGAGTTACTATCACAGATTAAACTGGTTAATCCAGTTTAACTCCACATTAGGACATGTCAGAAGATGTTCCAGAGTTTGTCTGAAACTCTGAAGCAATCCTGCTGCTTCAGGGCAATGTGGGCAACAGAATCTCAGTTATGTGTCAGCTCCTGGCCATCACGAGTGCCCTATTCTGAATCAGCAGAAGCCCTTACATAATCAGGGAGAAGGTAAGGAGACGAACTCCCATGTTGTTCCTAGACAGGAACTCACAGAGTTCTGAAGCCATCTGGAAGTGGTGACAGTCCAGTAGAGCCAATGCAATCTCAGACTGGCTGGACATTGTAAACTCTGACCCACCACTACAGCAGGTTCTGAAGGCTACATGTGTCTGTCTCCAGGACCGGTCTAGTGCATTACTAATGAAACTCATCCTGCTCTGGCCTGCCCCCAAATTTACCAGCCAGTGTAGACACCCTACATTTCTACTTTAGCTTCCATGGCCACATCCAATGAAACTTGGGACTAGTAGTTTGGGGAAGAACTCAGGCTCAGATTTCTAAATGCACCTTTCTAAACTGCAAGACTCAGGATTCTGTAAGAAGTTGCCATGGCAGTTAAATTGGAATCATAGTGCTGCCCAATGTGAACAGGCTTTACTTGTCTTCTTTGTTGCCCATTCAAGTAGGTTTGAATGGGGTAACGAGCCTGAGGGCATCCTGTCCTTTCAAATTAGCAGCAGCAGTGATAGGAGCCCCGGGTGGTGCAATGGGTTAAACCCTTGTGCCGTTAGGACTGAAGACTGACAGGTCGAATGTTCAAATCTGGGGACAGTGTGGATGAGCTCCTTCTGTCAGCTCAATCTCCCCATCTGGGGACATGAGAGAAGCCTCCTACAAGGAGGTAAAATATCAAAACACCCGGCCGTCCCCTGGGCAATGTCCTTGCAAACAGCCAATTTTCTCACACCAGAAGTGACTTACAGTTTCTCAAGTTGCTCCTGACATGAAAAAAGTGATAGATATCAATGTCCCAATCAGCATCACCTAAATGAGTCTGGAGTGGAGGCCAACATTTAACATTCCCATAGTGCTTTTGATAAACACTTTAACAGAGAGTGTTAAATGATGACTGGCCTATAAGCACTGCTGCGAATTGTAGTAGAATTTTTAAAAGGGGGATCTTAGACAGTTGTCAAGAGTAGACATTATTGCCTGAGAATGTGAATTGCTATCCCTGCCCCCATTACTAAAGTAAAGCAGTCAAACAAAAATGTTAACGTGAAATCACTTCTTCCCTTATTCCCCTGAGTGTATGTACATGTGCACATTTTATTTCTATTTTATTCTGTGCACATTTACGAACACACTTCAAAATATTTGTCCTCAGGTGAACAAAAACATTTGGTTTTCCACACTGTTAAATATTCTCCCAAGTATTTTGTATGCAAAGAAGCCATACCCAAAAGTCTGTGTTCAAACGTTATGCCTATGTACTTAAAGGAATGAAGATACATAAGACCATGAAGCATCATCATTTTACGGATTAACATGGTACTTTGAAATGGATACAAGTGAAGCTATTTTTCTCAGCAGTGAAAATCGTTTGCGTTTTACAGCTCTGTATACTGTCATCATATCTTTTCCATATATGTGTGTGTGTGTGTGTGTGTATGTGTATGTGTATGTATATGTATATGTATGTATGTATGTGTGTGTGTATATATATATATATATATATTATTGTTAGCACTGAAAAACCCCTGAAGCAAAGTTCCCCATTGTGCATGAAATATAAACAGCTGTCAGTGACATATTGAATGTCTCTTGAGTTAGAAAAAATTTAGCATCTTTATAGTGCTTCTCAATTGAAAACAGTATAAAGCAACTGTCATTCCCTCAAAGATTTCCAAAGGCACAAACAACCATTTTACCTTGACAACTTCTCCAAAATTTCTTCCAATCATGTACTCAATAAACTTTTTATTTTGCTGTTGATATGACATGTAACTCATAGCCACAGAGCTGCCTTACCAGCAGATTTGCCGTTATCAAAGATATGTCATGGGCAGACAATTTATCAAAGATACCTTTTTTTTTGGACCCAGTTTCTAGATGTTGTATACCTTCTGCCTGGATGCAGCACCTAGAAACTGGGTCCAAAATCCTCAAAAGAAGGGAGTTAACCACACAGAATGATGCAAGACAGATGGTTAACAACAATGCTAAACAGATTAGTTTCTGGAGGATTCTGGTCTCTGTAGTCCAAAAGGTAATTTTTCTTTTCTGGACAGCACCTTGGAAGGGCTTTGCGTTCTTCATCCAAATAACCATGAAATACGAGAGCACTAAAAATACTGTTTTACTTCGCTGAAATCCTTTTGTCTATATGAAAATAATCTATTTTCTAGCGGTGCTTTCAAACCTATTGAAACATAACTATCTATTTCCAGTCTAGTGATTTGTTTTTGGGAGCATATTTCTGTATGGCAGGGGTTGGTCGGGATGTCCCCTGTAATCCCTTCCAACTCTAGGATTCTCTGATTCTCTATAGTCATATAATCGACTGTTCCATTTGCAATCTCTTTTTAGAGCCATTTGATTCAGTAGACACATGTTCAAAGTGTTGAGACATCATAATATATGGAGAGATGTGTGTATATGTTTAGTAAAATAAACACAGTTTCTTCAATTAGTTCAAAGTGCCCTTTGAGACACAATGTCCAGGCCAAAAAAATGACAAAATACTTAAATGAACTGGCTGATTTTGGCAGGAGTTGGAGGAGTAACCAGAGAATGAAAGAAGCATCCCAAAAAGGACCTAAGGAATTAAATTAGTATTTCCATTCTGCACTCTATGTTGTGACTAACAAAATAAAGAAATAATTGTATTGTCAAAGGCTTTTATGGCCCAAATAAATAATTGTTAAGAAAGGGCAAAGGAAAACTGCCGTGAATCCAGATCTGTAGTTTCTAGACTTGGGCCTGAATCATTTTGAACAAAGATGATTCATTATATTCGGTGGTTCGTTTCGTATAATTTTATTGGCTACTGGAGAGGAGAGAGTTAACTCTGAAATATACCTGAGGCAGGGGCTGCTGTGGAGACTCCTGGAGAATATGAGATTAATTTAGCTTCTAAGATCAGGCAGAATCTGTTGCCTTTCGGTTACTTAGACTCTACTTGACTCCATCAGTTAATTTTATAAATGTAAGCAAACCACAGTTCTTTGTATCCTGTAATCATAGAAACATGGGAACATGGGAGCTCATCGCAAAAAAGTAGGGAAAGCAGGGATAAACAGAAGGAACCATCTTCTTTTGTTCTCTACTGTCAAGTCCCATGTCTTTCTGTGTTCAGGGATGGCAGCCATCCCATGTCCTTTCCCTGCTTCTACCCAGCTTCTCTTTGACTTCTTCCTTCAGAAGTCAGGAAGCTCCTGACTCGCAACAGTGCAATCTTTCCTCCATTTCTCTGCACTGCCACAATGGAGTCCCACAGGCAACCACCAGAAAGTGGCCTTGCATCACTGTGATGGCCTTGGTGGGACTCCATTTTAGCAGCACAGAGAAATGGAGAAAAGACTGCATCAGATGGGGTCCATGGACACATCAAAATTGCAATGTATTAATAATTATCCAGCATTGTATTCACTTTTACTTCAAACTGTTCATTCCTTATTTCTAGAAGCCCATTATCTTGGTTGCAAGAAGGAAAGGCTGTCTTTCCTCATGCTTAGGGGAAAGATGAAAGAAAACAGCAGTGTTCATTTCAACATGTAAATAAGATTTTGTTAGAAATATGTTCATTTTGAGACAGAAAATATGACACAATCAAATGAGTATGAAAACAGGGATGGCACGCTATTCTTTCATCCTGAAAAATCTTTCATCTCTACTTAGCTCAAGTTGAACTTCAGGAAGAAAAAGATTCTTTAGACGGTTACTAGAACATAAAGCACTAGTGTTTTCTGACGGGAAACATAAGTGACTGTAAAAGTCGCCTTTAGAATGCATGAACATCTGGAGCACTGCTAATTTCAAACAGAGTGCCGCATAAAACTCAAAATCAAAGGCTTTCTTTGAATCATGTGTCTTTTTGCAGAAAGGATTCAATTTATTCTGACGCTCACATGCTGAAGTAATTGATACATGCTGACCGCTTTACCAGAATTGAGCTCATATGTACTAGAAGAGCAACAGGATGTGTCGAGTTTTCCGAAGCCAGGAGCGTGCAGTCAATGGTCGTCTGGCATCCCCACAGTGATGAAACAGGGGTGGGGGTGGGAGCAAGGACGATTATTGTTACTGGATTCCAAAATAAGAGTTTCCTCTCTGAAGATTATGATGGGAGGGGAGAGACTTTTGCCACCAAGTGTTCAAGCGAAGGAGAAAGCAAAGCCAACTCTGGAATCCTCCAGTGACTGCTGATGTGTCTTTACCTGCCACTTGATTTTCAGTTTATTATTGTTGGTGAGAAAATGAGGCATGTAATTGTGATGGTGCCAGAAAAAGCCTTATCTCCAAGTGCTTTACAAACCCATTTGCATTCACTTATAGTTCTGGTCTAAAGCCAGGCGTATGTATAAAGAAATCCAAAATCAATGAGGTGCTATAGTATGGCCCTTGGATCTGACATATATGTCCTCTCTATGCATTGTCTAGGTCCTCCAGCATGACTTAATGGCTAGAAGTCTTTCATTTCAATAGAGTTTGCTACTCTCTGCCATTTTAGTATCCATACAAAGTCTAGGAAATCTTCCCCACTAAATATGGGGGTCATGCTATATTATAGGTGATTCCTGCTTCCACATCTTCCAGTCTTTCCATAATTAGACCTCTAGAACTAATTCTTCTCCCCATATGTTGTATTGATATTTACAAAAGTATATAATGTTGACAACACTCTCTGCAATAACTGTTAGATTTTAGACCATAAATAGCATTGCAAATTAAGATCCTGTTCATTTGCCATGATGCCATAGAATATATTGGAGGTAAAATACTGCTGTATTCTTATACAGCATTGGCTTAAGAACCTATAAAATATTGGAAGACTGGCCTTGGCTTTCCTGATTATGCTCGTTTTAGATAGCCCTTTGGAGGGGGCAATGAGTGTGGGAAGAAATGGCATGATTATACAAACTCCAAATCCTAAATTACCAAGGTGACATAGGTCGGCTATGGGAAGTGTTTTTGTCAATAATTACTGCCCTGATGATGAATCAATTGGACACTAGCCAATTCATATGATATTACTATTTTATCTCATGGATAAGGTATTCTACTGGCAACAGGATGCCTGCATTTTAATGTGTCATTTGTACTATTGATTAAAATGTTAAAAGGAGTTCTAACTAGAACGAGAAAATAAACGATTACAGGGGTTTACGTTATTTATTGCAGTCTTGGACCTTTAGGCCCTTTATGATTCTGTACAAATCTTGGGATCACTCTTACATAGAGCTTGGTAAGTTATGTGCACATATAAAGTTTATTATGATCACAAACCAGCCTGTACAATTACAACATCAACAATGACAAAGTAAGCAAGTGCAAACTGTACACATGGCAACATTCCAAGATACACATATAGAAGACCCAAAGCATAATTGTATTCACCTGGTTTACCTGTATGCACTAGTTGACATGATTACTAAGAAGATTTAACCAGTTAATTCCTTATGTTGTTGTTGTTGTTGTTGTTGTTGTTGTTGTTGTTGTTGTTGTATGCCTCCAGTCATTTCTGACCTATGGTAATTGTAAGGTAAACCTAGCACAGATTTCCTTGGCAAGATTTGTTGTGAAAATGTTTGACATTGCCTTCCTCTGTGGCTGAGAAAAAGTGATTTACCCAGGGTCACCTAGGTAGCATCTTTGACACACTTTAACTGCAATGGTTTCATGCTGTGGAGTTAAGGGAATTGTAGTTTTACAACATCTTTAGCCTTCTCTGCCAAAGAGAGCTGGTGCCACCCCAAACTATACATGTTTTATTCATTTATATCCTGATTTCTCTCCCAATAATGGCTCCCAGCCAGCCAGGCAACCAGTTTCTTTATGAGCTTTCTGAAAGAATTACTTTCCACTAAATTTGTGTGTGTATATGCCTTCGGGACACCTGTCAACTTATGTTGATTCTATTCATTTCATGGAGTTTTCTTGGTCACAGGATACTCAGAGATAGATTTTCCAATTTCTTCCTCTGAAATACAGCCTACAACATCTGGCATTCTCCCATCCAAGTACTCTGGGATCTAACTGCTTTGCACACTCAACAAATATGGGTCTATTCCAGGCATGAGCAAACTTGCCAGCTGTTAGGAATTATGAAAATTGAAGTCCAAAATATCTGGAGGGCCGAAGTTTGCTCATGCCTGGTCTAGTCATGAGCAACCTCTTCACATGGGACTTTTTGCCCTCTTTTGCTGCTTTGTTTCAAAGCAAGGACAGGGCCTGTCGTGCACCATCACGCGATGTATGACAGGCCCTGTCCATTTTCCTCTCAAAGTCAGGGGGGAAGCACCAAAAGGCGCTTCCTCCATGGCTACAGGGAGGAAAATGTATTTTGTGTAGCTCCGACGAGCTACTCACACTTTATCTTCAATTTCCCCGAGTGATGGCAGAAAGAGTAGCAGGGTGATGCACACTGCCACCCCTTATTATTTATTTATTTATTTATTTATTTATTTATTTATTTATTACTGCGCTTGTATACCGCTGTTTCTCAGCCTAAATTGGCGACTCAACGCGGTTTACAACACTACAACAATCAACAATATTCAATTTAAAAAGCATAAAAAACACAGACACAGTACACAGTATTGGGCCACCAATAACAATCCAATGCATCTCTTAACTAAAATCGCAATCCAATTTCATCGTCTGTGATTACCAGTCCTTTGATCATCAAATTCATTGCACCGGATTAACCGAATGCTTGTTTGAACATCCATGTCTTCAATCTTTTTTGAAACACCACCCTTCTGCTATCTGGGGGGGGGGGGGGGAAGAGTGCCAAAGCATCCTCTCCCATTCCCTTCATGTGATGAGGGGAGGAAGAAGGGTGAATGGGGAACCACGAGCCACCCCGTGTGCCTTCCCTTTCATTCATTGCTGATCACTAGCACAATGGCACATCCTGGAAGGGCAATGTGAAAAGGTCCTAGGAGAAGTAAAGAAAGAGACACCTTGTTAAATAATAAAAGAAGCCTATGCTGGAGATATATATATCTTTGGAAAGAATGTGTAAAATATTATTGACATGACAAAATATATTTCAATGACATTATTAGATTGCTTTCAGTCCAGTGGTGGGGAAAGGTATCATGCAAAGTGCACCTTTTAAGGGGATGGATGAAGAAATAAATGCAAAGGGGAGCCATCTCAGGATGATGGAGGAGAGACACAAAGGTAAGGATGCATGTTCAAAGGAAGTCATGCTCTATCATTTTGAATGTGAAACCACTTGGCATGCTAAAACAGCAAACAGAGCCATTAGACAAATTCAAAAACAAATCTGGTGGAAGTTTTCAAGGAAGAAAAGCAATACCAAAATATTATATATGAGAACTAATGAAAAATGCTTTCATAACTCCTATTTCTCAACATTTGAGGTTTAAAAGTACATAGGGAAGAGAGAACAATTCAAGGTGGTAGGGTTAGGCAAAAGCAAACTGTTACAGCTTATATTCTTTCTCAACAGTAAGTTTTCTACCTTGACCATATTCTGATGTTGCTTGGTTACATAGCAAAGCAGCCCTTCAGATGTTGTTGGATTACAATTCCTAGGATCCCCAGCCACCTAAACTGATGGGAAAGTATTCTGTAAGTTGCAGCATAAAATTTGAAGGGCCACATGAATGTTTTTCATATATTTTACAAATGGGGCCCTTTCACACAACTATCCCTGGGCACAACTCAAAGTGCTAGCTCTGGATTGCCCTTCCCAAAAACTGATACTTTCATTACTATATTTCTGCAAGCAGGTATGATCGTTTGATCATTTATTTTTAAGGAAAATAGGTATTGGGTAACATGTTGCACATTTATTTCTTATTGTTGCTTTTTGAATAATGTATGTTTTAATTGGTTTTAATATTGTGATAGTGTTATTAAGCCATGACACCCTATCCCCAAAAGAATAAAGACCTCAAAATATATGTGATTTTTCTTTATTTTTGAAATATTTTCCATGGCTCCAGAGTTGCAAAATGCCAAAGCTCCTATAGCAGTGAGGTTCAACCTGTAGATCCCCAGACATTTTGGCCTTCAACTCTCAGAAATCCTAACAGCTGTAAACTGGCTGGGATTTCTGGGAGATGTAGGCCAAAACACCTGAGAACCACTGTGCTAGAGGCTCCAGGATGGACCTAGCATCAGCTGTACCCTAAAAGTTCTTTCAAACCAAACCTAAAATCTATCAACTTTATGATTTTTGTGTAACTTGTATATTTTATGTACTGTGTCAATCCATAAAAGTATAAAATGTATAAACTCTATCAAATGAATGTATCAAAATGTATTTTGAAGACAGCTACCTTTCACACACTTAGTTTGGGGTTTATAAGTATCATAGGGCCCTTCTACACTATATTAAGACCCAGGAGTAAGTGGGTCTTCCTCCTTGGTTTGAGCCCCCTTCACAACCCCACGCTTTCCCTTAGTGGGTGGCCACTATTCCTACCTCAAAACTTACCCAAGGGGCCTGCCAGCAGCGCAGCCCCTTCCAAAGAGTCCTCCTGATGCTTGGAAATGATGCATCAGAAGGATGGGGAGAAAAAGGTAATACGTCCTCCCCCCACTCCTGATGAATTATCCCCAAGCATCAGGAGGACTCTCTGGAGGGGGGAAATGGAGGGGGGGCTGGAGGGAAGGCGTGGGCACCATCCTACGCTTCCAGACGTTTCAGAGCCCAAAGAAGTGGGATGGCTGTGGGGACTGACCCCCAGGACTGCAGAAGCACTCCCGGAAATCAGGTCCCACAGGGCCCTCACATCTAAAGACCTGGACCTTAGCTTAAGGTCTGAGTGTTAAAATTTGCTTAATTAAAAGAGGGTAAACTGTGAAACCCCAGTTTACTCTGCATTAATTCATTTTTGCCTGAGGTTTTGTTTGATTGCCTCAGGTAAAAAGCGAGACAGGTCCCACATTTTGGGTCTGTCTGGAAGGGCCCATAAAGATTAGATATGGAAGCAGTGGATTTTGCTTGTCAGTTGCATTGCTTAAGCAACATCTCCACCTTTGATGACGCCAACAAAAATATTACAAAACAGCCATAAATTTCTGGTGGTCTTTTTTTGTAAAAAAGAAGAAGAAGAAGAAGAAGAAGAAGAAGAGGAAGAAGAGGAAGAAGAGGAAGAAGAAGAGGAAGAAGAGGAAGAAGAGGAAGAAGAAGAAGAAGAAGAAGAAGAAGAAGAAGAAGAAGAAGAAGCAGCAGCTATGGGTGTATTTTGTGGTTCTCTGAATTCTCATTCAGTGAAGTAGAAGGATGGTAGGGGTTAATATTAAAATATACTAAAACATGCACGCCACAAAATTATTGTTCAGGCTTTCATTTGTATGGCTTCTTCATCTAGAACAGAGGACAGCAAATAGTTCAATATTTATATGCAAAGCTGCAAGCAAGTGAAGCTTTATGAAATACCAGACAAATAATTTTCAGTTATATCACAGTTTGTGCTCTAGAATATACCCAAAAAGGGGCTGGTGGGGGGAGGACTTTCTTCCTTTTCATTTTCTCACTGCTTCAGATACTGACATCATAGGTCAGAAGGATATGAAAACATAGAAGGGGAAAGGTTATGCCTAGGCTTGCATTTCTCTGTGAAAAATATGATTGAAATCATTGCCAGTGGGCTACAAAGTGCTATTTAATTTCACAGGCCACAAATCTCAGTATAAATTGTGATACTTTGCTGCTGCTGACAAATTGTAATGAAGAATAGGTCCTGGGAACGAATTGTTTAAGTTGAACAAGAACAGCTGCTCATTTGTATTTGCAGTTTTAATTCTAAAGTATCAAATGCAATAACCAGGAAATGATGGATCTGTCAAACCAGTTTTCTTTCACAGGCTTCTTCCTTTTTCCATATCCAAGTCTATTTGATGCTTTTCCATACTGTTGTTGTTTGATGAGGGGGATGTTCTGATTTGTGTACATTTCTTCAAATGGGCACATCAATAGATTCATATCTTTTCTGTGTTTGTGCACATTGCAGACGTCTTCTCAGTCCTTTTTTTTTTTTTTGCACATATTTTAGATGTGAACCTATTGTCAAATCATCATAACCTATGGTAGTTTTATGTTCCAGATGTGCAGGGTAAACAGACCTTTAAAAATCTCTGCTGTACTTAATTTCTTACACTGTAGAATTCGTGCAGTTTGATATCATTTCACTGTCATGGCTCCGCGAGTGCACAGAAGAGCAAACCACAGACCACCTACTACAATGGAACCTGAGCCCTGCCACATGCACAATGGAAGATTTTCTCACAGTAACATCAGAGGCACACCAAGTGACCAACTTCTGATCAAAGTACATTTTGCATAATGGCGAGTTCTTTTTTTAACTTTGTGTTTTTAAATGACTTTAACTGTACCCTCAACTTGCTTCTGACCCGATAAATAAATAGTGCCATGGCTCAGTGCTATGAACCCATGGGTATTGTAGTCTTTAGCCTTCTCAGTCAAAGAATGCTGATGTCTCACCTAATTCCAAATCCCAGAATTTCATAGTACTGAACCAGGCAGGGTTTTTTTCCATGTCAGGAGTGACTTGAGAAACTTCAAGCCACTTCTGGTGTGAGAGAATTGGCCATCTGCAAGGACATTGCCCAGGGGATGTCTGGATGTTTTTATGTTTTTATGAGGCAGTTAAAGTGGTGTCAAATTATACAGTGTTGATTAGTCTAGCCACTAATTCTGGGTCCTATGCATATAGGAATGCTGTTTTTAAATCATTTCCCTATTAATATTCTTTCTAGTAATGTCCAATATTATTCCGACTTCCAATCAGTTGGTCCTTGGTTATTTTCAGGGCTTTTTTAAATACTTTTTCCTTGGAGGGGGTACCTTGTGGCTGCAGCATGAAGTTCAAAGCAGAGAAATTAGTCATCCTGTGATCTCATTTTCCCTACTTTTAATTTTGCTGATTTGTTTGTTTGTTCGATTGCATGCTGTAAGTCACTTCTGGTATGAGAGAATCAGCTGTCTAAGAAGACATTGCCCAGGGGACACCCGGATGTGTTATGATCCTGCGGGGAGGCTCCTCTCATGTCCCTTTGTGTTTTTAAATGCATTTTAACTGTACCCTCAACTCGCTTCTAATATGATAAATAAATAAAAATTTGCTGATACTATTTTGTTTGTACATTTCCCTACATTATTATCCCTTTGAAAATTTGCAAGTATTGCATTGATTCCAAGAGACTGCTGTTTTTGCCACAAGGTTGTTCTTGAAATGTTATAGGAGCCTTTCTTACCATTTGAGTTTTTCAGAAGACCATGTTTTTTTCCTCCTCTAAAATCAAATCAGATGTGGTAGGGACAATGAAATAATGGATGGAATTTTTGAATTTCCACCTTCTTCTATTGGCTAAATATATAGTACTAATAATGGAAATTACAAACTTCATGGACAAACTTTAGTTAGGGTCCTTCACACTCTGTTATTGGTGAAAAAACTCTTTCTTCAATCTTTCTTTTATCTTCTCAAAAAACAGCTGAGATTTTGGTCTGTGACCTAGCAGAAAAAATAGACGTAGGGTTGAAATGATAGTTTTGATTTAATAGCTTGAGTTATGGCTTCTGACAGCACCACAGAGGAATGGGTTTACCAACTATTCTGTTCCATTGAGCCTTTGTTCCTTTGACAGTTGTATGACAAGGAGCAGTGCAGCAGCTGCAACTTCCTCATCATGAAGCCAATTACATTTGGAAACCTGATCTGCTCCTGTCATTCTGCTTTAAAAGGCATAAAACTCTGCTAGAACTTGGAGGGAGAAACCCTGCCAGAGCAACTACAGGGTTGCCAGTTTTGACTAAGGGTCCATCTACACTGGAGAATTAATGCAGTTTGATTCCACTCTATCTGCCATGGTTCAGTGCTATGGAATCTTGAGAGTTGTGGTTTTATAAGCTATTAGCTTTTTATGCCAAATAGTGGTTGTGATTCACTAAACTACAACTCCCATGATCACATACCACTGAGACATGGCAGTTAAGGTGGTGTCAAACTGCATTCATTCTGTGGTGTAGATTCACCCTGATAGTGGTTGTGTAGATCTTCCTATTGTCCTGCAAGGTGTAGATAGGAACATGTGCAGAATTTCAGTACACGTTGAAAGGCTGATCAGTTGCCTAAAGAATAATGGGGTCAGAAGTGCGGAAGCAGTTGCAAAAGATCACTATATGGTTCTTGGGTGCTATTTCAGTTATGCCTACTCCTCGCAGAGGGTGATTTTACACAGATACCATAATGCAGTTCTAAGCCAGCTCAAGGATGGGGTGCCAACAAAATGTACACTCCAAATGAATGCTGCAGTACGCATCAAGCCACAAACAGTAAATATAAAAAACTCAGAGTATATCCCATGAAATGCTTGGAACCAGAAAATGTAGAGCGTTTGTCAGAACAATGCTGAAAAACAGATGGCTGGAAGGTAAACAACTATTTTATGGGAGAGAAAACTACACCATTTCCCTGTGAACTCCCACTTCCTGATATTTGTTCTTATTCCCTATGCCCTGCTGTGGTTCAGTGCTGGTCCTAAACAGAGGTGGATATGCACATTAGTGCATCCCAGGCCCCATCTACAAATTGCATTAAATGGTCAGTGTAGACCAGTGGTTCCCAACCTTTGGTCCTCCAGGTGTTTTGGACTTTACTCCCAGAAATCCCAGCAAGATTGCCAGCTGTTAGGAATTGTGGGAGTTGAAGCCCAAAATGCCTGGAGGACCAAAGGTTGGGAACCATTGGTGTAGACTTATACAGTGCAGCTCAATGCAGTTGAACTGCATCAGTGGACTGATAAAGCAAACCCCCTGCATTTTCTGTCACCTGTCTAGCAACATATACTGCAGTTCCTTGAGACTGGCTCCAATCCACAATTACTAGATATTGCAGCCACTTTTTTCCAGCCCTGAACCAGTCCCTTACGTGTTTGTGTAAGCACTGCACAGTGAAACCAGTTTGTTTTAATCCATTTCCAAACTAGATTATAGTGTCTGTGCAGAGCCGCCCTATATGTATATTTCTTATGTGAATGTACAATGCTACTTCATAGAACAACTAATGCTTGTTGAGAAATAGCGCTATCTGTTTATATGCTGATTTAAAAGACAATTTAAAGGAAATAAAAATGCAGTGCAAGAAAAACAACAGAAGAAAGGTAGCTCTGTGAAAGCTGGAATAAGAAGAAGCATATGCAATTTCTCTGTAATACATTTTTTGGAATTATTCCAGGATTAGTTACAGTACAGTGTATGAGAATTTACTGCAAGTGTGCACCTGAGAGGTGAGAATTTTCCTGCTGTGGTTACTGTCAGAATAATATTCACCCAAGGATTGGAAAGAATTTGCAAGCAACTTGCTGTGTAGCTTTTTCTTGCCCAGTCTATGTCTCCTAGGTTTTGTTCCATGGAGGAAAGCATATTAGATCTCGACCTTTAGCTACCAGCATTGGAGCAGAGTGCTTTCTGTTCATTAAGAAAGGTTGCTGGTTCTCCATCATCTTTTCTGGAAAATGCTTCCAGAAATACCTGATTCAGGCATTTCTAAATACAGTTAAAGTAGACATGTAACAAAGGTGAGCAGGGATTTGTGTGTTACAACTGCTCCATTATGTGTTTAGTACTCCATTACCTTCTACCTGTGTCATGTAAATGTGAAGGAGAAAGCCTCTTCTACTTGTGGAAGTGTTCCTCATAATTTGATTTTCCTAGGTTTTAAGTAAGGGCTACAATCATTATAAACAGAAAAGGGTTTCTCCTTTGGATGAAAATGCTATTTAAACATGGAAGACAATGAAATGGCAATGGGGAGAGGCAGAACAAAAGTATTCATACTGTCCTCTATGGGGCAGAATGGAAAGAAAACATTTAGTATTCGGTGCACTGTGAGCTCCTAAGCACCTTAGCATAATAAAAATTAATGGTTTCTGTTATATAGTATCGCATATGGGCCGCAATGAATCCTTTTGTAATTTTGCTCACACAGTGCTTTACATTTGGATTATTGCTTCTCCTCCCTTGCCCCACTTCCAGTTCTGTTTTATTTACCCTTCTTTTACCTCCACCTTCTTTTAGCAACTTCTTTTAAAGATAAGTTACAAAGAAGAGTGAGTTCATTAGATTCCTGATCTTTAAATGCAATGCAATATGTGGTTCACTGACTAATCTTTGTATTATTGCTGTGATTCAATGGATCAGTGTCCTTTACCTGAAATAAATTATTTCATATTAACTTTTAATAAACTATTAAAATTTGAAGAGTTATTGATTGTAAAGTTAGGGGTTCGTCTACCAGTGAATTATGGCAGTTTGATACCACATTAACTGCCATGGCTCAGTGCTATGAAAGCATGTAGTTGCAGTTTTCTAGTTCCTTATCAAACTACAAGTCCCATAATGGATAACATTGTCATGAGAGTGAAAGTGATCTCAGACGGCATTTATTTCACAATATAGATGCACCCAAAGAAAGATGGAGGTAATTTAACTGAAGTGGTTTTAATAGGAGATGCCATGCTTTCAGGCAGTCTTTCCCAACTTGACAACTCTCAGATATGTTGGACTACCATAATTCCCATGCAAGAACAAAATTATAGTATTTGTAATTTGGAGTGGGGTATGGGTTCTAGACTGGAAGAAGATAACTTTAAATGGAGAAAGAGAACCCTTCTGAAGGAAGTAATGAATTCAATAAAGACAATCTCCATGCCACTTTCTATAAACCCAATTATGGGTTCCATAACCTAATGTTTTCAATACTGAGTTACCATATATACTCATGTATAAGTCACCCTCATGTATTAGTCAAGTGCAGGTTTTTGGGGTCAGAATTACAAATGTTGATATCACCTGTGGATAAGTCAATCCTTAAGTCTTTGAGAGGTAAATCATCAATACCAATTTAAGGGGGCAGTCCATGCTGCCATCACCATTTCCCTATCCAGGTATTCAAAAAGGCCAAAAGTGTCACCACAGTGGAGAAAATAGAGGGGGTTAGTGTTTCTTTTTCAACCTCATCAGACACAGGTCCACATCTCCCCGTTTCCACACACTTCTAAGAAATTTCAAGAACAAAGTGCCACAAAGCCCTTCACATGACATAAAACTAAATCCAGTTGTCATCTGTTTCACTTTGTCCTGAACAATAGTAGAAGTGTAGGGCGAAGAAACCATCTTCTGAGTTCCTGATGCACCTACCAATGAGAGGAAGTGATTAAAACACATGGCATGGGATATGTCAGATTTGCCCATATTGAATTGTTTCAATGGCATGGAGAAATGAGCATTCAACATCACTTTGCTTTTGCTGCATTTTCGCCCTCATAGTAATCTAGGTTTTTTGAAACTGAGCTCTTGCTGGCTTTTTCACATAACATTGGTCTAATGGAGGGAAGAAAAGCCTGGGAAGAGGAGATTGTGACAAAGTTGTTTACAATAACACTGGTATAATGGAGGGAAGGAAGGCATGTACGGAAGGGATCGTGGCAAAGTGGCTTATAATAATACTGGTCTAATGGGAGGAAGGAAAGCCAGGGGAGGTAAGGAAAATATGGGAGGAGTATGGGAGGAGGGGAATATGACAAGGTGGTTTATAATGATACTGTGGGGCAGGAAGGCATGAGAAAGACCCCACTTTTCCCCCCAAATGGGAACAAGGTCCATAATAACCTTGGTTTTTTATATTGAAATTTTCCCTGATTTTTTTTAAAGAATATGGAATGGGTAGGGACTGCAGTTGCTGGTATGATGGTTCAGCAGGACAGAATGGGAGAAGGCCAGAGAACATTAAGCATCTGATGGGATTTGCAAAACAAAACAATGCAATTTAAAACTGAAGGGGATAATACGCTTTACTAAAAAAATAATTCTCCCACTTTCTGCA
The DNA here is from genome assembly GCF_037176765.1 of Anolis sagrei. Taxonomy (NCBI): domain Eukaryota; kingdom Metazoa; phylum Chordata; class Lepidosauria; order Squamata; family Anolidae; genus Anolis; species Anolis sagrei. Next base: position 241,413,123 of record NC_090022.1, read on the forward strand.
ATGCATCTGATGAAATTCATCAACCTTCCAAGATGAACTAAGTTCTAGCTTTTGCCACTCTACTCAGAGAAGGGTATGATAAAAGTTAAGTTACAATATTCACATTCACATTTTTGAGCAACATTTCTAGATGCCTACATGTGCATAAAGGGTAATTAACAATGACTCAAGCAATTCAAGATTTCAATTATTAGTGTTTATGGGAATTAATTAATTTCCCAGTTTTAATGCTTGACTTGGAAGTAATTATTGAATGTAACATCCCAAGTTCTCATCTTTATGCTAATGGAAAGAAGGTACATAGAATTGAGTATCAATAGGAATTACTGAATCACCAGTTCTTTTTCCGATTTTTGACACATCACTACTAGTCCACCCTTTTCTCTTTCTTACACCCTTAAAGTTGTCTAAAGTAGCAGCATTGCCATTTAGAAAGAATCCAGCAAAGGGATTTGAGTGCAATCTTCTCCTCATCTGGGCAGCATTATTCAATATGAGTCTGCACCATTAGCCTGCAAAAGAGGCAAATGGAAACTCTAGTAATTGCTGATTCGATCAGGTACTTAAGCATGTGCAAAAGCCCATTTGGCTCAGATGCAGTAAAACAGAAGCAGAAAGGGATTGTAGATCTTCTTGCAAGTTACTATAAAATAAATGTGTCAAGCACTATTAATTATACCCAGCGAAAATTGAACTGTCACAAGCCAGGAGACGCTCATGAGAAAAATAAAAACTACAAAACAAAAGCCAGCCAGAAAAAAGAAGGGGGATGATTCACAGAGGTAAAAAATGTGTTTTATGTGTATGTGTAGATATGAAAGTATAATAGGAATTTCATGATCAAAATAAAGCTACAGAACAGATATAAAAGTTAAGCCAATCTCCTGTCTATAATGTGATCACAATGCAAAGAAAGAGCAGGTTGGAGCCAGTCGAAACTACAGATTTAATTCCTATGCACTATCAGTTTTCTATTGCTTTTAACAGAACTATTTTTTATTCTTATATGCATTAGTAGCCTATGTAGAGGCTGATATTTGGACTCATCAAAGACCATCTTTACTGAGTGAGAGTTTATTACATATCTAGAAAATGAACTACATATCTGAGAGAGAGCAAATATGGGGTCTGCTACTGCTGGTTATGTGACTAAAAGGGGCAGAGAGCAAAGGACTAAAGTGTGGTAGGAAATGAAGTTTGGCAGTAGCAGTCTATAGGTGAGCATGCAACAGAACAAACAATATAAAGAGGAAAAGCAATAGGGAACTTTAACTACTGTATTTACTCAAATTTAACACTTGCCTTTTTTAGCTAAATGACCTTGCCAAAATTAGGGCGCACATTAGATTTGCATAATGCGGCAATCTTAGGGCTGAACCAAAGCATGGGGGGAAGCTGCTTAGGAAACTCCTGGAGCTCCTATTTGAGGGCTGTCATCTCTAATTTAACTGTCATAGCTCAATACTATCCATAAAAAAACTGTCATAGCTCAATACTATGTAATCCTTGGATTTGTAGTCTAGTTAGGCATCCACACTCTTTAGCAGAGAAGGCCTTGTAAAACTACAGCTGCATGTCTCCATAGAATTGAACCCAGGGAGTTAAAGTGGATTCATTCTACAGCACGGATGCACCCCAAGATTTCTTTTTCAATTGCAGAAAGCTTTGGTGTTCTAACACTTTTGTTTTTAACAAAGGAATTCTAAGCAGGCAACAACTGTAATGACCATATTACAAAGAGTGCACCTTTTGCTGCTGCACATTACATTTGTCAGCAAACACTTTTTCGGTTTCAGGGTTTTGGAACCAAAGAAGCATGATGCGTGACACATTAGACTCAAGTAAATACATGTATTAATGTTTATTTCCATTGTTCTCGCATAGTCATTTGTGCAAATATGGCTGCATATTTTTATACTTCAAACAGATAGTGGGCAAATCTGGAGGTTTGTTGCGGCAATTTTGCCCTTCTTGGAGCCATGACAAACTGTACTCTTAAAAATGTGGTGGTTTTATTTTACTTCTTTAAAAGATGGAAGTGAAAAGTTTTCTTTGGAACAGCTGTTGCTGCTGGAGATTTCTAGAAAAATTATTATCTCCTTTCAATTGGAAATATATTGGTGACAGAAGGTGGGAAGAGGAATTTGGGATCTGCAGAAACCAGGCAGGGGGTTGTATACAGTCCTTAGGTGCTGAATCCCCATCCCCCTTGGTATATAGGATGACCACGTACAGAATCACCAAGTACTGGAACAGTGTTGATGCAGAGAGACTCACACTGCTTTTTTAGTGAAAACAAATCTTACAGCTTTTGTTATTTAATTGAAAGGAGGAAGAGGACATATGGGAACTGTGGCTAGCTCTTTCAATTCTGCAACCTCTTGGCATGCTGTTTCTCCAGATGCACATACTTCATGAGGTTGGGAGGAAATAATATTCTGTTGTGTTCTGTTGGGATCTTTCTGCTAGCAGACTAAAACCGGGGCTCCGTTCAGTCATGTTGATGTTTGAAGTGCAGCAGCAAAAGGAAAACCTGCAAATTCTTTATTCAGGGTGTATCTACACTGCAAAATTAATGCAGTTTGACACCACTTTAACTGCCATGGCTAAAATGCTATGGAATCATGTGTGTAAAGGCTAAAGACATCATAAAGCTACAACTCCCATGATTCCATAGCATTGAGCCAGGTCAGTTAAAGTGGTGCAAACTGTAATAATTTTATAAGGTAGGTGTGCTCACTAGAGATGTGCATTTTTTTTCTTTTGTCCTAGTAAGCCATATCAAATTAGTTAAATTCGCACTTACGAGGCAATATCCAATACTTGGACATGGTCTGCGCCAAAAAGGCCCTACCCTAAAATACATTTCCCAGACTGCAGTGGTCAGCATCAGAGAGATTTGCTCTTCCATAGCCAGCCAGAGTTCCAATAAAATTAATGTTAAGGTTTTTGTTCCTAGTTTATAAATGTCATTTCTTGATTGGTTCTATCATAAAAACATGGTAAAAGTTTTTTAAACTGCAAAAACGTTGTCTTTACACTAGGGACATTGTGTTATAGCATGTTTTGCTCTACTGTCTTGTAGAATCTCCAGACCACCAATTTAACATTGTCATCCACCCATTTAACAAAGTTTTTTGGTGCAAAAACAAAGTTCCCAGAGTAGAACCACTACACAATTAAACAAGAAATAACACATTCAAACTAGGAACATAAAAAATTAGAAATTTTTCCAAAAATCCGTGGATAAATGAAACATTCTGAAATTTAGTGAGGTAAGAGTGGTAAATGTGTTCTACCATTGTAGCAAGCTTCGTTCCAATAGCTGTAAAATGAGAGAGAAGGCAGCCCCTGAAGATTCTCAAATTACAGTAATTATGTGCACTTACTATAATGAAATAATAAGAAAACTGTTACTCTCGATTTAGTAACAAATTTTTCACTAACTATACTTTAGAAATACTTTATAAATGAAACGCAAGTGCCCGCCAGTTTTGTAATTACTTTTGAACCATTTTTTATGGATCTCACAACCCTGGTACCAAGAGACCAAATCTTCATTTATTTTATTTCCCAGGAAGGTGGGCATAGGAAGAAATGTTAAAGTGAACCCCCAGCAGTTATGAGGTTGTAAAGTCCAGTTTATGACTGGGTAATTATTAAACAGGATATTAGTCATGGTGTCAGAATCTCTTGGGGGGGGGGGGGGGTCAACTTTTTAATTGACTAAGAGTCATAAAAGTTATATGCACTTAACACAAAAACTCCTCAAAAATATAATGGTTTGTGTCTCCTTGCCCTCAACTAACCTCAAAACACTATAAAACAATGAATACTAGCTGTGATTCAACATGACATTCTGGTCATGCCTGAACAAAGGGGTAAGGAAATGGGAGAAGAATTGTTCTCACTCTTTTCACATGTCCTCACTGTGTTTCAAGTTAACATTCATCACTGCTGTTAGTAATAATTTCATTCTAGAATGTTACTCCTTTATTCTATAGACAAAGGTGTTATTAATATTCAGTGCCAATATCTTTGAGTTTTATTGGAAAACAATTTTATTTACCTCTACATTGTTCAAAAGGCATTTTTCAAATAAGTTCATACATTCCCACAAATCCCCAATGTGTTTCTTGTTATCAGCATTTAGAATGGTCGATTTATAGAGAACAGATGTCAGCTATAAAAGATTTGTTGTGTGTCAGATTTCAACTGGGATCACTTTAATTCACACTTTATAGTACAATGTGCATTGCAAAATGCTGTTGCTTCTCATGGTATTTGTTCTTTGTTTAACGTACAATCCCATACATAGCTACTCAAAAATAAGTCCCATTAATTCTATAAGGTTTGCTCCCCAGTGTGTATAAATTTATTTATAGTGTCAGGAGTGAATCAGGAATACAGTTATGTATAAGAGAACCACAAACAAAGTTAAAAACTTAGCATTGTACTACATTTTCTTTGACCAGAAGCTGGCCACTTGGAGTGCCTCTGATGTCACTGTGAGAAGGTTCTACATTGTGTATGTGGCAGGGTTCAGACTGCATTGTAGTAGGTGGTCTGTGGTTTTCTCTTCTCCACACTCGCATGTTGTGGACCCTACTTTGTAGCCCCATTTCTTAAGGTTGGCTCTGCATCTCATGGTGCCAGAGCACAGTGTGTTCTGCACCTTCCAAGTTGTCCAGTATTTTGTGTTCTCGGGGGGGGGGGGGGAGTTTCTCGTCCAGTATCAGCCATGGATTGAGGTTCCGGGTTTTAGCCTGCAACTTTTGAACTCTCATGTGTATAAATAATGCAAAAACATTATTCATACATTGAACTCCATAGGTCTTTCTTCTGAATAGATTTCTATTAGACTGAACTGAAAATACTTGATTTTTTAAAGTAAAACAACCATTACACTTTATGTAAAACTATAGCATTTCAGTGCATTTCAGCGTTATATATTTCAAACAGTGAAATTATTCATATCCATTTCTATCCTCAGCCTGTGCTAACAGAGGAGTGTAAAAAGGTGTTTTTCTGCATGTTAATATAGTAGTCTTGTATATATCTGGAAACATCAGAGTGAGGATTGCAACTAACTTTCAACTCATTCAGTATCTCTTTGTGTATTCCTATGGCAAGAGGGTTAGACTGGATGTCCCTATGATCTCTTCCAGTTATATGATTCAGTGCACATAGAATCATATGATTCTATGATTCAGTGCACTCCAGAGCTATTTGGACTAGGTGGGGGCAGGGAAGTATGTTCACTTTCTTCCCAACTGTCCTTGAAAACAGTAATTTTTTCACTTTTTGGGCAGGCTAGTTGACTGCTTGAAGACTTCCCCGATTTGATTTTCTTCATATGTTTGTGGCTACCTCATTGCTGGGACTGATAGAGTTTGTAGTGCCAGACTTATCATCTTATAGAAAGCTGCTAATTATAGAAAGCATGCTAGTTATTACTAGCATGCTCAGTATGAACTGGCATAGTAGGGATATCATGAGTAAACGGACACCTTGAGGTGAAACATTTAATTTCTTCCTGCCATGTTTTTCCAGCCTGAAGGGATTATACTGGGAACTTAGAAGCCTCACAAGTGCACAAGACTTAGGAGCTCAGAGTAGGTCTGGCAAAACAGAGACATTGGTTTGGGAATTACAATTACCAAAACCTCTAGGTCATCATGACCACTGGTAATGCTGGCTGGCTATTCTGGGAGCCTTTTTTTATCATGCCAGAAGCAACTTGAGAAACTGCAAGTCACTTCTGGTGTGAGAGACTTGGCCATCTGCAGAGACGTTGCCCCGGGGATGCCTGGATGTGTTACCATCCTGTGGGAGGCTTCTCTCATGTCCCATTCTGGATGTCTGGATTCCTCTGAAGCAAATTTTCCAAGTACTCAATTAGACATTGATGCATATACAACATTGATGCAATGACATAGAGGCATCTATGCCAGGCTGGAGCTTCAGAGCTATAAAAATATTCACCATTTCAAGAATATGTGCAGCTATAAAACAGGAGTAACTACTGTTATAAGGTAAAAGGGGAAATGCATTTGTTGCTTCAGGAAGCTCATTCAAATGATGCAGGGAAAAATCCTTAGCTTTGGTAACAAAAGTCCCTAAACCTTATTCCAATGCACGGAAATATGCTGGTAGTCATTACCAGACCTTTAGCCAGAGAGGGTGGGGGTTAACGGTTCAATCTTTCCCCCACCCCTCCAAAATATTTCAGGTTTAAAAAACTCTGGTTTACTTATGAATTTTAACTAGCTAACCAATTTATGAGTAAACCAGGTGGTTTTTAACCTGAAACATTTTGAGGGGGGGGGGGTTGAACCCTTAACCCCCTCCCCTCTGGCTATTGGCCTGATCATTATGAAAGCTCCATGTGTGATTACCCTTCTGTAATATAGGAAGAACAAAAAACTGGATAGTTTGGACAGTCTACATATCAATCAAGGTATGGGAAAACTCAAGAGAGAACCAGATGCCCAAGCATCTACATAAGTGGTTCCCAACCTTTTTTTGACAAGGGACCACTTTGACCAGGGACCACTCTCCAACGCTAGTACCAAAAGGTAACAAATCAGTTTTTGGTCAATTTGAATTTCGGTTTCAGGTTGCAGATTCAGAAAATTGCATTGGATAGACCACATCAGCTCTAGTTTGTGATACAGAACATATGCCATGGTCAGTGACAGGGAAGGAGTGACAGGTGGTGCTAAAGAAGAAGAAATCAAATAAATAAAGAGGAAGGAAATGCACAGACCAGATTTTCATCCTCATGGCCCACTGATCTAAAAGGACCATATAACCTGAAGTGGGAAAGAATTAGCTCTGTAATATTTACATATTTACATGACACATAGAGCTATCCTGCTACCAACACGGGGCAAGACTGCTTAACGCAGTTTTACCCTGTGTTAAGTAAAGTTGGGGAATGCTCTGGAACTTCCCTGAAATTCTGAAGCAGCCTCATACTTCCAGGTGATGTGAACAACTGGGACATTTCTGATTTGAAACCGGCCCCACTGTTCACAAGGCCCAATACTGACATCCCACTTGGGATGACCTTTACCTGTCTTGCTTTTTGGTCAATGTAGTGGTGGCCAGGGAGCTCCTTTTCTGCTGTCATTTTGATAGGCAAAAGCAACAGAGCAGGAGTTTAAGGCAAGAGTTCAAATGGGCTTTTATGATCCAACACAGGAAAGGGGGGGATGTTGAAAGAAAGAGCTTGTCAAAGTTACAGAGACACTAGAAGAAGTGCAGGGTTTGCATGCTTGCTATTTTCTCCTGAATGTTTTGAGTATCTTGTTTGCTATACGTCCTTAGCCACAAAACGGTAATGGCGGCAGAAAGGAATCGATTCTGCCCACCTCGGTTCCTTCCTCCATGATGACATCATCATTTTATTTACAAACAGGCAAGCGGGGGAAACCCATCATATATTAAATTGGGCGTTTTTACATTTCTCTACATGGGGAATTGAGGAATAAGTCACTTGCCAATTCATTAGTATTCCAGTCTCTTCTCCAATGGACTTTGATATAGAATTTAATATACAGACAGTCCTCGAGTTACAAATATTCAGTTTATAAACAACTCATAGTTACAAATGCAGGCAAGACAACAGGGAAATCTTATGTAACTCAGACCATGATAGAGGATTCTGGCCAATAATAATGGTTTTACTTTTCTACTATAAATTGGGTGGCATTACTTTGACTGAAACTAGCATTTCTGCTGCATTGCTCATTATTTCTTTATTTTGCTGGTAACCGATTTTAAAAATTAGATATAATAATAAGCTAACTTTAGAAGGTTGTCCTTAGCTGCTGTCTTTCAAGAGAAGAGGAAGAAAAATATACATATACCACTAGTTTTGCAGTTACCAAGAATGAGAGAATACTGAGAGATTTAGAGTAATGAGATCACAATTTGTTTTTTAAAAACTCATTACAGATATATTATCCTTTAAAATATAATAAACATTTTTGCCATTTTTATGTCACTTGACCTTTCACTAACATTAACAATAGAATATGGAATAGAAACTTCTATAAGAAGTGGCCCCAATTTAAATTTTATTCATTTATTTGTTTGAAGATTTATAATTTGTTTTTTCAAATATATCTCCAAAGCAGAAGTCATGAAAGTATTCAAGAAAGGACCAAAGGAAATAAGCTGCATATTAACAGCTAAGAGAAAAATACAAGCTACAGCAAATGCGATCGTATTTAGGTTGATAAATTAGCTAAAACAAAAGAAAATTCAAGTGTTGACTAACTAAAGTCTTTTAAATCTAGGGACTCTCAAACAGTAATGGGTTGAGTAAGCGTAAAGCCACACTAGAATGAGGAAGAAAGAGCTCTAGTAATTGTTCAAGTCAGCCTTATCCAAGGGTTTGGCATGCGTATCAGTGATTTCAGTGACTTCAGAGACTGCGAGATACAGTAGGAAAGTATGCTGGAACTAGAATCACCATATTCCTCTCCTTCAAATCTGAGCAGTCTAATTCCTAATTATAAAAGTCACATGGTAAATTGAGAAAAGGAAAAGCAGCCTCAGCACAGCTTTCCCACTCCAAGGCAGCCCTTTTTCTAATTGCTATATAATAGGGCTGGGCGGTTTCGTTTCGTTAATTCGTAATTCGTTAATAATTCGTTAATTTTTTCAATTACAAAACGATAACGAACCATTCTGGAGCAATTATTAAAAAAAACGAATTTTCAAAAACGTTTTGTAAATGCTTCGTATTTTGATATTGTATTCGTTTCGTTATTGTTTTGAGGTCGTTTCGTTATTATTTCCGCATGTCTGGGCCAGTTTTATGGTTTAATTAGTGAAAAAAAATTATAATATCACACCAACAGTCAACAACAGAGGGAGAGAGAAGCTTCAGAAGGTTTTGGAGGTTTTTTAGCGTATTTCGCGGTCGCGTCCGCCATTAACGAATCAATTCGTTATTGTTTCGGAAATCGATTCGTTAATTTTTTACCATTTACGAAATTTCGTAAATATCAAACTTTTTAAAAGGAAAATTTTGTAATTATTTTAAATATCGAAACAAAAAAAAAACCCAAATACAAATCGATTTTAGAAACAAATTTTTCCGTTGTTACCCAGGCCTACAATATAACAGAGGTGGACAATTGTAGCTGGGTGTTTTTTGCCTGCCAACCCCCAAAATGACAAGACCACAACAAATTTTGTGGGTTCAATTATGAGCTACTTTTATAAAATTGTTACCTATTTAACTTTGCAACTTAGTGTAACTTATGTGTATTTGAACTTGGTATATCTTAGCCAAGGTAGCATTCCTATCCGGCCTACCCCTCATTTATTTGGGCAAAACACCTGGGTCCCCTGGTAACCTCAACCTGGGCAACCTCTAAGGGAAATGGCGAAGAAGTCTCCCTCTAAGTTATTGAGGCCAGACTCTCCCATTTCAAGGCCATTCAGTTTCATCTCACCCTGTCCAAATGATCAGCAGGTGAGTGTTTTAGTTAATGGCCTTCACCTCTGAAGGGGATGACTTGGGTGTACACCAACCTTCAGTTTTCCCCTAGCTATTTATGCTAAAGCCTATTTACAAACCACACCACCCCAGCTAGCCCCTAGACAGTATAGGGTGGGCAAAAAACCTTCATTGAACATAGGAGGGGAAAATTCCTACCCAGTCCCAAATGCAACCAATAATTATAGTGTTAATGGGCAAGTGTGGCAGGTCGGTGATCTAGCTCCGAATCAAGAAAGGGGGGCAGACTGAGGCTAGAGCCTGGCTCCACCCCCTTTCTGGAGGGTTCCAGAAGGAACCATCCCATTTTGTCTTTGGGGGAGGAGGCAAATCTCCCCCCCCCTCAGTTGCACAGGGGCAGTAAAGCCCCTTGACTTACAACTCCAAACTCTCACAGCATTTCTCTAGTATGTCTATGGAGGCTAAGAACCTCATCATGGGAGTAAATTTCAGCATCCTAGGACATTTTGGCCCTAGTTGAGCCACAGAGCCCAATGCAGGCTCACTTCCAGAAGGGCTTCATGGTTCAACCGGGGTTTAAGGATCCTACTTATTACTTACTTACCAGCAACACAAGAACCACCATATGTTCCATTAGGAACAATGGGGCTAATGTAGGGTGAGCTGTGTGGCAACTCTTGGCGCTGGGATTGCCCCACTGATTTGCCATGAAGGCTGGTGAATTAGAACATGTGACCTCATCAATGTGATGAGGTCCTAAGACTAACCAGGCAAATATACCTTTGAGTACTGCTTCATACTTGATGCAGCAACATTTACATTTAGTTTTGCAGACACCAAAGATAAGAGAACCCGGAGAACCTTGTTCTCTGAAAAGGAGATGAAAGGCCCCAAACATGCCATCGGCATGTTCTTGGGAGCACTGATATAAGCAGGGCTTTCTGACACATATGGACATTAAGAACATAGATCTGCTTTTAAAGCTCTTACAAGAAAAATGACATGAAGTTGCAAAAATAATATGGTGCAACATTTGAGGTAGCCCTCAGAGACATCTAGTGCAGTAGATCAGAAATCTGGTTCTCCATGCAGATGTGTTTGTTAAATTGGGTCATTTTTTTTATATCTCTCCCATCTGTCTTTCTCTTGCACACAACTTCAGTAGCTTGATGTGTTGGTTTGTTTAAAACAGGTACTATCGGAAAATGCAGTAGCTCAGTTTCAGATTGTTGACTTGGAACAAGCTGGTTTATATAGCAGAGAAAAATGATTCCCTTCAGACAAGATTCAGTGGAAATGCTCTGACCTGTGTTATTCTAGAGGTCAAACCAGAGGCTTGCAGTAGTCCCATTTGGCCTTAAAACTTATTAAAATCTGAAAAGAAACAAGCTAAAGGCAACATGGAGAGAGACCATAATTTTGAAGCATGGTTATTCCGTGACTCAATTTTGTGTTCTGACCCAGAGGAACGTGAAGGCCTTTGCTGTATTTTTCATGGTCTTTTGTTTCTTTCTTTTTTATCATTTACTTGCTCCCTGTTTCTAGGTATATAATAAAGATACTGAATTATAGACATGTTGGAATACTACTGGTATCTTATGCAAGGTCTCCTAAGAAAGTGGCTGGATATTTTGGTCCCATGTGTAATACCTGTATTCAGGACAAGGAAGCAGAGATGCACATTTTCATGTATCCCATAGTCCTGGCCAAGATTGGTGATACTGCTCCTTATTTTGTGTTTTTGGTTGTACATTCAGCTATGCAGTGTTGCCCTTCATCAAGGATAACATTGTGCAATCATTATATAATTCTGCATGTTGAGATTATGCTGTACAGATTTGATGGATCTTATGCACTGTGCTTGTGAGTTTTAAGTATCAATAACTGTGAGATGTGATGTAACTGTTTTACAATTTACATTTTGCTTAGATACCATAGCTCTGACATCTTGAAAGAAGACACGAAACACCAAGCTTATCTTTTATAACATAAAAGAACAACTACTGCTCAGGACAACTTCCTTCCAATAAGGAGAGTCATTGACTTCCTTTGTTACAACTAAAAGACACCAGTGCATGTAAGAAGTAACAATAGACAGATAATTAGCCAACAGCCTATTCACATGGACCACTTAATGTGAGTGACAGTACTCCAGACCAGCCCTGGGGCTGACTACACTGTTTGTCTCTGTCCCGCTATGGCAGTGGGAAGGAATGCAGATTATTCAGTGGTGTAGAACCTGATTTAGCCCCACTGGATCACCACTGTTACCCATGTTGTTTTTTTGGTTGTCGTTTCATTGGCCAAGAAGCTTCAAAGAACTCCTGGTCATCACTCAGGGTTTTCCTGGTTTGTGCCAAATTAATGTGGGACTGGCCAGATAAAGGGGCTGTCCGCAATAAAGGGGCTGTCTGGATGGGCCATTAGTCATCATCACCACCTGGACCTCTAGGTTTAAATCGGAGTCTAGAATGACCCCCAAACTGTGCACCTGAAATTTCAGGGGGAGTATAACCTCATCTGGAGTCCTCAGTGGCACAATGGGTTAAACCACTGAGCTGCTAAACTTATTGACCGAAAGGTCGCAGGTTTGAATCCAGGGAGCAGTGTGAGCTTCTGCTGTCAGCCCCAGCTTCTGCCAACTTAGCAGTTTGAAAACATGCAAATGTGAGTAGATCAATAGGCATCGCTCTGGTGGGAAGGGAATGGCGCGCCATGCAGTTATGCTGGCCACATGACCTTGGAGGCGTCTACGGACAACGCCAGCTCTTTGGCTTAGAAATGGACATGAGCACCAACCCCCAGAGTCGGACATGACTGGACTTAATGTCAGAGGAAAACCTTTACTTTTTTATAACCCCATCTAGATCAGGTTGGAATACCATTCCTAGGTCCATCCTCTGTCTTGTCTGGATTGCATTTCAACTTGTTCACCCTCATCCAGTCCATTTAAGAGAGCTTACATTTCATTTCCCACTCCTTCCTGAAAGAACACAAGAATAACCTCTCCATGTCGTTGGTTTTTGGGCTGTAAGTTGAACTTAGGGTTTTCCTAAGATACAAAGAAAGCAGTTTTTCAAAAAGAAAATGGGGGATAGATAGTGGGGGAAAACAAGTATTTACAGTGTGGTAGCAAATCAAACAGCTAAATCTTAAAGAAAACAGTGATGGAGATAGGAAATCTTCCATTTAATTTCAAAACGGAGTATGCTAAAGCTTTATGGAAAACCTAAATCTCCCAAACACTTGATCAGTTCCATGAATGCTCTAAACAATCTGAAGACTATGAAGAAGAATAGATGAATGAACTACTTCAAGATTTGGATATGGATGAACAGCAAGATATATTGCCAGTTGAGGGGAAGGAAAATGAACATAATGCAATGTGAAGATCAGATGAGGAATCTAATATCATCTTACAGAAGGAAAAAATGAAAGATGGCATATCCTAAACATTAGATGAAGAGTTCAATAAAAAGGTGGATGAAGATTGGGCTTCTGATGAAGAATACTGGTAGTATGAAAATTATGAATGAGAAAGCTGAAGCTGTGGTGAAAGGCCATATTGAGGATGAGATCAAGGGAGGGGGTGGAAATGGTGGAAAATCATATATCATTTTTAACTGTGAGGTGTTTGCTTCTTTTTTTTATTTTGACAATGGGGTCAGATGGAAATGCAAGTCAAGATTAAGGAATAATTTCTATTAAAATGAATTTAATTGAGTGGTGTTTTTCTCACTTGAATTCTGGAAGTGATTCTTTACTGTTAGACCTAAAAAAAAGAAAAGAGAAGTTAATTTAACAAAGAATATGCAATTTTATTACATTATTGATAAAATTGGAATGATATAAAGCCGATATTGAACTTCAGCCATAGAAAAGGTATTAGAGTAATGGTACCAGAATAATAGATAGATAATGAATGTATTAAATTGTTAATTTTAATACTTACATATCAAATTTTAGGATTATATGAGTTTTAAAGAATGGAAAATTGTTTTCTTTAAATGAAAAGGATTATTATCGCCTATTATTATTAATGGTAGATATTTGAGAGCTAATCTTTTATTAATTTTTTGCAGGAATTATTTTGTAATGTAAGTTATATTTTATGGGTACATTAAGAAAGTTGATAGATTATAGAAAAATTTACCTTTACTTATTTTTAATATGAATAAGGTTTAATAAGAAGCTAGCTATACCAGCTGTGGAAAAGACTGAAAGTCACATTTACACTTGTTATTCTCTATTTCATTTCTTTTTTTCTTCCTTCTCTTCTTCCTTCTTTTTTCTCTCTTCTTTCATTTTTCTTCTAATGTATGTAGGCTTCTGTTGTAACATAAATATTTAAATTATAAAATCATTATACTTATTCAATTTATAGAGTTCTAAACTGCCACTACAAACTCTTTTATTTTAAGCATCTAAGAAGGGAAGAAGCCCAAACAATTAAATTACCTAAATTGAAATGATTACATTTTGCTTGTTAATCACTCATTCACACACAAAAACCCATACATATGCATATTTTTGTTTGTTTCTGCATGCCTTCTAGTCATTTCCAACATATGGTGTACCTTAAGGCAAACATATCACAAGGTTTTCTGTGAGTGTGTGACTTTCCCAGAATCACCCAGCGGGTTTTCATGGCTGAGATGGGATTCAAACTCTGGTCTCCAGAGTCGTATTTCAAATCTCAAACCACTACACCATATTGACTTTGGATCTCATCACCATATTGACTATGGATCTCAGAAGCTGGGAGATAGTGGGGGGAATCTATGGGGCAGCATTCTGCTTTGTCCCCTTACCATCATGGGTTGTGGGCTGCCATCCCATGACATTTCCCTTCAGTCCCTGACTTCTTTCCATACTGTCCCTGGCTTCTTCTCCTTGGGACTCAGTCTCTGCAAGCTGTCAGCATACTGCCAGCACACTGCCGGCACAGAGTCCTGCCAGAAATAGCCCTGCATCATTTCATGGACTCCAGTGGAGTCTGTCTTGACAGCATGCCGGCAACACTCAAAAACAAGAAAAACCACCCATCTGATGAGGTCGTATATTGCACAGACATACACACACACACACACACACACTTGCACACATAAGAAAGAGGTCTCCTCGGACTCTGTGATGGTGCATGTCAGAAAGAAAGATATAGATTACTGTGACTCTATTTCCCAGAGACATTTCAAAAAATATCAGAGGTGGAAGAAGACCTTTCCATTCTAGGATCTCCCCAATCAGTGCTCATTATCACAGCCGCTCTTGGCTAATTATTATAGCGAACACCCTAGAAAGCAAAAACATCCTAAAAAGAAACTCAGGCATTGGACAAAAAAATGAGCTTCATGCAAGTGGACCTCAGAACTTTGTGCTCCTATCCAACTACTCCAGTGCCCCCAAACTCTGCTACAATATAGGAGAGAAATAAAACACTCCTATGTCAGAGCTCCAGATTAACTCAATGTGGAGTCCTTATTACCACCTCTACCACCACCCCAGCCTTCAGCCTTCCTCAAAACATACTCTCAAGTTGTCTCAAGGGAAATAGATGCCTGAAAAATGTATTGACAAACTTGTTCCTGTTTCTCTCTGTGTGTATAGCCAGGATACAATATGTATCTTGTACTGAACAGTTTCAGTCAATTGATAGACTGAAAAGGATAAGGTTTTATTTCATGCCCCCATTTTAAATACATAACTATGCCAGGCTGACAGTCTTTCACAGTGCCCTTGCATAATTTTGTATATTTTTCTGATATTTCCTGGAACTCACAATTCTCTTGCCTAACATTCCCTCCCCTTACCTTACCCTCATCTTAACTGTTCTCTAATTGACTAACTGTTCATCCTTCTCATGCCTGTTTGTCCAAATCTCAGCTCTTCACAAAGTACCTTAGAATTTACTAGTTAATCCCAGAAGAGGACAGACTCAAGACCTGTCCTTCATACACACCTCCTTTTGAAATAATTGCTTAACCTG